>NC_135658.1:45096504-45696504 GCF_964188315.1 Podarcis muralis
ACTAGTTCCAGCACCTCTCAGGTGAGCGCCATTGCCATTATAAGATAAAAAGGGAGGCATTAATAGTGAGTTTTCCCCCTTAGAAAAATAGTTCTGGTAAGAGCTGTTTGACAGTAGAATGGATTCTCTCAAAAGGTGGTGGATTCTCCTTCATTGGAGATTTTAAAGCAGAGATCCTGTTTGTTTTTATACATATGTTAAATGATTAGTGCTTTGTTGAATTCATAAATGACTGAGGTTACCAGTTAAATATCAAGCATGGATTCAGAATTGTCTTCTGAAGGTATCATGGATAAGCTCCTAATGGGAAATTATCTTTTGATAGCTGGTTTTATAATTGAGTTCTGATGAAAATCAAACAAAAAGAGAAGTTGGCTCTTTCATTAATTTTGTGTTTGTTTAAAAGGTACTGCAGAAGCGGTTCTAATTTGTCTTTCTGTAATGGGCCGTGTGTGTGTACCTAACCATATAGCTGAGGGAACAAATAACACACATTTCTCTGCTGTAGTCACCTTCAAAAATACCTGTGCTTAACTGTTCTCTTTTTTTGGTACCATATTCTCCTTTGGTGTTCTAGTTACCAGTTCTACTAGGGTGAATTTAAAGACAATCATGGTTCTATGGAGATAGGAATTGGCTTGACTGTCAATAATGAAGTTCACTAGTGATCTTCATGGGTAGGAAACAGGACAGCCCACAACCCTAATGGTGATGAATGGACCACTTGTATTTCATCCATGTATTTGAAAGGTTGCCATTCTTTTTTGGGGGGAGGGTGGGTAAAGTTATTGCATTCCCTGAGAAGAAGGAGCCGGCACCCATTACTTTGAACCTTAAAATATGTAAGGTCTCTCTTCAGACACACACTAAGCTAACAATGGACATTTTTCTAATGTTTGAAGTAGTTATCCATTAAAATGTCAGTTTTCAATGTTCTGTCACACTCCGGCATGGTCAAGGAAACAAGCCACAAAGGCTGATTTATCCAGATAGGGTTCTTTATGGTTTCCATTGAGCACTAGGAGGCAAAGTTTGAAGACCCAAAATCTGGTACAGTCATACCTCCAATTGCAAACTTGATCCATGCAGGAGGCACATTCGCAACCCGCAGTGTTCGTAGCCTGAAGTGTTGCGTCTGCATGCGCAACCGCCAAATCCCGGAAGTAATCCGTTCCGGTACTTATGGGTTCGGCGCGGTTCACAACCCGAAAATGCGCAACCCGCAGTGTTTGTAACCCGAGGTATGACTGTATTATGAGGGGAATGGACCATATTGAGCACCTCCAATTATATTCTGGGATGCTTGCATTTCCTTCCTTCCTTGTAAGTGAATTGTTGTCATTTCTGTCTTATAATTACAACAACTCTCTGAGGACACTGATGCATTGGGGGAAATGGTGAGGCAAATGGGGAAATCCTGCTTGCCTCTCCCCTATCATACTTAACAGGCCAGGTTGAAGTCCTACACATGGGCTGCTTAAATCCCATTGGTTTCCGTGAGATTTGGGTAGCTAACTGAGCAGTGCAACAGCTCAGTGAAGTTTATTTGTTCAGTGGGTTTATTATGACAATTTTAGTTTTCACTGAACCAATTTTAGATCTTTGACATTGTTTCAAAGCGTCCCCAGAGGTCTAAACGTACAACTCAATTTTAAAATTGTTCCTTTCCCCTTTTTATTATTTTCCTAAATACAAATTGCAGTTACCTCAATTGCTGCACAGTTGTGGTTTCGGAATGTTCTGAATAAATGTTTAAAAATCCAGATTGTGCCACATATTACTGAACTTAGTACCTTTTTGTATTTTGAGATATATGCTGTAAACCAACTTGAGAAGAAATTTGCTTTTGAAATAAAATAGATTACTTATTAATATTAAATAGATAAATAAAATGCCATGTAGCAGGGCAGTCTAAAGCTTTTTCATAGTTCGATTACATTTCTGTGCCACTTTTCATTCAAACAAATCGCAAAGCGGCTTACAAACAATAAATAAGAACAATAAAATACTAGAACATAATAGAACATATCAAATACAATGTAAGTCATAGCATGATTAACAGCTCATCAGTAAAACAATTACAAATCTTCACTAGAACAATAATAATCTATTAAACACTATAAACAAAGCAACAGTTCTATGATTCTATGTCTCTAGAGCATGAGTAGTATTGATTTGGGAGGTGTGAATAGTTGTGAGAAAATGTATGAGCTACCCTCTACCAGCCTTTCTTCTCCTCTCTCCCAATCCAGCATGAACCTAAATTGGTTTGCCTGAAAATAAAGCACCGACCTGGTTTGTCCAAGTTAATGGTTAACTAAATGTTTTGGTATTCCCCAATGCATCCCAGTGCTGTTAAGCTAACAATATTGTAATCACATACACTTGATTGAAAGCCATTTTAATTTCCATTTTTTCTAATACAGTGTTACCTCGGGTTAAGTACTTAATTCATTCCGGAGGTCCGTTCTTAACCTGAAACTGTTCTTAACCTGAAGCAACCACTTTAGCTAATGGGGCCTCCTGCTGCTGCCGCGCTGCCGGAGCACGATTTCTGTTCTCATCCTGAAGTAAAGTTCTTAACCTGAAGCACTATTTCTGGGTTAGCGGAGTCTGTAACCTGAAGTGTATGTAACCTGAAGCGTATGTAACCCGAGGCACCACTGTATTTGAATTCCACTCTGGCTTCTCTATTCCTAAACTGAAAACAAGATAGGCCATGCAAAAGAAACAGTTTGTCTGGCTTATACTGGTCACAGCTTAAGACTTTCTTGCTTTAAGAAGCACAGTGTTATAAAGTATAGACTATTTGTTCTGCATGTAGGCTATACCTATACCTAACAACATTTTCTTAAAAAGCTGTATTGTGAAGAAGCCATAATTTGTTGGGGTCTAACTACACATGGCCCTAATTGCATCAGTTGTCAGCACATCATGTCCTTTCCCCCACCCCAATTAGTTATAGACATAGGGATGATATTCATTGAGAATGCAAGGACAGGAGATTTAACCCTTGGTACGATCACAGCGACCCCACCCATTCATGTGGTGCAATTTGGCTCAAGAAAAAGGGTCTCACTGGTTCCACTGGGTGTTTTTCTCACCAAGGTGTGTGGGGATCTTTATTGCTATGATGGGTGGGAGCTCAAACCTACCCTGCATACTGCACTTCTGATAAACATCACCCTTACCCAATAAGAACACAATTAGAGCCAGATAGCTCAGTTGGTAGAGCATGGAGCTTCTTAATCTCAGGGTTATGGCCCCACCTTCGGCAAAAGATTCCTGCATTCCTGTGTTGGACTAGATTCCCCTCTTCCTTCCAGCTCTACAGTTCTATTATTCTTTGTAGTTAGGCCATTATTCCTCCATCAAAGAAATACTTCCTGTTGGGAACTTTTATTTCGAATATAGTAACTCTAGTTGAAATCAGATTTATTCTTTCACTACAAGTAGTACCACTAATAGAGTCTGGAAAAGTGTTCCTTTGTAGTGAAAATGCTTACTTAAACAGGAAGCTGCAGCAAATAATAATAAAGGTTGAATTTTGAAACTTATATAAATAATTTGCCATCTCACATTAACTTTGCAGAATCCTGCTTGCTTTATATCTTTCAGCAGTTTCAGCTCTACATTTGGGCAACAGGTGGAACTTCAGCCAAAAGTTCCAGAAAGGAAGTCTCTCACTAGTTCATTGTCCTCATTGGGGAAACAGTGGTTGTAATTACTAAATGGATCCAGATAATGCCTTTTACTTGCTTGGACTGCTATCACAAGAACAGTATCAAGGGTATTTATTGTGAGGTTGATAATAATGTCCGACCTTTTTCGGGGGTTGTTATGAAAATGAATGGTACAGAATTGGAACACTCTTTTCACATTGACAGCCTGACTTGCAGCTCAGTTAAGCCAAGGTACTTGGAGTTCAGCCAATTTAGTCCCAGTTGAAGTAAGTGGATTTAAGTGGTAGCAAATCTAATTAGGCTGCGGGTTGTGCTTCCGAGGTGGTGTATTCATAAAGTGATTGGATGTCAACATTATATGTGCAGTTTCTTAGAATTAAAATTTGGATTATAATCTTGAGGATTTTGGAAACAAAAGAACTGTTGATAGTTATAAAATTTTATTGCTGGATTATATTGTATTTATTTAGCCATGTGCTGCTATTCTTGTATAGTGTGTGTGGGTATCTTGTGTTTGCCCCTAGACCCAGAAATAAAGGTGAGGGAGATAAAGGTTTGAGTAAGTAAGGCCACAATATTTTTTAAAAAGTGGATCTTCAGTAAATGTTATGCTAATCTACGCAACTCCTTTTCCAGATGTACCCAATATCCCTTGAGTGAACCCAAGGAGACCTTGACTTGACCCTCAATCAGTCATTAATATTGTTCCTTTATAATCATAGGGATGTATGTAGTCTCTAAGTAAGACAGCATTGAATATAATATTAAAACAAAATCCTGTGGCAGAAATCCTCAAGGACTTAAATGTTGGAAATAAATGACATGTATAGTGGATTGATATTCACAGGTGCTAGACCAGTGTGCAGAGGAAAGGATAGGCTTGATGACAGTCAACAACATGAGACTGAATACTGATAAGATAAAGGTGCTGTGGGTGACTTTCCAGTGCTTGGGAGTTAGGGAGCCGGTCTGTTCTGGTTGGGGTTGCACTCCCCCTGAAGCAACAGGTACATAGTATGGCGGTATTGCTTGATTCAAATATGTCATTTGTGGCCCAGGTGTCAGTGGCAAGGAGTGTCTATGCTTAGCTTTGGCTGGTTCACTTGCTATGGCCATTCCTGAATATCCTTGCCTCAATAACCCACACTTTAGGGACCTTCCAGACTAATATAATGTGCTCTATGCAAGGCCTCCCTTGAAGATGGTCAGTAATCTGCAGTTGGTGCAAAATGTGGCCAGCAGGGTATGAAAGAGAGCTAGTGAGAGGACCATGTGTCTCTGAAACCTTGAATCGACTTCCTGTGTTCTATGGAACCCAATTAAAAGTTTCCACAAAGTTTTCGAAGACAGTTTTGTTCATCCGTAGGTTTGAAACATCGATGTTTGAGAATTCAACAGCTTGTTGCGAAATACTAGTGCAGCTGTTAACTGAAAGGTTGGTGGTTCAAGCTCAAAAAGGGATGATTGTGCATTGCAGGGGGTTGGACTAGTGATCCTCAAGGTTCCTTCCAACTCTATAGTTCCATGACTCTGTTGGCGCAAAAGTGAATTTTTAAAAAACAAGCTATAGAGAGGATAATTCTTGAATGCCATGATCCAAGTCTGGGGAAGTACTCTTTGGCTAGACAACCCCAGCAGACATTTAAAGTCAAAATTTATGCAGAAAAGTAAAGCATGGGAATATAGGCTGTTAAACCTTTAAAATACGCCTTTTAAAGTGAATTCCAAAATATCCCTTTAAAAGGTTTCTTTCCCTCTTCCTCCAGCACAGGAAAAGACCATGTTTGGTAAGTTAAAAAATGATTTACTTACAAAGTTTCCAAGGTCATGTTCATGTACTTCAGAACAGTTGCATAGGCTGGAAAGCTTTTCATAGTTACAAAGTGATGAACTTTCCTAAATTATTAGTATAGGAACTCAGGAATGTCATATGAGAGCCATGTGGTTGAGTTGGAACAACCAGTTCAAACCTCTTCACACATTGAGCTTCACAGGTAGACTGGAGAACAAAGACTTCCCCGAAAAGTGAGGGGAAATGGACATAGCTAAGCCAACAAAGGTTTGTATAGTTAAAGCTATGGTTTTCCCAGTAGTGATGTATGGAAGTGAGAGCTGGACCATAAAGAAGGCTGGTCGCTGAAGAATTGATGCTTTTGAATTGTGGTGCTGGAGGAGACTCTTGAGAGTCCCATGGACTGCAAGAAGATCAAACCTATCCATTCTTAAGGAAATCAGCCCTGAGTGCTCACTGGAAGGACAGATCCTGAAGCTGAGGCTCCAATACTTTGGCCACCTCATGAGAAGAGAAGACTCCCTGGAAAAGACCCTGATGTTGGGAAAGATTGAGGGCACAAGGGGAAAGTGATAGGGAAGATGAAAGAGACAAACTCTTTCATGTTGGGGGGGGGGTGAGGGGTAACAAAGTGTCTCCTGAGAGCTTTCTGTGAGCTTGAGAAGAATAATGAAGCAAGCCATGGTGGGGGAGGATTGCCTGACGCACTCACCCACATCACTAACAGGTGTAGGATTACTAGCACAGCTGATAATTATTGCCCACAATTATTGATAGAGCTCTGTTACTTTAGTCCATTTGTATTTATATATGTTTTGCTTTCTGCAATCATGATCAGACATTTCATTTAACACAGGCTAGATGTGAATATAAGGTTGGATTCATGTTTTTAATGAATAGAGCAGTAATGACACATAAGGTGACATTTAATGCAAAAGTAAAATGAGAGAAGTTACTGGTTTTTAATAATTCACTGGAATGTGTTTTAGGTGCTTTATTGAAATGGAAAGACTTTGTCTTTCTACGAATGGAGTTATATCTCCCTCTTTTGGAAAATCAAGGCATGACCTGCTTTAGAGATAAGACTTTGCTTCCTTGATTTAAACTCTTTTTCATTTTCTTTATACAAGTAGGTAGATGAACTTGCTTGACGGCGGGGGGGGGGGGGATGACTAATTTGTTTTCCAGCCATTGACATTTATATTAAATATTTAATACAAGTCCAAATGCAAATAGGTAGCTAACCCTAAAATATCAGGGGACAGTGTTAGCAGCATCTGGTTCATTGGAATTTCCATATGGAAATGTAACCACATGCTTCTTTTTAAATAGAAAGTTACTGTCCTTTCGGCTGTTGTATTTGTCTTTCCCACCACAGCTTAAATTTGTTCTTGTAACTTCCTTTTCCTTCTACACCCCCCTGTATGTTTCCTTTTTTGAAAAATTCATGAATAACTAAATACTAAAGAGCACTAGCTTGCTAATATTTTTAGCTTTATTCATTAATTGCTCAATAAGGGAGAACTTATGGGAACATAACTTACTGCTAGATTCACCACAGTGAGACATACTATCCCCATCTCTGCCACAGAGAGTTGTATCTTGCATCAAATCAACAGAAGCCATTACTCCTACTCTTCGTGCTCCTGGGAAGAGACTAAATATGGTGAAAGAACAAAACCCAAAGCACCACTTTGGTGTTGGGATGTGGTATGGGAAGGAACTGACTGCCATAGATCCTGTGCATCCCACCCTGATGACCAGAGGACCAGTGACACAGGCAAGAGGCTATAGAATGCCCTGCAGTCTCAGCCAGCTTGTTTTACATAGGGTATCGCTGCAACACCTAGATATACTATTAATGTTAACGATTTTTCACTCTGCTGCTTTGGTGTTTTGTTTAGGTTTTTTATTTTTATTTTATTGATCCTTAGTATTCATTTACTCAGTTATTGCCCTCCTTTTTATAGATAGAGTAGATATAAAAGGATGGCTTAACAACATTAAAACCACAATAAAAAGTAATCAAGCAGCATCAGTCAAGTATTAAAATGTCAGCAGCACTAAAAAAATAACAAGAACTCTCTTGCTCTTAACAGACAAATACAGTTTTGTCCATGCCCTTGTCCTTTCCAGAAGTGAGGGACATGGCAACCCACTGGGATTCCAAAACTAGTGTCACCTCCCAAAAAGCCTCAGATCAGGGTTTTATAATAATAGTATTGAAGCTCAGGAGGTAGGCAGTAGCAGCCTGTGCAGCAGTGTAGGCAGGGCAGACCTACAGATTTAGAAGCAGGCTGTAGCCCCCTTTTCTCATTATTTCTGCTTGCACAGTGAACATGTTGACAGTGGCAGGTTCTGTCCTTTCTGTCTGCACACTGAAGTACGGTGGTACCTCAGGTTAAGTACTTATTTCGTTCCGGAGGTCCATACTTAACCTGAAACTGTTCTTAACCTGAAGCACCACTTTAGCTAATGGGGCCTCCTGCTGCTGCTGCGCCGCCGGAGCCCAATTTCTGTTCTCATCCTGAAGCAAAGTTCTTAACCTGAAGCACTATTTCTGGGTTAGCAGAGTCTGTAAACTGAAGCATATGTAACCTGCAGCGTATGTAACCTGAGGTACCACTGTATCATGAGATCAGGGACACTTGCTCTATTGGGGCCTGCAATGATCTGTTATCTGGATATGATGCTTTCTGTTCAGCTTGGGAACTTTCACTGCTAACTCCACCTCTCCTGTCTGTCAGGCTGCAACCCTGAACCTCCATTAGGCACAGCTAGGCTTTGCCTTCTCAACTACCAGGCACCATCCGCTCATCTGCCAGGCGTCACACATTCACTCCCAGGCTTAACCCTTGCATTTGAGGATCTCGATCATAGGCTGCACCAAGAGGGATTGTGTGCCAGTTTATGATCACCATCATACCTGTTATAGAGCCGTTTGTGTCCCGATAAAGGTTGACCAAGGTTTTAATATGCATAGTCCAGAGAATTAAGGCATTAGCCTCTGGTGACTGATTCTTGCTTCCAGCAAAGGGGAGACAGCACCTTTCAAATTACATTTGGAACTGAGCTCCCTTTTTCCTTGCAGTTATGCTTCGGCTTGCTAGCCTCTTGCTGTTGTATGTTGCTAGGTCATTTTATTTATGTTTTGTGCTCAAAGCAGTTTCTGGGGGAAAATCAACAGATGTGCACATGAAGAGGAGCTTGTGTGTGATTCTGCTGATAGCCTCATTCTGCAATTAGGTTCCTCATTGTACAGAGATTGAAAGACAGGAAATATGTTGCCAAGAGGACTAAGCATACCAAACCTCCGGAACTGGTGAGAAATCTTCAGGCCACAGCCTAGGATTTTATCTTCATTATCTCATTTCAAATATGGTGTGTGCTCCCTGAATGCTCAGCTCAGTTTCTCTGCATTGTGTATTCATCAAATCTTGTGTCGCGCACAAATGTCAGGCTAATGGAATGCTATAAATTGCAGAGGATAGAGATAATAGCTTCTTATATACTGTCCTTGTAAATAACCAGTCTCTCTGACATTTGCATATTTATATTAAAGCTGTTCCACTCAAACAGTATTTAGCATGATGATAGTCTCTGATGTCCGGTTGTATTTTAGTCACTTGCTCAGAAGTTACATTTGCCAACAGCTATTTTCAATGACTGCATGCCAAGGTGGTTTAAAGAGCGATTTGTAGGGTAGCCGATTATATATGTGCTTGTGTGTGTGTATGTGTGTATAATCTGAAGTAGGCTTTAGACAATAGCAAGTGATCTCATCTCCACCCCATGATTATATTATGGTGTGTTGTCAAAACTAGCAGAACAGCAACTGGAATTTGGTCTACTTGTCAAAGTGACAGAAATTTTATTTATTTGCATACTTACTTTGGATGTCTTGCACCATAAGCTGTTTCAGCTAGGGCATGCCTGCTTGATTTATAAGTTCAGCTCAGTTGCTTTATTTCAAGTATACAATAGTGCTACAGACTGGTTTTGGATGTGAGAAACCCAGATTCAAATCCTCACCAAGCCATAAATCTTCCTGGGCGGCCTTGGACCATGCTGCTATTCCTCAGGCTCACTTGCCTTGCAAGAGATTGCTAGCTCCCAAATTACTTCTGAATGAAAGGCACTCCATTCCTAAGGGATAATAATTGTGAAGCTTAACTGGCAATATATGATATACTGCTATGTAAGGAATGCTGGGTTTTCTGCAGATGTGTTTTTTTATTATAGACAAACACTTGGGGCTAGTGTTGGGCTTGAGGAAGAAAGTGCAGTTTTGTTTGACCCCCACCCCCAAAGGGGGACAGCTTGCAGTAGTGGAGGGCAACAATGGTGTCAGTGAAAGCAGTACCAGTCCAGCTGCACAGTGCTCTCTTGAGCTAGTGCTGAAAAAGGAAGTGCTAGGCAGAGGCGTAGGAAGATCAGGTGGTACCCGGTGCAGAAAATTTCTTGTCACCTCCCTCCCCCCATCGTTTTGTGTGTGTGTGTGTGTGTGTGTGTGTGTGTGTTTGCCTGCAAAAATGGTTTTACATTATTTCATATTTTCCTTACAAAGGAATAATAATAAAATATAATAATAATAATAATTATTATTATTATTATTATTATTATTATTATTATTATTATTATTATTATTATTTATGTCCTGCCCTCCCCGGCCGAAGGTGGGCTCTGGGCGGCTAACATCAGATACATAACATTGGTATAAAAACCAAACAATAATTAAATTACCTCCTAAAAACATGTCAAAATCAAATTAAAGTCTAATTAGATGGTTTTCGTAGGGTTAGGGTTGGGAACAGTAAGTGCTCACTGAATTGAAATTTCAGCCTTCGTGACATAGGAAAACGGCCAAGCAAACAGCTATTTTTGTGGAGGAGGGTTAAGATATTAACTGATATGCATGAAAGTTCATATATAGCTATATAATCCCTAGTGTAGTAAGATAAGACCTTTGGAGCAGGCATTTTTTAAAAAAGTTTTTTTATGAACCGCCCTAGTAGGGCAGTAATTATTCCTTGATAATTGGCACCTGGGGCAAACCTCCCCCCGCCCCCCCTTTCCTACGCCCCTGGTGCTAGGCAAGCACATTATCTTGCTTATTTCCCGTGCTGATATACACAGAGCTCTGAGGCTTTGATGTTAAGGAAGATAATGGCAGCTTCAACCACCTGTCCCACTTCTCTTTACCGTCCCAGGTCTTTAATTTATTATTTTAAAAGGAGGCTGGTATCAACCTTTGTGGGCCCTGTCATTTGCCTCATAATGTCAGGCGCTGATACCAAGCATGTAGAAACTGGCCCAAAGCACATAGAAAAATGCCTTCAAGAGCCCTTTGGTTGGACCAAGCTGTGCAGGCCGAAGGAACACCTGAAAAGCACTGCAGAGCTACTTGAAACCCAGTCTCTTTAGGTTCTCTTGAATATATATATATTACCCATGAAGACACACGTACATTCCCATGTGAAAACACATGGTCTTGATTAATACATGGGTAGCCAATGTGGATAGTGATGCAGGTGGCGCTGTGGGTTAAACCACAGAGCCTAGGACTTGCCGATCAGCAGGTCGGCGGTTCGAATCCCCGCGACGGGGTGAGCTCCCATTGCTCGGTTCCAGCTCCTGCTAACCTAGCAGTTCGAAAGCACGTCAAGTGCAAGTAGATAAATAGGCACCGCTCCGGCGGGAAGGTAAACGGGGTTTCCGTGCGCTGCTCTGGTCTGCCAGAAGCCGCTTAGTCATGCTGGCCACATGACCCGGAAGCTGGACGCCGGCTCCCTCGGCCAATAAAGCGAGATGAGCGCCGCAACCCCAGAGTCGGCCACGACTGGACCTAATGGTCAGGGGTCCCTTTACCTTTTAGCCAATGTGGTAAGCTGTTATCAGACCCCTCCTCCTATCATTGTTGACCCTTGGTCATGCCAGCTGGGCTTGATGAGTGTTAGAGTCACAACAACAACTGGATGGTGCCATATTAGCTACCCCTGCATTAGGAGGTGTGTGCATTGCTCCACAACAAAATTATTTCATAAAGTTTCACAGACTTCTCCCTCCTTATTAATATTAGAGTATTAGAAAATATATTCTATACAACTGTACTTGTGGCAAAAATTCTGATCAATGCTTAAGTAGATATTCTGAAAAGGAAGAAAAAGAAAAACCTTTTTGCCTTAACATGTCTCAGAACTTGATTCTGTATGAAGCAACGATGTCTAAGAATTTCAAAGAATAGCTAGGAAAATAGTCCATATATCATTAGTTCCCTGACTGACACAACAGAACAGAATGGTACACGCTTCACTGGTTAGAAGAACACAAAGTGCTTGGTTGGTGACTTGCCTCAATTGTCTGGGGTATTGTGACAGCACATGCTTAAGGGGGTAGATACAGTAGTATCTGTATCATAACATCTGTAATAAGGTTGAATGGAGATTTAGTGTTGCATTGTCATGTTTCGCATTTCCTTTACAGGAATCTGGATGGAACTTGTAAATATAAGCCCCTGAATTTTTATTTATTGAAGTTCAAAAACCACAGGCTTTCCAGAGTTTCCAGTGTTTTGCTCGCTACACCTTACAACTATCTATCAGCTTGTATTGTGAGGGATTTTCTATGCAGTAATCGGGCAGCAGCCTTCTAGCAGTTCCTTTGATCAATTCTGTCTCTTTATCACTGTCTGAATGCAGTGGTCAGGTGAGATTTATGTACCGGTATATAGACTCCAGGTACACATTGATGCAAGCCTCTTTGTAGGACTGAGAATTCTGTAGTATACAAATGGTGCGTAAATAGCTTCTTGCAAGCTAGAAGTTGACTGTATTAACAATTCTTCCACTCTCCCTTTTTTGCTTTGTATTGAGCATATTTTTTCCAGTTTGGGAACAATGCCCCTCAGCCAACAACAAAATACTGTACTGAATACGCACCAACTTGTGAACCACATCAATTAATCCAGAGTAGTAGAGACCCTCCCTCTGCTGACACACACTCCTGAAGGTGGCTTACAGTGGTTAAAATCACAGCATCATGGTAAAACAACATGATCACAAACAAAACACAACAAAGACAGGCTCAGCAGATAACACAATCCTTAGATGAAACATTTTCTACCTGGCAGGCTAAAAACAGACAAAGAAACCCATTCACTAATCAAAGGGGGCCACCTTGGGACAAGGTGTTATAATATTGGCATGTCCACTAAAAGGGCTCTATCTCTTGCCTCAACCAGGCATGGATCCACTTTAAGGTGGGGCACCTCTGTGCTTAACCATCGTGAGCTGGCAGGCTACCAATGTGTCCTAGATAAGTTGGTCATGGAACTCACCAGTGGGGCAGTGACCCTGGGCTTAATCTTAAATAGTGCCAGGGACCTGATAAAAGATAAGTGTTGTTGAACCGATTGGAAATAGTAAAATATTCTTCTCCTCCTCCTCCTCCTCCTCCTCTTATTGCCAAGAAAATCCAACTTGGTAGCATTTTACTTTAAAAGAAGAACAGTTCCAAAAATGAGGGGATTGGAAAAAGTGAATTCCATGCTGGGCGTCATTAGGAAAGGGCTTGAAAACAAAACTGCAAATATAATGCCATCATACAACTCTTAAGATGCCACTGTGCTTGGAATTCTATGTTTAGGAGCTTATTTGCAAGAGGGGGTGGGACTATGGTTAGACTACTTCTGAAAAGAACCTATACGCCAGTTCCTGTGCACAGTGTTTGAATTGATAGTTGCTTGCTCTCTAGCTGCATGTTCTCTCGGATGACCTTGACTTGGAGCAGAAATGACTTTCTGTGGGATGACCAGCCCAAGTGGAAGTGTGACACTCTTGATGATTTTCTTGGCAGATTTTGATACTATTGCCCATGGCATCCTTCTGAGTTAGGAGCTAGAGGTCCTTGCATTGTGGTATTTCTACTCCTGATGAGATGACCAGTTTGCGAAGGTGGTGATGAGGGAATGAAATAGCAGATAGATATAGAATATATTTGAACTTGTCTTCCTGCTTGTTCTTAGTTTTCATAGATTCCAGAACTGAGTCTATCTATCCAATGAGCTCTTTTCTCAGGGCAGCCACTCTTTTATATGGGGACCGTAATTTTTTCCTTGTTTTGTTTTGTTCAGCGAAGCTTCTGTTTGTACAAAATGATTTAGCTAATTAACACTTATAAAAGCAACCTTATTCTGATTACCTCATTTATAATTAACTTTTCTTTTATTTACCTCTTCAACTACTTTTTAAAATTCATTTCAGACATTTGAACTTAAAACAAATGCTCTGTGTTTATCAAATAGATTATGAGCATGATCTCTGTATGCACCAGTTAGATTGTAATGCTTACTTGAAAAAGTTGTTGAATCAGTGCCAAGTGCAAAGGCGTAAATGTTTTGAATCTACAAAATTGTGTGTTCAGTGACTTTTCTTTTGGAGGAGTGAAGGTTGAGTTGGTAACTCTCGTTTTATCTTCAACTTAAAACCTTCAGGCAAGGTGAAACGTTTAATATTGTCTCTTAAATATAAATTCTTAGTGACACCTGGGACTGCTGTGACAGCCTGTAATGAGCCATTGTTATAGACATGCAGGAAGAGTGTTATATATCAGAACTGGATTTGAACTGGAAGATCTAGCTCTGGAAATTTCATGCCGTTCCCCTCCCCCCCCCTTCTGTTCTGCATCTTTCAGTTCTCCCTCTAAGACTGTTCCTTGGAAGTAACAGTCCTAGAGATAGACTGTAGGGACTTTCTTCAGTAGGAAGGTTAGCATTTTGCCTTGGCCAGTAATAAAAACTTGTACAGAGATAATACCTCTCAGTATTAGCAAATACTAGCACCTTTTATGCCCTTTCTGGATTTTTGTTTTTGCCAGGACATCTGCTATATCTTTGCATATCTTGTTGAATCGTGTTGAAGTTACCAGGAAAGGTGGGAAATGGAAAGCATAGATTTCAAATGAAAGCATAGATGGGGAAAAAAGATTAAATGAGTAAATTCTAGTTTCTGTTAAATCTTTTGCATGTTTAAGGAATTGATAAGGGGCATGTGTCCCCCTAGGTGTTCATTTATTTATTGCATTTATATCCCTCCTCCTCCTCCTCCAAGGAACTCAAGGTGGTCTACATGGTTCTCTTGCTCCACTTATAATCCTCCCCACAACCCTGTGAGGTTAGGTTAGGCTGAGAGTGAGTGATTGGCCCAAGCTAACCCAGAGAGGTTCATGGCTGAGTGGGATTTTGAACCTTGGTTTCCCATGTCCTAGTTCAAACACTCTAACCACTACACCACCCTGAGTCTGTTGTTGGACTGTAACTGTGATCACTCATGACTATTGCCCTTGCTGGCGGGAGCTGATGGGAGTTAATAGTCCCGCAACACCTGGAAGGTCCCAGAATGATGTTAGAAAAAGATCACACAATTAATCAAACTATTTTTAACTAGAAGGTTCATACCCAGTGTTATCGGGGAATTCTAGGCAACCCAAAACACAGTGCAGCTTTGAAATCAGTGGTTAAAGTCATTGTAGTTTGAAAGGTTCAGTCTGCTATATTGACTCTCAAAATGCTATCCAATTGCATCCGGTTGAAAACTGCTCCTTTGTTTAAGGAATTAACCAACATTTGGTTATGATATCTTGAGAGAGCATAAACGGGGAAAAAAACACAACTTTGCAAAATATATAGGAGATACAGTGTGAAGAGCATACGAGTCTGCCGATGACCAGTTGGTTATTTCTGATAAAAATAAGTAAACTAGAGAGGTTTCCTTAGAATGTCTTTGCAAAGATAATGTCCTCAGAATGTTCTGCAAGCTATTCACCCCTTGACTTTGCCGCATGAAAGTGATTGACACATGGCATGGAAAGTACGTTGCACTGAAATGTATGCTCTAATGATTCTGAGTACATGGAATATAGTTTAGCCATTCATATGCCTTTATCTATCCAGGAGTTACATTGCAGGTGATATTAAGCCTGGGAATAGTAAGCGGCATTGCACTTTGCAGAAGTTTTTAGAATGCCTCTGGCCACCTAGTTCTGCTCCTTCTCACTTACAGTTGAAGAAAGACGTTGCCCTTTTCAAATTACCTCCAAATGACAAAATGTGCTTCCTCAACATAAAACCTTGTTCCCTGAATAATCATTTCCATTTTATTATTCGCTTGCTGCTTCTTTTTCTTGAAACAGATTCAGACTTTCGGATCTCTCTCTTTTCTCTCTCTGTTCTATGACTTCTACAAATATTGTATGTTGGTAACCATACGGACTGAGGGGGGTGTTGTTTTGTTTTTTTAGTTTGAAGAGATTCATCCCCAGCAGATTGAATCTGAGGCCGCAACACTACCAGTAAACATGATTTAAATGCTGTTGTAAATTGCATTTGCTGGAAGAAAGGGAAGGATAACGGACTCTGTTGACGTAGCCTAGTGGTTTGGGACTCTATCTTTCAGGAAATAAGAATGTGTACATTATTTTTAGTTCCTGTTCTGGCAAGGACAGTGATACAGATGTAGAATTCAAATGTCATACAGGCTGTTCAGAATATTCAAAACAGGCTGCAAAGTGTGTGTGGAAGGGGGAGGCAGAGAAAGAAAAGAATTTATATCTTGTGTTTGCTGTCAACAGACTAACATGGACTGACCCTCTGGAAATGGAGAAAATTTTCTGAGTCAGTTGTCCCAGTGCTTGGCAACACTAGCAAGCCATCTGGGTTATGATATGGATTTCCTTACCAGCAGGAAGGTTCATGTACAGACATGCACATATATATATATAGAGAGAGAGAGAGTTACATTTTTACAACAGCCAGTTATTCATTTTAGGCTTTGCTGAAAGCTAGACTTTTTATTTTTATCTTACGAGTATGTCTGTGAAACTTTGAAACGCACTAGTATAGGATCACCCTAGTAAGCCCTTTTATTATTCACTGTACAGCACTTTAAAAGGCAGCTCATATTGGCTTCATCATTTAATTAAGGACTGGTTCTCTTGTGTGCTACTTAAACTCTAAAACCTGAGGGATGGGGGATGGAGAAAAACAGGGGTTCTTTCCGTAATACATTTCAACCTAAAGATTTAGCAGGAGTTTTAAACTGAGAAACCCGAGGGCCCAGTATCTGTATTTAACACATTAAACTTTCCCCTTAAACTAGATTTCAGAAAGACCTGTTTCTAGATTGCAAAAAAGAGAAAATAATTTCAACTTGTTCCAAATCTTAATGACATTCAGCATTCAATTCTGCTGTGTTACCTTAGTGATCCCCCCTCCCCGAATGAACAGTTTTGAGGAACTGCTCATTACAGCTGCTTCAAACAGAATTTCCATTTTATGGGAAAGTCTGATATTTCCTCTATAGCAATATAGGACTGGGATACAATTGTCAGAACTTGCACTAGTTTTTGCAGAATGAAGGCTTTAAAAAATCCCCAACACCATCAACCATTGGTCTTGGTGGGAAATGAATAGAACATGCTGCTTTAGCCTAGTTCTTTTCTCTGGCTTTTGACCTAATGAATGTGCCTCCCATGGTATGTTGTTTCCTATTACAGAATATAAAGTGAACCAAAAGTTCTAATAAAAACTGCCTTTTTCTGTAGGAAAAAAGGTGCGATGGAGTCCAGCTGTTCCTCATCCTATTTAAATGTGTGAATCATACGCCCTTTCCCTGAAATTCTGTATTTGGTGGTATAATAGGTAATCATGGATGTTAGACTCCTAGGGATAATTTTCACCTGGTATTTTAGTGTAGTCTGGCATAATTAATGTAGATGACCTATTATGACCCTGTTATTTGCTTGCCTATAGAGCAGACACAGGTATGGCACAAATGGTTGCTCATAGGTTTTCTTAGCATGATACGAATAAAACTGCACACACAAAATCAGAAGAGTCAATAGTCTTTTGCACAATTGATTTGACCTGGTTCCTCAGTCTGAACACTCCATAGATAACTGCAGTTTGCCTCTGACTGCCTCCAGACCACACCTGCTTTAACAATTGTATCTTGGCCATTCTTTCCGCCTTCTTTCCATATTTTTGTAAAGTTCTCAAGTTGACCCAGTAGAGATAGTTGGAATACTCACTAAAAACACAGTTGATGAATAGTACTGCATATACTTAAGAGAGAGAGAGAGATTAATATTCTGTCTGTCTGATGGTAGCCTTCATTCCAGTTGCATAAACAAATAGAAAGTTATTGCCTGGTATCTGGAGTGGAAACACCCAAAGTTAGGCATTGCTTACATTCTGGAGAAAGAGTCCCAAAGATATAGATGTCCCTCTGTGTGAGCCTACATTCTGTGGTGACATTCGTGGGGCATTGATAACGAAGAGATGAGCGAGAACTGCACTACCATAATGTGAGCCTACCTATCATTGCATTCAGAGTCTTGTCACTCACTCTCAATGCATGTTCCAGGCAACCATGGCAGAGTTGTGAGACTTATAATATGTTACAGGTAGGGATAGGGATCACTTGCTAAGGCAGGTTTTGGTAGCCTACCCATGGCAACATGTACTCTGGCACTGAGATGATCCCTGTGCAAACCAACACCTGCTAACCTCTTTTTAGGCAAGCCTAAATTTTATTATGTATATTTGTTTTCAAGATCCTGATTTTACTCTCTATTTTTGTTGTGTCTACTGTTTTTAATACTTGCCACTATTTTCACTGAATATTATATACCATTTTATGTAAACTGATTAGAGGTTTATTTATTTATTATTACACAGTATATAAAATTTGCTTTAAAAATAATGAATGAATGTGTGCTTTGGAACCTCGAGCTTTCTTGTAAATACAGTCCCAATGTGCTGTTGGCTAAATGCCAGGTTTTTTTCTCCAGGAATTCCTGTTTTGATTTGGGTTTTTTTGTGATTTGTTACAATACTGTAAATTGGGGTCAGTAAGTTTAGATATTTTGCAAATGAAAACGTAAAATAATAATAATTGTACAGTGGAATTAGATGTAGCTGCTGCTATCAGCCTCAAGTTACCTCTCCCAGAAACATTTAGTAGTGTAAAATACCTAAAGGACACTGTGTTGCGTGTTTTTCTAGCCCACTTTTAATAGTCTGCAACTTTGAGGGATGGAGAAACTTGCAATGTGATGATGGCATTGTAGTATATTGACCCTCCTGGCTCTCCGTACCAGGCGTTACCTCAGTCTGCTCTCAGTCACAGTGGGTTGTATTCAGTGTTAGTCATTCTGAGTAGACCCATTGAAATTAATGGACATGACTAACTTAAGCTAATTTATTTCAATGGGTTTACTGGGAGGGGGGGATACTTAGCTAGATACATCCATGTGTTTTTATTTTCAAATTTGTATTATATGCAGCAGCTTGCTGCTTGGTTTTCCCCTCCATTACCAGTTTTGTATTAAAGTTCTTTTTTTGTGTGCACCCTCTGTGGGGCTGCCTCTTCATGATATTTTCCAGTCATGTTTTGAATTGAAAAATGTTACAGAGAAACAGAGGAAGCGAAGAAAATGTGAAGCTACTACTTTGTAGCAGCCCCCTCCCCTTACCTAGAATGTATAATTCTGGCCTTAGTTTAACCTTGTCTATTTCTTTTTATATTTAATTTTCTAGGTGGTTATCAAAAGCAGAAGTGGAGAAGTCCTCTACCGTATTTCACCCTGGGCAAGATACGTAACTCAGGGTGCCAATGTGAACTATGACTGGGTAAATTGGGAGCCACCAACCCCATACAGAGTAAGCTATTTTAAATATGTTAGGAATATAGGATGGGCTGGGTATTGGTGAGTGGTATGTTCCCTCTAAATTTACATTTTCTGATCATCTAAAAATGGGCCTTTTTATACCAAATTTACTCGTAATAATTGCAAAGCCTTAGATAACGTTTTACACAGAAGATAAACTTATTAGAAGGGAGTATGTGTTCATTTTCCTTTTAATAGTTAGGAAAGTGATTCAAACCACATACACACATCTGCAGATGAATTTGGTACACTTTTTGTGCCTGTGCATTTGTATAAATAGGTAAGCTGGTGGAAGATCTGCTGGAAAATAGACTAATGTTAGCTGTAATACTTTGGTTGAAATTACATAAAAAACGGTGTTTTCCACTATATTTGGAATCTGATGCTCTTTTACAAGTAAAAGCTGAAAAAATGATTTCATAGTGGTTGTTTCACTTTTTTATTTATACACTGAGGCATAAAGCATGCAAATGGAATCCTTGCATGTCCCTGTATTTTGAGTTACCGTTCCTTCCCCTCGCCCCCTGCCCAACATGATTACAGAAGTTATTTAACAAACTCGGGGCAATTGAAGATCTTATTGTGAGATTGTAGGACTTGTGGTGTTCTGAAGTATGTTGGTTTTCAGGGAAATTGCATTCAATGTTTAATTTGGTATGCATAAGATGTATCAAGTATCAGTTCCAGTGATACAGATAAACAAAGAAAAAGCTTTGTTTGCAAAGTAGAAATTTACATACAAAATTTAAAAATTAAATATCCATACCTATTCGTGTTTACTCTTCCAAAAGTACATAAAAAGTTGTTAGCTGCATAAAAAGTTGCAGCCCTATAAACTTTGTGATTTTTGAAAATCTTGGCAACACTCCACAATATTGTAACTCACTCTGGTATGGCAGGCCTTACAGAGTTATGCAAGTCCCTTGCAATTACAATTTTTGCAGCAGTCAAAAGATTGGTTATTAATTCATGATGTTCCTTCTGCAGTATTCCTTCTAATAAGCTCAGTAAAATAACCTTTGGATTTAATGATAGGAAGCACAGATGAGTTTTTTTTGGGGGGGGGATAGCAGTCAGGGAGGTAGTACAACACTTTGAGCAGATATTATTAATTTTTATTATTATCTGCTCAAAGTGTTGTACTACCTCCCTGACTGCTACCCCCCCCAAAAAAAAATCTCATCTGTGCTTCCTATCATTAAATAAAATTAATAAAAATTTATATTAAAAAAAAACACTTTGAGCAGATAATGTGCCTGCCAACAATAGTTAAAAAATAAGTTTAAAACATGCACCTGTTTTCCAACAAGCTGCTGGGAACCTTAGATTTCCCTGGAAGCTGATCAAGGTCTCCCTGGTAACCAAAGTTCTAACAGCCAATAGTTCCATGGCCATCCTTCACCCGCCATTTATAGCACCTGAGATGGGCAGTGGAGAGTGCACCTAGGACTGTTTATTTCTTAAAGGTCAGTCCGCAGTGCCCTGTGTCAACTGAGGTTCTACTTTAAATCACACCACATAATGCTGTGCAACACAGAGAGGGTACTCGGCACTCAAATCAACAAGGAAAAGGTTTTCTGGCAGGAGAGGTTTGGGAAAAACAAACAAACCTGGTGGTTTAATTCACAAGAGGTGAATCGAAACGAAACATTCCTTCCAACTGGTGATGTTTTTTTTTTTCCTGGGAAAGGCTTTTTCAAGGCTGAACCCAAGCAGCTCCCTTAAACCTGGCCATTTTGGTATTCGGTTGGTGGCAAGGGACTATCATGACCAAAGAGAAAGTTTTGTGAAGGGAAATTGTACGGATGATACCAGTCTTGAGACTGAAGTTGCCTTGCCCCCCACCCTACGAATTTATGTGATTTGTTATATAACAGCTGCATTTATCTTAAAGTGAATGTGCTGGTTCAGATTACCAGTTCTTGTCTAATATAACTGACAGCTTCTCACATTTTTATTCCCAAATCATTTTTCCATTGTGCAGCGGAGACATCCTGTTCCTAAGAAGCCTAAAAGCTTAAGGATCTATGAATCTCATGTGGGAATTGCTTCCCCTGAAGGGAAAATAGCTTCATATAAAAACTTCACACACAATGTACTTCCGAAAGTCAAGGATCTTGGTAAGTAATATCTGAGGCTTCTTCTGAGATAAATTTTTAATGAGCCCTGTGCTTTTATTAGAAAAGCTCATTTCGAGAGTCTGTGGATTGTCTCCGTATTGATATTTAATGCATCATAGCAATGTATTTTAGTGTGCTGAACATTCTTTTGTACTGAACTAAAGGTTTTATATTTTTTTAAAAGGGACTGAAATCCTCATGTGGATGAGTGCTTTTTATAGTGTTTAGATCATTTATTTGTGGAGTACAACAACTAGAAATAAAACTCGTATTTCAAATTATTAATCTAATTGCACGTATCATCCTGCATCTCTGCGTCACTGCATTGTTGCAAGCAAAGTAGCTAATTTTTCTTTAGTACATCTGTAAAGGAGCGAGCATTTTCTTAAAAGCTAGATAAAAAAATGACATTTTAAACATGCATTTCTAAAACTATTTTCTAAAACTATTTTATAGCTGGATGCATGGGTTAGTTGCCAAGAAAACAATAATATGAAAATAGTCATGAATAAACTAAGTAATACAGAACAGAAAAGGTTTGCGTAACTCTGTATTCAGAACTACTGAAGTGAAGAAAGTTTTAAAATAATTCTTTTAGAGGCAGTTTTTAAAGCATTTTTAAATACTAATATAAACCCAATTTTACAAGTGAATACTCAATATTAGGAAATAGAAACACATCTGTGCCCCAGCAAAAATAAAGGGGAAATGATATTGAAAATTGATTTTTCACTGTTGATTGAAATGTCAAAATATGTATGCCAAAATAATTAGTATACAGTCCTTCTGAGCATAGCCCACCCAGGGCAATTCAGAACATCATAAAACAATGCATAGCAACAATGTTAACAATACCTAGGCCAGCTAAAATAGTTTACAGACATCAGTATAAATTACCAACAAAATAGTTGCTACTCATACGGCCAATTCTGAGAGAATAACCTTTAGGATAAAGTGTTCCAAACAAGAGAGATTTTAAAGGCCTTGTTTCTTGTACTCACCAGCTGAATCTCCCATATAGCCAGCCAAATATGCAGAGCTTCTGCTGCAGACCTAAATATGCAGCCAGACTCATATTGGTGTATGTGGTTCTTCAGGAATTGTGGTTCCAGACTGCTAAGGCTTTAAAGTTCAAAACCAGCATCTGGTACCACTGGTACAAATTGGCATTACATGTCCTGATCTTGTTCCCACCAGCAACTGAGAAGCAGCATTCTGCCCTAATTAGAGTTTTGGGACCATTTTCAAAGGGAGACCCACATAGAACAGATCACATTAGACAATCCTGAAGGTGACCTAGACAAAGTTTAGTATCTCTAGTTAGGGTCATATTTGGCATATCAACCTCTGCTGGGAAACACTCTCCTAGCCACAGATAGTGCACAGTTCAGTGCAACCTCAGCAAGACAGAATGTACCTCTCTATCCAGATGCTTGTTTAGGTAACGTCACACCTAAACATTAAGGGCTTTAAAGGTTCACACTAGCACTTTGAATTTGACCCAGAAATCGACCAAAAATCAGTGCAACTGGTGCAAAGTTGGTGTCACATTGTGGTCTTATGATTCCTACCAATATCTGCATGGCTCAGCATAATTATGTGTCAAGTGATGCACATTTAGACAAAAATCCAAACTTTGCATTTATACTAGTAGGACCTGAGCAATCAGAGATTGACTAGGAAAGGGGTCTTGAAGTCATGGGGTAGAAGACCCCTTTTCTGGTCAATGTAGAGCAAAATGGGGTATGTACAATGGGTAAAGAGTGGGCCTTGTCCCACACATGCAACAACTTAGTTGAACCACACTCACGGTGTGTACCATATGACATCAATCCAGTATGCAGAAGTTGTGCATAAATAGTCTATAAATTTATTCACGGCATGGAGAAAGTAAATAAGCTTTTAGATCTCACTCATAGTACCAGAACCTAGAGTCATCCAATGAAGCTGAACTGTGCGAGATTCAGGACAGACAAGGAAGGAAGTGTTTCTTCACAAAGTGTGTGGTCAAACTAGAAATTTGTTCCCACAAGGTGTTATAATGGTCACCATCTCAACCAGCTTTCAAAGGGATAAATTTATGAGAGCTGTTGTCCTCATGCCCTGCTTTTAGGCTTTTCATAAACATCTGGTGTCTGGTGTTGGCTGGTCTGGATGAACTTTAGTTTGATTTAGAAGGGTTGTTAGCTGTTTTTTCTCTTGAAGAAAGCTCCACTTTCTTCAGTGTGACTTTCTCTGTAGCTCAGGTGTTGAGGGTTGCAACCTAAGTTAACTAAGCTGACACTACCCATCTCTCACATCTGATTTGAGGGCAAAAGAAAAAATAAGTAATTAAGTAAACATTATGAAAATTTTGAGGAGCAGGTTAATTGACATGTCAAAGATTTTAGTGAAAACTAAGAAACAAGAGAAACTCTGGCTTCCACAGAGTTTCAAACAGATCTGAAGGTTATCCTTTGCCTATAATCCTTGCTTGGTGGCTGAAGGGGCATTTATTTGCTGACATAAAAGTTAGCTTAGTAAAAGATTTGTTTTAAGTGCTGGCGGTTTCATCATTAAACTGTACTTTTCCCTTCAGATTTCCTTCACTTAATATCACAGAAAAACATTTTGGGTTGGATAAGGGACAAAAAGAAAGGTTTTTCTTTTCCTTTGGTCCTCAGCTCCTTCAGTAAGCTTCAAAGCAAAATTCCATTGCTTTAATGTTTGTTCTTTTAGAGAGATTCCTTGAGGGAAATGAATTTGGAGAAAAATATGTTAACGATTAGATAGAAATGGTGCATGTTTGAAACATTAAGGAAAGCGCAAGGTTTTGTATGTGCATAGTCAGTTACTCTTTTTCTTTTTATGATCAACAGTGTAAATATCAAAAGTGCAGTTGAAGTTCAGGACATGCAGATTGGCATAGTTAATATTCTAAAGTCAAATTATGATTATATTTGCATATTATGTACTTAAAAGGCTAATCTTTCAGTGCTTGAGAAATCAACCTTCCCAGTATGGCTGGGAAGTCATGTCTCCCGTAGGCTTTATTTTGGTAGGTTTGCTCATAACATATTGTCTAAATTATCTTTTTCTGGCTAAATGCAATGTGTCTTTTAGCTAAAATGAATATCTTGTAGGCCAAACACTTTGTACAAATGACAACAACGATGAATGAAATTTTGTTTCTTCCTTCTTCTTTTTCTTCTTTTTGGAAAAACAGGATATAATTGCATTCAGTTGATGGCTGTGATGGAACATGCTTACTACGCTAGTTTTGGTTATCAGATTACAAGCTTTTTTGCAGCGTCCAGGTATGTTAAAGTCTTTTTATGTCTCATGAGTTTATTTTTGTTTTCCAACATTTTTGGGTGTTTTCAAAAAGCAAGTTTTCAGATAGGCCTACCAGTCAGTGAGGCAAAATTGAGTCAAATCTTCTGGAGGCTATATATATATATATATATATATATATATATATTCCAAACATATATGTTTGGAAGTGCATTTCGCCTTTTATATTCTAGCTTCACAAATGTAGGAAATTGTTTTGCATTCAGTTGTTCAGTAGCTGCACTCAGCTGTGAAATACCTACATCCTGAGTTGCTATAATCTCATTACACATATTTGGAATCTGCTTGATACAGCAATCGGCTTTATAGATCTGGCTACTTTATTGCTTGAAAGTTTCCTTTGGATCATTTTTTTCCAGTAAGGTCCAACTGATTAAAAGGCTTTTAAACCATGGAAAAGCAGCTCCAATGATGATGTATCATCATAATAATTTATTATCTTTATTACTCACCCTTCATCATATAACACAAATAATAAATATATGGTTGTTGCTGTATATGTGTAGTTTTTATTTGGTTTTAAATTGTGATACAATTTCAGACCAAATAAGTACTACACATATATGACATAAATTATGTAGGTTACCGTTAGAGAACATAAAAATACATTTCAATTTTCTCAGCTTGGTATGCTGAGTGGATTTTTTCTGGCTATAATCTGTCCTTTAACTCTGTTAACACTGATAACGCCTTGGCCATTGACACCTGGGATAGACATTTTCCAAACACACCATATTGCCATGATTGTAATTTGTTTCAAACTGTTTTTAATATAGAATTTTGAATTGTTGTAACCTGCCTTGAGACCTTCCAGGTGGGTAAGAAATTAATCAAACAAACAAACAATGCCTTTTGCTTGTCCGAGAAGAGGAAAGAGGTGTGTATAGACACTAGGATTCTGTACCAGATACAGCCAAGCCCCAAGCCAAATATTGGGCCTTTCAGAGGGATTTGGACATTGTCACAGTTGAGTTTGGGCAGGTATGGATTGCTGTGGGTGGCCTAGAGCTATATTTTCCCAGGAGATGGTACGAGCTTGGTTCTCCCTGGATCTCCTTCCTGCCTGCTGTCCTGTCCTTGAAGCAACATGCTGCAGAATCAATGCCTCGGTGCAACAACTGTTGTGTGCAGGCATCATGCAGGGTGCTAGATGCTCCTTCACAAGCAGCTTCCCTGCAAAGAAGCCCCATGTGAAGGAGCATTCTACAGAGTTGATCCTTCCTCTGTTTTCAGTTGGGATGGGGGAATGGAGATGCAATGTCTTCTTGCCCTGCTCCCTTCCCAGCTGCATGTCTACACGAGAAACCAAGCTTGCTCCATCCTTCGCATGACAGCCGGATAGATATTTGAAGATGGCCATCATATCTCCTCTCAGTCTTGTCTTTTCTAGGAGAAACATACCCAACTCCCTCAACTGTTCCTCTTAAGCCTTGCTTTCTAGACCCTCAATCATCTTGGTTGCCCTCCTCTGCACACATTACAGCTTGTCAATCTCCTTCTTAAATTGTGGTGCCTAGAGCTGGACAGAATATTTCACGTGGGCAGAATAAACCAGTCCTCTAGATCAGAAGACTACAAAGTTGAATTCCTCCCATAATTTCCTCCTGAAATGCCTGAGAAGTGATGCGAATTAAAGCTTCAGTCTTTCCATTTATAAGGTACTTCACTGTGTTGAAGTGCTTTACAGTCGTTATCTTATACATGCTCACAGCACCCATGTCAAGACAAATTGGTTTTCATTTCTTTAAGCCTGAACAAGGGAAAGTGATTTGCCCTCTTTTTTCTGTTCTAAGTCTCGAGCGTTTGCAGTGTGCCAACATGTGCAGGGAGTAAAAAAGCTACCTCCTTCTACTGAGTCAAGCTGTTGGTCTTCCAAGCACTGGGATTGCCTCCTTTGATTGGTACCATCTTTGAAAGAGCTTATCTCACCCTTGCTACCTAGGACCATTTGAACAAGAAATGTTAAAAAACCTCATACACACAAAGCATATGTGCCACCACTAAGCAAGTATATATGACTCTAGGGCATAGTAAACCAATAACGTTCAATGTTCAACATTTTAGCCGTTATGGACCTCCAGATGACTTGAAGGAACTAATTGATGTGGCCCACTCAATGGGAATTACTGTCTTGCTGGATGTTGTACACAGCCACGCATCAAAGAATTCTGAGGATGGCCTGAACAAATTTGATGGCACAGATGATGCATTTTTCCACTCTGGTCCTAGAGGAACACATGCATTGTGGGATAGCCGACTTTTTGACTACGCAAAGTAAGTATACGGTAAATAACTTGCTTGAGATACCCATTATAAAACATGGCATTTAAGAATAGTTGTGTATGCTATTCACTTCATTAAGATGGCTCTTGAAAAAAATAGGATTATTTCCTTTTTCCTGAAATAATTCTTCAGAATATCCTCCCCCCCAAAAAATTCCTGTTTGTTTATTCTTCCTCTTAAATGCAGTATGCCAAGTTGAATTTAGAGACTCTTCACTCATCATGTTTATAGAATGTGTTGGCTGAAGACAGCAGTAATTTCCCAGGTTTTTGGAGCTTGCATCATCATGGAAAGCACTTAAAACAACACGTTAAATGGAGAGATTATTTGCTATTGTTTATTTATTTCATAAAATTTATATACTGCTTGATTGTAAAGAAAACCCCATCAGCTTCAGAGTACTTCAAGTCTCCAAACCATTTAGGATGTTGTTGGTAAGAACCAACACTTTGAATTACGCTTTGAAATAAACTGGAAGCCAGTGGCAGATGGAACAAAACAAAATAAAAATATGACAATGAATGCTGATTTCAGAAACCAGTCTGGCCACTGCATTTTCACTGGCTGAAGTTTGAAAACAACTATATGGTAATGATAGCGATAAGAAGTTATACTTTTGCACTACCACTGCATGTGCACAGTGCCATATAAATAAACTTTTTCTGAGGAGCTTTATGCAACTTGGCCCTCAAGTGGAATTTGAAGAATCCTCAGCCTGCTGGGACAGGATTGCAAAGCACTTTACAGATACCTGCTCCAGGTTAGTTTCTGCAGGTGTAGTGTTGATAATGAAAGCTAATGAATGTAGCTTTCTCTTGGATCTATCATTGTAACTGTGATCTTGGTGCCTTGGAGTACAATTATCAGCTTTGGCTTATATATACTTAAAACCCTATCGAGAGAGAGAGAGAGAGAGCATTGTGGCCGTTATCCACACTCTAATAAGCTCCTGGTTGGATTGCTGCAATGTACTACATGTGGGACTGCTTTGAAAATGCTCCAGAGAGTTAGATAGGTCCAAAATAGGACAGCAAGAGTATTAATGGGGAATGGCAGATACGACCACATTATTCCAGAGTTTTGTCCACTGCACTGGCTCCCTGTTCATTTCCAGTTCCAAGTGCTGGTGTTCACCTGGTTCCAAGGAATCTAGGGCTTCATTGTTTTCTAAAGGACTCCCTCCTTGTCCTGCCTGGTCCTTCAGATCTTCATCAGAGGCCTTTCTGAGGGTGTCTCCACCCACCATAGACAGGAAGCGTGTAGTAGGAAGAGGGCTTTCTCAATAGTGTTATCTCAATTGTCGAATCGCCTTCCCAGAGAAACTTCCATGGTTACCTAGGTTATGCTTTTTTCCGTGCTTGTTGGAGCATCATCCTCATCCTCATCATCCTAGGACTTTTAATAACAATACGACAAATATGTATTATTCAGTGCATTCAGATCTCAGCAGAAATTGCTTTCTGTTTGCTTTTTTTTTTTACTGGTTTTTAATTTTATGCTCGTCTGCTTTTATATTGTTAGATAATGTTTTATGTTGGTTCTCTGTTTTTGTGCTATTTGTATGTTTATGGATTGCATCATATTTATATATTTTATTTTATTTTTGTAAAATGTCCAACAAACTTTTGTCTGTAAGCAGCCTAGAAGTGGTAGAAAGAAATAAAATATTACAAATTGTGTCACACTTGCCTGCATATATATATATAGAAGTCTGAGAATGTGGACAGTTTTTCGCATGTGTGTTAAATGTAGTATTAACCTTTTTATCTGGTCATATTTCAAATTATTCAAATTTAGTGGGAATTTTCAGCCAATTAGTTAATGTTTTCAAAGCTGCATTCACGAAGCAGGAATGGCATCCTGTGGCCTTTCAGAGTGATCACAGGTGGGTTTTCTCTGGGGATATAGTGGGCATTTAATTACTGTCAAATTAAATTATGTTATTTTGAGATTACTGTATGTCAAACAATGACATCATCAGCAAACCAATTCATTTGACAAGTTTCATATTTCTGTTGTGGGATGTGTAAGAGCAGTGAGCATATTTTCTGTGTGAAAATAACAGAAGCTTTTTTGTTTGTTTGTTAATGGTTGTGCAGTATTGTTGTTGTTGTTACAGTTATTTTAAATTCCTCCCTTATCACCACATAACTCAAGGTAGCACACGTGCCAAACCCAGAAGTAGTCCCAAAATGTCATAAAGACATCAGGAAAAGGGGTAGGGCAGGCTTACACGCACTCTGCTGATGCATGTGAGGTCTGGAATGGAATCCCTGTGCAAAACAACGATAGCCTGTATACATTAAAACTCTCCTGCCTTCTAAACTTATCCTCGTTGACCACTCTGCAATTTTACACATTGAGCTTGCATAGTACAGTGGGACATGATGGATACAGTTATTAATGTTGTTATTATTTTATTATATTTATATCCTGTCTTTCATGTGTCATGGAACCTATGGTGGCAAAGATGTGGTCACCCAGCTGGACATTGACGAGACTCAGGCCTGCTGAGCTTCATACCAGGTGGTGGTGTCATGTGGCTTCAGAACATAACCTGGTTTGAGGGGCTCTAGGCAAATGTACTCCATGGGCTGTGCTGCTATTTCTCTCCTTCAACCCTTAGCTGCACTGGTCACCATCACCGCTGACGTTAAAATTTTGCTTGGCGTTTGGAATTGTGAATGGACAGTGGTGATGTGCAGTCATCTTCAATATTCCCCCCAAACCTAGCCCTGTGCATACGCCTCATAATATATACAAACCAGATATGCTACAGAAGACATAGTTTTAATTTTTAATAAACAGCCTTGCTAGATGAAACCTTTTTCCTGCTTTTACGTTTAAATTGATATTACAGAATAGGAGACTTTAAAGCCACAGATGCTCCTTTAGTTAGAAGATGTTTCAATAACATATAATTTCCCTTGAAGGGTCCAGTTTCCTTTATTATCTACAATCAAACACAGCTGTGTGCAAGATCTTTAAAATGTAGCTAGGGGAAGGGGGGGGAGTGGAAACCCCAACCAAGATTGTGTGGTAATTAAGTTGTGCTCTGAGATATTTGTGAGGGACATGGAAAATAATTGCAATTTTTTCTTATATTTTTATTGGTATGCTATAAAACACATTAAATGGTCACTCATAAAAAAAGAATAATTATCTTTGGTCCAGCATGGAATGTCTAGACCAGCTTTCTCTCCGACCCACTCCAATTTTTGTTCCTCTCTCATTTGTTGGAAAAAGAAATCCTTCTCCACTGATTCTCTCCACCTGTTTAAAATTTTATGAATCATTATAATGGATGTAGGGCTTCCATAAGTTGTTATAACATTTTAAGAGGCCTGAGCCAGTCACAAAATGGCAGGTTGGGGAATGAACATAAGAAGAGGCTTGCTGAATCAGACCAAAGCCCCATCTAGTCCAACATCCTTTTAGAAACTATTTACCCCATTTGGTAAATGGATAACACAGAAGCAGATGCTAGATCCAGCAACTGGTGAGTCCATGACACAGATCTCAAACCCATGCTGAACAGATAACTCAAGAAAGTAACAACACACTTGGTATCTTCCTCATGATATGGAACGCATTGTGGAAAGCATTCAAAGTGCCCTCAGCTGGACACACCAAAGGTCAGAAGGAGAGCCAGTGGGCGGGGGGGGGGGAGGGGAGCAGGCACAACTGCACCCCCCCTTCTTCATTGTTTTTAATTGAGTAGGCTTAATGCCTGAAAATGGTTTTGTCTTTTACTCTCCCATTTCCATTCATAAACAGGAAATGTCAATGGAAAAGTGGAAACCAAGGCTTTGGTCCTAACACTGACACACACACACACACACACACACACACACACACACCCTTCTATCTCATTAACACTATCACACACATACACAGATCTAAAGAAACATACAAGAGCAGAATCTGGTCCAATTTGCTCATTCCTGGCTAAGATTTAAAGATGAGTGATGTAAATGCATCTTACTTGTTTTTACACACACACACACACACACACACAGAGAGAGAGAGAGAGAGAGAGAGAGAGAGAGAATTTAATATAGAAACTGACAAGCTTTTGAAACCATGTTGTTGTTTTTTAACAGGTAGGATGGGGAATCTTGTGATCCCCCTCCACATGTTCCAGCTCCCATAAGGCCCAGCCATATAGCCAATGGCCAGGGATTGTGGGAGTTGTGATCCAGCAATATCTAGAAGGAAAACATTTTCTCATCCCTGATCTAGTACTGTACTGTATTTAGAAATGCACTATCCTTCAGTATATTATTGTTACTTTTTGCTGCGGCTTTAGTATAAAACGCATCCTGTGCAATACCATACAAAAAACATGCTGATAAAACAAGGCAGCTTTCTGAACTTTCAATATACTTTAAAAAAAAAGAATAAAGGAAATTGGACTGTTTACTAACTTTAATTTATTCCCTCGCTGAGATATGTGGTAGTTTCTAAACAAGAATGGAGAATAAGAAATCTAGAAAACAAAACCAAAAAAAGAGTTCTCCAACATCTATATTATATTTTAATTCTGATAAGTTAAAGCAACTTCTGAAATTTCAAAACAGTTGTGAAGTATACATAACTCTCAAATCTCTGGGCTACTGTTTTAGAAGAATGTGCTTCTTTCTTTTAATTAAATCCCAGATGATCTGTATAGGAAGGGAAATCTGCATAGGAGATTGTTGGAGGGAAAATAATCCCAGGCAGACTTCCTGCTGCTTGTTTAGTTTTGTTGTTTAATAATTTACAGTGCTATGCACATACAAAGATTGGCTTTTTCTTTTATCCAAGACGTCCATAATGTGAATTTTTATTTTATAGTTCTTACTGTGTTATGCATTTCCATATTGCAAACTTGTATAAAAATATACCTATGTGGTGCACAAAATCTTAGTTGAAACCCAAGTAACGTGACAATAAAATGAAAGCAAAATACTTCAGAGAAACAAAAGCACAGGATGGATCATCTGACAAAAAGGTTATAAAAACAGTAAATTGTTTTTTATAAGAAGGTTTGCGAAAGTCTTAAGTTTCTACCTAAAACTCATTACACATAGTACCAGCCTGATATCAGAAGAAAATACCATAGCCACTGTTCCACCAGACTAAAGGGACAGTTTCTTGTTGAGGACAGATGAGCTTTTCTGGCAGATCCTAATGTCATAAGAAGATCCCTTGCTGGATCAAGCCAAGGGCCCATCTAGGACAGCACTCTGTTCTCACAGTGGCCTACCAGATGCCAAGATAAGGCAAAGGAATAAAGAAATGGGCAAGCTTTTCTAGGTTGTTTAGGACTCAGTAATGTACTGGCAACCAGTGATGCTTTCTCAACATCAGTATTTAATAGCCAACATCTGATAAGTTCCAATATATATATTATGCGTATTATAAGTGGTTCAGAAATTATCTTGAATAAAGCATATCTATCTATCTATCTATCTATCTATCTATCTATCTATCTATCTATCTATCATCTATCTGCCACAGACTTCAGTGCAGTCAAGAGTTGCTTGCCCAGGGGGTGTTGCTGCAATTATAGCCTCCTTGCAGTAGAATCTCTTCCCCATAACAGTAGGGCAGAAGCAAGGCAACAACGCGGTCAGGGCAGTGTGGACAATCTGGTAGAGCCAATCCAGCTCTCTCACCAGTTCCTCCATGCAGCTCTAACCATGTGTCACCCCTCCCTGCCCTGATATATGACAGTGATGCTGCTGCCAGGAGACTTTTGTCACACAACACCCCCCCCCCCAGTGAGCCGCTCCTGTTTCCCATCTTTCCCTCCTGTCAAGTGTGTACTCCTAGACGCCAGCCAGTATAAGATGCTTGAAAGCATTTCATCACCAGCATGTGAAATGGCTTCCGTCCATGAGGGCTCTACCATATGACTACTTGGTATAACAAGAAATGCTCTAAGCCACTGTAACCAAGTTGATTGGCAGGCAGTACATGTCAAACTGCTGTGCATGCAAACATTGCTGAAATATCTTTGATATCAATTGAGTATTTTAATAGTGTACAAAGTACTTGCTTTAAAGTTTCAGACAGGAATTTTTAAGGCCTCGTCAGTGACACCCAGTGGGTCCCTGATACTAATTTGAATTGTGTGTTTTGCAAATTTTAAGAAAACACCTAAGAATAGTTCCAGACTTAGCAGCCCATATGTTGTTTCAGAATATAATGACTGACCCTAGTTAATCAGTAATATCCTTATTGATCTTCTTTTTCAACATGCCACCACTCTTTGTGAAATATAAGTACCACCCAGATGTGCTATGGGCAAATGAATCTTATTGGATGCTAATAGTTGTCTGTATACAAAATATTTCATTATTCCAGCAGGATATTTAAATAGGAATTATAGATGTTGCTCAGTAGGTGTCAGGGAACTGACATCTGAGCCGAGTGGAGAGGTTAGGCTCCCCAATGATGCCGGAGAGGGAACCAGTAAAGGAAGAGAGAGAGCTTCCGCTGAGGAAGGAAGTCAAGGTGACACCAGGAAGAAAGGAGAGGCAGAGAGCACTTCGGAGGGGAGGCTCCGAGACTCTTCCAGTGAGGTCAGTGAGGAGAGTGGAGGACCACCGCTTGGCACGCCCACTCTGCGCAGAAGGCTTCCGCGCAGAGAGCCGAGGAGGAGGTTGTCCGTTAAGGAATTCTTATGTTGGAAGAAGTTTAGGAAACGCCCACTGACGGATTCTGCCAGCAACTGAAGAGGCCGTGCCAAGGGGCTGCTCAGCCGGGGAAAGGCGCAACCACCTCAAGCAGTTTGGAGCAGTTGGAGGTTTACACACAAGCAACCCCATTTCCCATTACAGTAGGGGATTTGTTTTGTTTTATTGCTGCAAACACTTAGACAAGCACTTATATTTGTTAACAGTGTTTCAGTGCCTGAGCCAATATTGGCTGACTTGAGCTTCAAATGCTAAAGAATCTCTTACGGAAGGCAAACCTTTTGGCTAGGCTACTTTCTTATTCTGTTCACCTAGCTATGTATCTCCGAATCAATCTTAAATCATTATTAAGATATACCATCTTGCCAAGCTGTTCAAAAGACTGTCTCTCAAGTCAATAGATCTTTTTAACTTCCACTAAATGTATTTCATTTTTAATATCCACAAAAGAACAAAACCTTACTTGAAAAGCAGAACCCTTCATTTATATTTGAAGACTGCCTGAACCACAGTGTCTGAATCCAAATTAGTATCTGGAGATTTCCAATTTTAGGGAGGGGAGAATCTAATAAATCAAGAATCTAACTTGGAATTAATGATTTTTGAAACGGCTTTGTTTTTCCTTTGACTATGTCTTGCATTTTGAAATAAGTTATTTCAAAGAAGTTATTTTAAATAAGTTATTTCAAGTAACATTTTGGATTCCAATTTCCATATTTTAGGTTCACTAGGTTTTGCTGCTGCTACTTGTTTGGGGTGAGGGGAACAAAGTCAGTTGCAAGTATGTTCAAATAATCCCATATATCTTTTCCACATTTCTTTTTGCATGGAATGTTTTCATAGTTTAATTATTGAATAATGAAATAAATAGAATCGAGACCCTTGTGATAGATCAAGATACCTATTTCAAAGGAATTTCAAGCTCCTGGGTTTCAGTAAAGATTTTGAAAAATGACACAGTCCACAACAATTCACACTTTAAAGCTTTTTCTTTTTTTAAAAAAATCTAAACTAAACTCTTATGGAGGTGATTTGTTGTACCACCCCATGTGCACTCCAGAATCCTGTTTATTTCTCATTCAGTTGAATGCTAGGCAATGCTTTGGATACAAAGCAGTTTACCTGCAGGACTACTGTTAACAATGATGTGGGGAGTAACCACATGGAATGGACCCAAAGTATAATGTCCTATCTATTACCACTGCAAAAGGATGTGATAAACATGTGCAGGGGCAGCAAGTCTTCAACAATGTCAGAATGAGCCCTAAGTTAAACTTAACAAATAGATGAACTTGTTCAATCAACATACCTTCTATCACTTTGCATATTAACGGTAGGTTTTTTGTTTGGTCTGGTTTGCAACGCCATGGTAAGCCAAACCATAGCTGGGACAAACACCCAAGCTCCTGGAGAGGAGATAGCTTCTGCTTTGCTCCTCCCTGATAATTTTTCTGCTTCCCTTTGTCACATGACACCAAGTCCTTAGCATCCCTTGACTTCAGTCTCTTCCCTGTTCTCCTGATATACCCCTGATTATTGTCCTGCACCTCCAATTCTACTACCTTCAGCCGCTCTTACATACTTAGACCTTCATGATCCCACCTCCCTCTTCCTGCCTCCTGTTTTCCCCTTCAAATCCATCTTCTATGAACCCTTTCTTTTCATTTCCTACTCCTCATCCCCACAAAGCTTAAGTACAAATAACTGCATGTGCTCAGATTCATCACTGGCTGCCATTGTCTCTTCCTCCCCTTGTCGTTCCCCTCCAATGCACTCATAAGTGCAATGCAATCTAAATTTAGATTGCAAGCTCCAGAGGGCACTTCTGATTATATTTCTGTGTAAAGCACCTTGTACGCTGCTGGTGCTATATAAATAGCAATAATAGTGAGCACTTTCTTCTTTTAATCACATACTACAATTGTGTGTTGCATCTTAAAAGCTTTTCCATTGCGTCCTTTAACATACAGTCCCTTGAGGTTTCTGCTCCCCACTGGTCTCTGTGTATAAAGAAAAGTGGGTGGGAAGGAGTTAATATGTTCACTGACCTCAGATTAGTATCCTCCTTTCTAATTCAACATTTCTTAACTATGCTCTTACATAGGCTGGCTAAGATTAATTATGGCTTTCTCTAATTTGCGTAATTTAACAATGAAATAATGGGAACGCATTGGACTTTTGCTTTCTCACAAAACTGAACAGATGCAGTACTGCGTTGGGAATAGCTGAGAGTTACTCTCAGGGTGAGGGGCTTGTGAAACTTTCAATAAAAAGCATGTTTGTTTGTTTGAAGGCTATAAAATTAATTCTCTTTTTCCTTGCACGTGTACTTACACAAAGAAAATGTGTGTATTAGGATATTTAAAAGAAGGGGACAGGACAAACAACTGTATTGTAAGCTGTAAAGGAACAGATTTGAGTGCCTGATATTACTACTGTAAAAGGGAGAATACTTTAAATATATGGCTATGAGTTTAATTTCTCATATGATCTGTCTGTACCCCTATCAATATAGGTGCTACCAAAAAAATTTTAAACCAAAATTTAAAAAACAAGTCTTACACCAAAGCTAAAGTCTAAGCAGCAGCAGCAGCATATAATGAGGGGAAATGATGTTTTATAGTAGAGGGGCAGTCATACTTTGCATGCCTGTGTTGTCTTAAAGTGAATATATTTTAATTTATGATTATGATTTAACTGCATATCCATAGAACCCCAAGCACTGTTTCTACTTCATAAAAGTACAGTGGACGCTCGGGTTGTGAATGTGATCCGTGCAGGATGCACGTTCACAGCCCGCAGCGTTCACAACCCGCATCTGCCCATCTACGCATGTGTGGGTTGCGTTTCGGCACTTCTGCACATGCGCAAAACGCGACCGCCGAAACTCGAAAAAACGCAACTTGAAGTGGCTGTAACCCGAGGTATAACTGTAGTGTGTTGAAGATATTTGGACAAGTATAACTGCATGCTGGCAGATGAGCAGTGGTTTTGTCTGCCATTTTGTCCCTACTCCTACCAACCCACCCTCCCCCAGCAGCGATTTCAGACATCTCTGACAACAGAATCCTTACTCTCTTGACCTTAATTATATTGCAAAATCATTCAGGGAGATAATTAATTACACAACTTTTAGAAGACATCTGAAGCCAGCCCTGTTTGGGGAGGTGTTAATGCTTGATGTTTTTATTATATTTTTAGATACGATGTAAGCCGCCCAGAGTAGCTGGGGAAACCCAGCCAGATGGGCAGGGTATTTTTATTATTATTGATTCAATATTTTTCTGTTTCAAATAGCCTTTTTCAGTATAGACTCAGTAATGGGGTAGGTACTGAAAATGTTTTAGGGTCTGCTTACTTAGTGCTTTGGGTTTTTTTTTCTTATTAGTGTCTTCCATTTACTGTTTTTCCAATTTGTAACTGTCTGGTTTACAATAGGTTGGTGAACTGCAGGGCCTAATTTGTGCACAGAGTTCCCAGGGACAGAAGCTACCCTCTGTGCCAATGCTAGGGTTTGGGTTAGCATTCATGTGATCATATTTTGTTTCAATGATGGCTCGAAAAGGGTCAACTGATACAGCTCAGTTGCAATAAATCAGTGAGGATTTGCATTAAAAGTCTTGTGAAGGCAAACACTTGTTTATTGCAACATGTGTTGAGTTTCTGTCAAAAGGTGTTTTCCTAAGTGACACCACTAGCCTTAGTTCTAGGTCAAGATTTTAAGTGGTCATCCTGGAACCCAAAACATTATCAAACTCAAATTCTGCAGAAGATTGGAGATAGAACTAGGGTGCATTAGTGCATACTTGAATTGACTGCTCATTACTTTCCACTTAACAATGATTTTAAATTTAGAAACATAGGTGCCTGGAAAAGCACCATTTAATTAATCTTGTTTTGTTAACTTCTGTTGCAAATAGCAAGCCAATTTGGTCTAAATTTTAAAATAAACCAATTGGCTCTTTGAATTGCAGACAAATATAGAATTTGCAAAAGTTTTACACATACATTAAAAAGGCTTTTCATTACTTTTGGTTTATTTTGTAACTCTCAAGCATAGAAAAGACTTCAGAGTACAGTTGTACCTTGGTTTTCGAACAGCCTAGTTCTCGAAAGTTTTGGCTCCCAAACGATCAAAACCCGGAAGTGACTGTTCTGGTTTTCAAACGTTCTTCAGAAGCTGGACGTCCGACGGGGATTCCACGGCTTCTAATTGGCTGCAGGAGCTTCCTGCAGCCAATCAGAAGCCACACTTTGGTTTTCTAACGTTTTGGAAGTTGAATAGACTTCCAGAATGGATTCCATTCGACTTCCAAGGTACGACTGTAGTTCTTTTTGAAGTGAAGTAGTTCTGAAATCACAGAAAGCTCAAAGAGTACCATCCGGTGCATGGTTAAGAGCACTGTCAATTTATTTCAGTAGAGTTAATGCCCTTTATGTTGACCTAACTGTTCACAGTCGCTGACTAATTTGGGATGTTCCTGCTTTCATACCTTAACCTAACTGGAGATGATAAAAGGATAATTGATATTATGAAACATGAAGTCCACTAGAATGGATAATTGTTTAAATATCACCAAAAATTGCACACTGTAAAAATCAGGGAGAGAAGAAGAAAAATGAAAAGTGTTCATATTTCACCATGAGAAAATAAATATTTAGCATAGAAACCATAGGATATCTAAGATAGATTGTACGCCTTAATATTTAGACTTTGTTGTTGTTTGTTTTCAGCTGGGAGGTCTTGAGATTTCTTCTCTCCAACCTAAGGTGGTGGATAGAAGAGTATGCCTTTGATGGCTTTCGATTTGATGGGATATCATCTATGCTGTATCACCATCATGGTATTGGTAAGTTTAATCTGCACACCAGTGATGTTCAAATTATCATGCAGTAGTGTAGCCATGCAATGATTTTAAATTTGTTAATAGTTTCCTTTTGAAAATCTTGGGCTGAAGCCTACAGCTTTGACTTCCTGCTCTTGAGACTTTATGATTTTGTCTTATTAGGCACAGCTTTTAGTGGAGATTACAATGAATACTTCGGGATGCACGTTGATGATGAAGCTTTAGTGTACCTAATGATGGCAAACCACATGATACATTTCTTGCATCCAGAATGTATAACGATAGCAGAGGTAATTCTTAGAATACATGTTGACATAATTAGTTTCAGCTGTTTTATTATTTGAAATACAGTTTAATTGAATCAATTACAGTTACATTAGCAGCCACGTACTTATCTTTAAGCAAGTTCCAGCCGCTGTTAAGCTTCTTGTTTTGTATTTTTTAAAATCAATTGATTGGAATTGGAGATTTAAATACATGCTTAAATCTCTCTCATTTAAATAACAGGAACATGAATTCACTCAGCTTGCGATGGAATGTACTGTTTGTTGATAGATGCCATTTAGTAAATTTTAATGTACCATTATTTCACTGTTCTCTCTATATATATTACTGATTTTCATGAGAAAATAGCAATATAGAAACAAGCCAGTCTTCCCCCTCCCAACATATACCGATAGTAGAACAAGCAGTTGAAAAGCTTTTGAGGATATCAAAAGCAAAAGAAACTAGTGTCTAAATGGAGACAAAAGAATCATTCTACAGTCTCAGGAAGGTAGACAGAAGATGAAAACTTTTTATTTTAGGATGCTCACTAATTGCTAGTGATATATTTGGATAAACTAGTTCTATCATTTAGTCATAGGTACATTATTTCACAAATTAAATGTTAAATTCAGAAAGCACTGACATTTCTGAAGTACAGTATGATCATCTGAAATATTTTTAAACTTAGCCTGTTTAATAAGTGAGTTTCTTTATGATTTACAAATGTTTTATTCAAGGTGTTGATAGCTTACAATTAGTATTGTCAAAGCAAATATGAACTAATATATGTATCACTGAAAATTCTAATCTGTGATAAATTAAGAGCCCTAAATGTTTGGCCCACTTCAGATTTATCAAGAAGATATTTTGGAATGCTTAGGTCTGTATGCATGATTTATGAACAAAACAACAAAATCAATGAGAAGATGTAAATAAATATTATTTCCACAGTAAGATGATTAAACTCCAAAGCACTAACTTTGACTGAAAGGCCCGAACAAGTTATTTGCAGTTATTTTGATCAAAGAATTATGTCTAGAATCCTGCTAGCATTTAACATTGTGAAACTGTTTTACATGCAACTATTTTATATTCAACCTGGGAAAACAAAATTAAAGGGAATTACAGGCACACATAAATATTGGTATGTCAGCACTTAAATACTTCAGATGGGCAGTACCAGCAGCTTCTTCATTCTAAAATGAAAAATATAGAGTATTCTCCTACCATGTAAGCATGGGAAATAAGAATTTCATATTCCGCCAAAAGAAACCATTACACACAAACACACAAGTTCAACAACATCAAGTATTTAAAACAGAAACTGATGAAATGAAGCAATTATGGGATATATTAAACTTAAAATTGTCTTATTGATTTTGGGGTTCATTTCAAGTAAAATTAGCCCATCATCTAGTGAGCCACAATATGGTTATCAGTATTCCTACCAATGAAGCAAAGTAGAGCCTGTTTGCATTACCTGATTTAAGATTTTTTTTTAACAAGATGTGCCTTCAATTTATTCTACTTAAATTGAAAACTACTTCAACTTCAATACATCATTTTTTCTGTCTAGTGGGAGCCTCTATACAAAATGTGGAATTGATCCACATGCTCATGGTGGAACGAAATTGGGAGGGAGGAACTATTGATATCATTCTAAATTACAAATGGCTAGCATGAATTTGAGCTTGCATGTAATGATAGTGGAATGACTGGCGCCACAGGAGAGGAGCACGCTTTCGTCTAGAGTAGGATCGATTTGTAGTCTTGTTCTGTAAGGACCTGCCTGATAAAATTAAGTAACAGAATTCTTTTTAATATTCTGAATATTCGCCACTGAAAATGGGTTCTTCCATTGCTTTCCCTACACACATAGGGGCGAGGAATGTGTTAGAGAGGTAATGCATCTCTCACCGTTGCCCGTGATCAAATTCTGTTTCTGTTATGCCAGCATATAATTAATGGAATGTGTAAAAATGATATAATGTGAAAGAGAAAGTGAACAGACAGTTGAATTGTGTCCTTTATTAATATTTCACATTGCATTTCGAGAACATCTAAGGACAGGCTTACACACATGAAATAATCCATTTCAGCTTCTCTCCCTACCCCTACTCCACATCTTGGTAGAACTAGTTGGATACTTTTATTTAATTTCCTGGTACCCTTCTCATGGAGATACGGGGTTGGTGCTATGCAGTTCTTAATAAGTAGGATTTAAAGTTTTACATGATTTACACAGTAGTTATACCACAACCCAATTCCTGAACTTTATGGAAAATGAACCATATGTTTTTGAACTCTAACTCCCATCAACCCAAGCCAGCATTGCCAGCAGTCATGAATTCTGAAAGTTGGAGTCCAGAAACATTTGGCAGACCACAGGTTCTGGCTTTTGTAGTTCTTTCTCCAGCTCACCCCTCTTCCAGAAAGCTTTTTCAACTTTTGGTAAGGTTTTGCTGTTTGGACAATGATCTTTGATTTGTAACATTGCATTGTTTTTCAAGGAAGTGTCTGGGATGCCTGCCCTTTGCTGTCCAGTAACAGAAGGAGGAACTGGATTTGATTATCGATTGGCCATGGCAATTCCTGACAAATGGATTCAGGTCAGAGTCTCTCTATAATAATAATAATAATAATAATATTTGTACCCCGCCCATCTGGCTGGGTTTCCCCAGCCACTCTGGGCGGCTTTCAACAAAGATGAAAAATACACTAAAATGTCACATATTAAAAACTTCCCTGAACAGGGCTGCCTTCAGATGTCTTCTGAATGTCAGGTAGTTGTTTATCGCTTTGACATCTGATGGGAGGGCGTTCCACAGGGCAGGCGCCACTACCGAGAAGGCCCTCTGCCTGGTTCCCTGTAACTTGGCCTCTCGCAGTGAGGGAACCGTCAGAAGGCCCTCGGAGCTGGACCTCAGTGCCCGGGCAGAACGATGGGGGAGGAGATGCTCCTTCAGATATACGGGACCAAGGCCGTTTAGGGCTTTAAAGGTCAGCACCAACACTTTGAATTGTGCTCGGAAACGTACTGGGAGCCAATGTAGGTCTTTCAAGACCGGTGTTATATGGTCTCGGCGGCCGCTCCCAGTCACCAGTCTAGCTGCCGCGTTCAGGATTAGTTGTAGTTTCTGGGTCACCTTCAAAGGTAGCCCCACGTAGAGCGCATTGCAGTAGTCCAAGCGGGAGATAACCAGAGCATGCACCACTCTGGCGAGACAGTCTGCAGCCAGATATGGTCTCAGCCTACGTACCAGATGCAGCTGATAAACTGCTGCCCTGGATACAGATTTGACCTGTGCCTCCATGGACAGATGAGAGTCCAAAATGACTCCCAGGCTGCGCACCTGGTCCTTCAGGGGCACAGTTACCCCATTCAGGACCAGGGAATCCTCCACACCTGCCCGCCTCCTGTCCCCCAAAAACAGTACTTCTGTCTTGTCTCTCTCTCTCTCCCTTCCTCTCTCAGCTCTAGCTCTGTTTCCTTTAACAAGATTAAATCTTTAGAGCATTTTCAATGTCAGTTTAATCAGGGCTTCACATATCTTGTCTTGTCTTACTAAACTGCCATAATTTTAGGATAATCATTCAGTCCTCCCTTCCCGCAAATCCTCTGTTCCTGCTAGGATAACTAAGAGGGAGTGTTATCTCCTCTTGCTATATGTTTCACCAAAGTGGCATGCGACATGTTGCAGGAATGTTTGATACCATGACAATTATGTCCTTGGTTTTATGGATTGAATTTTGATACATTCTTACAGCAAACCTAACAAAATGAAGATTTAAAAATATATCTGGATCTTTGTTATGCACGTCAGTAGGACAAGGCTATGATGACACATTAATTTTGTATTTAGAAATATTGTGACTTAATTACAGTTAGACAAACTTCTCTTTAAAGCCTGCCAAATTCTGGTAATAAAATATAACAGTTTAAATATGTAACAGCACCCCCCCCCCAAATAATGGCATGCTGAATGAATCCAAACTCTGCTATAGGTTCTTTTCCTAATAGAAATAATGCTACTTAGCTGTTGTTGTTTTTAATACCGCTCTTCCTCCTAAAGGAGCTCAAGGTATCAAACAACGAAACAATAAAAACCATGCAAATAATTTTGAAACATTTGCAAACAATCAAATATCTTCACAGCTAAATTTCAGGGTTGCTAAGAAGAATATCTCTCGGCAATCAAATCCCTAAGTGAATGGGACTGTTTTTAAATTACACCTAAATGTTGATAACAATTATTACAACAGACACACAACAAGACTAATGTGAACTGAAAATACTAAGAGGAAAAAGTAACTAGTGTGTGCATTAGACAGCTGCAAAAATTAAAGTTCAGAAGGATCACCTTTTTCTGCACTTTGAGAGACGTCCATTACTTCAACATAGTTCACTCTTTCAGCCGCCGCCACCCCCCAAAAAAATAGTCTGGTAGAACAAATTTAACATTTTTGCAGTGTTTGACCCAGCTTTCCTGAAGACAAACCCTTTATTAAGCTAATTGCTATGAACATGTTGGAATTGTGTGTCTGAGAAGCATCTTTCTTAGTCCCTTCATGAGCCATTTTCCCCCTGATGATGATATTTGTTAATCCAGCTTGAACAGGGTAGGAAGGAAAGTGTGCAAAGTCCTTGCAATGCAGGCATGTTCAGTAAGGTACTGTATCTTTTGGTTCCCTTTTATGTGAACAGTCCTGAATAAAACACTGTTACATGAAGGGACGCAGGTGGCGCTGTGGGTTAAACCACAGAACCTAGGACTTGCTGATCAGAAGGTCAGCGGTTCGAATCCCTGTGATGGGGTGAGCTCCCTTTGCTCAGTCCCTGCTCCTGCCAACCTAGCAGTTCGAAAGCACGTCAAAGTGCAAGTAGATAAATAGGTACCGCTCCAGCGGGAAGGTAAATGGTGTTTCCATACGCTGCTCTGGTTAGCCAGAAGCGGCTTAGTCATGCTGGCCACATGACCTGGAAGCTGTACGCCGGCTCCCTCAGCCAATAAAGCGAGAAGAGCGCCGCAACCCCAGAGTCAGTCATGACTGGACCTAATGGTCAGGGGTACCTTTACCTTTACCTTTACATGAATTCAACAAGTACTGCTAACAGCAAAAATCCAGTTATACATCCTTGTTTTTTTATGTGTGCATCATATACTTACCTACCTACCTGCATAGATTTGAAGGTGAATCGTCTTCCCAATAAAAATGTAGCCTAATAAAGATTTGTTTGTATACCTGGCGCTCAATATTAAGCAGAAGAAAAAGATGGTATGCACATTTTTTGTATTTTTGCACACAAGCTACTTTGTCACATAGATTAACAACATGAAAGTAAAGAATTCGCCTTTTCATTTTGACACGGTCTAATAGCAGATTAGCCTGTTTTGATATTAATTAATTTTTAACTTGCTCCAAGCATTTCCTATGCTGCATGCCAGACAGTAAAATACCCAGTGAAACACTACAGAAATAACTCTTCTTCTTTTAAGGTTCAGCAATCATCAGAGGCTTATGCAGTATTGCATAATAAGGAACAGGAAGGTTTAGCAGTGAAATTGCTACATTTAGTCAACCATTAAAATGATGGCAAGTAGCCCTCATTGTTTTACAGAAGTATAGAGAAAATCAATTTAAATAACACTGACATGCATAGTTAATAATCAGACGTTGGCAGCTGTTTTGGCAGAAAAGTAAAATATGGACTTTAAAATGCTACAGTATATTACGGAGTTGAAAGAAGAATACCATTTGGGACATCAAAAAGTAGACTTTTACCATTTCAGTTCTTCTGAAAGACTCAGAATACGAATGTTAGCTTGACAATTCAGAGGGCGAAGCGTGGAAAAAAGTGATACAGTGTAACAAACAACAGTAATTTTGAATGATTCCTTTTTAATTTTGCAGATAATTAAGGAGCTTAAGGATGAAGACTGGGATATGGGCAATATAGTGTTCACGCTAACAAATAGGAGATACGGAGAGAAATACATTGCGTATGCAGAGAGTCATGACCAGGTACAAAGCTTGAGAGAAACATTGAAATTCTGAGATACTGTTCAAAGACCTAGGGAAAATTTTGAAGAAGGATAAAAAATCTTGGTGAACCCAGGCATGTCTGTGGGCGGGGAAGGAGGGAGAGAAGGGGAAGGAGGCAGCAGCCTCTGCTGCTAGTAGTACCGTCCTCCATTCTGTGGCTGGGGCAAGCTGTAGAGGTGAGTGCAGATGTTGCGGCTGGGAGAAGGGGAAGGGAAGGGGTGGGATGCTGGTTGGGTGTGAAGAGCAGATGGGGCAAGGTAGAGGGAGAGGTTGAATAAGGGGAATGGATGTGCAAAGTTGGGCATTAATTAATTGTGGGCAGTGCAGGAGAAGGTGTGATAGAGAGAAAAGGGGGGAAGAGGGTCACGGTGAGTACTGGAAGCTTTTTTTCTAGGAACAGAAAACAGCCACTGCTCTTCAGGATTTTGTATTGCATGAGAGTCCCTTCCCTAGTTATACATCCAGATCAAAGTAAGGAAGCTTTTCTGGCCAAAGGGATTTATCTCTTCCATCCCTGGCAGGCTAAAATTGACAGGTGAGCAGAGCTCGTTTGTTAGGAGCACAGTTGCTAATGTTTAACTGAGTTAGGCAGCATGTTACTTTATTTGTACTAGAACATGTCTTTAATCTGTAGCTTAGGAACCAATGAAATGCAGAAGATTTCTTTCCTCACCCCTTTATTTGTCAACGCAGGCTCTTGTTGGCGACAAGACCCTGGCGTTTCGGCTGATGGATGCAGAGATGTATGAGAACATGAGTGTCATCTCACCTTTTACTCCAGTTATTGATCGAGGAATACAGCTTCATAAAATGATTCGCCTCATAACTCATGCCATGGGAGGAGAGGGTTATCTCAACTTCATGGGTAAGTAACTCTGTGCCAAAAAAGAAAAGATGTTTTGTCGTGATATACAACTCAAGAGGTTGGATCCAGACTCATTGAAATCAAAAGGACAAGTTAGAGAAGAATAACTGCTTTCAATATGACTGGAGCATGATTGACTTTCAAGGGTGCATTTGTGTGATTGCACACTAAATAAAACTCTTGATATCAATGGGGCTCACTCCCAGCCAAGTGGGTGTGGGATTGCATTCTGTGTCTGGGTCTAACCTTTTGTCTCTTTTGCCTTGCGGAAAAGTTATCTGTAGAAAGGTTTTATGCTGTAGTCAAATTCGTTGTTGATCAACAAAGCTGATTTACTATTTTCTATAGCTACTGCATGAAAGTTTCAGAGCACAGAGTTTTAGGCCTTGCTCTAGATCAGCTGGAAGTCTATGCTTGCCCTGTTCAGGTAGGTTTTCCTTGTCTCATCTATGCAAGTTGTCAAGTGGCTTTATCACCCGCCATCATTTTCCCTCCTCCATGCTGAGAACAATTTATGTATAAACACAGCCCAGCCACTGTTTCTTCAGGTGCTGAAAGTCAGCAAGGGAGAATCAGTTGTCCCCTAAATAATCACAAATCATTGCCCCAAAGATGCAATAAAATGACTTTTGGCCTCTTCCCTTTTAGTTCTTTCCCAGATCTCCCATCCCATTGACTGGCCAACTGATGGTCATCCTTCCATAAGTGTCCAGATTACTGTCAGCCTACATACCAAATTTTGCACCCCAGTCTTAAATGGGTAGGTCCCAAACTTCCTCTCCAGTCTGTTGACTGCTCCATGCTACAGTGCAACTGTTTTCCAAGAACCTCACTCTTCTGCACTGGATGCCACTGCCCTCGCAGCTTCTGCATTTCGATTGTGGCTCCTGAGGCTAGCAAAGCATCTGCCATCTGCCAGTGCTGTCCCCACCCACTCAATGCCCTCTAAGCTGCAAGAGGGGAGAAAGGAGTAGACCTATTTTCAGCATTGTTGTTGCTCCTGTGAATGTTCTTAAGTATGTTGAGGTGGTGTCTAGATTGTGGAAAAAGCACACAGATAGGCAGTCTTCCTTATTGAAATTATTTTAACAAAGCATGCTGACATTATTTTGTCACTGTATTGCAAGTACAATTGCAAATATGTTTACCATGTTTACTAGTAGATTTTTTTGTGGTGTTAAGAGCCAGGAGGCCTTGGTAAGGATGGGATTCTGTGGTCTTATTTTATCTGAGGAACTGTAAGAATATTGATATATTAATTCCTTTGTGCTGGATCAGGCATAGGCAAACTCGGCCCTCCAGATGTTTTGGGACTACAACTCCAGTCATCCCTAGCTAACAGGACTAGTGGTCAGGGATGATGGGAACTGTAGTCCCAAAACAGCTGGAGGGCCGAGTTTGCCTATGCCTGGGCTAGATGTTTTCTTTTATGCATGATTACCTTGATGAATAGCTTGGAGATTATATTTTTTGCAGTCATAAGAGTATGACTGGTACTTTTAGAACACTGACAAATAAGTGGTGAAATAATATCAAAGCAATATTGTTTGATAGTAAAATACGTATGCTTCCCCCTTGCAGAAAAATAAAGATAATAAATGTATGTGCAGTTAGTTTGTAGACAGAAATCAAAGTAAAGTACGGTAATTCCCATTGCGCTACAACTTAGCAAACTTGAAGAGGAGATGTTTGGGAGAAATGCCCTTATATAGAAAGTTTGATTACGATAGGAATTACTTAAGTGTCATTCATTCATTCATAATGTTATATGTATGCCACTTTTACACACACACACACACACACACACACACACACATACACACACACATCATGCTTAAAGTGACTTATAACAAAGAAAACAGGAATGTGTTTCAAAATCCAAAAGTGGAAAAACAATTTCATTACGTAATAAAACAATGGTGCAGTACAAAATACCACATACATTTCAGTACTATAAATATAACAAAATTACATTAACAACTTGCAGCATCCAGCAGCAAAAATAACAGGGGAGCTTGACAGATTCACCTTGGTCCAAGAAACAACCCGCCCATGATGTTTCTGGCAGTCCCTCTCCTGCAGCAGGTGTCTTCTCTTCATCATCTCTTTGTCATTGGGACCAAATAAAAGCCCTTATCTCAACACATCTATAAATTAGGCTTTAAAGCAGTATTAAAGTAGTTATCATCCACCCACTGTTTGAATTTCATGTCCTGCTGTTCCTCCCTTCCTTCCCATTGCCCCCCTACCACCATCAGATAAGGCCAATTAATTTCTCTTAATGAATAAATGTATGTGTAAAAGAACTAATAATACTAATTACGAATGGGCTGCAATAATCATCCACACCTCCCCCCCCCAAAAAAAAAGCCTTGGCGAAGAGAGACATCTTCAGCTGGTGTTGAAAGCCATGTAATGCAGATGTCTTTAACTGATTTTAAAAATATTGTATATTTTCATTGTTGTTAATAGTTCCATTGTTGGAATCTCATGATGAAAGCTGGGTAAGAAATCTATTAAAGCTAATCTAAATCTACCTGTAAATCCAGTGGGTCACATTCAGCCACAGGATGAGTGAAGCATCTCACTGTAGCAGAAGTTCCATATCTACAAGTTTGCTTGTGTGGAGAGAGGTAGAGAGAAGGAGAGAGGACAGGTAAGGGGTTCTTCCCACAACCCCATCATTGCAGTTTTTACAGTCAAGTGAAATCTACAGATCATTTGGTCCCTTCCCAACATCAATATGTTTGATTGCACCACTGTTATCATTTGACCATGTTACATAGCTCATACAGTCAAAGTAATTTTTATATTACCTTAAAATTATTGTGACATGCTGAATAGCACATCCGAATCATGTAGTTTGCACATTGATTTAGCACAGGCTGGGCTCAAAGTCCTTATTTACACGGTGAGGGTCTAAGCCTGAGACTTTGGCCATGTTGAAACTGTTCCAATAAGCAACGTCTGAGGAGGCCCTCAAAAGTGCAGTTTGTTACAGCAAGCTGGTTCACATGTAGCACTAAGCCATGGTTTATTCGATCATGCAAACCAGGCCCAGTAGCTTAACCATGGATTATTAACCAGGCAAACACAAAAATGGTCTTAGTGTTACAAGTGAACTGAGACAGCTTCACACTACAAGTTTTTGACTGTCCTTGTTACTTTAATTTCCCTGCTTGCAGCTATTCTTTTCACCTAGATAAGAAAAACAAAAATGTAAACCAAATCTTAATTAGTGGAGGAATATGCCAAATTCTCCTGACCCCTTGAATTCATGCCTACTCCTCCCCATTCCGACCTAGGGCTGCGCATAGGGGTGTGTGGGTCCTGAGGCATATAACACTGTCGCTCGACATTGCCTTCATCTCTTGCCTGCCTTTGCCACCTCACACTTTACATGGTGATGTTGACAGCCAGGGCTGTCTTAAGCATATGCGGCACCGGGGTGCAAAGATCTGCCTGGCACACCCCCTTCCCTGGTTGCCCAGTCCCAGGCGCGCAGGAGGACGGAGCCGGCTGGCCGCCTGCCTCAGTGTCTTGATGGCTCTGTCATCCCCGAACTCGTGACAAACTGATGGGCAAGCTCTTCCCCGGACTCAACTCTCGGGCCCTGTAATCTTGGCCTGGCACCCCTGAAAGCCCGGCACCCGGCTACCCCACACCCCTAGCACCTATGGGTAAGACGGCCCTGTTGACATCAACTCCTCCCAGCTTACTCTGTTGTTGATAGACAGCATACTCTTCCTTCCATACTTTCCCCCTTTTCCCCACTGCCTTAGAGTGTCCACTGACAGCAAGACCCTCCCTCCCCTCCCTCCCTCGCCCTAAGAAGGGAGGAGAACCTAGCTAGGGGGGCAGGAGGTGGACGGGCTGCCCAGGCGCCATGGCTGCCGACTGTGGGAAACTGGTGTCAGGCATGGGGCACCTCAGAGTTGTGGATTGCCTTTCTTGCTTTTTCTAGGAATCCAGTACTATGAACCCTCAAAGGAAGATCTGTTTTATTTGCTTTTGTAGATGATGGGGTGATAGAGACAAGTTGACTTCTCAAACAAATAACTGCTTGCGAAAGCAATTCCATGCGGTGACAGGAGGCCCTGAAGGTCTATCAATCTGCACAGGGTTAACTATGAATTTTAGCAAGGACTTCTTAGGAAATAAACATACATATTAAGCCCAAAATAGATATGGCCAACCCTGTTGCGCTTCCCCTGCTGGAAGCTAGATCATTTTCCTTAGTTTTATTCAGAGAAATCTATTGACTTGTGATGGATTACTATTACATGTGCAGTGTTAAAATGGTATGATAAATGGTATATTTTGCAGGGTAACAGATCTGTAGGAAGAAATGTTTAGCAATAGGAGTCCTAATGAATAATTTCATTCTCTCCGTACCTTGCAATAGCAGAAAATGCGACGGATTCATGCTGAGACTCGTTTCTCATGAAATCAATAGATTTTTAGTCTTGGCACATTTAAAATAAAAGGGGGCTGGGATTTTGCTGTCTGAACAGGTTATTAAGGAGCTGCAAACCACACACACACATGCACATGTGCATCTGCACACAAACACAAAAATTATAGTATAGTATATAGCCTCCCCTACCATTTTCTGTGGCAAAAAGTAGTGAATTGAAACTTTGATTATAGATTTATAACACTCACTAGAATTAATTTGTCAGTATAAATACCATAGTTGAAACTTTTGCTTATATATGGGAAAGCAAGAAGCCTGAAGGAACTCCTTACATCTTGAGCAGTTAGAGAAATTGAGTACACTGGTGATGTGTGTGTGTGTGTGAGTGTGTGTGTGTACTGCATTTATGTATGAAATGAAGGACTGGATGCATTGTTTAGAATGCACAAACCTAAAGGATTGGGATTCATAAAGACAGAAATGGAAGGTGTTTATAAATAAATCATGGAAACTCTGTGGTACTAATTCAATTCAAGTCGCTCGTGATGATTTGGAAAGCCTGGGCCGCAATATATACAACAAAGGTTATCAAATGTGAGGGAATGTCTACAAAGGGCATGCTGCCACAAATGCTAGCGATTTCAAATAAAAACAAGAGAAAGTTAAAGCTGACTTATGTCAGATATTATGAATAAATTGTCTCCCAGCTGCTTCATTCTTTTCACTGTGGGATGCATTGGGAGAAAAATGCATTTGTAGCTGCAGTGCTCAAGAGTGTTCTGCCAAGGTAGGAACCACACTTGGATGGATTTAGTATTGCGTTCACACTTTATTGGTGTTTTTATTATTTCAGATTAAATTGCTCTAAAGAAGACTGCATCACTGAATAAGCTTAGTAAAAAAAAATCACTTTAGAGATTTGTGCTCTATCTAAGCTATCTTAAAAAAATTAAATACACTTATTCTCAGAGTTTAAAAGTCCAACGTGATGCAGAGTTGACTCAGGCATGTTAAATTTAATGCTTGAAGCATAATTTTAGTAGTAGCAAATATGTGTGCTTTGTACTACCATCTGCATATTGTTAACTGTTCCGCAATACAGTAAAAATATTTAATCCACGTTGGCTGATAATGCAAACATATGCATATTTACTTGGAAGGGATTCCCACTCAGTTTTCTGGTAAGCCCAGTCAATTGTCTACAGGATTTGAATCAGGCATTTGAATTCCCATCTACAGTCTTTGGGCTACATGCAGGTTTACCACTTCATTGAAAACTATGCCATAATTGCACTAGAATAATTTTTAAAACACCAGTTCCAATGCAGCTTTCAGGAACACCCCACAATTTGTTTCCTTCTATAGTGTAAAGAACTCCAGTAGAAACCTGCCACATTGTCCTTATAAATTGTTTAGCATATGTAGGGTTGATAGTTTCTTTGTTCAGACAGTGCTCCACAAGGCGGACTGTATTTGCCATGTGGCAGAGTTATTTGTAGAAGGGAACACAGAGAAACTGCTGAAGTTGTTAACTAAATGTGTTCTCTTAGCTTTTTTTATCCCATAAATTTCAACACAATTTTAGCAATATTTTAAACCGTGATATGGTCACTTAGCAAATGACAGTGGGCAGAAAGAAATATATGGTAGCTTTATATACTAACTTACTACCTAGTTGATCTTCTTCAATTTACCTTATTTACTGGTAGCTTTTTTTTTTTTTTTTTTGGTATGATATATATTTTGAACTCTTAAATGTTTGCTTTTCTCAACTGAGATTGTGATAATGGGAATCAGAGCCACCCAATAATTACTTCAGTAAGAAGCTGTATAAATTCCTGGTCCTCCCCCTCTTTTTAAACCATGAAGAACTTATTTTTTGTGTTCTTAAAGATCTATACTGGCTTCTAATTTGTTTCCAGACATAATTCAAAGCACTGGTTTGGTCTGTAAAGTCCTAAATCATGTGGGTACCAAACATTTAACAGACATTTTGCTCTCTTATGAATCTTCCTGTCTTCTGAGGCCCTTCTCATTTATCTTCTTAGTGCTACACTAAGTCCTGTTCTTCGATGACTTTAACAGATATAAGTCATATTTGATCAGTAGTTTTACTCCAGTAGTTTTTCTCCAGTGTTCCTTTATTTTCTGTTTGTTGCCATTGTTGCTTCTGCTTTATATAGCTTAATTGGCATTATAGGGTGCCTGCTAAGGTGGCATGATAGTAAATTGTTGAGGGAATCAATATGTTTTAATGCTGTAGAGGCTGTTAACATAGGCCTGGTTGTCATGATGAGGCAAGACAGACGGTGGCTTACTGGAACCCACCTTGCTTCTCCCTGGTTTTTTTTAGTGTGGTGTATTAGCTCAGCCAAGATTTGGCTTAGCATGTGGTCCAAACCGGGCATCCTAGTTAGGCTCTCTCCTTATCCATGAGCTATAGTCAAGAAATGAGTTTTCATTTTAGGATGGAACACTTACCCACCTCAATCTGTGTGTGCTCTTCTACACAAGCATCACCAGAATACTCCCATTTGGCACAAAAAGACCAGCACAAAGGGGCACCTCACTGTCTTCCCATGCTGGAAACTCCCTCTGTCAACCATACTAACCTATCAGTAGCTATACCAGCCCTGGATAGAGCTTGAAGGGAATGAAAGAGGAAGGCAGTGCCTATTAAATGTTTTCAGTTATCACCAGACTAGACTAGACCTATCCCTACAGCACTGTGCAACTAGAAACAGTGACATTCTGGAGTGTGGAACAGAGCTAAACACAAGGTAAGAGACTTGGTATTAAACTGAGGAAGTTCTTCCTCTTCAGTTGCCTTGCAGAGGACACTGCTTTATGCAGTTTTAGCACTGTCTGTGTCTCACCTCTTGATTTTTCTGATTCAAACAGCTAGTTTTTCTCTTTTCTTAAGATAAATAAATAAATAAATAACATCATTTTTTCAGCCTGCGTACAATTTAAGAGGTATCCGGATCTTAAAGGGGTGAATTTTGTCTTACTTAACACTGTATAGATGATATTTCATCATTTCAGCACTTCTTCCCCTTTTTATTGCTTGCAGTTACTGTTTGTATTAAGAAAGTAAAAAAAATAAAATGATTGTTTCTTTGTTCAATGAGCCATTAAATATGTAACAATCTAGAATATGTAATAAAAGCACTCTTACTGTAGTTAACTTGATTGCTATAAATTTATTCAAAATATTATCAGTTTATGTAATTATGGTGTACTTTAAAAGCTGTGTTTTATAAATCAGCTATTCTAAAGCATCTCATAAGGGAGAAAGCAGATTGCAATGAAATACATTTTATTATGTATAAGCATTTTCTTTTTGAGGCTCTGAAGTGAGTCTTTATAACAAGTTTATAAAATGGTTTTGTATGCATTACTGACTTTGCTCATAATGGACGCTGAAGGGGGGAAAGCAATTTATTTCCTGTATTTCAAGCACAAAGCACTTTCCAAGGAAGGCTTCCAGCCTAGGTTTTGATCCCATCACAGATTTTTGTTCAGAAGCGGTATTTTTCGGGTGCCTAACTTTTCATTTCTGTTGTGAGTGCTCTTACTAATCTCTTGAGATTCAAGGATAGAACTTGCAAATAAAGTGAGGATACCACTATTCCCAGTCAGAGTCATAAAGGAAGATTTTGGAATAGGTGACAATATTCACACCATTTCTGGATTAAATAATCTGTATCTCTTTCATGTTTTACTCTGGAGGGGGTGAGAATGGGACCTGTAGCTCTCCAGAGGTTGGCTCAAGCTTCCATCAGACCCAGCCAGTGTGGCTAATGGCATGGGATGATAAAGTTGTGCTCCAAACAACTGGTAGGCTGTACTCCATGCCAAAATTCATATATCTATGTTCGAAAGGTAATGATGTTCTAAAAAGAGTATCAGTCACTTGCTAATGCCAACCAGATTAACAGGATAATATTAGTTATGCTTCCTCAGAAGTAAGGCTTACCAAGTCCATTCAGACTTGATCCTAAGTAATAGCTCAATATTAGTCACATTTACAGTGGAACCTTGGTTTTTGAGTGTCTTGGAAGCTGAACATTTCAGAACCCAAACGCTGAAGTAATTGCTTCCGTTTTCGAATGCGCCTTGGAAGTCAAACGGCTTCCACTGCACGTTTTTCCATTTTCTCAATAGAAATTGCCAGCAGCCCCAACTAAAAAAAAGGAAAGAACAGAATACAATAAATAAGATCGTGGTGGAGGGAGAAGTGAAAAGCAACCCCAAAGAAATAAGAAAGGCCTTTCTGGACTTTTATAAAGATCTTTATAAAAACAGCGAAAATAATAATACAAGAAGAATAGAAGAGTATTTAAAAGAGAAGAGCACCCATAAGATTACGTTACAGGAGAAAGAAAAACTGAGTGCCCCAATAGAGACAGATGAAATTAAAGATATAATAAAGGATTTAAAAAAAGGGAAAGCGCCAGGCCCAGATGGGTATACTGGGAGGTACTATAAAGAAATGGAGTCAATTTTGTTGACTCCGATGCAAGAAGTAATGAATAACATCCTTAAAGAAAGAGAACTACCTGAGACGTGGAAGGAGGCTCTAATTACTCTAATACCTAAACAAGATTCAGACTTACAACAGACTAAAAATTATAGACCGATCTCCCTATTAAACATAGATTATAAGATTTTTGCGGGAATCCTAGCAAAGAGATTGAAAAACATATTGAGGAAAAGTATTCATAGAGACCAAGCCGGCTTTTTGCCGGGAAGGTATATGAAGGATAATATAAGGAATGTGGTAAACATCATAGAATACTTATCGGACAGATGTGATAAACAAGGTATGCTGTTATTTGTGGATGCAGAAAAAGCGTTCGACAATTTAATTTGGGATTTCATGCTGAAACAACTGGAGTATATGGAGGTTGGTGCTGAGTTTTATAACGGGGTAAAAGCAATTTACACGGAACAGAAGGCCAGGCTGATAATAAATAGTGTGGAGACCTCAGAAATAAGAATAGCTAAAGGAACAAGACAAGGATGCCCTCTGTCCCCACTGTTGTTTATTATGGTGTTAGAAGTTTTATTAAATTCAATAAGAGGAAACAGAGGGATAAGAGGGATAACAGTTGGGCAGAATGAATACAAAACAAAGGCGTTCGCGGATGACCTGGTCATAACAATGGAGGACCCACTAAACTCAACAAAAGAGGTACTTGAAGAATTCGAACAGTTTGGAAAAGTAGCCGGTTTCAAATTAAATAAAAAGAAAACAAAAATCATTGCAAAAAATATGGAGACAGACAAAATTGAAGAAATACAAAATGCAACGGGGATAGAGGTGACCGGGAAAGTTAAGTATTTGGGAATATGGGTAACACCAAAAAATATAGATCTCTTTAAAAATAATTATGATTTAGTATGGAAAGGGGTCAAGAAAGATATTGAATCATGGGGCAGGCTGAAAATTTCATTCTGGGGCAGAATAGCTATAATTAAGATGAGCGTTCTCCCAAGAATGCTATTCCTTTTCCAGAACATTCCTGTTATTAGGGGTACAAAGATATTTAAGGAATGGCAGAAAGTGATTTCGAAATTTGTCTGGCAAGGCAAGAAGCCAAGGATTCAATATAAGTTATTGACAGACGTGAAGGAAAGGGGGGGCTTCGCCCTACCTGATCTAAAATTATACTTCGAGGCAGCTTGCCTATGCTGGATTAGAACTTGGATCAAATTGGAAGATAGGGAGGTGTTAGACTTAGAGGGATTTAATATTAGGTTTGGGTGGCACGCCTATCTATGGTATGGGAAGAGGAAAATACACAGGGGTTTTGGAAATCATATCTTCAGAGGTCCACTGATTGAGGTATGGGAAAGGAACAGAGAGGTGCTGGAACCCAAAACTCCCCATTGGCTATCGCCGCTAGAAGCGATGAGTGTCAGCAAAATAAATAGGGGAGATAACTGGCCTACATACGAGCAACTGTTAATGAAAGAAGAAGGGAAATGGAAACTAAAGCCGTACGATCAGATTAAGGAGAAAGTTCATGACTGGTTGCATTACTTTCAGCTAAACGGAATGCTTAGAAAAGATATCGCAGACAAAGGATATGCCGACAAAGACTCTAGATTCCAGACCGAAATATTGAACAACAATCATAGAATTCTATCTAAAATGTACAACCTGTTGTTAGGCTGGAATCTAATAGATGAAGAAGTAAAGGCAGTAGCGATTCACTGGGCGAGAGACATTGGCCATAACATATATGCTGAAGAGTGGGAGAAACTTTGGAAAATACATCTCAAGTTTACAGCCTGTGTGACATTGAAAGAAAACTTAATGAAAATGTTTTATCGCTGGTATCTAACCCCTGTAAAGTTAGCTAAAATGTATGGGATCTGTAATAAATGTTGGAAGTGTAGAGAAAGGGAAGGGTCCTTTTACCACATGTGGTGGGAGTGCCAAAAAGTTAAAGAGTTCTGGGAGGGGGTGTACAACGAATTGAAAAAAATTCTAAGATATACTTTCGTTAAAAAACCTGAGGTGTTCCTGTTGGGAATGATAGGGAGGGAGATAAGAAAGAAAGATCATAGGCTCTTTCAATATGCAACAGCGGCTGCAAGAATCTTAATAGCTCAAAATTGGAAATCCGAGAAATTGCCGACAATCGAAGAATGGAGAGCAAAACTGTTAGATTATGCAGAGATGGATAAGATGACAGGGAAAATAAGATACTCTAAAGATCAGAGGTTCATTGAGGAGTGGGAAAATTTTACGAATTATCTGGAAAATTTGAGTGAAGGACAGATAACGCTAGTGGGTTTTAAAAGAGCTCTGTAAAAGGGAAAAAAAGGGTACTGTCAGAGAGAAAGAGAAGAACTACAGCGGTTAATGACAATACATTCTAAGAAATGCGAAGTTTTATAAGAATATCACGGATGATTTACGGGAAGGTTGAAGGAAGTTGTATTATATAATTTGTGAATATGAGAAGTAACCTTTATGTTTTGTATCTTTTATTTGCAATTCAATAAAAATTACGTTAAAAAAAAAAAAAAGAAAAGAAATTGCCAGCAGCCCTTTGCGCCTCAGTTGTTGAATGTTTTGGAAGTCGAACAGTCTTCTGGAACGGATTTTGTTCGACAACCGAGGTTCCACTGTACTCAGAAGTAACTCCTATTGAATTCAGTCAGGCTTATTCCCAGGTAGATGAGTTTAGAATTGCATCCTAAAGAACTCAATGTTGCATTCTCTTCACATCAAATCTATTAATTTATTGGCCACTCTTAATTCTTCTGGATAAAGCAATGAATTGATTTCTCCTCCCCATATTTACTCAGTAGCATCACAAATGGCCTCAGGCAAAATGCTGTAATCAGTTCCACCCCTGCCCTGAGCAGCTTTGCATAATCAGCTGCATTTTTGACCTTATGTACTGGAGACATGCCAAATTTGGAAGGTATTCCATGGTAACATCATAAAGAGCTATCCTCTATTGGTTGCTCCGGAATTTGAAGGCCGGATTCATTTCCTTGTAAGCCTTAAGCCTTTCCTTCTTTCCTTCTCTCTGAAATTTGCAGTAGGCTTGACAGTGTGTGTGTGAGACAGAGTGACTTTCCTAGTCATCATTCCAGTGACCTGCTGTCTGGTTTCTCTGCCATTCCTTCCCTGCCCTCCTCAGTTAAATGTCATTCATCTTTATAGAATAACTTCCATTTACTATAATCCTGATAAACAAAACAAATACCAGACTGCTGAATGAAGCCAGAGCAAGATGTTCTGGTCCTTCCTTCCCGACTAGTCACCATGATGCAACAAAGCAAAGGTAACCCGAAGATTAAATATGGTGAGCCCACAAAGACTTTGGCCATCCCAGCTGCCATCACACACAATGTGTTTTGAGTTTGCATGAGTTTGGCTTTAGGTGCAATCCCTGGATTGTAAACCCGCACTCTGCACACCCCTGGTAAATGCTTAGTGAAGAACAAATGTTAAAAGAGTTAAGCAGCTCTTTTAAAGCCTAACTTAGGGTGGATGAAATGGAAATGAAAAATGTATTCTGTGATTTAGCCCGTTACATCAAGTTTTGCTTTATTGTTGTAGTAGTCTAAGCAGGAGTCAGCAATTTTGTCCTTGGTTAGCCTTCTTCCTCAAAACTGCTTTCTATTTGATATTTAGGAATTGTTCCTCACCAGCTGAGTATACCTTTTTAAAAGAAGGCCATTTTTCACAGTAACTTGATTGCTCCATGCTTTCCACTGCGCGGTTGTGTGTCTGTGTGTGTTTTAAAGGGAATACTGCAGCTGTATGTTTTGCTTTTTTAGAATTTTAGAAGACAAATGTTCAAAACTGTTTTCCCCTCTAAGCAGGGAGGGGGAAGCAGGGAAATTATTATAACCAAATTAATTTAAATGGAATCTGAATTTAATGTGAGGAAACTTATTTTATATTTGGGCCATCTGCTGCTTTGGCAAAACTTTGTAACTATCGGGCTGGTTGCCATCTATATTGCTATAACTTTTTATAGCAGTTTCTTTTCATGAATAGAAGTTCACCTGGTAATTTTTGCTCCCACTTGCAAGAGAAAATATTGCCATTTGAACTTACAAAAAAAGGATAATTTTATCCACAGCAGCAATTCTGATCAGAGCCATCTTTCCTACAAATGACTGTGTTTTTCATTCCCTCCCACTCTTGTTTTGTCCCTGTATTTATAGGGCAGTAGTTTTGCCTTTGTATGTTCCGTGCACACTCATGTTGTATTAATACAGAGCCATAAGTATGGGTTGCAGGGCAATTACAAGATATTAAGCCTTTCAAGTTTGTAGCAGACCACTGGTAAAGCATTTGATGTATTATCAAGTTAGAGCACCGCAATTTTGACCCACTTGAGAAATAGGGAAATATAAGGAGAGAGCATAAATTTAGGACTGACTAATAGCAACTCAAAAGAAAAGAGAACTAAAATGAGATGTGGTAGATGATTATGATTCAACCATTAATTCCAAAAGTAAGAACATCTTTTAAGTGTGTGTGTGTGTGTGTGTGTGTGTGTGTTAGAGAGAGAGATATCTTTTTGTTGTTGTTTTTTTTAATAGTTTCTTTATTTGCATGTAGCTGAGGTTGACTTTTGGAGTGGCCCATGTAAACAGTTCCATGTTCAAGCAATAGCACAGGATAGCGTTGACCTGAAGCCCACAAAGAAGCATTGTGCAGGTTGTGTCTGTCCAATTGTCTTGTTCATCCTCTCCCTTCAGACTCAACCTGCCACCTGAATGTAGCAGGGACTATTTGTGGGGCTGACGGTGTGAGATCATTTGTTTTCCCATTTATATTTATATCCCATATTTCTCCCATTGTGGAATCCCATGAGCTCCCAGGTGGTGTCCCGAACACACCTTTGCCAAAACATCCCCTTCTACCAATGTCCCTTCTCCATTTGCAAGGCTGCACAGAGAGGGAAAGATAGGGGGGAGTCTCTTGCTGCCCCTTCCGTTCTCTGGCATTTGGTGTGCTGCATGTAAGTGCAGTAGAGTAGGACAAAGTTACCCTGGGAAATGTGCTGTGGGAGCACGTTGTTGGATATGTGTTGTCTGTTTGTTCATTCATTATTTCTCTATTATTTTATCACATCTATATACCAATTTTACTTGAAGGAGCCGAAAGTCACATGTATCTTCTCCCCTTCTTATTTTATCCTTACGGTAAGTGACTGGCCCAAGGGCACCTGAAGTGGGAGCGAGGATCTGTGTCTCCCCAGTCCTATTCCAGCATTCTACTTGCTACATCACCACCTCTTGGGGAAATATATCTATATCTGTACTGAAACATGGTCTAAAAATGATAAAATAAGAAAAGAAAAGAAAAAGCTGGCACATGCTAGAGACGAAATTGTTCAGTAAATATTGTGAGTGTAGCAGATGAGGCACAAAACTCTGTTCCGAAACACATGGGCTGAATATACAATTTGCCCAAGTGACATTGGAGTTCACTATTTGGGACCTTCCATCAAACAGCTGTGTTAGGAAAACAAATGGCCCCGATTTTTCTTTCGTCTTTCTGTAGCGAACCTGATTACATGAAAAGTGGCAAATGGACTAATGTCACTTAACAGAACCGCATCGTGTGACTCATCAAAACCCTTTAATGCTCTTTCTTCAAAGCATTTCCTTGTCAAAGATATAGAAGAAAGAAGATAAAAGGGTTTGCATCATGTAAAAAGCATACACTCCACCAGAATTGCCTACAGAGACTGAACGCGATAACGTTCTGTTAGTCCTTATGTAAAATAGTTGATACAGTATCTCAATATCCTTGGCTGTCAGTGTATGAATTTACCTTCCATTTCACCTCTTTTCCGACCCTTCTTTGCCCCTTTTTATCTCCCTGCTTCTAACTTGCTTCAAAGTTTTGTATTCCCTCTTGTCTCTCTCCAAGTAAGCATGCATTGCATGAGACGCTTGGATAAAGGTTCCTCCAATCCTGTTAAAATACAGTGTTTTATCGCATTGTTTTGTTAAAAAAATTATAGCCAAGGTAACATTGTGCACTCTTTGCTACTGCTTGGTTTTAAAACTATGTTGCAATTTTGTTTTGAAAGCTTTCATAGTTTAGGATCCAAGGGGTTACATTAGGCATGCTCAGAGCCTGGAAGTCTAGTGAGATTTTCCCTTATGAGATGTTTCCTATTTCTTTTTTCCTGAGGCGCTTTGAGAGCATTTGTCAATTTGGGAAAGTCAAATATCATCCGGGACTCTCTGAGAATAGGATCTAGTACTCAGAAAGCTTACTTTTTCTTGACTGCCCATCAGCTGTGATAAGTTGCAAAACTTATTGAATGCAGGAGCCTTCTCGCCTGGTTTTCTGGTGATTAATTCTAGCCATAATTATATGGGTTGCTCATACTGTCTCCTGGAATTTTAGGCAGTGTCACAAGTGTTTAATAGTTGTTATATTAAATATTAGAAGGAAAAATGTAGAAGAAGTTGGGAATGGGAATTAAAAACAGTAAGTTAATTGGGCATCTTGTAAACTGATAAGCTTTTACCCTTGTTAATAATGGGAGCAGTTTTAGTTCACATTTGTTTAAAAACACACAAATTTGCTCAACTTCTTTAAGCTATCTCTAACCCTCACTGGCAAGGGAAAAAAGCATTTCAAGCTTTTAACTTCTACCTTGCTGTTATTTATAGCAATCATTTTTGGGACAGCTTTGCCTAAAAATTTCATGTTGTTGTTTTTTTAAAAAAAAGATGAAGAAAATATATTTCAGCTTCTCCTGTACTTTGTATTTACTGCTGAGCCATGTAAATTCCTGCAAATGGATGTATTATACATTTTCATTGTGTGCTTAGGTTTTTCTTCCTGAAATACATCTTGACAAGATGACACATTGAAAGGAATCAAATAGGATGTCCAGCTTCATCTGATATCCATGCAACATGGGTCATTTGTTTTGGTTATACATATTGTTTTGTTGCACTTATATTTAGAAATCTCATTATAGGCTCCTTTTATTGTCTTTTCAGATGGAGTAATACCTGTGGAGTGTAATTGCAGATAGACAATTTTCTTTCTCTGCAGTAGTTTTGAACTTTGTATTTGATAAAATTAAGATGCACTCAAAATATGGATTTAGTTCTTTGCACATTTCCCACACTCTCATTGTGCAGCCCATCCATATTGCAGCAGTCATCCTAAAGCCAGTAGGATTGTTTTGGCCAAATGTCTCTCTTTACTGTCAGTATAAGCATTTGTTTTGTTTTCATCTGTGCTACTCTATACTATACAGATATGTCATCTAACTTTGAATATCCATGAAGAATTATTTAATGTTTGCCTTGTAAATTCTTTTGCTGAGAGGTAAGAGAATACAATAAAAATTTAAATGCCTTTCTGCTAAGGGCTGAAATTGATGTAGTTCTAGAAAAAGAAGGCATCTCCTTCCGAAATGTAGGGGAGCTATATTTGGACAATTTTCATTTGCTCAGTATTCATCAAATGCAAGAATTTTATAAAAGAAATGGAAAAAGAGTTCCCCCTTTACATTTTAAAAAGCATAGCATTCACTCCAGAGCCTATTGTGTATCAAATTGTAATATATACCCGAAGCTCCTGAGTAAGAGATGCTAACTGTTGACTTAAATGAAGGAAGACGTCCCTGCATAGATTGCTTTGCCAGGAGAGCTTTATGAGTGCATCAAAGCTATGGACCTTGAATAAGGGTCGTAGACAGCATTCTTTTCTTGCAGAACGTATCAAGTTTCCTCCCTGAAATCTCCAGTTAAAAGGACTGGATCAGGTGAAAGACACTAGTGAACTGTGTTCCTCAGTTCTTTTTTTTTTTTTTTAAATATATATTTATTAAGGTTTTTCAATACAAAAACATATTATAAAAACAGCATTAGTTGTTTAACATCTTTCCATTATTACTTTGGACTCCCCCACACCTCCCGCAGACACTTACATCATTATATAATTGTTTCCAAGCAAATTATCATTTTGTCCATAATCTTAATTTTGTTCATTGACATATGATTAATCTTAAATCTAATTTAGTGGTAGGCAATTGTTTCTATTCTGACATCCCGGTCAGCATTCAGTCAAATTACAATACTTTTGTAAATAGGTCTTAAATTTCTTCCAGTCTTCTTCCATCCTTTCTTCTCCCAGGTCTCGAATTCTGCCGGTCATCTCAGCAAGTTGCATATAGTCCATCAGCTGCATCTGCCATTCTTCCAGAGTGGGTAGATTTTGAGTCTTCCAATTCTTAGCGATCAATATCCTTGCTGCCGCTGTTGCATACATAAAAAATGTTCTGTCTTTTTTTTGCACACTCTGGCCGACAATGCCCAAGAGGAAGGCCTCTGGTTGCTTAGTAAAGGTGTACTTAAACACCTTTTTTAACTCATTGTATATCATCTCCCAGAAGGCCTTCACTCTAGGACACGACCACCAGAGGTGAAAAAATGTTCCTTCATTTTCCTTACATTTCCAACATTTATTATCCGACGAATGGTATATTTTAGCCAATTTGACTGGGGTCATGTACCATCTGTACATCATTTTCATTACATTTTCCTTCAAAGCATTACATGCAGTGAAGTTCAGCCCAGAGGTCCACAACCTTTCCCAATCTTCAAACATAATATTATGCCCAATGTCCTGAGCCCATTTTATCATTGCCGATTTAACCATTTCGTCTTGTGTGTTCCATTTCAGCAGCAAATTATACATCTTTGAAAGTACTTTAGTCTTAGGTTCTAACAGTTCAGTTTCCAACTTTGACTTCTCCACCTGGAATCCTACCTTTTTGTCATTTTTAAACACTTCTTTAATCTGAGCATAGTGTAACCAATCTCGCACTTTATCTCTCATTTTCTCTAAACTCTGCAGTTTCCAATTGTCACCATCTCTTTCTAATATCTCCCAATATTTTGGCCAGTTGGCCTCCATATTGGCTCTTTTTCGGGCCTTAGCCTCTAGGGGTGACAACCACCTCGGAGTTTTATTCTCCAATAAGTCTTTATATTTTGTCCAGACATTAAAAACTGATTTTCTGACAATATGGTTCTTAAAAGCCTTGTTAATCTTAACCTTATCATACCATAAATATGCATGCCATCCAAATGCATTATTAAAACCTTCCAAATCCAATACATCCGTATCTTCGAGAAGTAACCAATCTTTCAACCAGCAGAAAGCTGCAGCTTCATAGTACAACTTTAAGTCTGGCAGGGCAAAGCCCCCTCTTTCTTTTGCATCTGTTAATATTTTGAGTTTAATTCTGGGCTTTTTGCCCTGCCAGACAAATTTTGAAATATCTTTCTGCCACTTCCGAAAACATTCTGTCTTATCTACAATCTGTAGTGTCTGAAATAGAAATAACATTTTTGGCAATACATTCATTTTGATGGCAGCTATTCGGCCTAACAAGGAAAGTTTTAATCTTGACCAACTATCCAAGTCTCTCTTGATTTCTGACCAACATTTTTCATAATTATCTTTAAATAAACTCAGATTTTTTGCTGTTATGTTCACCCCTAGGTATTTAACTTTTTTAACCACAGTTAGTTCTGTCTCTTTCTGAAACCGTTCCAACTCGGTATCTGTCAAATTTTTCCCCAAAACCTTAGTTTTTTGCTTATTTAATTTAAATCCCGCCACTCGACCAAAGTTTTGAATCAGTTGTAATACTCTTTTCGTACTAGATTCCGGCTCCTGTAATGTCAAAACTAGGTCATCTGCAAATGCCTTAAGTTTATATTGTTTCGCTCCGACCTGAATCCCTTCTACCAACCGGTCCCCCCTGATCATGTTCAACAGCACTTCCAGAACCGAGATAAACAGTAATGGGGAAATCGGGCAGCCTTGCCGTGTACCTTTTTCAATTTTGAGCTCTTCTGTAACCACATTGTTGACTATCAGTTTGGCCTTTTGCTCTGAGTATATTGCCTCAATCCCATTCTCAAACCCCCGTCCCACTCCCATTTCTTTTAGGTTCCCCTTCATAAATTTCCAAGATATGTTGTCGAAGGCTTTCTCCGCGTCTATAAAAATTAAAGCTGCTTTAGTATTTATGTTTGTTTGCAAAAGTTCCAATATGTCTATAATGTTCCTTGTATTAGCAAACATGTGTCTACCCGGGAGAAAGCCTGCCTGGTCTTTATGAATTATCTCACTTAAAACTTTCTTGAATCTACGTGCCAAAACATCTGCAAATATTTTGTAATCCACATTTAGAAGGGAAATGGGACGGTAGTTCTTAAGTTGTGTCTTTTCGGTGTGTTCCTCAGTTCATGGTAGGTGACAGGGATGATAGGAGTTGTCCAAAATATGTGGAGGGCAGTAGGTTGGAGAATGCTGGACGAATTATACCGAATTAGATGGACAAAAAGTCTGGCCTGGTATCAGGCAGACTCACGTGTTTATTTTATTTATTACATTCAAATCTCAGTTTCTTCCAAGGAGCTCAAGGGGGTATTCATGCTTCCTCCTCCCCATTTTATCCTCACAACAACCCTGTGAGGAAGGTTAGGTTAGGCTGGGAGGAAGTGACTGGCCCAAGCTCACCCAGTGAGCTTCATGAATGAGTGGGAGTTTGCTCTCTGCTCTTTACCTGCAAAATATTCCTGGGTTGATGCAGTTGCCAAGGCTAATGAAAATATATTTGACAACACTGAATATACACAAATGCTCTCTCCAGCAAGTTTTTTATATTTTTAATTACTAAACAGAGTAGTTTGTATCATAGACAAAGAGTGGCATTTTAAGTGGCATGTTAGTACTGACTCAGTTGCAGTTTTTTGCATTGATGCTTTCTGGCTCACACTGGATTTTTTTAAAAAATGACCAGGCTCTTTAATTAATGGGACTCATTCCAGTAGGTACCAGTATGTGCAAGATGACGGTTCCATGACTAGTACTACCCACATTACTTGATACTTACATATATTTACCAGCCTTGCTAAAATCAACAACATGGTAGAAAAAAAATGACAGTCATAGCATTATCTGTGTCTATTATTGCATGCCCGTTTGCACAGAAATGGATCTGCAGATACATTATGGCATCTTCTATTACTGAACTCTGTGTGATCAAACACAAATTTTCATGTCCAGAAGACAAAATAGTGGCTCTTACCATTTTCCATACTCAGCAGGATCCCAGTGAGGGCTGCACACAGGGGCCCACAATTTTAAACCATCTGACTGAACCCATAAGGGAATCATTAACTAAGATAATTAAAATAATGACTAAGATAATTATTTTAGAAAGTTATACCTGGTTGAAACATTGCTTAATTCATGAGCTGTGGGTGCAGTATGAGCCAATGAATGTTTGCTCAAAAGGTGTTTGTGTTCAATGGTGGCTATTTTCAAAACATTTGAAGCATCTTCGGAGAAAGTACTGCTTGTAGCCCAGTAGTAAGCAGATCTTTTGGGTGCAATCAACCCCCAGCATCTAAATAGTGCTGTGAAAGATTCCTGTTTGAAACTCTAGACAGCCATTGCATTTCAGTATAGATGAGCAAGGACCAATAATCCTGACTTTTAAAAACAAGAATGTGCTTTAGATTTTTCTATGCTTTATTCTATGGTGCCTTTAATGTATGTTGTTCATTCATTATTGTAAGTCACTTTGGGTTGCGTTGGCAAAAGAAAAAGAAAAAAAGTGATGAATAAATTTTAATAATATGAACGTAGGGCCAGTGTATATAGGATTGCAGCCTTAGTCATCAGTTGTGCTTTGCATTATGAACATTAAGTGGTAGTGTTTCTCTCTTGCCCCCTAGACTTGTAGAAATATGGTTTTCAATGTTTGTTTGAATGGTAATCACATTGAAATAGCATGTTTTCGTTCAGCACTGGCATATTGCTTTAAATGTTTGTCGATTTATAAAGATTAGGCAGTGGTTTCATAGAATCTGGGACACATTCCAACTGCAAGCCTCACTTATTAAGGATTTCCCCATATCTTTATTAGCGAAGTTGGAATTAGAAATGAAATACCTTTTGCAACTAACTGGCTTACCTTTGGTATGCTGCTGAATTGTGCGGAAGGAAAAAATGCCCACAAAATATCTACCTAGTTTTGTTTTACATTTTAAAAGTCTTTATGAGTGTTCCTGCTACAGTAGTGTGGTGGAGAGAGGTTAACCTCTAGCAGGCAAGATAAATAAAGTAAATTATTTTCCTTAAAAGGTTTTTAAACGATTCAGATACAGGGTGGTGGTGAAGGGAGAGGATGTATCTCTGGTCTCCAGTGATAGCGAGACACTACCCAAAACATGCCCTTGGCATCTGCAGAACCACAATCCATAAAGCCCTACAGATTGCACTAGCTGGGACGGAAATCATGTCTTCCCTTTATCAGCAAGTAGCAGATGGCGTGCTTGGGAGAAATATGATTTCCCCACAACTGTCATACTATCTTGGGGAAAGTGGTTGGGATTCTCCACAAAGTCTATGCATTCTTCATGCAGTAAACTAATTTCCTTTAAAGGCCCTAAGGGGATTGAATGCTCCCTCCGTTTGGGAAACTTCCTGCACCCGGCGCAAGATGCATTTCTGTGCTCTTCCCCCCGACGCATTTTCTGTCATCATAGTCCTTTTAGACAGTGGTAAACTCTATTTATCAACAAGAATGTATCTCTTCTCCGTGTCAGCTTTGAAATAAGTGTGAAGTATTGCGCTATATAAAACGTTTGGATTTAGTAGTTGCTTCGTGTCTGAGGGTTTGGGGTGGGTTGCAACGGCATAAGAATCAGGATATAAATTATCCTGGCTTGTAATTTTGAATGTCTGTTGCTTCATGAATATTAATGCATTCATGAAGCTTGACATCTGTCACTTGGGATGTTCAAAAGTTTTCTATTTTTAAAAATGACAAGTTTAATGGCTCTTTTTAGAGCCAGCTAGTCTGGGGGAGTTTGCTGGAATATCTTGACAGGGTTGTTTTGCACATTTTTTGCACCAAGTTGTGAAGCTCCCAGATAGCTTTGTTGCTTGTCAATTTTGACACCTATTTCAGTCCTCTTTGTAGTATAATTAAGTATCTGGTGGATCCCCGGGCTATGTAGACATGCTGATGGCATTTCTAGATGAACTGCTTTCTCAGATCAGTGCTGCTTTATGCTTTTCATGTTAACTATATATTTAAAGAACTATATGACGATAATAGCAAAGAACAATGCAAAATCATTTGGCTCTTGAATTGTAACGATTTCTGTATTTTCAGCACTGTGGCTGCGTTAAATAAACACTCATCATTTTCTAAAGCACAGAAATAAGTGCCTCTTCTTTCAGGAGAACTAAATCACTTGTAAAGGTGTTGCCAGTTGAACCATCCTCATCCTGCTTTAAATTTGCAGCCTCTGGGAAACATAACCTGATATTGGAAAATTGCACTAGAGGGCCATTCTAGATTCAAAGATCTTTGGTATGTTCCATCAACACACTGTAGGTGCCTCTGCCTTGACTTCAACTCTAGGTAAATTCATTCCTAAATCCTACTGTTTAGGCTAGTATCAATCCATAGAGCACTTACAATTTTATTGTGATGCTGGTAGCTTACTTACAATAGAGGTCTACATTGAGACAAAAACATAACAAAAACATACAAAGCATAGTCTTCCTTAATAATCTTCCTGACTTTTCTGGTCAACAGGGCCAAATGCTCGCTTTCAGGTTTCAGGATAATGGATGCCTTGAGTCCTGGGCATATTCCTGGGTAAGAGGGTTGTCTACAAATGCAAGCATTATAGAATCAGCAGAATTTCAGGGACCCAGATGTGTTCCTTAAAAAGATCCCCTTAGCTCATGGCATGAAAGGAACTGCAGAGCATTAGTTGTCCAAGATGCCAGATGATCATCTTTTTCCACAGTCCTAACAGGCACTAACAAAGGACTGTAATTTTATGCAAGAGTTTTAAATGTATTTTTAGTACACCTTCTAAATCCATGACTGGTAAATTGCCAGCACCATGTACTGCCAACACTAATACACAGATTCCCTTACAACTGCGCATCAGCATGGCTGTTTTTAATATATCAGTTTATTCATTGATGTCTGCATAGAAAATCGTAATTCACAAATGCACATATACACAGTGGTATACTTAAATTAATTCCTATGTGAAATTAATATTCATTATAGTTTTGTGAAATAAAAGCATCTACTAATCAAAATGTTAAGCTAATGGAGTTTTCTCCCCCACTCCCAATTAGTATTGTTGTCTCACATTCCATCACTTGTAGCAGCTGGCTCGTTGTCAATTTATAGTTTGGACCTTTACATAGAAGTGGAGGGAGGAAAAGAAATTAATTACTGAGAAAGAAATCCCAATAGTACTTTAGTGCTCAGAAATCTTCAGTTACCCACTTGTTAAAGCTGCTGGTTGTGCAAGAAATGAAAAACAAAAGGAGAATCCTGCAGATATTTTTCTTGAAGGCTACCATTTGTAAGTGACAACCACATAAGCAGCTGCGTGTTTGTCCATCTGTTACAGTATTCCCTGCTCTGACTAACGGTGGGCAGAGATTGTTCACATCACTTGTTACCTGATTATTATTATTATTATTTTTTTAAAAAAATTTATTAAAGATTTCTTAGTTTACAAAAATACGTGTCCTCTACAGATCAGTTTCATTTGTTGTGAGACAAGGAAAGAGGGGAAAGAGGTTGAGTGGGGTGGGGTGGGAATGCTTATATTCTTCTACTTAGTGTACAGTGGTTACAAACTTAATTCGTTCTGGAGGTCCGTTCTTAACCTGAAACCATTCTTAACCTGAGGCACCACTTTAGCTAACGGGGCCTCCCGCTGCCACCGCGCGATTTTTGTTCTCATCCTGAGGTAAAGTTCTTAACCCGAGGTACTACTTCCGGGTTAGCGGAGTCTGTAACCCGAAGTGTTTGTAACCTGAGGTACCACTGTATGTCTGAGATTTTGTGTCAGCGTCACTTGTGTGGGTTCTCTTTCTATTCACTTGTTATATTCCCTAGGTGGTGAGAGAGGTTGGGGGTGGGCTACCTGATTCTTTTAAGATGAGATGCCAGGGATTGAACCTAGGGCCTTCTGCTTGAAAATACTTCATCACGTACTGAGATATTGCTGCTATCCATTGGCCGGATCCTTCGATAAAAACCTACTGCGGTGCCCATGCATTCCAGGGGATTGTAGCATTGGCTTGAAGAAATGTCCTGGTCTAGCTTGTCCATGTGTTTGCATCTTACAAATAACACATGGGCTTCCAGAATGCTGACATGTGAGGGCTTTTTTGAGCGGTGGAGTGGGGAGCAGTGTTGACACCACATTGCTGCCCTGGGCTCCTTTAGGAGGAAGGCTGGGGTGCAAATTTAATAAAATAAAAATAAAATTATGTCTTATACTATCTACCCTCTTATATTATTTTGCTAAATCTTCTAGTGGCCAAGTACAGAATAAAGACCACAGATGCTTTGTTCAGACTTAAAGCTAAGCTGTGCTTTATCAGAATGAGCCTTGCCTACTTTGGCCTGCTCTTCAGGAGTAGCCACCGGAAGAGTGGAAGCATTGGGTTCTATTTTTAATTAACCGTAGTTCATTGTTATGCCCAAGCCTGGGCAACTGTGGTTTAGTCATGCCTACTTTCAATAACAATAATTTATTGAATTTATATACCCGGAGGGTCTCAGGGTGGTTCACAGAACAAGATCAACATAATAAAAACCACAATATATATATAATCAAAATAAAAACAACAAGCCAATAACAACCCCCCCCCCCAAAAAAAGAGCCACATTTTAAAAGGGCATAGGATGTCAATCAGATCAACTCAAAGGCCTGGTTTAAAAGGAACATTTTTGCCTGGCACCTAAAGGTGTATACCGAAGTCGTCAATAGACTATAGGTAAAGGGACCCCTGACCATTAGGTCCAGTCATTACCAACTCTGGGGTTGCGGCGCTCATCTCGCTTTATTGGCCGAGGGAGCCGGCGTACAGCTTCTGGGTCATGTGGCCAGCATGACTAAGCCGCTTCTGGTGAACCAGAGCAGCACACAGGAACGCCATTTACCTTCCCGCCGGAGCGGTACCTATTGCACTTTTATGTGCTTTCGAACTGCTAGGTTGGCATGAGCAGGGACCGAGCAACAGGAGCTCACCCCGTCACGGGGATTCAAACCGCTGACCTTCTGATCGGCAAGTCCTAGGCTCTGTGGTTTAACCCACAGCGCCACCCGCATCCCCAATAGACAATAGTTATGATTAATTACAGTTGGGTGTGATTCTTCATTGGGAAATGGAAATAAAAATTCCCAATATCCTTGTGTCAGCACTGAATGAGGAGAGGTGAGTGAGCAATGACAAGCGCAAGGTTCATGCACATAGCGTTATGTTCATTTCAGGCTGAAGTGTGGGCATGAAAGGCCAAGTGTTTACTTCTCAAAACAGCGAGAATCACAGTTATGTTTAAACTCAGTAGCCTAGTTCACATTTCATGCTTAGCAAAACTATGGCTGAGTACAAATGTGCAGGATCTGGGAGAGATCACAGCCACTTTGCTCCTTTCTGGCTGCTGTGCTGCACTAAGCTAAGCTGGTTTTTTTTGGTTAGTTTATCATTCAAACCCAGCCTTGTCATCTAGTTTTCCTGGATAAGCCCTAAGCCATAAACCCAAAGACAAACTTTGGTTACAACTTATGGTTAGTCTGGAGTAACCGTGTGCAAAGTTTTATTTGTATTTTTGTATGCCTTATTCGTATTTTTGCTGGAAGCCTCCCTGGGTGACGGGGGCAACCCAGTCAGGTGGGTGAGAAATTATAAGAAATTTTTATTATTATCATCATCACCATCTCTGCCACTCTGTCTCCTGTTTCCTCTTCCCCTCCTAATGCAGACTAGAAATGTACAGCTTCTCCCAGCATCATTTTCTAGGCAATCCATGTGTACTACATTTTTTTGGGAACAAGAATGGCTGTTGACTCTCATGCTTCTTTTCAGAGATTAAACCTGAGAGTGCATTCTTTTTAAGGCTAAAATGTTATGTTGATCTGAAATTCTACAAGGCTTTAAAAAAAAATTATTTAAGCTACCTTTTGTCTTTTATACCTGTCTCCAAAATACATGTTGTTTTTTATTCACATCACTCAAGTCTTTCCTAACCTTACCTAGCACACATGAGATAGGAATGTGTGCATACATTGTATATAGCACCCATCTGAATTTGGATACCATCATATAATACCATTTTTATATAATGAACATTATTGTTTTGATTTGATGCAAATTTCACTATCATACTCTCCCAACATTTTCATCATATTTTCAATCCATTATTAGCCCAAGGTCACTTTCACTGTTTTTCTGTGATTCAGGCACAGTACTTCATACTTATGTTAGTGTTTTGTGATGGTTTGCTTTTTTCTGAATGTGGAGCTTAATGGCTGCATATGTCAAGATGAAATTTAATTTGCTGCTTGGTGGTTCATTTACAAAGTGGCAATATTCAAAACTATTTGCGTTTTGTGCCTTGTTTTTGCTTTCTTTTATGATGGATTTGGTTTTTTGGCCTAGCTAATATTTCTAGCTAGTATTCAAACTATGAACAGTGTTTAGAAACATATTTTTATAAGCATAGCTTCTCCCACAACTGTCTGTATTTTTCCTTTATGGTTCCTAATTATGAAAACCTCAGGGAAGGCCTCAAATGAAGACTCCATGCATGAATTTAGCATTCCTTTCCAAGTTGTCTTTCTGTTTGAGTTTATGAAATAGTCTTTCTCCACAACCTGGTACCCTTCAGATGTAGGTTGGACTTCAGTTCCCATCAGCTCCAACCAGCATGGTCAGTGGTTGAGGATGATGGACATTTAATTCTGCAACATCTGTAGACCACCAGCTTGGGAAAGACTGATCCTGGTTTGTGGGCAAAAGGAGAAACCAACCAATCTAATGCATCTGTTGCATTCATAAAGCAAACATTGTTAAATGTGCTGGCCTGATCATACATTAATATTTGGTTTATATAACATCCTCAGATTAGAACACACTTTATTTCAATGTCTGAAATAAGTAGGAGGAAAGATTCCTCCCTCTAACGTCATGTAACACAGTTCTCCCCATGTTGGGATCTCCAGATGTTGTTGGACTACAAGCCCCACCATCGTCAGCTAGCATGGGAGAGAATACATTGCTTAGAATACTTTTGCAAGCAAGTCAAACAAGCCACCTGCCAATTGTTTTACTTTCGATTTCACTTCTCAGCTGTTCATAGTATGATTAAAGTGCAGCTTTTTCAGTGTCCACAGCTCTGGTGACAATGGAACACCCACCCATCCAGTAGTCTCTTGTCTAGTCTCTGATCTTCTTAGTGGATCATTTGTTGCTTTCAGGACTCTCAGAGTTAGCACTGTCTTTTTTAAAAAATGTGGTGTATTTGGCATTTGGCCGTTGGCATTTGGCCTCTGGAAAGTTGCCCACTCCTGGTTCAAAGCCCTGAAAACTTGCATTAAAAATATTTAATGAAAAATAGTTTAAGTATATATTTTTAAGAACTATGCATTTGAATGTGTCTTGGAGAGGTGTTAACTATCTCAGACAAATTTATATTTTATCTCTTTATTTTTGTTTTGTATAATATAGGTAACGAGTTTGGGCATCCAGAATGGTTAGACTTTCCCAGACAAGGCAATAATGAAAGCTACCATTATGCCAGGAGACAGTTTAATTTAGCTGATGATCAGCTTCTTCGCTATCGATTCCTAAATGAGTTCGACAGAGATATGAACAAGTTGGAAGAAAGATTTGGCTGGCTTTCATCACCTCCGGTAAAGTATATACATTAAGTTTTTTGCATTTGTCACAGGTATTGTGCATGTTTGAAATTCTAATAGTAAACTGCATTTGAAAATAAAATAAAGCAATTTCTTACATTCTGCTTTCTCCTTTTAACATATTTTCAAAACATATGAGTGGTGATGTTGTGTTCATATAACAATGAAAAACAGTCTCCTGTTTACCATGAAAAGAAATATCTTTTCTTTCCCCTCCATTTGATATATTTTATTTTATTTATGCCCAGTAATAAAACTGTCTAGATTTCATCTAATGTTTAAATTATTTTGACATATTTGTTTGATAATAATAACTGTGCTTATTTTTAGAAAATGCTTTTAGCTTTCAATAAATTGTTAAATGTTTGTCATCATAATGTCAATATTCTACTTAACTTTAGAACTAGACTGCAAATAAATTCACTGCCAGGTTCAGTTATTGTGCTACATTTCTTGTTTTCTTACTATCCTTAGCTCCCATTAGCCAGCTTCATGTTGCCCGGTAATTTACTTAAATGAGGAACACTTTGACTGTTTCCATATTATGCAGCCTTATTTGTAAAATACTTAAGCTAGAGGTATACAAATGCTGGTAGAAGGGAATAGGCAAAAGGTGACTTTGCATCTCTCTCTTGCATTCGGCAGCTTTCTGCAAATCATATGCTAGAAATTGGGGTGCTCTCCTGAATAGAGGCATGCAGGGGCTGAGGGGAGAACCCTGAAAATCAGGCAGCAACTGAGTGTGAAAATTGATGAAATCATTGCATCCAACCATTCACAATTGAGTCAAAAATTCTACTTATATGCCATTATTAAAAGTATTTTTATCTGTTCCACACAGTGGAGAAAGACTTGCTAATTATACATCTGTAGGAAGGCGGCTGAAATGTTGATATCTGCAGATGGTTTGCATATCCTACCAGCAGTGATTAGAACAGCATGGTAGAAGTGTGGCTATTCCATTGGCAGGGTAATGAGGAGTAGATTAGTCTCTTTGCTGATACTAATGTTACCCAACCATGTCACTCCTTTCCCCACCTGAAAGGTAGCATGAGAACTCTTGTGTGTCATGGAGAAGCCATATTGAAGCTGTTCCCCACATGAGCATTGAACCAGTTTTTAATGCTACCCTCCCAACACTGCTGTCTCTGCCACTTAGCAGTGTGATGCAGGGTGGTGGCAAGGTTGGGACTGCTCAGGCACATTGCTGGGAGCACTACTGTTGTCAGTGCGTCTTCTCATCCCCAAAATCACTCAACCTCAGTGTCAGAGGGCATCTCTGTGGCACCACTCCTTGACACTGGCCCATCTTGGATGCTGATTTGGGGAGGAACCATGGTATAAGCCCTTCCCACCTGGTGCAGCCCTTCCCTCATTATTCCACCATCTTGGCTACCATTCTGTGAGAGTAATGTGAATACCAGGCCTTATCTAGGAGAAAGAGGCTGCTGCTATTAGCCCATAAAACAACTAAGTGGCATATTATACACAACATAATTTAAGTCACAGAGATGTGGAAAGGGACAGGGGTGGATAAATGACCATGAAATCAGTGGTGCAGCCCTATGTGCATGGTATGGTTGGAAAATGGGCAACTATATGTTCAGAGGCAGTATGCCACTGAATACCAGGTGCTGGGGTGAGTCTCTTAATTTCCTGCCTGTCTACTTCTTGGTTGGATCTGGTGGGTCACTATGGAAAATGGGATGGTAGACTAGTTGAGCCTTTGACCTGACATCCCCTTATGTTTTTAAGGGAGCTCATTCAGGATCAAACGACATGTGACACGTAATGAAAAGCATGCAGCAATCACTCTGGTTTTTCTTAGATCAACTTCCGCTCGGGAGGATGCTTATTGGCACCAATGAGAGTTATTTTGCTAAGTCTCAGAGCCACATGGTGGTTCACAAGTTTCAAGGGAGACATGGCCGAGGACGGAATTCTTCTCCCAGCCGTAATCACAACAACAACCCCTCCTTGGCAGCTGTAATTAATTTAAGAAAAATGAGAGACACAGCTGCACTATATAGATTAAACATAATGTGAAGCTTGGTTCTAAGAATGGTAGGTGTTGAGTCCCTGTTCTAATGCCACTTTGCCATGAACTCAGGGACTTGCTTAAGGCTACTTAATATCTCACAGCCTTAGCCTTCTTGACCTTCCTTACATACGTTACTGAGTTAATATATATGAATTGGTTGGAGCAGTAAAGGAGCGCTACATAAGTATGAAGAAATAAAGGATGCTGAAGATACTAAAGGAACAAAAGATAACTAACAAGCTGTGTGCATTCATTGCTGTACCTCGCAGGCTATTTTACACACGTTTCCCAGACTGTGTCAGCACTTGTGTTGACAATAGATAGGATTGCAGCTTTTAATTATCACAGTTGCTGCCACAGGAGACTTTTTGAAAAGCTTTGCAGCTCTATAACTCAGGGAGAAAGAGAGAAGCAGCAGCAGTAAAATAACCATAGAACTTTAAAGAATGAGTCATCTTATGAAAATTAATTTCATAGGTAAACAATTAGTCTAAAGTGACATCCATGGTTTGTTGCTTTTCTGATTCAACCAGATTTTACATTGGAAATTAATACCTTTTATCATATTTAACATTCAAAGCAGATATGCAATAGCCAATGGTGTTATAGTAGACTCTGTTAGTTCTTATTTTTATCGCAGCCTATCTGGCCACGCACTAGTACGAAATTGTCCTGGCGCCTCTACCAATTGTTTGTTACAGTATTAATAAATGTTCTGCTTTTCTCTTGCAACATAGGCAGACAGCACATTGTCAATAAGGATTATTTTAGAGATTTTAAAAGCCCGTATAGGAAAAAATAGCACCATGAGGTCAATTACTGTATAACTTTTAAACCAGACCTCTGATCTCTGAGCCGGCATTCCTGTTCAGCCTAATCCTATACATTCTTATCGCAAGTCCCACTGAATCAGTGAGACTTGAACAGAGGCAAAAGTGCACATGGTTCCTGCTTTAGTAAATCTGAGTCTTTCCTGCATCTGCCCTTAATTGTATTTAGTTTCACTGTTGTTAATTCTTGCACTTTTTTTTTTTTACTGTACCTTCACCATCACTCAACTTACAGAGCAATCCAAACCTGGGCTACAAAAGCATGAGAGCGGAGATCCACTGCCACATCCCAAACTCTGCTGCTCACGCTGGCTAGAGAGGAAGATGGGTGGGGGTGGAGTTTTCTTGTCCCTATGCCATCTCCAGCTTGATGTACGTAGCTGAGGGCCTCAGATCAGGTTTCTTTCACAGTGATGGTGCAGCCTTGAAATCAGTGGTTCCACTGGTGGCTTTGCTTTGCTCCCATTCCCTGCTTTGCATCCCTACATCTGATACCACCAGTAGGAGCACTGCTAGCAGCAGTTTCTTACCTCCTGTTCTTTCTGCCGCTTCAGCAAAGGTTTTTGCAGCTGCAACAGAGCCCCCACATCAAAGGCTGGGGGATGACCACTCCCTTCATATGCTAACCCCTTCTAGCAGCAAATATAAATGGATTCGGATTGCACTGTCATTGTATGTGCTTAAATTTGAGTTTCTTGCTGAATACAGGGTGTAGTACAGATTTAAAACCCCAGTATTCAACTCTTATATTAATACCTAATAGCTGCCCCAGTTCAACGTGAATGCCAAGCACTTGACTTCCAGTGACATAGCAGGTACCATTTAGCCTTCTCCCAGCTTGAAATTAGCCCTCTGTAATTCATGCATGGTTCAAGCAAAATAGCCCTCTGAAATAACACATGTAGCAAGCACCACTTTATAAAACAAAATTTCTTTCTGGTTTGTATAATATAGAATGAACTGAAATTGTTTAGAGTATTGTGTGCCACTTGAAGGATTGCTTCGGAGGTTCCTCCCTCCCACCGCCCAACACCCACAAACACCCCTCTTCTTAAGCAATGAGGTTCTTCACTCAGCATACTTTCCATTTCCCTCTCCTGAGCAAAATTGACATGAAATTGATTAAGCATTCAAAAGTGACACAGGCAGCATCTCAAAGACACTGCTTATAAGATTCATGTCAAAAGTAAAATTCTGTGCAGCCATAAATCTCCATCAATCCAGCTGTTGGCCTAAGCAAGAAGGAACAGAGAACACTTAAAAAGAATTGTGAAGTAAAGGACAGGGCCTTTGAAAGAATTTCATCCTCAGATGTCATTGTGGTGGATTTTCTCCACAGATATGCATACCACCACCTTCAATAGCTAAAGTGAAATATATAGCACTATAGCAGGCTCGTTATTCCCCCCCCCCCCTGTTATAGCTTACCCAGCTTTTTAAAATCTGAATTCTTATATGAAGTTACTTACTTCATGACAGACTGTCACTTACATGAATTTCTTTCATCTCCACAAACTCTTGGTTGAATTGAATATGATGGTATACATATTGCCCTACTTCTATGTGGTTTAAGTTCAAAATCATTTTAGTAAGCATCTAAATCTACCTTTTTTTATCTTTTGCAGGCTTACGTGAGTGAAAAACATGAATCAAACAAAGTTATTGCTTTTGAGAGGGCAAATCTTCTGTTTATATTCAATTTCCACCCATCTAAAAGCTACACAGACTACAGATTGGGTATAGAAAAACCAGGAAAATATCCTTTCCTTTCCTATTTGTGTTTATCATTATGACTTCACATTTTGGATGTAACACTAAACCTTAGTTTAGCACTATGTGAACGAGCCTCAGGTTCACTTGGTCTTTCCTCTTCTCATGTCATTTAGCACAACCATGAGGAGGAGATTAGAAACACCTGCCCCCTTTTTATGTCTGGAAAGGGCAAGTTGTTCCTTCTCAGCCCGTCTCAAACTATGATTTGTCATCTTGGTGTGTTTCAATAAACAATAGTTTAATCACTCTTTTTAAATTTAATGGTAAACCTCAGTTATTGAACAGCAGGAAGCAGATGTTTTCCTCCTTGTGGTCATGCCAGAGAAGTGACAGAAGAGCTCACAAGCCAAAGGCTTACACCTTATGAATGTAAACTATTATTATTATTTACATTTACATTTATATTCTACTCTTTCTCCCCAAGGTTCCATGGGCACCAAAAGCATCAATAATAAAACTGCTTTTAAAATAAAAAATCTGAAAACAGTCAAAACAGCCATAATGGGCCTCTAACGGCATGATATGTCTTCACTGTTGTTTAAAATTTGACTTCAATATATAGTTTTGCTTAGTAGTTTATTTTTGCAGTGTTGATTTAAATTCTGTTACTTTGGCTCTTCATTAGAACAAAATGTACACTTGTAAATGCCCAGTATGTTTGCATTTTATTAATTGCATAATAGCTGAACAATGTGAAAAAATGCATAAGGTAAACATCCTTGAGTATATGGATGGACACAAATGTGTAGGAAATGTGTTTATAGCGGTAGGGTTCACATAGCTCCTGTTGTAGTTGATATTTTAATTTATATAGCACCACCAATGTGCAGATTCTTTTCTCTATATGCAAAGCAAAAGAAAAGAAAAGATTCCTGCCCAAGAGAGTTTAAAAGTTCAATAGTGGGCAGAGAATAGAGAGCTGGGGTGATGAGAGAGACATAGATAAAAAAAAGATGCATCTGAGCAAAGACAGTTACAAATCTTTATACTATAGTCCTAAATATCAGTTTGGGAGTAAGCCTCATGACACACGGAGACTTACGTCTGAGTAAGAATGTTCAGACTCTTGCTATTAGTTTTTTTGTGCCTTGGGATGTGACTACATTTTATACAAGGCCTTCACTTGCAAAGTAAACCATTTAATTTGGAACTTCAAATCTGGGTCAGTTTGCGTGGGAATTGGACTCCTTCCCCAGGCTCTTTAGCTAGAATGTGTTCATGCAACAGTGGGACAGGAACCAATTTGCTCCATGCCCGCCTTCCTCAAACCAAATCTGCATTCAGAGCCTTGCACCCTTTATTTGTTATTGGGATAGCAATGTTGGAGGGCCTTACGTTGTTTCTCAGTATTTTCTTATCATTGTGAAATTATGCATAATTTTGTTGTACTTGGCTCACTCTTTTAATGACAGCTTTGCCAGTTTCCTTGAAAATTAGTAACTTCCAGGATTTAGCAAATTTTACCTTTTATGTTTGCTGGTTTTTGTTGTTGTTGTTTGCTTTCAGTAACTTTATATGCATTGCCAAAGTTTATTTGGTAAATAGGCTTATTTCTTGCTCTGCCTCATCGCGTCGGTAGCAGTCGAGTTTCCAACATGGGCAAAGGGCCGCAGCAGGTATTTTATAATGCCCATCTATAACTTCTCTTCTCTGTGTGTGTTGTGTGAAGGCTTTGACTTTAAATGAATACAGGTTCCTGAGATGATAATCAGCTTCCAGCATGTCTCTTTAAGCCTCTCTCTGTGTTTGCTTTTCTCGTCAGCAGGACCCAGTCTCCAAAGCATCCTTGTTTTCTCATTTTTTCCCATCAGCTCATAGCTCAACTGTTCATAGAATCTGCATGAGATTTCCCCACATGCATGCTACCTCCCTCTCATCCTTGCAGTCTACCTTTGTCAAACCTGTACCTTGTCTGCCCATCAGACCTCTTCCTCTTGCATCAATCCATTTATTAAGCATCTTTTTCTTAACCCACTCTTGTCTTTCCTTTCGCTGCACTATTGCATTCCTTGCCTCTTTGCTCCTCTAACCCTCTGGGCGATCCAATGCAAATGCCAGCCCCTGGCTGCCCTGTTTCTTCCCATAATGGAGATTGTTGTCCTTGGAGAGGCAAACTATGTAGATTGTTTATGAATTATTCCATGACATCATTTCCATGTGGTGGTATTTAGTAGAAGGGCTTGCAGATGAAAGCTAAATTTTAGCCTACTTTACATATGTGTATGGAAAGGGAACCCAGATATTTCTGCATTATCTGTATTTTAGTGTGCATGTAAACTCTTGGCATTTTCCATTGTACATATGAGATTGATGAAGACCAATAGAATCCACTGTGAATTAATGGTACTTTTCACCTTGAATTATGCTAGACCACTATATAGTGTACAGTTTTTGAGTCAAATTCCCTAGCTCCCATTTTCCTGTTGTGAATTGCAAGTCTCAGTGGTTTTCAATCAATTTGGTCCATTGCTAGTTTGTCCAGGGCATCAATGCAGTCTCAACACTGTGAACTGAACATAAGCTTAGTCAAAGCAAAACTGAATTCTTATTCAAGCAAATGTTATTGGGAAATTTGTTTGAGAGATGCACCCAGTGGTAGCATTTGCCGCTGTTTCTTGTGTGCTCTCTACATTTATTTTGACTCAGTGGAAATCAGATTAGGATTTAATGAAGTGAAAATACATCAGACATTCTCAACACAAATAATTGCTTACAGAAAATTCAACATGCCTTTTTAATATTAAGAGAGGGGAAAAAATAAATCTCCTAATGGAGAAACCAATGCACAAGATATCTTTTATTTTTATTTATTTATTTGTACTCCATCCTTCCTCCTGTAGCAGCCCAGGGCACTGTAGAACGTAGTCAAAAATAGAATGGTTTTCTAGCCTATTAAAACAAAAGTAATTTTAAAAATAGTAGAAAATAATATCAACTAAAAACAATTTACTCAGTAGAACAGACATTGACTATACTAGGCCATCAAACCCGAATCACCTATCTCCAAATGTCTAGACAAACAAGTGCATATTTAATTTAAATCAAAATGTTGATGGGGATAGTGGGACAAATTCAACTCTATGGGGAAAGAAGTTCCACAGAGAAGACTGTATCTTGTGTCACTCACAAATGAGCTAAACCCATCAACAGGAAACACACACACACGGTAACGCACATGCGTTAAAGAACTACAGTATGCATAATCTGAACTTTGTTGCCATTTTTGCCACACTGCTTCCCAACAGGATTTTGCCTCCAAGAGTGTGAATCACTGACAGGAAAACTTCAAGCACAATTCTGACTCTGTGTGTGACATTCACTCTCACAGTTACCTGTGTCTTCATTTAACCAGCTTCTACCACAGTGTTAAAACTCAGGGAATTTATGGCAGAAAGCACCTGTTCTGTGTCTCAGAGCTTCTGTCCTCTTGAGACTTCACAAATGCACCCATACATGTGCATTTCATATAGCTGTAGTACTGTGTTGCCTACAGTGCAAGAGAACTTCATACAGTATATGAAAAATGCATTCAAAGGAACATCTAGAGTGCCTACACAGGTATTGATCAAACCATGGTGCCACTGGATGTGAAAAACCTAGGGAGAAACTCATCCACACAGCACAAGTCATGCTTTTAAGAATAGCTAGCACTGTCAGCATACACTGAGAAGGCCTCTCACTCCTGCTTTTTTCTGATCCAGGCTGTGAATTTCATCCAAGTAGATGAAGATTTCAGTCATGTCTTGGAAATGTGTGTTCAACCCTCTGGCAAGAAATGATGGCGTTTCACATTCTATGGACTTTAAAAGGTTATGGATAGAAAATTTACCAGAACTTTAAAAAATTTGGTATACACAAAAATGAAGGAATTGAAGAAATATTGTGAAGGGCTTTTGCTGTCCTTTCTTACTTGCTTACTAAATGACTCTTAGTGCCTATTTAATTTGCATTCCTATATTATTAACTAACTTTTCATATATTATAGGCTTTTTGCCTTAAACCGTGTTGTGCATAAGTCTCTTTCCACTTTGCTTTCTTCTCACTACTCAGGCTTTCAGAGAGGGACAGTCCTTTTAGCCCGTTGTTTTTCAATTGCCTGCTGTTTAATGTATTTTATTTTTTTAAGTGTGCGTGTGTGTGCAAATCCTAAAAAGCTGAGGACGGTATGGAAGAATATTTGTTTCTTTTTAGAGGGGAAGAGTCTTGTTGCACATGTCAAGTGTTGGGTTTAACCCATGATGATATTTTTATGTGTTGCTGACCTATGTAGTGCTAATCTACTTGGTTTAGGTCCGCATTTTGTTTTCAGCCTTCCCTGAGATCAGCATGATGAAGGGTAGGTTTATAAATACTGCGAAATACATGGATACTACACAAACCCACACGCCCCTAACATTTCCTACCAGAGGGTTCAGAAAATTTCCAGTTCCCCATACATGCAAGAGATGTTGCCCCATGTTGTAATTTTATTTTTATTTGTGCTTTCTGGTCCGAAGAGCTGTTCCAGCAAGCAGAATATAGTCTCATCACATACAGAAAAAGAAATTCAGATGTGTGAACTTCCAATTTCCTTCTTCCAGCTTATTTTGTTTTTTTTAAAGAATGGGTTGTTCCTTTACCTCCAGTGTGCATGATAATGTCACTGCACTGCCTGATGCTTTAAAAAAAAGTTTTGCGAAGGGTCACAGAGAAAGGGTTACCTCAGCTGCAAGCTTTCTAGTTTTGCATACTACATGAAGCATCAAACAATTTAATAACTAGGGTGAAGGGCATACCAATGCAGATTCATAGTAGGAATGGAGCAGTATGTCAACTGGATAGCTAAGTAAATAATGTTAGATATGGCCTGAGATCTCAGGGAGATTAGCATTAAAATTCAGGTAGCTGTACTTCTTAAAGATGTAAATTTAAGCTCCCTGACATTTGCAACCTGCACCTAGAGCTTCTAATGAGCAAATAAGGTCACTTGAATGAGTCACTGGAGTGTGATTGCCCAAGGCAAAAATGTTGCTTTGTAGCTGCTTCGTTTGCTCGCTGCTTTGAAGTGCAGTTATGTAACTGTCCCTGGTTATTAGAATTCAAGCTTTATATAAAATGAAGACAAAGAATTTAATTTAGGATCAGCCAAATGCCAAGCTCCATCAAGGTGCTTCATCTGTTAAGGTTAATATCAGTGAATGAGAACACTTTTCACCTACTATTGAAATGGTGTCTGGGCGGGGAGGGCTTTAGAACGAAATTCAGATTTCACGTAACGTAGTTGTTGAGCGGCATGCTTTTTACTAGTTTGTTGTGGCATCTGCACAGTCCCAGGTCTAGAACTGCACATGTGTAAGGTGAGATACTGGAATATTCTGGAAAGCTTCAGAGGACACCTTGTAGAGCGACAACTCCTGGTAAGCAAAACTTTAATTTTTATTTTTAAAAGCAGAGTGAAATAAATTCAGTTTTGCTGATGCATTTAAGTTGTTTTCACAATATTTTGTGCTACAGACAGCTTAGACGAATGGAAAAAGTTTCAGACTCTATGTAAGAAAAAAATAATTGTTCGTCATTGTAAATAAAATAGAAAACAGACAAGTGACTATAATAATCTCCAATACATTCAAACTGGTGGAAAATGTATTCACAAAACAAACCATTAATGCCCTTTCTGCATATATGTTGCACTATAAAACTGATTTTCTTTTGCTTGGACGCAATTAATAGAGAACTCTCATGCCTATCACAAACAAGACTCCCACTTGAAACTTCCAATTTGTCCCTGGGCACATGAGGCAGCTACTACCTTGCTGAAGGGAGCCTCGGTCTGGTCAGTATCAGGACACAGTTGTGAATAGTGTATATCCAGGTAGTAGATAAATGTGGTAAAATAACATTTAAAAACCCTGTTGCCTTTCACGGATGAAGGCCAGGTGAAAAATCTTCTTGGCCACACAAGATAGGGTTCATAGGAATGAAACAAAAGGAAATCCTTTTTCAGGCACAGCTTATTGCAGCAGGGCACATTTGCAAACTGAAGAAACTGTCATAGTGCCACACACCACATGTATATACTTCAGGGAACCAGGCAGAGGGCCTTCTCGGTAGTCACACCCACCCTGTGGAATGCCCTCCCATTATATGTCAAGGAAATAAACAACTATCTGACTTTTAGAAGACATCGGAAGGCAGCCCTGTATAGAGAAGTTTTTAATGTTTGGTGTCATATTGTGTTTAAATTTGTTGGAAGCCGCCCAGAGTGCCTGGGGTAACCCTGTCAGATGGGCAGCATATAAATTATTTATTTATTATTATTATTATTATTATTATTATTATTATTATTATTATTATTATTATTTAGCTTGTATGTGTGCATGTTTTGCTCTTCCTCCCCTCCCCAACTTCCCACCACCAGCAATTAGGCGTTTCTAAACCTAATGTTGGGGGTGATCCTCCTAGAGAGTGCAGTTGGGGAGTCAGGAAGCTTTCCCTCCCAGCTGCAAACTCCAGAAAGGAGATTCACAAAAAATTAGGCACGACAAAACCCCAAGTTCTTTCCAAGCCTAATTACAGTGGGGAAGAGTGGTTTCATAGCAACATTACAGCTGAGAAGGAAGAATTAAGCCTTAGCTTAATTTGGTGACCCATGGGTTGGGGAGGGACATAAATCAGCAGCTGTGGATTCTCTTTCTATCCCCCCCCCACAAGTACTGTACAACATGTAATTATTTCATTACACCAGAAGCTTCAATATTTTAGTGGCTCGACAATACAGTACAAAAGATGCTGTTCTTACTTTATTTTATCCTTTTAGTTTATGCAAAAGTCGCTTCAGCCTTTGTTGTGACCTCTATTTAAAATGAAATAACCAGATCAGCTGTCACAAAAAGAATCACATCCTTACAACTTCACAGATGTTCTTCTAAATCTAGACATCTACATGATTGGAGGTCTCATGATAATGCCAATGATCTATATTATCTTTATGTCACGTTTTCTGGTGTTTTTGAAGTATTTTGGATTAGGAAAGGGGGTCACATTAGGGATATAGCCTTATACCAAATCAGACTGTTAGGCAATCTGGCTCAGTGTTTTCTGCGCTCTGAGTAGCACTGGCTGAACCCAACTGGAGATGCCTAGGATTGAACCTGACTCTAGGATTGAACCTGGGCCATCTTGCCTGCAGAGTATGCGCTCTGCTTCTGTGCTCCACCGCTTTCTCAGAGCTACAGTCCTTTCCGAGACTATTACAGCTGTTGAAACTTGCCATTAAAATATTTTCCTAGAGGACTGTTTTATCTGTGACAGACCAGAACTGTTTCTTTCCTAAGATTCATGACGAATGTCTACAGAAATGAAATCAGAAAGGAAGGAAGCTAATAGTTCCCCCATTAATACTTTGATCAATGCTGGCATGCCACATTTTTCAGCAATTGGGCATAAATTCTCATCAGCCTTCTCTAAACAAAAGGTCTTAATTATGCCGTATCATAATCTTCATAAATGACAATTATCGTTTATGCTACGGGTGAAATACTAATTTTCTGCTTTATATGTGGTTTGAATTTACCTAATGATGCTTTATGTGTCATTAAGATTTTTTTTGAAAAATAATGCTTTGCTTTAAGAATTAGTTTGAAAACATCAAAGCATAATAATTAAGTACGTCATATAACAGATAATCACAAGATTCTCATTTTAAGCTCTATGCATGGGTTCATTGGGTTTGTTCGTTTGTTATATATAACGAACAGTAAGGATAATGCATTTTGTTTTGTTTTCAGACGGATTGTCTTTGGTCTCTCTTCTGTACTTGAGCTAGAGTAGAAGATGAAAATAATGGTATTATACAAGAAGCAATGGAAGTACTTCTTAGTCCTAATTTCAAGTATGAATGACAGAAATATTTATAAAGGAAACCTGTCCAGGTCTGAGGTATAATTGGGATGAACCTGAATGAATTAGTCTGAGAAATCTATTGGTTATTAAAAAAATATCTGTGTGGTATGCATAACATCACTGCCTATGAAGAAACTCCAGTGGAGTAGTTGACATGTTCCATCTAAGGTTGGTATCTGCAACTGTGAGCCCTCAGGCTGAATGAAGTTATATGCACGCACCCCAGTTGCATTCCATCTCCCTCTTGTTTATACTACTGGAGGGTGATTGAAGGGAGGACAGGCAGAGACTTGGGAGTATGTAGTCATATTATACCCTCAGCCTGCATTAATAGTTTCCTGTGGTAGCTGCAACGGTAGGGCTGCCTATACAATGTGCAGGAAATGTTACGTGGCTTCCACAGAATCATATTGGCCTGAATATAAGCCTCACTTTTTTTCCAAATTCCAACCATGAAAAGTTAAAGTGCGGCTTAAATTCACAACATTGCAACATTTGGCATTTACAATATTGCTGCTGAAACAGACATACAATAAAACGGGAACAGGTCTGAGTGCCTGCAGAATTTTAAGGGAGCGGCTTATATTCGGGTATTGTATTTTTTTTCTCCCCTCCCCCCTTAAATTTTAAAGGTGCGGCTTATATTCGGATGCAGCTTATATTCGGGCCAATACGGTATATCATCTCCATATCATGTGACACTCACATGGACACACATGCTATGCAGAAACTTTCTCAGTGACTTTTAGGCAGGAAATAGGGAATTGGCTCAATTCCCGCACCAGAGACTTTTAGATATTTTCAAACGCTAAAGGAATTGAACCCACGGTGAACTTATTTTGGAACAGTTTGGGTCTCTTTGTACAAAAACTGTTTTTCCGTTCCTTTCTCCATTTGTGAAAAATTTCTTAACATGTTTATGAGTAATTTTATTACAGCAAATTGAGAGAGATATAGAGTGGAGCAAGAGGAAAATATCATTAGGTAAATATAGCATTGTTAGAATTACTTCCATAGCCTTGCTTAGGGAGATGTGACCATATATATTATTCTTAAAATTAACAAAGCTATAACCATTTTCATTTGCTGGTAAATAAATTTAAAGCAGCCTTTAAAGATGTCAGAGCTTTCGGCATCAATGATGAATTATAAAATGTAACATATACTGTAGAAATGCCGGTGGGGAACATTATGCTCACATTCATAAACTACAGTGACACAGTAGAAGCATTTGCTGGTGCTGAGTTTTAAAAGGCACCAGAGAGACTATCTGAAGTTGTTCTTTATAGGTCTCTGTGTGGTCTGTGACAATAAAACAAGGAGCCATTTAGGCATATTTATAAAATAGAGTGTGCCAGTGTTTTAGATTTTCTGGCTTTTGGAGCTTGGCATTATATGAAAGGCAATAGAGCTAGCAGTTAAAAACTGAGGAAAAACTAAAGCCTAAAACTAGGTATGAACTATATTAATATTAACTCTTTTAGAATTTTATATAGTCCAATATCTCCAGTATCCCTGCAGATGCTCTGATGTACACACTGGAGCCGGAGTTACCGTATTCACTTTGGTACCAGAGAGTGCTCTCCAAGAATAATAATAAAAATGAACTGGGAAGCCCCAGTACTGGAGTCTTGGGCAGTTTGGGTGGTTATATGTTCTGTGGCTTCTTTCAAACAGACAAAAGTGCTGTGGGATTTTGAAAGGCAACTGGCTTATTGTGACATGAGTTTCTATAGGCAAAAGCCTGCTTCATCACATGGTGAAAGTGGTACAAGTTTGTGTTTTATATATGCATATATTGGTTGAAGTACAATGGAAGGGAAAGCAAGTTAACAAGGTGAAAACTAAAGATAACAGGAATGCAAAAAGCATATCTCAATCCCTTGGCTGTGAAATATGAATATATTATCTAAACATCTCTGTTTGCTAGAGCATCAAAGCATGAATACTAACAACGGTTTCTGGAAAACAAAGATGGGAGACATACTTTTTCGTAGAGAGAGACCCAACAAGAATTCATATTTAAACCTTAGGAAATGGTGTCAAACAGCATAATGATCAGTCCTGATAGTTGTTATATATGCTGTTGCTACATCAGTTGGAGTCATGACTAGGATGGTGCAGTTTGGTTTGTCATTGCTGGAAAAGTATGGAAGAAGTTCAAAGTCATTTAATTCGGCATGTGTGGCTTTTTTTACTCTGTGTCCCAGCAGAAAGCATGTTATCACTCATGGCCATGGTATGGGAAGTTAAGTATGCCCATGTGGTGATGAGAGCTTGCTTGAGCAACATGGAAATGTAGAGTGCAGCATTTTCTCCTAGGCAGCTGTGCCATGTGTAACCATCAACAGTCAGCACCAAGTACAAAGATTTAGCTGAGAAGCAGGCTTTGGTTGTTGGTCATAAAGCTGCTGTTTTAAGAGCAAAAAGTAGACTATGATCTACTACCAAAGTAGACTATCTGTGGTGTTTCCCCCGACGTGGTTTTAATTGTGTGGAGGAGGAAAGCATAGACCTGACTTCTTGCTGCAATATTCTGAAGAGGGAAGCTAGGTTCAGTGGGCCTCTGGTCACACTTTGGGGCAGCGAATGCCTGTACAGCAGAGCCTACTATATGTGTATAATATCTCCACATTATCATGGTTCCATATTATGAAGAGAGCCCACACTCATACAACAATCTTCCTTCTACAGTGGTACCTTGGTTACAGATGCTTCATGTTACAGACTCCACTAACCCAGAAATAGTACCTCGGGTTAAGAACTTTGCTTCAGGATGAGAACAGAAATTGTGCCGCAGCGGCATGGCAGCAGCGGGAGGCCCTATTAGTTAAAGTGGTACCTCAGGTTAAGAACAGTTTCAGGTTAAGAACGGACCTCCAGAACAAATTAAGTTCTTAACCCGAGGTCCGACTGTATAGACCTTTTACCCAGTGGTATCATTTTTTCTGTAGGATTGCAGCACAGGCGGAGTGGAGGGCAAACCCTTCCTTCTGAAATGCCGTAATGATAGAAATCCTTCACACACACATATCTTTTAATGGCAGCAAAAACAGTTTTGTCTCCAAAATAGATGCTGTCTAGCATCAACATAAAAGGAAAGGATTATGTGCGGTAAATAGCTTCAAAGGTCAAGTTAACAGATTTTGCTCATTTACATGAAGACAGACAAAAGAAGCAAACAGTTGAGCAACTGTGGGTGCCTTTTATTTATTATATGAAACAACAATCTAATACAGATATTAATTACAGAGCATTTGCCATACTAGAATCATCTTGTTGCTAAGATATCAGATGAAGCATCTTGCGTATATTCATCTTTATTAATAAAATGTAAATGTCAAATTATTGTTTTCTTTTGTTGATTAATCCTGCCTTCCCCTCCAAGAAGCTCAGGGTAGTAAACTACAAAAAAGCAACACAAAATATAAATACAAATATCAAATATTCCCACAGCTAAAAAAGTTCAAGGTTTTCATAGTGAGCTAGCACCTTTTGCTGATAATATATTATTCATCAATATTTATAATGTGTTTATTATCTTATACATATGTTGTGTATATTTGTAATAAAAATGTTCAAAAAGGAAAGGAAACCTTGGTTTACAACCATAATCCATTCTGGAGGTCCGCTTGTAAACCAAAACAGGTTGTAACCCAAGGCACGCTTTCACCAATGGGGCCTCCAAAATTTTTTTGTTCGTAATAAAAAAAAAAATGGGTTGTAATCCAAAGAAAGATTGCAAACGGGGACACACACTTCTGGGTTTGATGTGTCTGTAATCCGAAACGTATGCAAACCAAGGTACCACTGTAGTTCCCTCTCCCTCTTTGTGCAACTATTAGGCTTGGGGCTGGACTCCCACTGGTTCAGAGGTAAGGAAGAGTCTACACAGGCAGCTCAGGCTGGTAATTTCCCCAAACTTGATAAAAATAAAACCACGCTAGTAGATTTTAAAAATAGGACAGAAGTACTATCAATAGAACCATATAGCCTAAACTCTCATGATTCATCACAACTTGAAACTGTCTCACCTTAAAATCTCTTCTTTGTTTTGAACAAAGTGCTAGATAATAAACCATTTTATGGAATGTCAATAACATAATATAATTGTTATTATCCCCCCCCCAAAAAAAAAACCCCTAAACATTTATCATGTGGCATCATTCAGAAACAAATTGGATTAGTACTGGAAATGAAGACGTTTGAGGTGAGCCACATTCTTATGACAAATAAGGGATTATGCAACCCTATGGCAATAAATTTATTTGTTTTCTCAACAACCAGGCTTCCAATTTTAGCATCTTTATGCAGTATTTCAGACTTACTTTCTGATGGTTGGATGCATAAATAAAAACTATTGTAACTTGTTGCTAAAGCCCAATTCAGCTGAGAGAGTTGTGTCAAAAGATATAAATGATACCAATTCCGTTAGCATCGCAATCCTCAGACTTGATCAAAAGGCTGAACAAACAATGAAGCCTTAGAGCACTTTGAATCATCAAAAGAACAAGCATGGCTTCATTCTGCTCTAATCCTATTAGTGGAGGCTCCATCAGAAAGTCTTTTCCTCAGCTCAAAATTAAGGTTCTGGAACATTGTTCCAAACACGTTACTCTTCACTCTTAAGTTTTATTTGTTTCTTTGGCCAGTAAAACTTTTTGAAAGCAAAGCCAGTTCTTGAGAGAGTTTTAAATTGCCATTACTTCATTGGCCTGGTTTGCCTGATAGAAAGTTGAGCTATGGTTTGGGACGAAGCTTCTCTTTGGGAGCCCACATATTGACCTGGTCTGGATAAGCCTTAGTTTGGTTTACTGTGTCATGAAAACTAGGTCTTTGACTTTTCTATTGAGAAACTTTTCCTTGTTGTTGTTGTTGTTGTTGTTGTTGTTGTTGTTGTTACATGCAAAGGGTGATATCCAAATAATTCATACCTAGTAGTGCATTTATTTTCAATAGGTCTACTCTGATAATGACTTAATGTTGGGTCCCACCCACAGTGAATGATTATTAGTTATGTTAGTGCTGCTCTGTCACAAAAGAGGGTGAATTCGAAACTTTCTATGAATCCAGGTGAGGAAGAACCGCCATTTTCAATTTCATTGGTACAAAATACAGTGCTTGCAAGATTATATTCTTACTAAACTTTTAGTAAAAGAGATGACTAGTAAATCTGAGGGATACATTTGCTGCTACAGTTGATAGTATTCTGTTACATGTAGTTGGGGAATAGACTGCACTTTTTCTTTTAGAGTGATGTTTTAGAGTAGTGTGGCAAACACATTTTGGATCTCTAGCTGTTATATTACATGAAAAGTTCATTTCGGTAGTTTTAAGTTGCTTTGGTTCCATTTATTATTAACTGTTTTCAGTTTATACTGAGTGTAAATTCCTTAACCGTTACCTTAAGTATAAAATTGCACTGGATTCTGATGCTCCGGAGTATGCAGGACATAACAGACTGGACCATAATACAGAATTCTTCTCACAGGAGTATGGACATAACTGTCGGCCTAATTCTATTTTGGTAAGTACATTTTTTTCTACTTCACTTCTGCAAAGGTATGTCTGCAGTGATAGTTAACATTTTAAATTCCCTGTTATAAACCTGCATTATGCCTTTTGTCTCTGAAATATGACTACTGAAGTTTGCATGAAAATCTTAAGATTAAACTAAAGGTCATCAGTGAATGCGGTGTGACTTGGGCCAACTGATAGTTGGACAATAATGTTCCTCAATATCCTATATCAAGTATAACTGAACAAGATACAACAATTATCTGAAATAACTAAGCATGAAACCATTTTAGTATGCATTTTCTTTTTCATGTTGTTTAATTCCGAATTGTCGCATTTTCATGTCTCAGTAACTTGCATGTTTTCCTATTTCCTTTTACATATAAACTTTGAATTTTGCTCTGTGTGTGTTTGAGTCTGGCTGCATGAACTGGCCTCAACATCCTAATTTTTCCAGTAGTGACTTAGGGAACCCCCTAAACAAGGAGTAACAAATTACTAGTTTGACAATTCTTCAAAGTTCCTTAGATACATACCGGTATGCTTTTCCCCCCTTAGGGTTCCGTGAATTATTTTCACTTTCGGTTATACTTAGCAATGTCTAAACCATACCTCTCTTTTTTTTCTTGGTGACCTAAAAACATGATAGTATGTGGGGAGAATATTTTTGCTCCTTTGATTCATTGGCTTACACACAATGATAGTCCTACTTAGAATAGACCCAATAGATAGCTGATTTAGGTCCATTAAATTCAGAACATCTACTGAGTTGTATGCAACCCATTGTTTTAGTTCTATTTTACATTTATAACCATATCCCATTACCCTGATGCACTTTATTTCTTACAAATTATCAGCTCACTATATTGACTAATACTGTGATCCAAAGAGGTATGTGCATAGTCTCTGTACATGCTTGCATTTTTTGTAGATCATTCTTTCGAGTTCTTCCAGTACACTTGGACTCATCTCTAAATTTACTTACGCATTTACATTATATACGGGCTTTTTACCATCTTTACTTTTCTTAGCAACTTAATGAAGAAAATGGTTACATCACTAGAAATTTGAAGCCCTTCTCACAAATATTAGTATAATGGGTGTATCCATTCCAGACTTGCAGGCCTTACAGGATAAGATAGTTGACCACATTCCTGGCTCATAGTTCAGTTTGGGTATGCACCAACCAGAAAACTTGGTTTGGACCTTAGTTTGGTGCTTCAGAAACAGCCTGATTCAAAAACTGCCACTTTTTGGAATAAACAAATTGTCATGCCTTTCCATACACTACTATTAAATGGCTAGGGTTTTTTTTGGGGGGGGGAGTGGTTGCAGGGAGGAGGTTTGACAGACATTGATGAAATTTGAAGGCATGACTTTGTTAAGCCAAGCAAACAGTGAATGTGTACAGATTCTTATTTTGATTTAAAGCTATATTAGAACTTTTCAGAGAAATTGCATTTGATTCATATTGCATCTAACCATTTCAACATAGGCAAATTTGTATTCTGAACCTTTGTGGCATCACTAATTAGTGTCCCCCAGCCCCAATCTGTATGGACTAGAGGTGTAACTCTGCCAATATCAAGTTGTTTATCCTACAGTTACCATACCATGTTAAGCATTATAACCTTTGTTAATAAAATCCCTAAATTGCTTCTAACTTAATTTTTCTTTCTCTTTGAGGAAATAGGACGTTTTGGTTACCCAAGTTTTGTACCACTTTAAACCTTTAAAACATTGTGAATGGTTAGTTTACCATTTCTGGAAGAAATGTATATTTATTCTGCTGCTACATTTTGCATTCAGTGGGAAATTAAGTATCGATTTCACACACACAACAGAAGCCAAAGCAACAAAATACTATGTTTTGGTCAGAAATCAAACTGAATCCCAAGAAACAACATAATAATACCATTATCCCATTTCCCCTTCCACTACTCTAGCAGTAAACATTAACACAGCTAACAGTGTAAGACAATAATTGTGTGTCTTATTAACCATACCTTACTTCCAAGTTGGCATGAATATTGGGGATGCATAGTAGAAAATAAACATGCCCAGGGGCTAAAGCTATGGTAAAGAAGGATCTTGGCAAGTGCATGTGAAATAAAGCATGTAAGGTGGGCAAGGAGATGGGAGCCAAGTAATGAATGAACTAATATAGTTTTGAAGTAGCTGCAGGTTGTGGCATGGCAAGTGCACTACTATGTTAGTTACAAAGCCCAAAAGTGTGGGTCACGCTTCTCCTTTATATCCTTCAGCAACCCAATTCACTGAGTGCAAGTGATCGCCAGTCCCGAGGACAACAGCACACATACTACCTGGAGGTAAAGTTGCAGATAAAAGTGTGCCAGCCAAAACTGTAGCACTTCTCTCCCCCTCTGAAGGGCAGGATCCTCTTCTTCAGTGCCTGGAGCCAATTTAATTTTAATCCCCACCCCACCACCATAGGACCATAGATCAATTGTAGAGCATCTGCTTTGCATGCAGAAGGTGCCAGGTTTAGTCCCTGGTGTCTCCAGGTCATGCTGGCAAAAGCCCCATCTGTCTGAAATCCTGGAAGGCCACAGCTAATCATAGTAGACAATACTGAGCCAGAGGGAACAGTGGTCTTGCAGAGTATATGGGGGCGTCTTATTTTTCCAGCACACCAGGCCATGTATTGTGCATCTGAACTTACAGAAACAAATGTTGATATTTCTGTAAGCTATAGACTGTACAGTGGTTTGCTAAAAATAACACACTTGTTCCATGTCTGAGCTGAAGGAGCCCTGATCAGCTGACAAGCAGATCTCAAAATTCTGTTCATTTTCCCCACCTACCCAGCCTTATCACAGCTCATGCTATTCAGAACAATTCCATCCAGCAGAAATGGTGTGCAAGCAGAGCTCTAAACACCATTTTCTGGAATGTGCCCATTCACAAGTCAGCAGCAACTAACAAAGGGGAAATGCGGATCACACAGTTCTTTAGAGAATCCAGGAACCAACTAGTATATCTTAAGTCATGTTTGTGTATTACTCATGTACTGGGTGTTACTGTGATTACTCTGGAGCAAGACAGTTCCTCAAACACACTCCTGGTCACGTGTAGGGCGGCCATGTAACTGGGACATTGAATTATGTGGGTGCCCCTGTTGCACAGAGCCCCTACGTGTGAATAGAAGCACACTTCTGCTTTAGACAACCGTGGCAACAGACAGTTGTTTGAGGAAGGCAATGTGATGTCAGAGACAGGACTAAAAGTACAGTCCCACTCCAAGTAAGCAATATTTACAGATGAGTAATACATGAATGGGGGAAAGAGTCATTTCCATTCTCATAAAATCAAAGTTGAAGAGAGCAGGGGAGCTTGCTTGTTTCTGGTTCCTGCCCCAAAATGGGTCTTCATTTCCTGGAACTACCTGCAAAATCCAGACCACAGTATGCATCACCAGTGGAGAAGACATGTATAGCAGAAAGATACAAGCAGAGCAAACAGCTCCTATTTTGAGACATACAGGTGATCTAAAATTCATGTTTCATTGGAAGTTCCCATGGTGTATAATCAGTGGTGGGGATTCTGCTGCAAATCCCAAATATTGTATATAATTCCAGCAGTAAGTACGTTCTGTCTCTAGTTGAGGGCAGTACCTGTAGCCCCAAGGAGATGAAAGAACAATACAGAACCAAACTTATGTAATTCTGTTAGAAGTGATTTTATAATGGCTATGCACTTTAGCTAAGGCTGCCAAGATCCATCCGCTTGAAGCACTTAGGTGTTTCCATGCACCAGAACAAAAGCAACATCAACAAGCCCACGTAAAATGCCAAGTACAAATTTGCAAGAGTGTATCTGTGATCCAAATAGCATCTGTGGCGGGATAAGGCTACTTTAATTCTGTCCGAGGGAAAGGAAAAGGGAAAAGCGGGAGGAGAGTGTCCTGTGAAAAATACGTGAGAAAAAGCAAGTGATAAATTGAAGTTGTAAGGTTCATTACACCGAGAAGTTGCTTACTGCAGTTACGGTAATGGCATATGGGCAGACACGCAGTCTGTTATACAGGAACAGGTTTTAAAGCTATTAACAGTTTTAAAATCCAACAAGGCTAGCTGGGATTCAGATACATGTTAATTATCCAAACGCCTCATTTCTCCACTCATCACTAATCCAAATAATATTTTCCTTGCTATTTTTGCTTCCTTCCTGACTTATCTCTTTCAAGGTCGTTCATCATTACTTCAGTACTTATAACCAAATGGTACTCATTTGCTAACTGTTTTTAATTATGTAAGGGGTGACCTTTTTGATAAACGTGTTTTTATTTGCCAGTTCCTTAACTCAAGATAAACCCTACTTTTCTTCCTTTTTGTTACCTGCGATATAAATGGAGGGTGGTGTGTAGGTAGTTTATTGTGTACTTCTACATAAGAACATAAGGCGAGATGGCTGGATCATCTAGTCCATCTAGTCCAATGTCCTGTTCTCACAGTGCCCAACCAGATGCCTGTAGGAAACCTGCAACTGGACATGAGCACAACAGCACTTTGTCTATACTGCTCATACCTGTTGTGGAGCCCTGTAATCATTCAGAGGTATCACTCAGCTATGAGTGATCGTCACAGAAGAAGAAGAATCATGTTCCACAAACTATGTTAGCAAATTGGAAAAAATACAGAGAGCTGCAGATACAATGTCAAGTTTTGTTCAATTGCCTTTATTTTTCCTTTAAAAAAAAATGTTTCTTGTAGTCCAGTGAGTTGGATCCAAAGACTGTTCCTTTCCTTTTATGGAAGGAGTCTTCTTATGATGTAAGAAGTATGTATTTGAATCCAGTGAGGAGCTTTATATAGAAGAAGTCAGCAAGTGTGGGGGGACTGGTCTTTAATAGGTATTGAAAGTATATGGCACAGTTCTACCGCTGAAGTTGAACAGCTCGACAGTGCAAGCCTCTAAACGTCTACTCAGAATTAAGTCCTCCAGGTAAGTGCTTTGTAATCCTAGGCAAGTAAGGCACAAGGATAGGAGATACCTGTAACATTTATATAAGCCATTCTTGACTTTTTTGAGAAAGACCGGTACAACAAAGTAGCAAATATCCACTTTTCAGAGGTGATAAGTATAGGCTGACCATTTTGTATTTCCATATTTTCCATGGATTCATGGCATGCATTCATTAGTTGATAGTTTCTGTGCATTATTCTGTGGCAGCCACTCATTTAGCTGTATTTTTATTTTCACCTGGTTTTTCCCCCACCTGTTCTAATGCACAAATTAATGTGGTCATTTATTTACATTAAATCAGGTACTTTTCAGAACAAATGCTTGCTGTTTTGTACATTTCATTGCCCACCCAATGGAATGTTCATGTCGTTAGTTTGATGTGGCAGGCCACACTTTGAATGAGTGGCTAAGTGTTTGGAGGAGCTGTGCTTTTCACTAATTTCTTTGTCTTCCTGGAGGATGGCATGTTGAATCTATCAGAACGGTCTGCTCCCAGAGGCTAATGGAATCTGATAAGATACTTGAGTGCCCTTAGGGAGTTTCCACTTTGCTCAGCTGTCCTGTCAGAGCTCTAATCTCTCTGTGGAATGCTAAGATGACTCAGGCACTTGACACGATCATAACTAAGTGCCCTCACCCAGAGTGCAGATCCAGTTAGCTCCCTGTTTTATCAGACATCTGAGGGGAATGGAGCAGGATGGGAGATGAGCAGTGATGGTAGTGAAGAAACTTATCCATCAGCCATGGAGTGTTATCCAGTCAGCCACAAATATTGCCTTCTTGAGTAATGTATTCCTGAGAGTGTTTTCTGTGCACTTCCTTTTGGGCAAGACGTTATCTACACCTGTTTCAATCCAGTTTTAGGCCTGGTTTTGGCACAGAAGCTACCTTTCTGCTTTAATGAAAGACAGGTGAAATGTAATCCTGATAGTTGTTATCTTGGACCTTACAGTGGCCTTCAGCCACGGCATCTTTTTTGGACTAGTTTTGTGAACATGGCATTTGAGGCACAGTGGTAAGCTAATTCCACTCCTGCGCGAAGTGCCATTTCCAGAAGGTGTTATTGAGAGACAACAGCAGAATCGCTGCAGAGTCTTGCAAGTGTCCACCTAGTGCCCTGTACCTTTCAATGTCTACATGAACCAACTGAAAGAGGAATTTGATGTGAATTGCCTCCAATATGCTATTACCCATGTGTTATAGGTGAGACAGCAGATATTCTGAATTGATACTTGGAGTTGGCAATGGTTTGGGTAAGAGCCAACAAAAAGCTCAGTTCTGACCGTGCAAGGGTTCTGTGGGTGGTGGTACTTCTGTTTGGGGAGAAAGTTTTCAACCTTGGTTGTATTTTATTGTCTTTGTGCACTGGAAACTGACAAGGAGTCAGCAATGAAGGATGCTACATCAGTCTTCCGAATAGAATGTTTTCCATCCTAGGAATAAAAGGGAAGTGAATGTCTGGGGCAGATACTGTGTCCAGATACTGTCAGAAGCATAAGTGCTGTTTAAAAAAATAGGGCTAGGTTAGAACAATTGAAGGTAATTGAAATATAGGGACCTTAAGAGGCATCTTGTCTAAATATACTTTCTCACAGACCTCTTTACAGATATACTGAGCCCATTTGGTACAGCAACTGAACTGCTAGTTTGGGGGTTAACAATTCTGATTCTGTTCCTTCCCAGTTAATTTGAGTTGCGTTGGACAAGTCATTAAGTCTTATCTAACCTACCTCACCACACAAGTTCTTTGCTTGACTGAAATCAAATGGCTATAAAGAAATACAGTATACAAATGGGGTTTTTTAAAAAAAAAAATCAGTAGGGAAATTATGAAAATGCATGTTTCTTGCGTGTGAATTCATCCCTCATGACAGTAATACATACATTTTTCCCCTTTGTGTGAAAACTGTTCAGGAAAATTGTCATGTGAAGGAAGCCCAACTAATTCATGGTATGCAAGTCTTCAGCAGCACTTCTTAATATAAGCGACTAAGCTGTGTAATCCCTTAATGGAAGAAAGAGAGTTTGTCCTTGGAGACTAATATTTCCAGAGAATCAATATTTGGGATTCAAAGATCTGGTTCGTAATAGAGCATTGACAAAATTATCAAATCGCTGTGAGGAGTCCTTTGGATCCAACCCATTAGTTTTCTGACAAGGATTTATATATTGACTTTGGAGGATGTAATATAGGCTCTCTTTTTTTTTTTAGTTTGCCTTTTTAAATAGACATTTGCATAGACCAAGGGTTTGTAACTAGAAGATACACTGTTTTAAAACAGGGAACAGATTGGCAAAGATGATCTGCCAAATATGTTTTGGTATCATTGTTGCATCCTCATAGCTGTGCTTCCTCCCCTGTTTGTTTGTCTGCCTTTTGCCCCTAAAGATCATCAGTGGAAAGGGGGGCGAAAGGGAGAAATGGAGAGGAAGAGAGAGATAAGACAGAAAGTGCAAGAACCAAAAGGTGAAAGGAGAAACAGATAGCCGTCTTCATCCAAGCCATACCAGCTGTGTCCTTATCAGGAACAGGATACAAAAAACAGTGCTGGCAAAAGCTGCCTAAACTGCATGTGCTATATTAGAATAAATGCCTCTGTAACCTCCAAGGATTATATACCAAACCCATTCATACATCACTTGAATAAGTAGGCTTCCTAGATAGTTTTTTAAAAAATTAATTAGAACATTTTAGCTTTCAGCTGAACAGACTCTTCATAGTGCCTATGAGTACACTCTAAAAACTTCAGACATGTAATGCACACGACTGAACTATATCTGCTAGTACAGCCTTCACCAACTTGGTGCCCTCCAGATGTTTTGGACCATGTCTCTTATCAGTCCCAGCCAGCACAGCTTTTCTGAAAAACAAATGGACAACTGTGGAAGTAATGGGTTTCTCTTTCATTCCCTGTGTAAGGTGGCCAAGCAAACCACATAATCATAATTTGTCATAATATTGTATGACCAGTTACGTCATACTTTTTAATGCTTGACCTCAGGTTGGAGATCTTTGCTTTATAGTTTGTCATCTTTTACACAGAAAAGCAGGCTCGACGTAGGCTTGGTTGTATAACAGTAATATATAATTTATTTACATCAGGCCATTTTTAAATACAGTTCATTTGTCTATGTAGTTACTATATTTTTAATCCTTTTTTAAGAAAACATTGTCTCCCAAAGTGGCTTACATCATTTTTTTTTTAAGTGTCAGGCACTGTCAGAAGGCTGACAAAATCACACAAGGGAAAGGAGAGGAGAGGAAAGGCTTTTAAAAGCCAGAATGCAGAGCTAGAAGTTGCTGTTCACATCCAGCCGAAGACATACAGATTTTCTCTTGCTGGGGTTCTTGTGTGAATATAGTTGGTCCATGGGTGGGGACAGAGGGCCCTTTCCTCCTGCTTCTGCAGTCCCAGGGCATTGGCAGCTGGAGATGAGTATTTCTTTTGGCAAGCAGGAAGAAAGAATCAAGCTTCTTCAATGAGGCTAGGTTGTCCTTCCACATGTCATCTTATTTTTGGATGGCAGGGGACACAGCCTTTCAGGTACCCTGATACTACAATTAAAAATAATTAAAGCTGGGGGGTTTTAAAGCAATTTCCATTCTTAAAAAAATAATAATCCCAAAATCTGATTTTATTTTATTACTAAATTGGGTGTGTAATACCAGTTTCTAAAGTATATACCTGCTTAATACACCTATTCATCCCCATGCAATTGTGTGGAAGCAGATCTCTTGGTAACAAAGTTTGTGTGTGTGTGTGTCTAATAGCCACAAATTAGTCAGTTTTTAAGGCACACAGACCCATTATTTTCATTGAAGTATCTGTTTCACAGCAATCCAGTTGCCTTGATAGTAATCTTCCACATTTTTTCAGGTCCTGAAAGATGGTCTAGAGTGCAGCAGCTTTTCTACATTGTGCTAATTTTCTTTGTTTCAAGCTGCCAGCTGCTTAGATCTGTGTGACTTGGTTTATCTAAAGCGATTTGGAAATAAATCCTCTGGCACTTAAAACTGCAGTAGTAAATAAGTGCAAAAAAGCTACAGCTGTAATTTCCCCCCCTTTGCACATACATTTGGGGGGCACATGACGCTATCCCAAGTGTATTTCACATTTTCTTCCCTGCTGAGCAGATTTGTAGGCGTTATTTATCACAGAAACCTTAGGGGAAAAAACACTCTGTTCACTGGCGAGAGCTGAGATGCATTGGACATGCTACAGTCTGGTTCGATGAAGATCAGCTGTTCTTTTCCTTTTTTCCTAAAGCTGTTTGCTTTACACCTTTCATTCCGGTTGCCGACTATAAAAGCTTTTCATGCCGTCAGTCAGACTCTCGCTAGGAGATAACATGGCTGAAAATAGCATTATATTAGGAATGCCAGGAGGAGGAAAGTCTTAAACACTGGCATTGTCAAAAAGGAAGGCTGCAATCTTCACTCATCTGCCGACTCTTTTCTAATTGCATTGTTATTGAGTTCAGTTTACGTGATCAATTGCATTCAGCAGTCTGTAAACTACGACGTAGCAAGGTAATTGGTAAACAGAACATATCTGTCATGTTTTGAGTTGTGAATCTAATCTGTGCTCGGAAGCAGCATTGTGCGGAATATGCTGCCACAGGTTCCTTTCCACCCTTGTTAAGAGAAGTAGTTCTGAAGAAGAAAAACAAAAAGTGGATCAGGTTAAATGAGATTAAAAGTTTCAGTGTCGGAATGCCAGTGGAAGGACTTAAGTCTCAACATGCAAAGGCAAACGAGTGGCTTGTTTTTCTGCTCAAGAATCAAGACCATAAAACCTGCTTCAGCACTGTATTTTCAAGTGCCTTGCTGTGTCATACCTTGCATTTACCTGTACGAAATGACATCACGGACCTGGGGCAGCTTTAATTCAGAACACAATAGAGCTCAAATGCAGTAGTAAGAGTTTGTCATTTATCACTGTACAGTGTATCGACCCGAATGTCCTCAGATGTCTGAAATCGGTGATTGTAAATCACATGGAGCCCTCTAGTGGTAATTGCATTTAAACCTATCGCCAGATCTAACTTTAGGAAGTGGCAAAGGGAAAGGAAGTGTATAATTTCTATTGCCTTGTGGGCATTGAGACAGCATGTCCCATCCATAATTGCACTCTACTTTTAATTAATATTGATGGCACATTTCATGAAAGTTCGGTTCTTAAATGTATATTTCATGTTCAAATAGTAGATCACTTATAGTATGTTATTTAGATTTCTGTCTTGCCCCATCCCAAAGGCATATTGTGAACAATCTGTAAGTTTTTCCCCCTTTTCTTTTTTTTTAGGTGTACATTCCAAGCAGAGTGGCTCTAGTGCTTCAGAATATGGATATCCAAAACTGAAGACATCCATCCTACAATTAGAACCATGACGTCAAAGGCCAGGCACCATTTTGAGGAGAGAGATATCCAGGGTTTACTGTTTGGAAACTTTTCTATATGAAGATACATATTAATACTGAGAGCATTAAATATGGGCCTATTGCTTGTTTATAATTTCCCATTGTGAAATGCTTATTCAAAGAAATAAGCATTTAAAATCAGAGGAAAGAAAAGTGCATTGTTGACAACTCGACGGATTGTTGACAGACTTAGATTTCAGAACAGCTGGTATCCTCAAAGTAACTCTTCCAGTATTTTATGAGAAATAATTCAAAAACTGCCTTCACTGTTTTCAACTATTTGCTTCAATCCCATTTATAATTTTGGTACTGAATGCAGGTTTTTCATTAGATGACATTTTGTGTTAGAAATAAATAAATAATGATGTTGTTGCCTTCAAAGGCGGTTCCAAGCTTATTAAATGTTTTCAGTGTTTTCATATGTTAAACCACTAAAAAAGCAAGGTTGTTTAGATTTAACAAACCTATTGGAAAAAATATATATTTTGGGGAATGATACACCTGAAAGTACTGAGTATTATAGCCTACAGAGCTTGCACATAATAATAATGATAATAATTTATTATTTATATGCCACCCATCTGACTGGATTGCCCCAGCCACTTTGGGTAGCTTCCAACAAATTAAAACATACAGTTAAAGACACAGGCTCATGCCCAAACATACTTTCTAAAAACAAAGTCAAACAATAAATTGCTTAGGAAGCAATCCAAACCCAAGATCCACCAGTATGGGTAGGGTTTGGAATTGGGGTAATTTAGGACATCATAAATTGCACTGGGATTAATCATGCCAACTTCCTATAGTTTGCATTGCTCTGCTCCTCTTATTTATGTTTCATTGTATCAAAGCACATCATATCCAGTTGTACAAATGGCAGGCGAAGCATGCAACTTCAGTATCATGCTTGGAAATTGCGACCTCACATCTTTATAAATCAAACTATCTAACTTGCTAACCATGAGTGAACACGTATAGAACATTATTTCAATCAAGCTAGGTGTTAATTTAAAACGTTAGCGTAATAGAATTGATTCTTCACTATATATCTTGAGTGAGATCCAGCGTAGTGTGATCCTGAATCCACTTGTGTAATTGGGCTTCTCCTTCCCTCTGTGTTTCCCCCCAAAAATATCTGTTGTGTAGGATTTGAATCCACAATCTTTGTCTCACTTTGTAAACTCCGAACTACTTGTGCCAGTATTCACAGCACACTTGTAAGTATCACAAATGTCTTTCCTAACATTTCACCATAATTGTTCAAGAGTAAGGTTATATTGTGCCAGTATGGTCCAATAGATATAAAAGTAGAATTTCTTCCCCTGCATCTCCAATAATGTTTCTATATTGGAACCAAATCAGCATGGGGGCAATTGGTGCACCCCCACCACACACCCCTCCCTATGCCCCGATTGCATGATTCATTGCTGGGCCAGGCAACATTCATTTCATCCTGCCTACAGAGTTCTGACAAGAATTGTTTCCTAAGGCCTTTGAGGGTGATGGGGAGGAGGATATCTTCCATGAAAACAGAAAAACAAATCTCAGTTCAGTCCCTCTGGATCACAGAGGCATTCATAAATGTTGTAGCTTCTGTTTGTGTTTAGTTCATCATGTCTGGGAAACAATAAGTGCTAAAGTGCTGATTAATATCCTACCTGTTTTTCATTTGACAGTTTGTTAAACAAGAGCCAAATAAGTTACTGTTCTCACATTTAAGTCCGTGGTGAGTCTGTAATTGTTTTACAACCTTTAAATCTGGAGGTGAGATAAACAGCTCTATAAATATGTGATATACTTTTTTGTTAAATGGATTTATTAATATATAATGAAAACTTTACAGGCCCCGCGTCTGGGCATGTAAATGCAGTGCAAGGCAATTGTCCATGTCAAACTTTTGTGCAAGAAAAGCAATAAATATATAATATGATTAGAAGCTATAAAATTACTTGCAAATAAATGGAGAGATGTAAAAAAATAATAATGCTTGTGGTGTTTTGGTATCATAGATTTACTCTAGATATTACCGAAGCATGCAGAAGCTTTAAGCAAAATAAAATGTTGGCATCAGCAGAAGCAAGTTAAGATTGCAGAATAATTATAATCTTTTCTGCTTAGAACCACAGCAGAAATGAAAGAACATTAAATGCTTCTATATGATTTGCAAGGTTGCCAGATCCCAATTCTAGCTTTACTTAATGTCAAGTTGCTGTATTTCCAAGATCAAGATTTTCAAAGTATGCCAATTCATGCACAGATGCTTAGAAATCCACTGCTAAAGAAATCCACCCTAAAATGGGGATGGGAGTTACAAGTAGAACCACATTTTTATGCTTGGTGTCCTAAATACATATTTCATATTCAGATGTGCATTTTGATGTAAATAGTCTACAGTAAGGCTTCAGTAGAAAGTAGATGGAGTTCTATTAAGTGTTTTGAATGTTAGCCCAAAGGGTCTACCAGTTGGAATAGGAAGACAAATTTTTGAAAAAGTATAGATCCAGGCAGTCAGCTTTGCATTAGTTTCTACTCACTTTGTCAACCATAGGCTGACAGAAGCTTGAAGCCATTAATGGGGCTTCGAACCCTCTATTTAACACAGTCTGCCATCCATTCTTGCTTTAAAGCAGAGTTGCTCATAATGAGATTTCTTACATTCAGAAAAGCCAAACCTGTCTGAGTGCAACTGGGAGCTGGCAAAGATATTACTGCAGCTGATATAACTATTCACGTGAGTCGTCCCTTTGTCTGTGCAGTCTAATCATGGAGGAAGAATTCTGATCTTCCCCTTCCCTCACATTTTTCTCCTCACACTAGTAGACTATTTGTGTCAGCAGTATATAAGCTGTAATAATGTCTGCTAGTGATAAGGGCTGCTTCTCACTAGGTATGGGGCATGGTGAGGAGGAACCATAGCTTCAAGCTGGCACCATGTTTCAGAGGCTCCTTGGCCAGTCTGGCACCTCTTCCCCCTCCTGACAAGCATACAGCACTGGGCTCTCTTCCTGAGGCACTGGAGATGTGCTGCTAGTCAGGACAGACAGACCAAAAGTCCTAACTGGCCTATGGGAAGTTTTATGCTGCTTATAAATTGGGGGTGGGGGAGCAACATTTGTTTTCCTGAACATTCCTTCGGGAGTAAACATTCCATTGGGGATAATCTGGCATGGGGACACATGCCTACTAGAAGTGTCTAGAGCCAATAATGGTTGGATCAGAACCAAAACTAGGTGGGGCAATCACCCCTCTCCCTCTTCCACCTTGGCCAGTGGTCTCCTGGTAGATGGGACACATTTTTCTCACTATGGGTCTGAACTGATTGATTAAAGAGGGCTTTTCTGATTGATTGAAGAGGACATAATTTTTTCCCATATGAAATTGGGGTGCAGGTTGCCAACTCAAATGCATCATCATTGCATTTGGTATCAAGCGGTGAATGTTTGTTTCAAATCCATTTTTCCGCTTCTGAGTACTCCTTGCAAGTTTTTGAAAAGATGGTCATATGAACAGTCCGTTACTACCCATACCAGAGATTGAAACCTGTGGCCAGATGTTGTTGGACTACAAGTCCCATCATCCCTGACCATTTGTCAAGATGGCTGGGGCTGATGAGTTAGGTTGCAGTTCATGTGAAGTAATAGCACTGCTCTGTCTTACCTCGGACCACACCTCTGGAGTACTGTGTCCAGTTCTGGGCACCACAGTTTAAGAAGGATATTGATCACCTGGAACGTGTGCACAGGAGGGCAACCACGATGATTAAAGGTCTGGAAACCAAGCCTCATGGGGAATGGTTGAGGGAGTTGGGTATGTTTAGCCTAGAAAAGATAAAACAGAGAGATTTGATAGCTACCTTTAAATATCTTAAGGGCCGTCACACAGAAGATGGAGCAAGCTTGTTTTCTACTGCTCCAGAGAGTAAGACTCAAACCAATGGATTCAAGTTACAAGAAAGGAGATTCCGACTAAACATCAGGAATAACTTTCTGTCGGTAAGAGTTGTTCAACAGTGGAACAGAGTCCCTCAGGAGTAGGTGGACTCTTCTGCCTTGAAGGAATCTGGAGGAATACATCTCTGACCTGTGCAGACTTCTTAATCAGGCCCACTGAAGGCAGGATGAGAACACACTTACTCTGTGATGAGAAAGTTTAGGGGAATACTACAGACAGAAAGCTAGAAATTTCTTTGTGGCATGGAACCACAACTAGGACTCCTCTCTGGTGGTAGAGTCACAGCCAATCTTATGTAATGCAGGCAGTCTGAAAACTCCTCCTTCCAAATGAGAGTGATTATACTTGTTCAGATAAGGCTGGGCTGTGACCAAAATCTCCACAGTGTATTGCATGACACTATCGCATTCAGGATAGATTACTGGTGTGCTCTGTAGCCTGTGCTTCCTTTGAAATTAATTCACAGTTGTGGCAGCCCATTTGCTGGAGGCCTTGCTCCCAAGAAATACATTAAACTCTTTTGCTTGTAACGTAATAATGATCAGATTTAAATTTCCTCTCTTTATTTTTCTTCTCAAGTTAATGTCTAGGAATTAATGGCAGTGAATCAACATTCAGAAAATTAACGGTTGTGTCAGGCTTCACCATGTTAGCCCACTAATTGTGGTGATAAGGAGATAAAGCATTGATTTATGTATATTTTTTTAAAATGCATAAGTGATGTATGAGCATAGTTCAAAGCAGGGAAAAGCTTCATCTCTTCTACCTCATAAACTCAGGGTGGCCCTACCATTAGCACAGCAAGACAGCTACCTCAAGCAACTGATTTTCAGTGTCATGAAACAGAAGCAAATTGTTACCTACTTTATTGCATTTTCACCGCCAGGCAGGAGAAGCAACATTTGCAGAATGGTATACCTCAGCTACCAAAGTAACATTGCTAATCTTGGATACTATGAACCTTGATGTGTGGGCTCTGAGGATCAACTAGTCCAACCCCCTGCAATGCAGGAATATGCAACTGCCCCATAATGCAACCCTGGCATTATCAGCACCATGCTCTATCTCAGTGTTTCCCAACCTTGGGCCTCCAGCTGTTTTTGGACTACAACTCCCATCATCCCTAGCTAGCAAGACCAGTGGTCAGGGATGATGGGAATGGGATGATGGGAAACACTGCTCTATCTAACTGAGCTATCCAGGCTACACCTCAGGCAGCAAAACACATTGGACCAGCCCTGTAGAGACTACAATCCCAAACTGACTGAAAAGCCTCCAGGCCACATATTGCTGGCATGGACACTCCTATGAACAATTCATAAATGAGAAATGACAGTGTGCGTAGCACTGATTGGCCAGGCCTTATGCTACTCATACACCAACACATGGATACAGGAAGTTGCCTTATACTGAGCCAGACCTCCGGTCCATCTAGTCAGGCCCATGCAGAGTCTGACTGGGGCCCATGGAAGAAGTCTTGTTGGAATAAAGTTATAAACTCAAACAAAAAAAACAGCTGGTCCGTAGTGAGGCCATATGGCAGGCTTCGCCCTCTGAGACCTGGGGCAAGTATACCCTCTCCGTGGACCTACATCTGGCTCAGTATTGTCTAAACAGATCGTGATCTATCAGCAGATCTGTGTCTGTGGTAGATCATTTTAGCCCCGCATCCCCAAAATGTGGCTTCCCCCTCCCTAAAAAAAAGCTCCAAAAAAGGGGGTAGATCATTGGTCTTCACTGAGTAGCAGCCCGTTTCCAGGATTTTAGACAACTGAGTTTTTGGCAACCCCACCTCCCAAAATCAATATGGACATGGGGGGGGGGGGGAGAGACCATCAGCTTTCGAGCTTACTCTGCATCAGTGGTAACAGTGTGTTGAAACTAAGGCTAGGTAGAGTCCCTCCGTCCTATGCTCAGGTTGGGTATATGTGTAAATAAAACAATATACCCTAAAGATAGCACAATCTCCACTTAATTTCAAGGAAAACAAACCTGGAAATCCTAGAGTCCCTTGCCGCCCTGGGGTGGTGTGCAAACAATATGCAAAAGTCCAAGTGACTGATGCTACAAAATGTGGTGGTGTCAGTCAGACCTACAGAATGTGCTTATGGGGAAGAAATAGCTGCCACAAAGTTGGAGAGATTTGTCTAAAGCTGGGATGGGGCATCTCAGGCCCTGGTGGTCAAATGTAGCCTCTTCTATCTGGATCTCAGGTGTGTTCTAGGCCACAGCCACTTCCTAGCCAGACCTCTTCTCCCCAAGCCATACCCCTCAGCACCCCTGCTTTGCATCCTCCTTGGGTGTTTTTTGCCTGGCTAGAATGTGCCAGTACCATTACTGTTACTCTGTTTGTGCTTCTTGCTTGCCTGAGTCTGTGTAGAAACAAGCCTACAGTACAAAGGTAAGAGGAACATCTGTTGCCCTGCCCACTTTTGTTTCTAACACTGCCCGTCACTGACATGTGGGAGTGCAGCCCCAGAAGGTTGCCTTGTTGTTGTTTAGTCATTTAGTCGTGTCTGACTCTTCATGACTCCATGGACTAGAACACGCCAGGCACTCCTGTCTTCCACTGCCTCCCGCAGTTTAGTCAAACTCATGCTGGTAGCTTCGAGAACACTATCCAACCATCTCGTCCTCTGTCGTCCCCTTCTCCTTGTGCCCTCCATCTTTCCCAACATCAGGGTCTTTTCCAGGGAGTCTTCTCTTCTCATGAGGTGGCCAAAGTATTGGAGCCTCAGCTTCAGCTGAAGGTTGCCTAGAAGAGACCATATCTGACCTTCTGGCTGAAAAAAGTTTCCCAGCCCTCTAAAATGAGGGCTGTAGACTTCTACACTGCAGATAAATTCCCAAACCTGACAGCAGCTACCTCAGAGAGAGAAAAGATGTGGGAGGAAGTTAACAGTGTAAAAGGAGATAATAGAGTCAGAACTTACCCCATCCTTTCCTTTGTTTGCTAATGGTGAGTTTTTCTTCCTGAAGTACATCACCACCACCTGTGACAAAGACAACAGGTTAGGGGGATTTGTGGTGTTTTTCATTTTTTTTTAAAGATAATTTCCTCTGTTTCCCACTTCCACCCCTTTCCAGGCTTAAGTGAATTAAAATGTTTCTCATGTTTTGCTATGACTTACTAACACGATTTTCGGCCAAGCAGATTGCCAAGTTAATTACAGAGCTCGTTTCTTTTGGATGTGAGCCTGGCTTTGGGGTAGCCTGGCTTACTTTTAAGAGTAATGTGGAAAACTTTCCTTCTGCCAGCCAGAGCTTTGAAAAAGAGAGGGGAAGAGGGAGTGGGCTTCTTCACAACACTCCTGGGGTGCTGTAGTGTCTCCTCTGCTTCTGTTTACATCCATATACTACTTCCTGTGACCATTTTAGGCAACAGTTCATCCATAAAAATTATGCACACTTGAGAGCTGGTGAAATCAGGGCTGGTCCTACCAGATTAGGCAGAGCGAGGCAACCATCTCAGGCAGGATGTCATGGAAATGCAGCACACACTTATAGAATCAAAGAGTCATAGTGTTGGAAGGGACCATGGAGGTCTTGTATGTAGTCCAACCCCCTGCAATGCAGAAATCTTTTTTTCCAATGTGAGGCTCCAACTCATGACCCTGAGATGAAGAATCTCATGCTCTAGGTGTTATTCTTTTTTTGCCAGGGGTAGTGGTGGTGAAATTTTTGTACATTTTTGCCTCAAAATTTGGGTACCATGCACTTTGACTGGGGATGGATAGACAACTTGCTGCTCTCTTGGGTCTTAGCTTGGGTGAAGTATAGTGACTAAGAATGAGGCTGCATAGGCACCATATCTTTAAAGCACCCCTGCTCAAGAATCCTGGGAGCTATAGCATACCCCCTCACAGATCTACGATTCCCATTTTCTTTAACAAACTGCAGTTCCCGGGATCCTTGGGGGCGGACGTATTACTTTAAATGTGATTTAAACATATGGTGTCTATGCAGCCTAAAGTATGGATCCAGAAGTTTCTATTCTGCCATTGACTGGAATCACCACGCATGACCTTGGGCAAGTGCGGTGTGCTTATAGTGCTTACAGCCTTCAATCTGACATGCCTCTCGTATTAACAATGTTTACTGAGAAAACCTGCCCTTAAATCATAACGTGGAAAGGATTTACAGTTTCACACATGTATTTTACATGTGAAAAAGGTGTGGGAATGCCAGACATAGGGAATTATCTTTGACCACCTTACCATACCCATATCTTTATAACAAGAAGGCTGCATAAAATACAGTCCATAATTCGGAATAACTTTCACAGACAACTTACAACATAGGAAGCTACCCTGCTGATTCCTATGCATTCTTTATGGGAACTACTTTACAACAAAGACAATAAGTAAAGCGTGGATTCACTTCACTCACTACCTTGAAAAACAATGGTGTAGCACTTAATTATCACCCTCCCCTTCCAACAGGTGGGCTGGGTTTGTGACACTGGGTTAGGGTGGCTAGCGTCCCACCTCTGACCTGGGAGGACAATGGATGGCCGACAGGGTGGGGTGAGGGCCAGGGGAAGGAGGCCGACCCCTTCAGCCAAACCTCACTTTGTTTTATTTTCTTACAACCTAATATCTTGCGTTCCAGTGTTGTGTAGTGGTTAAGAGCGGTAGTCTCGTTATCTGGGGAACCGGGTTCGCGTCTCCGCTCCTCCACATGCAGCTGCTGGGTGACCTTGGGCCAGTCACACTTCTTTGAAGTCTCTCAGCCCCACTCACCTCACAGAGTGTTTGTTGTGGGGGAGGAAGGGAAAGGAGAATGTTAGCCGCTTTGAGACTCCTTAAAGGGAGTGAAAGGCAGGATATCAAATCCAAACTCCTCCTCTTCTTCTTCTTCTTCTTCTTCTTCTTCTTCTTCTTCTTCTTCTTCTTCTTCTTCTTCTTCTTCTTCCAGGTTAGTGGGCGCTGCTATGGTCGTAAGATGGTTGCTGTATTCAGAACTGGAAAGGAATTTTCCCTGTATTGGCAGGTTTCGCTTTCCCTGTAGCATTTCGTCACAACTTTGGTGGTTTGGGGGCCTTGGCAAGGTTGAGTTGGGGGGAGGCATTTCATGCACCCCCCCACGTGGCGGCATTTGCAGGGCCTGTTAAAGGGTTGATTGGTAGAGTCCCTGGCCCTAGAGCGGCGGCATGTAGGTCAAACTCACGGCCGAGGGAAGGTGGGAGGGCACGCTGTGTAAGTTTGTGCTTTCCAGTCCCCTCTCACTGCACTTCATTGCCCTGCACATCCTCAGTCCCGGATGGGCTGAGAGGGTTACAAGCCAAGGCCTATTCCAAGTTCCCCACATTCTGAAGTTAAATGAAGTTGTAGCCAATTTGAGCCCATACTTCAGTCTCTGGTCTCGTTCTTTGGGGGGAGGGGGAGGTTCCATGGACAGGGTTCAGCATGTGTGCTCAAAATAGCAAAGTGGCAAAAATAATGCCAGTCAGTGTGCATTATTCTACTTCATGCAATGCAAAATGCCAACACACACATGCCTACCCTAGATGTGTGAATTAGTATAAGACTTATGTGTGCATAATTATCACTGGCTACCTTATGTGTGGCTTTTGCCATAGCCTCCACGCAAAACCATACTTTGGAGTTCATGGCAACCAAGTATCACAAGGATCAGGAGGGACCTTGAACGGTTTGAGTGCCGCATGGATTTGTGAGGCTCTGCTCAGATTCTAATGATGTAATCTTCTAGATTGCTGCCTCTTAAATATGCAAGGCAGAGTAAGGAGCTTTATCTGTATGGACTCCCATTAATTTTAATTAGACTGGCACAGTTTAACTCCTTTGTAATTCTTTGGTAGTCTTTACAAATAAATACTCTCTACTGAGTGCAATTTTATCATTAAAAATTAATTTTCTGCTAACACTTCTAAAACTGCATGTACACATTAATTTCCCCCCAAAATCCTCCAGGACTTCTTAAAATTCTGCCATGAATTGATGTAATGTACGGCAGTAGAACGGTAATGCACGGCGACCCTTTGAACTAATCAACATGTAAGACTAGACTTCTGCTTTTCAATAATCCCAGAGGAATCATTTGTTAATATAAATTAAGGACTTTAAAACAAGTTAAGCATGCTGGGCCCAATTGGGAAGGGCTGGTGAGTGGTGATAGCAAAGCATCAGATAAAGTATGTTGTGTTTTCTACACTTTTGAAGCAGATATGGGAAGCTGTGAGCTACTATGGAAACTTTGAACAATGGCTGTAAGCTGGACAACACACACTGCACAGAAGCTAGCAACAACCAAGGGGCAATTTCGCATTGACAAAGAGAACTTGCATGCACTTTCACAAAGTATGTTTACAACATATCAAGCAGTCCTTTTCATAACTGTTCAGAAGCTAGGGTAGCCTGGTGATAATTTTCTAGTGGCTGACATAAGAAGTGAGCTCCTGGAACAGACCAAAAGTCTATCTAGTCTGGCATTTTGTTCTCATAGTGACCAACCAGATGCGTACAGAGTTCAAAATGCAACACCTACAGTTACATTTAACTTTGCTTTATAGACCAGTTTGAACATAGGGAGAAGATGGGAAACTGCTATAACAGATCAGATTATTTGTTTTTAAGCCTTGTATTTTCTACTCTGATTGGTAGAAGCCCTCCAAGTCTTAATCAAAGAGACATCTTTCACATTGCTTGCTACCTCATCATTTTGAATGGAGATACCTGGGACCTCTGTTTCTAAATAAGCTCCACCATTGACCTATGGACCCTTCTGCACCAGTGAAGAGAGCTTAGATAAGCTGAAGTGCTGAATAAGCCATTCTATCAAGTTGACAAACTAACCCTGGGCATCCATGCAGGGATGGTTCAGTCAAATGTACATTTGTACATAGGACTCATTGTATAGTTGATTTCCAGATTTTATCTGAGAAATGACTCCACAATTGATGTGCATAGGATGTGCACAGAAGTGCATGATGAAGCTGGCTGGAAATGAAAAATGTAGGACAGTGTATGGGTCTATGTGATGGTCCAAACTGGCACTTCAGAGTATCCCCCAAATTGCCCTTCTATGAAAGCCATTTCCAATAGCCCATCTTTCTCTAGTGAAATCAAGTAACAGAACCCTAGATGGGACTATGCAAGATATGGAAAGACTTGATTCTTCTGAAGCCCCATAGGTTTAGGTCTTGACTCAACAGTGTTTACAAATGCACTGTTTTACTTCCTTTTGTAAAAGTATTTAACAGCAGTAGATGAAACAGTTATTAAAGCAGGGTTCCATAAAATCACCCCAAAACATGCTGGAATAAAAAAGTTTTAGGGTGCACCCAAAATTCAACAACCTTATCAATATCATTTATATTTGATTCTAAAAAGCCAAGGCTTAAGATTACCTTGTGATATCAGCACTCCATGCATGGTGGATGGGTGACCTCAAATAGTCTGCTGTGTTATGAGGTATGTCAGCTTAAACACCTGCTCCTATATATCAATGAACTATTGTGGCCAAACTATCCCAGTCTAGGTTGGAATGGTCATAACTGTCATATCAATTGCACTTGGTAAAAGGCACTTCTAGCCACAGAGGCTACCCAAGTCTCCACTGACAGAGTTGGATCCAGAAGCACCCTTAAAGTGTGAACATGCTTTTTCGCAGGGAATGCAACCCCATCCAGGGTAGACAATTGACCAACTTACTTCGTCTTTTAAAAGTGTATGGTTGTTGTTGGTTCGTATTAAACAAATTATATTTTTAAATTGTCCAGCCAATATGAGTGAACCCTATTATTGCTGAATTCCTGTTTTTATCTGTTTTTATAACACTGTTTTGCTGTGTTTTAAATTATTTCTCTGGGTTTTTGTTTTCTGGTGAATAAGTCCCTACCCCTAGAAAGCTAGCACAGCAGGCAAGGAAGTTAGGCCTAAATCCTTCTGCAATGTGGTAGCTTCCCATGCCTGAGGAATATTGACTTGAAGGAGAAATAAGAGATAGGCAAGCTGCACTGTGACTGTACAAGCTCAAGTAATATAGTCACATTTGCTGTTTATGAAGGCAGAAAGGAACAAAACGAGGAAGCAGTTATTCAGGATTAAGTAGTTCAGGGTTTAAGAAGATCTGTTCTCATTCACGAGAGACCTGAGCAAGGATATTTCTCAGCCTTTCTTCTCCTTTAAAAGGAGCACACAGAGCTTGACAGGGTGTGGGGGTAAATCGCTTAGGCCTCGCTGAACACCAACCTGTATCTGGACTGTTGGGCTGTAGCCACACAGTGATTTCAGCAGCACAGCTGAAATTTACCTTGGCTAGTCGGAGGCACTTCGTAGCATCCCTAGCATGTACTGCTAACATTTGCATCACACAGGCAATACTGATAGCAGAGTGAAGACTGATGGATAGGAACATAAAGAGAGAAGGCTTGAGCACTCAAGCCTCGCCTGTCAGAGCAGGAGATCTTGGCGTATTTTGCTTTCATACTCCTCTCTGGAAAGCCTGGTTTTGTAACAAGGCAGCATTTGAAATCCTCAAAAGTATGCTGTCTGCATACAAAATCAGTATGTCATTAGCATTTACATGTGTTCTATAGACACCCCCATGCGGTTGTTCCATGAAAAATGTTGCCAGCATTACTATCTCCTGAAGAATTCCTTCATTTAAAAGAATAGTCCAATCTCTGAAATGAGCTTTTTATAAAGATGATAAAGGGAGCATTTAAAGCTTTGAAATGGTATTTAGTCTTTTCATCTTCATATTTCCCCCCCCCCCAAAGTTATTAAGGGTATTTGCTTGAATTTTTAAATTGAGACACGTGGAACAAATGCAGCTGACTATTAAGTCTGTAAGCCCCATTTGGCTTTAAAAGGTAAAGGGACCCCTGACTATTAGGTCCAGTAGCAGACGACTCTGGGGTTGCAGCGCTCATCTCGCTTTATTGGCCAAGGGAGTCGGCATACAGCTTCCGGGTCATGTGGCCAGCATGACTAAGCCGCTTCTGGCGAACCAGAGCAGCGCACGGAAATGCCATTTACCTTCCCGCCAGAGCGGTACCTATTTATCTACTTGCACTGTGACATGCTTTCGAACTGCTAGGTCGGCAGGAGCAGGGACTGAGCAACGGGAGCTCACCCCATCATGGGGATTTGAACCGCTGACCTTCTGATCAGCAAGCCCTAGGCTAAATGCATAGGACATGCACCTTCTAACTAGAAAGGTCTGTCTTTACATTGCTACTTCTGTTCCTTGACTGTACCACAGCCTGTATTTTTGCCTTTTTCTCTTTGAGATGTGACATTGAACCTTGAGATGAATCCATAGCAATGATGCTTAAAATGTTTACATAAACTTGATGCGAATCTACAATTATTTTTACAGTTTCCTTAATGGCATTCTGTTTTAATAGCTGTGCTTACTCACTGCTCTTCTGCTTGCTAAGGCAAATAATGTCCCTGTGTAATGTGATAGAATTTGCAGACTGAAGCAAAATCTATAATATCTAATTTGCTAACTCTAATTTTGCACTCTTTCCATTCGAAAGGCAGATTTCGTAAGGCACAGATGTCACGTGTCACCCACTAGATCTTTGATGGGGAGTTATTCTTAATTTCTTGTGAAATAAGAACTTACTGTAGAATTGGAAGGGGCCTGTGATATCATATAGTTTAAATCCGTGCTCAGTATAGGATCTGCAGTGCAGGTTACAACTCAGCAGAAGCTGGTCCATTAGGGGTACTAGGATACTGCCCTGCCAACTTCAGCCTGCCATCAGTTGTCTACCTCCTTACCAGTCCAGCTTCCTCCTCCTTAACACAGCATGGAAGTGAACATCAAAGTTAGAATTAGTTGGCTCTGCCTCTCATTTACTTGGGCTCCACCTCCTGTCAGCTTCTCTGCCTCCTGCCCCACAAGTTCCAGTGGACACCAGCCAACACTGATAGAACTACAGCTTCCCTGGCAAATGGCCAACCAGTCTCTGTTTCAATACATCTCATGAAGGAGACCACACCACCTCTTGAGGCATGTAGTCTCTTTCATTCAATAATAACTCATACCCATTTTAGGAACCTTCTCATGCTCAGCCAGAATCTGTTTTCTGTCATTTTTACCCATTCATTCTGGTGTATTCCATCTTCTTCAAGACAGCACTTTGAAGACCAGTCATGTTTCCTCTTGCTCTTCTCCAGCCTAGGCATACTGACTTCTTCCAGCCATTCCTTTAATAAACTTTTAAAATGTTGGCACTTTTAAAAACAAAGAAAACAAAACAGCAACAGTGAGCAGACTCGAGCTCTTATTCCACCTTACATATACCAATGCACAATAATACACTCGGTAGACTTGGGTTGTGTGTGGATGTGCTTCTCCTGAACCCCTGGCCTACCTGGCAGCAAGTCAGTATGTCAAGTCCAAAGTCTGAGGGTCAATCAACACAAGCAAAGTCCAAAGTCCAAAATATAAAGGTCAGGAAACAAAGTCCAGGGTCAATCAAAGTAGCCAAGTCTGAAGTCTAGCAGTCAGGATACAGTCAAACCCAAAGCACAGTCCCATAGAGGTCCAGGTGCATGCAAATCAAAGTCCATCAACATGGGCAGTGGAGCAGAAACGGCGCCTCAGCTCTGCTACCCCTTTTACATGCTGATTGCAGCATCTGGGCTTAATGAGGCATGTGAGCCTCACCTGTTCCAAGTCTACATCAGCTGAGGAATCACAACCTCCTCCCAAAGCTAGTGAGTCCCACCTGGGCAGCTAAGGAGCTAGGCTGTGGGTCCTTGCCTGTCTCCTAAAGCAACACTTTGCTGCTCCCTGTGCCTCAGAGCTTGTTGTGTTCGTGGCTCTGGTGAGGGGTCCTGCTGCTCTGGTTCCTGTGCACTGACCTCCATTCCCTCGCCAACCTCCGTCAGCCTGTGAGTACTTGTTTCCCATCCCTTACTTGCCCTGGTGTGTCCCAGTCCCAGCTACACCCATCTCTGGGATCCTCTTCCTCCTCCCTGTTGGCCTGACAGTTCAGGACATTACTATTCTATCTCTACAGAAACATAGGTGGAAATGTAATTAACATTCTCATCCCATACAACAGAATAATGCAAAAGAAGCCCTATGATTTGCCCATTAGGTGCATGATGCGCAAAGATGGTTCTAGTCTGTATGTACTGGACTGGAACATCTGTTTTGTGAAGTTATGGGACAAACTCTCTTGCTAAACATTTTGCATTATATATTCTCTTTACCCCCCTTGAAATCACTTTGGTCAGCATTTTCCCCTCTCATTTCAATAGGAGCTGACCTGTGAATGCCACAGATTTGCAGATCTACATTTGGCATTTTCTGTACACATAATTGGGATTCTTCCCCATGTTCAAGCACTGCAGGAGTTTACTTCATTATTAAAGACACATGACGCCTGCCTCACTGATTCTCCCATGGGCAATGGAGCTAATAAAAGAATGAAAGAAATTGTATCTATAAATTAAATCCTATAATGATTTTTTAAAAGCACTGGTAGGACTGCAAAAACAAATTGCCATTTTGTCCTCCCCTCCCCCACTCCAACCCCATGCACACACATACACACAGTTTGGGGTTAATTTTACACTAGAAGGTGGATTTAACACTTCCAGTCTAATATGGAATACATTCAGTGCCATTAATATGACCCTATCAAGTATTCCTATAAAAAGGTGCACAGTAATTTAGTGAGGTTTTGTATTCCTACTCCTCCCTTAAGGGCAGCCTTTCTCAGTCAGTTTCTGAGAGAGAAGTGAAAGTCGTGGTGTCTTAATAAAAATCTGGGTGGTATTGTTGTTATTTCATAAAAAAGCAACAAATATCAACAATAACATTGGGATGGATCCAGTCTTGGTCACAACTAGCTTCAGTCCCATTGATTTCAGTGGATTTTGTCTAAACATAACTAAAACTGGATCCAATCCAATGATAACACTGATACGCAGCAAATTACAAACATAAATATGTACCAAAACAGCTAAACAAGACAGGTAGCAACATCATAATATGGACAGAACATCAAAACTATGTTAATAGAATTTTATTGTTATATATTTAACAATATAGTATTATTCTTTTAAACATAAGAATATAAGTAGAGACTGGTGGATCAGGCCAATGGCCCATTTTGTCCAGCATCCTGTACTCTCAGTGGCCAGCTAGATGCTGGTGGGAAACCCACAAGCATAATCTGAGCACTAGAACACTCCCCTAATGTATCCAGAAGCATTGATACCTCCAGCCATTAATTTTCAGAAGTGAAATCCTTGGGGAGAACCCTACTTCATAGTCAAATATCATTGGAAGTACACAGAATAGGTACTGAAAAGGGTCCTCTTCAGTAGTGGCACACAGGATCAGGAATTTCTTGCCATGGGAGGCTCGCTCAGCTTTTCCTTTGCCAGTGACAGATTGAGATCACAGAATCATGGAATTGTAGAGTTCGAAAGGACCCAGAGGGTCATCTAATCCAACCCCCTGCAACGCAGTAATCTCAACAAAATCATACATGATGCTGCTGTCTTGGCATGGGAGTTTGACTTGGACAAAGCTAAACTGATCTGCTGGGCTTATTTTGCTACTGGTGACATTTTTATCGGCACCATTTCTGATGTATTCATTTTACAAGTGCATTAAACAAACTACAGGCCTGAGAATTGTTTTGCTGTGTCACAGCCATTCAATTCTCTTAAGTATGTTTGGTGTTTCTCCGAGACAACCAGACATCGTGAGAATAAGGAAAGATATCGCCACAGGGGAAAAGAAACGTATTTAGCATGTTGTACTTCAAGCTGCTGAGAACATGCTGTGCCTACGAGTGTATACTTTGCCCAGCTGTCAGTTCTGTTATCGAGGAAGACTGAGAATTTCTCCGAACAGACAGCATTTCTCTCTGGAGAAGATCTGCCAAGCAGCTGTGCATAAGGCAGTCCCTCTACAGTGTATTCCTTCCACAGAAAGACAAACAGGCCTGTCAAGACATCCAGGCCTGGCTTGGATATCAATAGGTGTTTTATTATTTTGCCCAAAATCTGCGTCAGCAGCTTTCAAGGTGTGTGCACCATGTGAGGTGTGAGCTCCAAGTGCGTCTCAGGCCTGCTTAGCACAAGGTGGCATGGTCAGGCAATGCCCAAGCCCTACTACTGCCTCCTCTTTGATGTTGTCCCTCCCTCCCATACATGAAGAAGTTTCTGCTTCTTCTGTCCACACTGCAACTCACATCCTTCACACCCATCCACCAATAGTGCACTTTCATAGGGTGGTAATGTAGGTAGATCAGTGGATGCTGCATGACAGAAAGGGAACCATGCAAACCTGGAACTAGGCCTGGGTGCTCCAGTGAGTGGTGTGAGTTCTTATGTGCAACAATTGACCCGTTAGTTTCAGAAGAGCCTTAATTACTGGGATCAGGCCCGGAAGAAGTTGAGAATCCTCATAAATGACATTGAAGTGTTTGGCAATCAGACAGATCTATATACGCGGGTGGCGCTTGCCGATTAGAAGGTCGGTGGTTCAAATCCCCGCAGTGGGGTGAGCTCCTGTTGCTTGGTCCCAGCTCCTGCCAACCTAGCAGTTCGAAAGCACGGAATGCAAGTAGATAGATAGGTACCGCTCTGGTGGGAAGGTAAACCGTGTTTTTGTGTGCTGCTCTGGTTCGCTAGAAGCGGCTTAGTCATGCTGACCACATGACCTGGAAACTGTACGCCGGCTCCCTCGGCCAGTAAAGCGAGATAAGTGCCGCAACCCCAGAGTCGTCCGCAACTTGACCTAATGATCAGGGGTCCCTTTACCTATATATGCTTGGACATTGTCAAGGGTAGTATCGTAGCTTGTGCAGTCCACAGAGATATAAGGGGGTCTGTATGCTTATTTGTTTGTTTGTTTATATCATAAAATTTATATGCCGCTAGATTGTAAAAAAAAACAAACCTCAGAGCGGTTTACAAAGAAATAGAGCAATAAAATTGAGGAAAATGCACAGCCATACTTTAAAACATACGAAAGTTAAAATCCTAAAACAGATTAGAATTACCTCAACTTTTCAAGCATCTGTGTAAACGTTTTAAGCAAGCACCAAAAAGAGTCCAATGAAGGCTCCTGCTTTTCTTCCAGTGAAAGATCTTACTCATGCCACCTTCAAGTTTCACCAGGCCCTAGGAATATCAGGGGGCCAGCTTTGTTACTGATTTGGCACGGAAAACTATTTTCAGCCGTTTTATGTTATGTCTGCAAATTGTCTTGAGACATATGGAAATAAAGAAGCAATATCATTAGAAAGGCATTCATGAGTTGGATTTCTAAGTTATGCATGGACACATTTTAAATAATGTCTGTGGAAATGTATGTGGTAGGGTATCCTACCACATACATTTAGGGTATCCTTCGAATCCACATTTCTGTTAAGTTTTAGAAGATGAGTGAACTTAGTTGCTTTGCAGCACCTGGGGAAAACTAGGCAATTTAAACATATATATATATATATATATATTTGCTTTCGTAGATTTTCACGGGTACAGGAATGCAGGTTTTGGTGTCCTCGGGTGTCTTCCCGTGTAAAAGTTGGGGTGTCTAGGCGACGTTTCGACGAGGTCTCACTCGTCATCTTCAGGCTGGTGCTTTCGGCTTCTTGTTACTGGAACAGAGCTCTGAAGATGACGAGTGAGACCTCGTCGAAACGTCGCCTAGACACCCCAACTTTTACACGGGAAGACACCCGAGGACACCAAAACCTGCATATATATATATATATATATGTTTAAATTGCCTCGTTTTAGTGGTTTCCAGCTCCCCAAAACAGCAGTTTGCCTGTGTTTGCTTCTATCACAGTCTGATGCAATGCTTCTGTGAAAATACAATTGTGTGGCTGTTTGTGCCATAGCAAATGGGTACACTTGAAAGTGGTGACATGGTTGCAGAATAAGTCTTAGGTCATGTATAAACCTTTTTGCAGGAAATAAAAAAATTAATTTAATTTCAGGCTCTTCTTAAACTGCAGTCCTGTGCACATTGACCTTGAGCTTAGGCTTGAACTCTACTGATAGGTCCATTGTGTTCAGTAAAAATGACTGCAATAGTCAGGCACCCCATCTGGGAAGGCGGGGGCCACCCCCATGGAAATTTTCAAAGAGGGGGCCAGGCCCCCTCAAAGTTCTGCAATGGCCATGCACGCACACCAAGGGGCGTTTTCACATCACACGCACAAGCTGGGATGACACGTCAGCATGCCTCATGGTATTATGTGGGTGTGCGTGCACAGTGTGAGCACACACCGCAGGGCATACTGACACCATGCAGCCCCAGCCCCCTCAATCATGCGCATGGTACCAGTCAGTCAATCCATCTACATTTGCTTATTTTAAGCCTTTGATTTAGCTTCTTGATCCTGACCTCAACATAAATACATTCAACTGCATTGGTTCACATCAGTACCTAGTTAGCTCTGTCTCTTCCTCCTCACTCTCTGCTGCAACCCTCTATATCTTTTAGGACTACAATATAAACCCATTGAGAGCTGTGAGCTGTCTTATTTTTATCCTCATGAAATAGTGTAAGGATCATTAAATTAAAAATATATATATTTAAAAATAATAATTTTAGTGTAAATATTAATGTTCACTCCCCATTATACATTACTTAGTTAAGTGAAAAAAAGTGAAACCCCTTTCTCATTCTTTATGTCCATTTATATAATAGATGAATTAAGTTTTATTTTATTGTTACTTTGTTGACTAATGCCTGGGGGTTAAGAATCACATTTAACCCCCTAATAAGGCTTTTAGGAATACAGGAAGCTATCTGTGACTGAATCAGGGCATTGATTCATCTGATTGGCAGCAGCTCTCCAGGGCTTCAGAGAGAAGACTTTTTTTCTAGCCTTCCTGGAGATCACAGGGATGGAGCCTGAATCTTTCTGTATGCAAAACATGTGCTCTACCAGTGAGTGATGGTCTTCTTCCCTATTACGATTCAAGAAATGGTGCAAGGAAAATAACACAAATGGCTTCTTCTGGAAGAAAGCTAATGTATTCTATCCTTATAAAATATATTTAATAATTTGCTTGCCGTCTGCACTTAATTTATCTCATCTCCCCACATTACTTTCTTATATATAATTAATTTTTTGCTTCCTCTTAAGCTTTTCAGGCCTCCGTAATACCTGTGACATGGAGAGATCTGATGAACTTCATATTCTAATTCTTCTGACCTATGGGAGTAAGAGCTTAAATACTTGGGCCATCAAGCAATTCATCTTCTCCTTGACAAATTGGAATTCCAGCTTTCCAGTAATTTTGATCATATCCTCCAAGTTAGAAATTGATTTATTAGCTCACTTACTCCATGGCTATGTCAAGGCAGTATTGTTCCCCAGAGAATATTTTCCACTGCTTTGCTTTATATATATTTTTAAATGGATCAAATGCTGTGCTACCATCACTTTCATCATGACACTATACCACAATCACTAAGGAAACATGGCATGAATATTAAACACCCACTTTCTTTTCTCTTTAAAATACTATTGCATGCCACCACAATCTCCCAGTGGTGTGAAATTCCAGCAGTTCCAGGCACTTACCCAGGATTCGTGTTTCCTTTTGGAAATGAGGCACAGCTGAGACTGTGGTGTCTTTATGATATATGGATTGTTTACACATATATACAACCTGAGCTTGCGATGCAGGGGTTCATAGCATCAACACCCCAAGAGGGTCTTGTTTCTCCCATAGCCACAGCCTTAGAGTCAAACAGAAATCAAACATTGCTCTTAAACGTTGATCTCCCTCTCTCTGTCCAGCTTGCTGTTTTCCTTCTGAGTCACATCACTCTGAATTCTAAACTCCATCTTTTGTCCTTCTTACTATCTGCGAGTTGAGGGAGGAGGAGCCCCACCCACCTGCCATCTCCCACAGAGCCCCTTCCTTTGTTCACCTTACACCTCAACAGGAGGCTAGCCTGGCTGTTCCAAAAATGCGAAGCATTGATGAGATTTTAACACTTGCTGGATCCAGGAATTAGAGGAGTCTGGCGCACAGCGTAGCAAACCAAATTCATAACAAAATGCCTATTTTTGGCATCTGGTGCATAATGACTTGCAGCATTTTGCTACAGGAGCCATAGCTATGATTCACATGAGAAGCTGTCCTGTTCACAAAGACTATTCCATTCCTTTCAGTTCAGGGAGCAGCTTAACTTGGATCTGTTACTTCTGCTGGACTGAAGTAAACAAACAGTGTAAGCAGGAGCTAAATGTGCACATTGCAGTGTATCAGGGCACACATGCAACAGCGCAACCATGAGGGAACTCTGACCCACCAGGCACCTTACATCATGCTTTAATGGGGGGGGGGGGGGAAGAAAAACAGTGAGAATGGGGTGTATGTGCAAAAGAGAATGGAGTGTTCATGTGTGATCTTTGGATATCAGCACCAAACTCAGCCCTTGGGAAATATAGCCAGCCACCAAAATAGAGCAACTTTTTATAGGATTTTTAATGTTCACATGTAATGATCCCAGTTCAGAATACCATGCCATATTATGAGTCAGCGCGGGTGGCGCTGTGGGTTAAAGCCTCAGCGCCTAGGACTTGCCGATTGAAAGGTCGGCGGTTCGAATCCCCGCGGCGGGGTGCGCTCCCGTTGCTCGGTCCCAGCGCCTGCCAACCTAGCAGTTCGAAAGCACCCCCGGGTGCAAGTAGATAAATAGGGACCACTTACTAGCGGGAAGGTAAACGGCGTTCCGTGTGCTGCGCTGGCTCGCCAGATGCAGCTTGTCACGCTGGCCACGTGACCCGGAAGTGTCTGCGGACAGCGCTGGCCTCCGGCCTATAGAGTGAGATGAGCACACAACCCTAGAGTCTGGCAAGACTGGCCCGTACGGGCAGGGGTACCTTTACCTTTTACCTATTATGAGTCAAACTCAGGTCTCTCTAGATTTGGGCTCGGAAAGCATTCACTGCCCCTGCCAGTCAGATCAGCCTGACCCCTTTCCTCAGCCAAGAACACAGATCTTTGATAAAGAGAAGGGGAACTGGTGAGGCCTTCCAACTCCCCGTCTCCTGATGCCTAGGAGAGAGGTCTCACATTCAGACCTTTTTCATTATAGTCCTTGAAAAGAACTAGGAAGGGATGAGGGATGAGGCAGAACATTTCAGATTATGATTTGTGGGAAATGGTGAGGTCCAAAGTTTGAGCAAATATGGGGGGGGGGACAAGCTATTCTGTGTAGGGTAGTATAGTCTGTTGTACGTTTTTCTGTGTAACATGTAAACAAGGCAAATTTTGTCCAATGATTTGTTTTCTGAAGTATATATTGCTGCTCTCCTATGTCTCCTGAAATAGCCCCTTTTCTAGATGTAGTAAATGAAAATATGTATAAATTATTCTAGGGATGGGAGGAGGGGGAAAGCTGTTAAGTGTTTACATTCCAGCCTTCATCATATCCCAAGACTTGGGAGAAGAGACACATTTAACATGTGGCTCGTTGGCTTTCACATTTCACCACTTTCAGACACAAAGAAGGGACAGCAAAACCCAAAGGTTCAGGGCCATTCATGGAGAACACAAAGTCAACAATTCGTTCTCTGACAAAGTGAGTTGTATTTGCTTGAATGACTCCACTGATTGCACAGGGGACGGAGGTGGTCTCTCAGAAATGCAGGTCAGACCAGGAAGGGCTTTGTACCAAGGTCAGTTTCACACCTTTACTTTTGCACTTGGAAACCTATCAAGCTTTGCTGTCTTGCCTTCAACACAAAAGCTCCATTTATCAAGCGAGCTGTTTGCCTCGGCTGAATGTTTTCAAGGATGTTAATCAGGAGATGGCAGAAGTCCGTGGCTGCAAACGCATACAGCCTCTGCCCACCACTCAGTTCAATCCAAGTATTAGAGACACAGAGCCATAAAAGTCTCTCTAGCTACTTTTAATCAATGATTTGGAAAATCAATCCTCTTCTTCATCAAGAAGAGGTAACAGGTTTTAGTGAGCAGTAAGAGTCTGTGGCAGAGAGCAGTTCAGAATCAGATGCAGAAGTGGAGGAGGGGGGCAAAGAGGCAGAGATGAGGCATGCTGGTGAAGAAGCCAGGGGGTCTCCCCCTCCTGACAGCTTCTAGGAGCCACAGGTAAGAGGGCAGGGTGGGGACCAAAGGTAAATGAACTGGCCCAGAAGGAGCACAGTGTGTTCCCACCAGGGTTACTACCCCTCCACTACTTCTCCCTAAACACCCCACACAGTCCTTCTTTTTGTGGCATTTTTTTAAAAAAACAACAACTTTTAAATGAGAAAAAAAAACATTAATGAATTATTGAATGAATTATATGAGGAAAGGACCAGCAAGAGAAGTGGTGATTGGAGGAGGCAATCATATGTTCATTATTTAAATGCAGTGGCGTAGCGTGGGGGGTGCAGGGGGGGCCGGCCGCACCGGGCGCAACATCTGGGGTTAGGGCAAATCCACAGGTTAGGGGGCGCAAATCCACGGGTTAGGTGGCGCAAATTACTTGCCTTGCCCCGGGTGCTGACAACCCACACTACGCCACTGTTTAAATGCAAATGACCTGTTAAAGAGAAATACTGTAGTACAGTAGCAATGGCAATCTGTAAAGTGGGCGGGTGGGGGGGAAGAGTCTTGAATAAAATCCTATTTTGTTCCATATTCCTAAAGATGCCCGTAAATAAATTGTTTCAGACTGGCCAATCATATTAGTATGTTTACTAGTCACCACTGTGCAATTAACAAATTCTTCCATATGGCGTAATTTGTTTCGTATTGCTTTATATTCCAAAGCTTCAGTACTAAGGATTTAATTTTGCAGGGTGGGTGGCCAGAGGGACAGGGAAGAGATCAATATTGTTATACATAACATCTTAAAACCTGGCAGTGAAATAAACCAGCAACTTTGAGTCAATGTCTGCCCTTATAGTACATTGGAACAGATGCAAAGGAAAGATTTAGGCAGGCGTCAGATGTTGTTGGACTACAGCTTGCACCATCCCTAACCACTGGCCCTGCTGAGCAGAGTTAGCAACATTTTGTTCCCCTATTCCCCGCCCAGACCCACAATCCCCAAGGTTTCTGGGAAGAGGGATTAATCATTAAACCACTCTAGTATTATAGCTCTGTGAGGAAAATAGGGGTCTCCCAACAACTCTCGGGGACGTGGGTGGTACTGTGGGTTAAACCACAGACCCTAGGACTTGCCGATCAGAAGGTCGGCAATTCGAATCCCCATGACGGGGTGAGCTCTGGTTGCTCGGTCCCTGCTCCTGCTAACCTAGCAGTTCGAAATCACGTCAAAGTGCAAGTAGATAAATAGGTACCGCTCCACCAGGAAGGTACACGGCATTTCCATGTGCTGCTCTGGTTCGCCAGAAGTGGCTTAGTCATACTGGCCATATGACCCGGGAGCTGTATGCCGGCTCCCTCGGCCAGTAAAGCGAGATGAGCGCCGCAACCCTAGAGTCAGTCATGACTGGACCTAATGGCCAGGGGTCTCTTTACCTTTTTAACACTCTAAGTTTTCACGAAGTGTCGGACACAACTAAACGACTAAACAACAACAAAACAGCTCTCAAAGATGTCCAAGTTTGCAATCAACAAGTGATAAAATAATACAAAGGTCTTAAAAAAAAACTCCATTGGCCTACAATATATAAAAGCACAGACCACTAGGGAATGGGGAGAAAACAGAAACTTGAATGCTTTTATGCATGCTCTGATCCATTTCCGCCTACCTCTGTTTATCTGCTTCTCAGATTCATTATGAAGTTTCACTGATGATACTTGAAATGGTATATGAGAAAGTTAACTGGCAAAAGGGCTATTTATCTGAGAATTATGCAGCAATCTCAGTGAGCCTAATAAATTGTCTCCCAACGTGCATACTCAAGACTCAATTAAGCCAAGCAATTAGAAACTGTTGTACAGAACTGACATAAAGCTGAGCTACCTACGGTGCCATTTCTTCCTGTTCTAATGACAAATTCCTCAAACTGCAGAAGGGGGTTCAGCGCCCAAAAATAGCAAATTGCAAAGAATTTTCATGAAATGCTCTCGGAAGGGGAATGTTGTGCCTTCTAAGTCGAGCGGTGCTATCTCACAGCATGATAACCGCACACTTATTAAAAATAAGCAGGGAGCAAGCCTCACGGCATTGTGGCAAACTCCAACAAAGCTCTTTAGATTAAAAAAAGAAAAGGAAGAATGCAAAGTAATGTTTGCTATTATGGATTACTGGAAAACCTAAGACTTTGGCCTTGTTTGTCCTGAGGCGGTGAACCTGGGTGTCTGGGTTGCACCTCTTTAGTCTTCAGTCAGGGGCTGCGGGAATGATTTTCTACACAAAAACAAAATGAAATGCTGCACATGGAAAACAAGCAGAAAACCACCCAGAGTAGCCTGAACTAGAGCCTCTTAATGTATAAGGATCTGGTGGTTTAAAATCCCCAAGTAACTTCATGGGAGGGGTGTTTCCATGTAGCTCACCCCTTGCCTGTGGAAGCCTTGCAAGCAGCTGCAAGAGGGGGTCTGTGACCATATTCAAGGGTGGTATATTTCTAGGACTAAGGTGGATGTGAAGCACCCTTGCTATTTTTGCTATTGAATGCTGCATGCTGTTTAAGTAATCTTGCTGTAATTCTATGATTTATAGTATTGGAATGTGGGGTTTTGAGGGGTATGTTGTTATAATTGCTATTGTTTAGCTATGTTATTACGAAATTGTTTTTGTAATGTTTTTTTGAGATGCATCCCTGTTTCTTTGTTTTAAGCCACTTTGTGTATGATTTTGTGTGGGTGGGTGGGTGTTGAAAAGTGGCATATAAAGAAAACAAATGAATTAATGAAAGGCCCCACTGGATTCCCTGAATATATCTAGTCTCTGATCCAGATGCTACTTCAGTTGGTTGTGTCACAGCCCATGGAATACATTAGGTTGCCAATAGCACATCTGTCACCTTAACTCATAGCTCACATCTGTAGCTCCACCCACTTTGGCCTCTGGCTCCACCCACCTCTGGTATAGCCCCTGTGTGAGGTTGCCTATCAGGCAATATGGCTCTCAGGATGAACAAAGGTGCTTTTGCCACCCCCAGCACACTGTGCTCTTGCTTCTATAGAAAGCCATACATGTCGTGAAGCATTAAACATTATAATTCAGTAGTAATAGATTTGAAATTAAGTACTTGGGCAGCATTCAAGATTTTATGTTGAATGCCCCTCACCTCACATCTCATCTCATCTCACAGATTCAAACCCCCATCCCCTCTCTTCTCTCTTTCGACAAGTTTCCTAGCAAAGGTTTCTGCAGAATGCTTCTAATTTAACTGGGAGCAATCCATAAACCAGCTTCTCTCTGCTTTGAAGTCAGGCAGTATTTATGCCAAATAACTATTTCTAAGGATGTTAAGTTTCTGATTAATAATTATTCTGTCTCATCATTTTAAATGGTTACCCCATCAGTATGTTACTTCCTCTTAATGACCGCAAGGCTGGCAATAATTAACGCTAGAATTGTAGAAAACAAATTACTTTCTACATCAGAGAAATATTAGGGTTGTAAAACAAATACATCTTTTCTATTGTGATTAACAGTAAAGTCAAGTGAACTTAATAAAAAAACACACACACCACAATGAACAAGTATTCCCACTGAAGAATCTGAAAAGAATAGTTAAATCAAAGCTGCATCTTCTGTTTCCTAACCCTATGTAGAAGAGATTTATCTTAGAATATGCTCCTGTATTGATCCTCAAGACCCAGCGCGGGCCTAAGACATCTGACTGCTAAAGCAAAATCCAAATGGCACCCACTCTCTGCTAGGGCCAGGAGAGGGATGGTACCTCAGTGGCAGAATATCTGCCTTGTCTGCAGAAGGCCCTGGTATCTCCAGGTACAGCTGGAAGAGAACCCTGTCGAAACTCCTGGAGAGCAGCCGCCATTCAGGGTAGACAATACTGAGCTTGATGCGCCAATGCCCTGACTTAGTACAAGGTATCTTCCTGTGTCTTGCTGTGCCATTTAGCCACCAGTTCCTGCTTTCATCTATCCTTCCCTCCTGAAGCCACCTATAGCATGTAGCTTCACTCTGCTGTATGGAAGGACTGGCCCTGTCAATACCCTATTAAATCAGCTAAGGTTTATGTCATGTCTTCGGATGCCGATGTTGTCAAAGCATTTTCGCTTTGAGCCACTGCCATTTTCCCCATCTCCTGCCTAGAGAGTAATAAACACTAATCCATTGTGTTCTTGTCCAAAATGTGTTGCGTTTTTTGTTTTTTTTTAAATAATCCTCTAAATGCCCAGAGTAATCCATTTGTAGCCAAATGACATAATTTTGACTGAATGTCAGCCACATATTTATCTGGAGCTTTTGTTCTTCTATCCAGCTGTGGGAAGTTGACCTGATTTTCAGTTGCTTTGAGTACCACTTGTCACAATAAAAGGCACAAATCTTTTAACTCCTTAAAATATTGACCTTATGATGTTTCTTAGCGATGGCCTCTGGAAACAAGGGACAGGGGCCTGCTGGTTCTTAGTGCTATGATGGAAATGTTCAGGGCTGCCATTTAGATTCCTATTATAGTTTGAAAATGTTTTGCACTAATTAGTTGTCCTGAGCCATTCTGCATCCCACACAGCTTTTAGGAATTGATTTTCTCTTTTTCATAGGCCACAGTTTCTAATTAGACAGTGGTAGGTAATAAGTGTAGGCGTTTTAGTCCCATTTATAGGATAAAGTAGTCAATTTTCACTGTACAGGGTTTGGGGGAAGTCATCTGCCAACACACTTGGCACTGAATTTAAAGTGTTAAACATAAACCAAAACCTGGAACTCAATTTAGGGCTTTCTTTGAAGCAGAGCTTTGTTCCAGAACTCACCTCAGTGCCAGGATACAGACCATTTAGAGACCTCAAGGAAAGTGCCCTTTGAGTATGATTAAGAGAAAGCATGCCCAAATCACTGAGAATGGTTTTAAAATGCCGTCTTGCTTTTTTCAAATACTGCATGATGTATGTTTTGCAAATTGCCAAGATAATTTTATCAATGGGCAGCCACAGTGGTGGACTTTGGTCTTTAAAATTTCAGCAGAGCCCTGTATGCGGCCAACCCCTGCCCCCACCTCTCGCCTTCTGTTCTGCTATTTTATATTTGCAAAGGCCTCCATCGTCCTCTGGTGTCAGTGCCTAGTGCAGCGGAACCGGTCGCACTACCCCCTCTGGGCAGCCATACAAATTAAATGCAATCATAGCAATGATGAAAAATACTACACTGGTTCTCCAGGGGTTCAGGGGTCTTCACCATTCCTACCCGGAGACACCAGGATTGCATCTGAGACTTCTTGCATGCAAATTTTGTTGCTGTACCACTGACATGTGGCCTTTCCCTGTGATAGGGTTTGTCTCTTTGGCCAGTTCTCATTGCATCAGTCAAGCACACTGGGCCAGACCACAGGCTCCATAGGTACAATATACTACTAGCAAGGTAATTTTGCTTTTCATGCTAGTTAGGTATTTTGAATTCACTCACAAACCGGAACTGCCCCCTGGTTACCAAAGAGGGAAGTGAAGCGTGATAGGTCACCCATGTCTGCACAAAGACATTTTCAGATGCTAAATTACAAAGGACATTTTCACTTGAATGCTACTCCACATTCCAGTACTGATTTTTCCAGTTTGAACTTGACTTATTATTTTTCATACTTCTTACAGCATCAGCTGGCTAAGAATATATAAGAGTAGGATGCAAAAGGAATGGAGGAGGGAACAGGAAAACAAAGAAATGCAGGCATTAATTCTTGTGCTGCTAGATAAAGCGGTGACTTTATCTAGCGATGAAGGGCAGAGCTCTTTTGTTCCTATGTGGTTTGTGGGCTTTCTATTAGCAATCTGGCAGGCCTCTGTGTGAAGAGAACGCTGGACTAGCTAGGGCGCATTCAAACATGGCAAGTATTGTATTAGATTTCTTGATTATAAGGCTAGTGCTTCTTTCCTGTTTTATAGTGTTCCTTTCTCACTGCAGTACATGAGAAAGTACATTATGGAATGGTGTCTTTTTAACCAATATGCTGGCATGTCACACTAAATTTCATGCACACCAGTAGGTATGGCGGCAACAGTGGACATTGTTGGACATCACTACTCTCCCACCTTTTCTTGTTTCCCCTTGATCCCCCAGGAAAACAGCAAGAAATAACTGTATGGGCATTAAATAGCTAGAAGGTGGAGTCAGAGCTAAGAGTACACAACAAGGAGGGAGGGGGTTGTGTGTCAAGTACAGTTGACAGAGAAGTTAATGTTCTACTTCATCAAACCATTCTAGTATTTCCTTGGCACATCCTTCATTCAGGTTATGTCTGACTGGTTTTGTTCTTATTTGCTCTAAGATTTGATTTTCTATATTTACCGAAAAAGATAAGGACATTTGTATAATTCTTCAAAGGCGGTTGATGGTGAAGTTCTTCAGCAAGCAGATTGCATTTAATTAGCACCATCTCCTCTGCAGGGGGCATGATCTAAATGCAATGAGATTCACTCCCATGCATTATGGGATAAAAAGCATAATTTGCATGCATAAGAGAGTGAAATCTATTTTACCTACATCTACTGCATTTCTTTCTCAGGTGAAACATAGCTTCTTGTGGGATGTAAAAAGCAAAGGGAGCTGGTTTGGTCAGAGGGCGAGTCAGAGGACCAACCCCTCTCCACTCCCCCAAAAGCATAATGATGTAACAGTTGTTGAGTCCTGCAGAACACTTCATAATCTTTAAACAAAGCAGGGGGTGGGTGATGTAAAGAATTTAAAAAACCATCCAAAAGTTGAAAAATCAGGCTAGATCTTGCAGCTGTGAGGTCAGCTTGGAGACTCACTTCCAAGGCGGAGACTGCAGACTGAGTAAGCCCCTCCCAGGTGCTGAGTCCCCAAGATGGCCTCTGGGCTGCAACATCTAGCCCAGGCATCCCCAAACTCAGCCCTCCATATGTTTTGGGACTACAACTCCCATCTTCCCTAGCTAACAGAACCAGTGGTCAGGGATGATGGGAACTGTAGTCCCAAAACATCTGGATGGCCAAATTTTGGGATGCCTGATCTAGCCTGATCTTTCTGCTCCCCCCCCCCCATTGACCCAACACCCACTGTTTGTGTATATCTTGCCTGCTGAAGAGTTATGGATGATGTGAAAGTTTGCCACGCCTTTGTGACTTTTTGGGTGGTCTTAATGGCTACTACTCAGTGTTGGCCTTGTTATGGTAGACATCACCAATTGTCATTTTCCCTCTTCAAGCACATAACTTTGACAGAAAACTTTTACCTATTTGTCTCTCACCTGAAAAAAGCATATTCATTTCATGGGATAACAAAACTCTTTTTGAAGAAACAGGTGGCTATTCGAACACTAGGGGTAGTTGGTAAGGTCCAGATACAGTATGTTGCTTCATGACATCAAGCACCAGTGACAATAGAAAGAGATTTAAGGTACAACGAGATAGAACTGCAGATTCCTTCCTAAAATGTACCTCTATTAGATGAGCACATAGCCCTCCCATCCTACCATCTCCTACCTTCCTCTGCTCCTCCTTGTAAATATTAGATGTAAGCTCCTAGTGAATAGGGACCTGCTTCTTTGACTTATATTAGTCTGTAAGTTGTCATATATATTGATGACACAATATCATTTCCGCTAATAGTGAACTCAATACCCCTGTGCTTACCAGAGTTGAGAGGCATCGCAGGGCCTCTGAGAAACAAGAGGTATGTATCAGGCATTTGGAGGAAACCCAGGTATTTGCAAAAGAACAAAGAATTTTTTTTTACAAAATAAAAGGAGCACACCCTTCCCAAGTGAAGAGACCAAAGGGGCCAAAGCCTTAACTTTGGTTAGAAAAGAAAAATGAAATAGGTGATTCATTTAGCCTCCCAGGTAGCCACCCTAGTGGCTCCACAGTGCAAAGCTATGAACTGAACAGATGATCTGCGTTTAACAGTGTAACTCCTGCCGTCGGGTATCCATTATAAATCCTCCAGATGCTAAGTGCATCAGTCAAGCAACGAAGGCATCAAGGTAAGAGAGCTACTTCTCTGTATTAGAGATGCACAAAGCTGAAAATTGGCAAATCCACCAGGAGAAGCATTTGGACCTTATCCAACAGCTGCTTTCCATATGAAACAAGCTTTTTTGCTTGAAGGATCTTATCTCTTTTCCTCTGCCCTAGCAATCCAGTGTGTTAGAACTGGCGCACCGGTTCATTGACATTCAGCCTGCTTTTGTTTTATGAAACAGTTTAATAAAGCTAGAGGATAATAAGGAGTAATTATAGTTATGCAGTAGCAGCTCCACAATTAAGGCTACATAGAGATTTGGTCTTAAAATGGGATGCAGAAAGCTTCCCTGTTGTCCACCCTCAGTGCCCCCCTCCCCCATTTGAAATACACCAACTACCTAAACTACAGTATAAAATTGGATCAAGTGAATAAAAAGAATACTAATTGATTCGTTGCTGCTGAAAAGAAATGTACTTCTGATGTGACAATTCATGCATCCGTATTTCTGATAGGTTCAAAAGTGCTTTAAAAAAAAACTACTTAATTAGCATTACAGTCTACATCACCCACAGAACCCCTCTTGTCAAATTGCAATATAAGTGTGTGCAATGAAATGCCAATGAAACATACATAATTTCAGCTTTGCTGTCCTAGCACAACACAACATGACTGATAGACTACTGTTAGTTTGCAGATGCTGCTGTGTAATAATAACCCAGATAGAGAGAGTTTTGTTACCTTAAATCAACATATCATAGAATTCATATAATGTTAAATGCATTTTTACCTAACATTCTTAGAACAGGCCATGTTTCTTTCTTTAGAAAAAAGCAGCAGATCCCTATTCTGGATCAGAACCACAGTTATGTAGGCAAGATAGGTTTAAACTTCACCATTTTCCTACCCTCTAAAGTTAAGAATAGATGAATTATTTAAGTTTCTCCCAGTTTTTCATTTTCCCAGTCTTCAAATTCATTACATGTCCAGATCAATATGCTGATTTTAAAAAAATAAAAATTCACCAGGACATTTTTGCCACATTTCCCCCCATACAAATATTTTTGTATGTTATTTTCACTAACATATCCATTTCTGTGGAATGGCAAGGTGCACTGGGCTGTGGATATGATGTCTCCTGAGTGCTCTTTCAGCAATGTGGAGCCCAAAGTAACCTGTGTTGCCAGGAAACTTCAAGCTATGAAAAAAGATGGGTAAAGGCTACAGTTGTTGCTGTTGTTGCTGCTGCTTCTGCTGCTGCTGCTGCTGCTCTTACTTGCCCTTCAATCTAAGGTCCAATGATGGGCTACAACAATTAAAACACATTGCATGATGGTGAAGGCATAAAATAAGTCTTATTTTGCTGCCTCTATGCATCCTTTGTAGCCAACCAGCACAGTTTTTCCATGTGATGAGAGAACAGCTGTCCCCAAGAATGGAGTGTTGGAACCATCAGAGTTCTGCTGTGACAGGTTTGCCAGATGCTTTAAGGACAAAATCTCTTCTTCATATTGAATATGACCATTATTAAAGAGTCAGGTGGGCTGTCTAACACAACATCTTGCCCAATCCTGTAGGTTCCTTGCAACAATTCTTGTCTTTCACTTCAAGCAGCAAAATGTATTATCTGTAGCTACTGACAGTGGACGCAGGAGAGGTACCGATATAGCAGGCTTCCTCAAACTCGGCCCTCCAGATGTTTTGAGACTACAGTTCCCATCATCCCTTACCATGGGTCCTGCTAGCTAGGGATCATGGGAGTTGTAGGCCAAAAACATCTGTAGGGCCAAGTTTGAGGAAGCCTGCCAGAGGCCCCCATTGTGCTTGTGTCCACACTTTCACTCACACTGACTAGCAACATATTCAGGGGCAAATTGCACAAGATTTAAACCCCATCTTACAATTTCATAGCCCAAAGTATCAATTGTCTTTCCCTTCCAGTTTGGCTACCTTTAAACAAAGAATACATTGTTGAAAGCTTCTCTCAAAGAGTTCCCACAACACATCTACCTTCAAAGTACCTGTCAGAGACTGCCTCCAGGTCTCAGCTCACAGAAGACCAACGCTAGCCAGTAGAACTGTACAGAAGTCTTTATTGACATTTAGTTTCCATTTTCAAGCACTAGCGTGCGTCTCTACGTCTAGACCCTAGACCAGCGAAGCCTCGTCTGAGTCTCCGCCCCCTGTACACCAGCTTAAGACTCTAGCCTTACTCCACCTTCTACGTTTCTCCTTCCTCCTCTGGGTCCTACTACCCCCCTGGGTGCCTTCCTTCCTGGATGCCTCAGAAGCGGACCCTTCGGACTCCTCCCCTTCTCTCCGGCGGGCTTTGGGACCCGGCTCTCTCTCCGGACTGCCCATTGCGCCCCCCTCTTGTACATTTGAACTTGGCGCGCGCGCGCTGCCCCTGACCTTCCTTTTGACCGTTACCTCGCTCTCTGATGCAGGCGTGGCCAACCCTGACTCCTGTCCTTCCGCTGACGGAATGCTGCCTGCTGCCGATGTTTGGGACTCCTCCCCCTTACTGCTCTCCGGTGGAGAAGCTGGTCCCGATTTCCAGCTGCTGCTCTCTGAGTCCCCTCTGGCCCCTCCTTCCTGGGGTGTTCCCTCTGGCAACCCCCCGGCTCTGACCACTGGAGCCCCTTTCTGTGAATCCTCTGATTCACTGGAGAGACTTAGAGACCTCGGATGGCTATCATCGCTGACTTCTCCCTCCGAACCCTCTCCCTCGGTCTCTAATTCCTCCCTTTCCTGTCCCTCTGCTCCTGAACCCCTGACATCCATCCCCCCCTCGAAGCCCCCCCTTCCCCCCTCCCCTCCTTCCGGTGCGGGTACTGGGTGCTCCGTCGTAGCGGGGGTGCTTGCAGGATACAGTTCGTCCCCCATGTACTCGTCAACGTCACTCTCCTCTGCTTCCATCTCTCTGTCTTCGTGCTCGAACCCCACGTTGTCCCCCAACACGTCCATATGCGTCTCGCCCCTCTCCCCCTCTTCGGGTGGTCCCATCCAAGGACCCCTCAGCCACTTCCTGCGCCACTGCTCCTCTGGTTGATCGTCCCACCAATACGAGTGGTCTGAGGCAGACCCCGGTGGCGAACCCACCTGGGAGCTGGGGACTGGTGCCTGTTCCTCGTCCGAGTCGAACCCCAGGAATGTGCTGGCTGAAAGAGTGGGTGTGAAGAGCCAGTCGTCGAAATACTCTGCTGGCATGGGCCTGTACGGGAAGATGGCATGAAACTCCTCTTTGAGCAGAGGCTCCTCCAAGGCATAGTCCGGTACCCAGCTGTTGGCAGTGGCCGGGGTACCCTCTCTGGCTAGGAAATATTCTACTCCCTCTTCCCCCCATCTCGAGTCTAAAATCTCTGTGACCTCGTTGATGTGCCCCCTCCTAGGCGACCCCCCCTCTCTGGGCCCTTCTCTGAGCGGGTCTGGTGCTGTGTCTGGCTCCTGAAACCTATGAGGTGCTTTGTAGGGCGTGAGCACCGATCTATGGAACACCGGATGCATTCTGGAACCCTCCGGAAGAGCCAACCGGAAGGCCACTGGATTGACCTGTGCCTGGACTTGGTAAGGTCCTAGCTGCTTGTGCCCTAGCTTCTTCTTCGCTAACGATCTGGTCGGCACTGCTTGCGCTGCTAACCAGACCCAGTCTCCCACCTGTATGTCTTCCCCAACTCTTCTGTGTCTGTCAGCCTGCACCTTGTATGCTTGCTTTGCTAGTTCTAACTGCCTCCTGAGTTGTTCGTGGACTTCCTGCAACTCCGACGCTAAGGCTTCCGCTGCCTGTGGCTCCCCCTCCCCCACTCTCTCTAAACCCGGGAAGGTTCTGGGATGCCTCCCGTTGTTGGCGAAGAACGGCGTCACCCCCGTCGACACGTGCTTCGTATTGTTGTAAGCGAACTCGGCGAGCGGCAGGTAGTCCACCCATGTCGTGGGCTGCTGATTGGCGTAGCATCTCAGGTACTGCTGCATGATGGCGTTGACCCTCTCCGCTTGCCCGTTGGTCTGTGGGTGTCTCGCCGACGCCAAATTGACTTTGACGTTCAGAAAGCCCATCAGCTTCTGCCAGAAGTTCGAGATGAACTGTCGCCCCCGGTCGGAGAGAATAGACCGTGGCAGACCGTGGACTTTGAACACGTGGTCTATGAACAGTTTGGCGGTCTGCTCTGCCGTGGCTACCTTCGCACACGGAATGAAGTGTGCCATCTTAGTAAACATGTCCACCACCACTAGCACTGCTGTCTTTCCCCTCGAGCTGGGCAGATCCGTGACGAAGTCCAGGGCCACCCTCTCCCACGGTCCAGACGGTGTCTGCAGCGGTTCCAGCAGTCCCGCCGGCGGTCTGTGAACTGACTTGGCCCTTTGGCAGGTGTCACATCTCGAGACGTAGTCCGCTACTTCCCCCCGCATCTTGGGCCACCAAAAGTCTCTGGCTACGAGTTCGACAGTCTTTTCTTTGCCAAAGTGCCCGGCGGTGGGAGCGTCGTGTAGCTGCTGCAGGACCCTTGCGCGGAGGTCGTCTCCCGGCACGTATAGTGCTCCCTTGTGGAGGAGCAACCCATCGCGTATCTGGAACTCGTCGGCCCTCGCCGTGCCCCTGTGCACCTCCTCCATCTTGGCCCGTGCGAAGGGGTCTTCCCGCAGCGCGCGACGTACGGCGTCCAGGTCCACGGTTGCCGACGCGCATGCCCACGCTTCCGGTGCGAAAATGTGCTTGGCCGCCGACGGTGCCGCCTCCTCCAGGTATTGCGGCTTTCTGGACAATGCATCCGCCATCACGTTGTTGTCGCCTGGGATGTACTCTATCTTGAAGTCGAAGTCCGCGAAGAACTCTGCCCATCTAATGTGTCTCTGGTTGAGGAACCTAGCCGTGCGCCAGTACTCCAGATTCTTGTGGTCCGTGTGGACCTGCACTGTATGTCTGGCTCCGATGAGGAAGTGCCTCCATGCCTTGAATGCTGCATGTATGGCTAGCAACTCCCTGTCCCAGATAGTGTAATTCTGCTCCGACTTGCTGAGCTTCCTCGAGTAGAAGGCGCACGGCCTCCAGTCCCCCTGCTGGTCTTGTTGCAACAGGACAGCTCCCACGGCTCTGTCTGAGGCGTCTGTCTCCACCCTCATGGGTCTGCTGGGATTCACATGCAGCAGCTGCTCTTCGGACGCGAAGAGACGCTTGAGTTTCTGAAAGGACTGCTCCGCTTGCTCCGTCCAGATGAATTTCTTCTTCTTGGAGCTGAGCGTGTCGGTGATGGCCGCTGTCTGCATGGCAAATCCCTTGATGAACTTGCGGTAAAAGTTGGCAAAGCCGACAAACCGCTGGACTTCCTTCCGATTGCGTGGGCTCTTCCAGTCCAAAACTGCGCGAACCTTGGCGCTGTCCATGGCGAGCCCCTTGTCCGACAACTTGTAGCCCAGGAAATCCACCTCCGTCACGTCGAACTGGCACTTCTCCAGCTTGGCGTACAGCCTGTGCTCCTTCAGTCTCTGCAGAACTTCCCTGACATCCCTCTCGTGCGCCTCTCGCGATTCTGAAAAAATCAGGATGTCGTCCAGGAAGCATACGCACTTCTTGTAAAGGAGCCCCGCCAGCACGTGATGCATAAAGGCTTGGAAAGTGTGAGAGCCATTTTGTAATCCGAAGGGCATAACTCTGTATTCGTAGGTGCCCAGTGGCGTGAACATGGCCGTCTTCCACTCGTCGCCGTCGCGCATGCGAATCAGGTTGTACGCCCCACGTAGATCCAGCTTGGTGAAAACGCGTCCTTTCCGCACCGTCGCGAGCAGGTCGTCTATCTTGGGCATGGGGAAAGCTGAGGGCTTGGTTTTCGAATTCAAGATTCTGAAGTCCACCACCAGCCTCCGTTGGGGCGTGTCCCGCTTCTTCACAAAGAATACGGGACTGCCTCCCACCGCTTTCGACTCCCGGATGAACCCACGCTCCAAATTGTGATCTATGAACTCCCTGAGTTCTTGCAGTTCATCCTCAGACATGGAGTACAGTTTCCCAGTTGGCAGCGTCGCCCCCGGCAGGAGGTCAATCTTGCAATCATAGGGTCTGTGAGGGGGTAGCTTGTCCGCCTCCTTCTCGCAGAATACCTCCAAAAACTCCGCATACTTGTGGGGTACTGCTTGCAGCGTGCCCAACTGTAACTGCGAGTCCTCCTCTTCCCCTTCTGGGCTGGGTATAATGCAGTGTTCTGCACAGTAGGAGGAGCCAAAAGTCAGTTGGCGCTGGTACCAAGCCAATGCTGGGCTGTGTCTGTGCAGCCAACTCATGCCTAATACTATAGGCGTGTCGGACAGTTGGGTGACATTGAAACTGATGACTTCCCGGTGATTCCCAATTTGCATCACCATAGGCGGCGTCTGCTGCACCACCTGCCCCCCTAGCAGTTCCCTGCCATCCACCGTGACAACCTTCAGGGGCAGTGTGGCTGGCAGTAATGCTACGTTGTGTTGTTGAATGAACTCCAATCCTATAAAGTCTGCGTTACTGCCAGAGTCAATTGTAATAGGCACTTCTAAGGTGAGTCCATTGGGCAGCTGAAGCGATGCGGTTAGCTGCACCACTGGCTTGGGCGGGAGGGGGTCTGTGGGCTGCAAAATCTCTGGGGACTTCCTCACTGACTCGTCTGGCTGGGCCCCAGTGCCTCCTCTTCCAGCCAGACTTGGTCGTTTCCCTGCTGTGGTGCTCTCTGCTGAGTTGTTTCCAATACTGTCACTGAAGCTGCAGTGTGCTTGAAGATCCTCTGGGGACACTCTTTCGCCATGTGCTCTGCACTCTCACATATATAACACTTCCTGTTCCTTCTAGGCAGCTTCGATTTTACTGCTCCCGGTGTTAAGGCTCTGGTAGCTGAGTGAGCCCTAGCACCGCCAATCTCCATCTGCTCCTCGCCCCCTCCCTGTGGAGGCGTGGACTGCGCACGCGCTGCCTCTCTGGGCAAGAGGGAGGGCACTCTCGCTGGTGAGCGTCCCCAACGCCCTTCTTCTTTGCTCCACGGGCGTTCTTCCTGCCTCACCCCAATAGACAACGCTCTTTCAACCACTTGTTGAGTGGTTGTGGGTCTCTCTCCCCTTGCCATCTCATCCTTGATCTGTGCATTCAGACCCTCCCAAAAAAGGTCTCTAACCGGCGGAGAATCCTTATCCCAATTCAGCGCGTTGACCAATGCAAAAAACCGGGAATGATACTGCCTTACGCTGGCTTTCCCTTGTCTTAGCCCAAATATGTCCCTCCGGGCAATGTCAAGGTCTATTTTGGATAAGAAACAGGAGTCCATCGCCTTAATGAACGCATCTGCGCTTTGGAGCGCTGGATCCTTATCCCTCCACAGGTTGCGCAGCCATCCTTTCGCGTCCCCATGCAGATGAGACAAAATAAACCCCACTTTCTCCCGCTCATCTCTAAAGTCTCTTTCCAGCAGCTGCAGCGCAAACAGCACATCTGCTCGGAAATTGGGGTACTGCTGCAAATTCCCATCAAAATGAGATACAATGCTGCCTCCTCTCTTCCCCAAACCGATCCCCTCGGATCTGGGTACTGGGATCCCCTGCTTTACAAGCCCTTCCAACCTGACTTGAAGATCTCTGCAGGCAGCTGCCGCTTCTTCCTCTCTCTTCCTGGATGCGATTATTTCAGCGTTGAGTAGTGTCACCGCTTCTTGCAGGGAAGCTATTTTCTGTTCTGTAGTCATCTTGCCTGACTCTTGTGAGCTCGCAAGGCACCAGTCTTCTACCCTCCCTGCCTCGCTTCCTTAGCGATGCTTGAGGCGAAGAAAACCGATGATACGTGAGACGAGGCTTACTGTCAGAGACTGCCTCCAGGTCTCAGCTCACAGAAGACCAACGCTAGCCAGTAGAACTGTACAGAAGTCTTTATTGACATTTAGTTTCCATTTTCAAGCACTAGCGTGCGTCTCTACGTCTAGACCCTAGACCAGCGAAGCCTCGTCTGAGTCTCCGCCCCCTGTACACCAGCTTAAGACTCTAGCCTTACTCCACCTTCTACGTTTCTCCTTCCTCCTCTGGGTCCTACTACCCCCCTGGGTGCCTTCCTTCCTGGATGCCTCAGAAGCGGACCCTTCGGACTCCTCCCCTTCTCTCCGGCGGGCTTTGGGACCCGGCTCTCTCTCCGGACTGCCCATTGCGCCCCCCTCTTGTACATTTGAACTTGGCGCGCGCGCGCTGCCCCTGACCTTCCTTTTGACCGTTACCTCGCTCTCTGATGCAGGCGTGGCCAACCCTGACTCCTGTCCTTCCGCTGACGGAATGCTGCCTGCTGCCGATGTTTGGGACTCCTCCCCCTTACTGCTCTCCGGTGGAGAAGCTGGTCCCGATTTCCAGCTGCTGCTCTCTGAGTCCCCTCTGGCCCCTCCTTCCTGGGGTGTTCCCTCTGGCAACCCCCCGGCTCTGACCACTGGAGCCCCTTTCTGTGAATCCTCTGATTCACTGGAGAGACTTAGAGACCTCGGATGGCTATCATCGCTGACTTCTCCCTCCGAACCCTCTCCCTCGGTCTCTAATTCCTCCCTTTCCTGTCCCTCTGCTCCTGAACCCCTGACAGTACCCATTATGTACTTTGCCCCAATAGTCTTTCCGATTAACAACATTGTTTTTTGTATTATCCTCCATGAATCTGCAATGCAGTTAACAGAGGGGAAACACATTTCATGCCAGGAAAGCTTGTTAAACGCGGGGTATTTTTATTTTACTCTTTCTATACTGCTTTCTGTAAAGGCATGAATATCATTTAATAACCCATTAAACTGGCAGTCATTACTGCAGGTGAATTAAACAACATTGGCAGTAACAGAGCTAAATGGGCATGGTTACCAAAATAACAAAAATATCATAAAACTTTGCCAAAGCATGCCACCTACAGGTCTTAGAGACTTTAGAAATAACTTCTTGCTTCAGCCAAACACTCTCTGGAGCTTTGCAGGCGGTGTGAATTACACCTGGTTTTGATTTCCCTTTTACCACTGTAAAGGGAATGTGAAGGAGAGAAAAAGGAGGCTATGCTCATTTCTTAATCTGGGAAAACGGCTTCATACGGAACTGTTGTCTTTTATCTTAGAATTTAATCTTCAATTTAAGACCCGGCTTTCAGTTTCTCTTCTCCTAATCTTTTTGGCACAACACATAAGGAGACACTTCAGGTGCAGCATATTATACATTTCTCTGCTATCTTCACAGTGGTGAAATTAAATGACTCCAAAGTCATAGGTAAACATTTTCAGCTGAATACAGGTGATTAAAATTGGCCAAAGAGTTCAGAATGAATACCTCGTGGTGATTTGTATTCCCAGTAGCTCTTGTGTTTCACTAGAGAGGAAGCATAGTTGAGCATGTTAAATAAACTAAAGCCCTGGCTTGAAAATAGAAGCTCCCAAGGAAATGAGAGTTTCTGGAGTTATACACTTCAGGATGTTAATTTTGAATAAGAGCTTACAGTCGTACCTTGCTTTTTGAACAGCTTAGTTTACGAACAACTTGGAACTTGAATGTCGCAAACCCAGAAGTAGGTGTTTGGGGTTGCGAACTTTGCCTAGGAAGTCGAACATCTGGCATGACTTCCACGGCATCCTGCAGCCAATTGGAAGCCACGCCTTGGTTTCCAAACGTTTTGGAAGTCGAACAGACTTCCGAGACGCATTCTGTTTGAAAACCAAGTTACGACTGTACTTGGATGGAGCATTGCACTATACTAAGTGTATAGTTATTCACTCAATATAGAAATTATGCAAGATTTTAATTTTTTTATGACTGATAGGTTGTGGTTTCATTTTGGCAAACAGTCAAGTGGTCATGTGAATGCTGTACCAGCCTTACCCCTTGCTAGCATTTCACACATGTAATCAATATACGGTAGGTAACAAAATATAAGAGTGTGGTTAACATGTGTTCTCAGGAGTAACTTCCACTGATGAGTGTCTTGCTTGCTTATCCTCCTGGTTATAGGGAGCATACAACTCTCTTGCTAGAACAGCTCCATCGGCTACCATTCTGTTTCCAGACACAATTGAAAGTGCAGGTTATGACCTATAAAGCCGTACATGGGATGGGCCCAAGCTATCTGAAAGTCTGTATTCCCTTATACCAACCTGCCCAGGTTTTGAGATCTTTTGGGGAGATCTTTCTCTTGGTCTTGCGACCCTCACAGGCATACTCAGTGGGGATATGGGAGAAGGCCTCCTTGCTGGCTGCTCTCTCCCTAGAGAATCTGAAACTCTCTCCCTAGAGAATCTGGACTGGCTCCCTCCTTGTTGTCCTTCCGCCAGCAGGTGAAGACTTGTTTGTTCCAGCAGGCTTTTGGGAACTGACTGTTTTTAATGAAATGTCTGGTGCTGCACTGTTTTATTGTAATTATTTGTATGGTTTTTAAAGATTTTATAGATGTATACAGTTTTACTACAATGAATATTTAATTGTTTTTGATTACTGTTTTTTCTCTGTTTTTAGTGGTTTTCACGTTTATATGTAAGCTGTCTTGATTCCCATCAGGAATTCATAATAAAAATAAAAAATAAATCTGCGATCACATAGGAGAAGCAAATTAATGAAGCCGCTTGCCATGCTAATGTTCTCAGATATTTTGGCTTCATGCTTCTGTGGAGAGCATGGACGTAGGCAGGGGGGCAGGGGGAAGCTGCCACCCCCATCAAATAAATACATTAAAATACTTAACTAAAAGTAGAAATATTTGGAATATTTGAAATTGAAATGCTCGCTGTGGTCACTCGGATGCAGTTGTGATGCATTCTGGCAATACAACTGGCAACCTGACTGAATGATAGGCGTGGTTTCGGCAAACTGGCCAATTGTGTTGTAGGTAGCTTGGTCCTGCCTCGTCCCCCAACATAAATCCTGGCTATGCCCATGGTGGGGAGGAACCATAGTGCTCTTGACCAAATTCTCCTTGGAGTCTTGGGCAGAGGAAAGAGCAGTGCTGTTGAAGCTTCACCATTGCAGCAACACAAATACCCACCTCTCTAGCCTAAGGGACTAGGTTAAATATCCTTCTTCAGATTTCCAAGGCCCCCAGTGTGTGTGGCCAAAATACCTTGAAAATCAGAGGCTGCTTTATTAGTCATGCAAATGCAACTCTGCCTGGTACTTCTCTACACATATTTTTGAAGGGCATGCCCCTTTCCTGTCTTTCTCCTTGATTTTGGTATCTCCACAGAAGCTGACTCACTCTCTCACTTTCCTCTTTTGATCCCTTCTTATCAGAACTTATTAACTTAACCGAAGAATGTGCAAAACTGTGGTTGCAAAGTTGCTGTTTCCTTCCACTAACACATAGATAGCAGATAACTCACCAGCAATCCACTGATAGCCCTTTCCCCCTGGAGTGATTTGGAGCTAATGGGGAATATATTGCCCCTGTAGTGCACTCAAGCAAAGCCATGTCCACAGGCGTTCCTAGTGAAGTCACTCATTAGCACATCATTAACACACACTACGACTGAGTGTCAGATCTCCGAATGCTGCCATTGCACAGCACCTTCACAGTGACTGTGCAGTTACTGCTGAGTAGCATATGAATTAATAAGGTACTAATGAGCCATTTTGCCAGGAACTTACAAAACTGTCCATCTGCACCTCCTTACTGGACAAAATCTTGGAGTGAAAGCCATTATCAGAGAAGGAGGAAGTCACTCAGGTCTTCATTTTTGGGGGTTAAAAACAAAAAGAGAGTCTAAAATTCCTCTAGTGCATAGTGCCATGTGTTTGGTTGTGTTTTTTTTAAAAAAGCTGATATGACATAATACCTTAAAATATAGTTGTGTGTGATATATCTCATAGAATGTGGTAGAGTTGTAAATAAACCTTGATGGAGGCAGGGGGAGTAAAGGTTACTGCAAAGTACATTTGTGCAGGAGAGGAAGGAAATCATATTATCTTATTCACTTGCTATGCACACGAGCATATTGGGAATTAAATTCCATACCTCAAAAATCCTTCCAAGTGAAGGAGAGATTAGTCCTATGGAGGGAATAGGATAAAAATTGATTCAAGGTTGACCACCTCAAAAATTCAAAAAATACTATCAGCTGTGTTTACCTTCTTTAAAAAAGGAAAACTTTTCTAAATTGGTTTCTTAATCATGACTTTTTTTTTAGGAAAAAAAGAAAAGAGGCTTCTTACTTTACTCTAAATGTTGAATCATTTAAATTATTTGTTGAGACAACCAGAAGAGCTCCTGAGCCATGAAGCCAGAACAAATTAAAAAACAACAACTTAATTCCCATGAACATGAGACTGATATGCAAGCAGCAAAGGGAATGAGGTTGTGGTTGCTAAGAAATAAGACATTCATACTGATAGCTATGAGAGCTGGGCCTAGACCATGGATGGTTGTTCATGAATCCACTTCTGGAATCGATTTATTGACCTTGGCTACTGACTAGACCAGGGACGTGGGTGGCGCTGTGGGTAAAACCACAGAGCCTAGGACTTGCTGATCAGAAGGTCGGCGGTTCGAATCCCCGCGACGGGGTGAGCTCCTGTTGCTCGGTCCCAGCTCCTGCCTACCTAGCAGTTCGAAAGCATGTCAAAGTGCAAGTAGATAAATAGGTACCACTCTGACAGGAAAGTAAACGGTTCTTCCGTGCGCCGCTCTGGTTCGCCAGAAGTGGCTTAGTCATGCTGGCCACATGACCCGGAAGCTGTACGCCGACTCCCTCGGCCAGTAAAGCAAGATGAGTGCCGCAACCCCAGAGTCGGGGGTCCCTTTACCTTTACTGACTAGACCAGGGCTAGCATGATTTGAGTCAGAGGTGCTGTAGGAACAACTATGCCACTGTCATTTATAGCAGCCCTATTCTGTTCAGAAACTTAATGTTGCTTTGCTAATCACAGTGTTAATAATGCACATGATTATTTTCTTCCTAAAGAGGGTTCTCAACACACACCTTTCCAAGAGCAAATGGGTCAATAGGTAGTCCGAACCAAGCAAGCAAATATTTGTAATCTTCCAAATTGGCCCCCAGTAACAGTTCCAAGAGTTCTTTGTTCAAACCATATTCATTTGGACTATCCCATATCCCCAGTAATGCTAACAAAGAGGTTAGCATCTATTATTGCTTTGTTATTAAATTGTTTCCTAAGAACCTATCTCCCCAATAGCTACTACTGAATGACACTCCCACCGTAAGTAGCATTTTGGGAAAAGACGGGGTTAAAATCTATATGAAGCTGCTGGGAGAGATCATCAAGGGGTTTGGGCTGGGTGTTCATCAGTATGCGGATGATACCCAGCTCTACATCTCTTTTAAATCAGAACCAGTGAAGGCAGTGAAGGTCCTGTGTGAATGTCTGGAGGTGTTGGAGGATGGATGGTGGTTAGCAGATGGAGGTTGAATCCTGACAAGACAGAAGTACTGTTTGGGGGGGCAGGGTGCGGGTTGGTGTGGAGGATTCCCAGGTTCTGAATGGGGTAACTGTGTCCCTAAACGACCAGGTGCGGAACCTGGGAGTAATTTTGGACTCGCAGCTGTCCAAGGAGGCGCAGGTCAATTCTGTGTCTAGGGCAGCTGTCTACCAGCTCCATCTGGTATGCAGGCTGAGACCCTACCTGCTCGCAGACTGTCTTGCCAGAGTGGTGCATGCTCTAGTTATCTCCCGCTTGGACTACTGCAATGTGCTCTACGTGGGGCTACCTTTGAAGGTGATCCGGAAACTACAACTAATCCAGAATGTGGCAGCTAGACTGGTGACTGGGAGTGGCTGCCAAGACCATATAACACTGGTCCTGAAAGACCTACATTGGCTCTCAGTACGTTTCTGATCAAAATTCAAAGTGTTGGTGCTGACCTTTAAATTCCTAAACGGCGTCAGCCCAGTATACCTGAAGGAGCATCTCCACCCCCATCGTTTAGCCCGGACACTGAGGTCCAGCGCTGAGGTTCTTCTGGTGGTTCCCTCACTGCGAGAAATGAGGTTACAGGGAACCAGGCAGAGGGCCTTCTCAGTAGTGGTGCCTGCCCTGTGGAACGCCCTCCCATCAGAGGTCAAAGAAATAAAGAACTTTTAGAAGACATCTGAAGGCAGCCCTGTTTAGGGAAGCATTTAATGTTTAATAGACTATTGTATTTTAATATTCTGTTGGAAGCTGCCCAGAGTGACTGGGGAAACCCAGGCAGATGGGTGGGGTGGGTATAAATAAATAAAATTAAAATGGGGAAAAAATCACCAGATTATTTTAAGAATAGATGCTTGAATTTTTGCTGAGGTTGATTTCATAGGCACCTTATTCCCTATTCTTTCTCTTTTAATGAGGTCAGTATCATGACCCTGTGTCCATCTTGCCTGGAACACTACTTTCCCTTGATGGTGGTCACTTTTCTCCCTCCAGACTCCCAAGACCCACATTAAATTAGGTGGCGGGCCACAAGTTGCCCACCTGTGTCCTAGAACCTTGACATGCCACCCTGGATGAAACAGAGTCCATGACAGTATTAGAACTGACATATGTGGGAAAGGTAGAGAGAATACTTTGCCTCACCTTGCCTGGATATCTTTGAGAATGTAATGAACGTAGCTGATGTCCTGGGCTATTGACCATAGTGATATTCAATGATCCCAATTCACTGGTTGAATAACAGCCGAATGTTTAATTTGGGATGACCTTTTGTGTGTGTGGAACATCATTCTGTTTCACACAACTGAACAAGCAGCTAGGCTGTTTTGGACTTGGTTGTCATGTATACAGAAGAACTGCTGTAGAATGCAAAAACTGACAAAACACAAGAGGAGACAAAGGCCATGAAATGCCAGGTTTTTGTAATCATAACAAAAGGAAGGATACTAAAGCTCAAAATGCAAAATAACTCTTCTGGCTGTGTAAGGAATGTAGTAGCAGTCTATAGCTCTATTGTATAAAGCTACTCGAATGCGCGAGTCCACTACTCCAAATGCTTACACCTTTACTGCAGACTTTATCATATCCTCTTTTTCTCTTCTCCTTGCTGACTGACTTCATGCATGGATCTCCACTCCCCTGTCTCCCCCCCCCCATTCTCATATACACTCATCACTCTCTTTAAATCAGCAAAAGATCTTCACATCCACATACTACTCCATCACCCTCTTGCATCCACAGATTGTTTAGAAGAATTGTTATAAGTATTTATTGCAGGTATTGATATTGCATAGCTTGAAGTAATTGGGTGTGTTAAAAACGGTACCGTGGTGCCCCGCAAGACGAATGCCTCGCAAGACGAAAAACTCGTTAGACGAAAGGGTTTTCCGTTTTTTGAGTCGTTCCGCAAGACGAATTTCCCTATGGGCTTGCTTCACAAGACGAAACGTCTTGCGAGTTCTTGCGAGTTTGTTTCCTTTTTCTTAAAGCCGCTAAGCCACTAAGCCATTAATAGCCGCTAAGCCGCTAAGCCACTAATAGCCGTCCTTCGCAAGACGAAAAAACCGCAAGACGAAGAGACTCGCGGAACGGATTAATTTCGTCTTGCGAGGCACCACTGTATCCTTTTGGAATAAAAATTGTCCAGACTGATAAGTATTATTCAAAGCTTTACTGACCAGAACTTCTTCAAAAACAGGTACAAAACCATCAATGATACATTCAGAAAGTTGTATAAACCATATGCAAGCATAGGTCCTTCTTAAATTATGATCAGAGCAAAAATCAAAGCTGTGTTTCTCCAGCTATACCTTGGGAGACTTTGTTATCACATCCTTTCTCTCTGACTGTACCTGGGAATAAAAGCCAAAGGCAACTCCCTTCAAAATGTTTTTTTGCAATTGAATACCTTAATCACATGATCTAAGGTTAAACACTCACGAGCGCTAGCAGAGAAAATCAACATTTAATTTTCAACTCAGCTAGAAGCTCTTCTAGCTTAGATACTGCATTGGAATTTTCCAATGTTAAATGCTTACTAACATACAGGCATTGCCCATTTCAGGGTGCAATTAAACAATTATACTTAACATTATTACTGGCAAACCTCAGCCTTTAGGAGTTATAAAAAATAGGACTGTGGGAAACAACAACCCACATATCCTAATCCTCCAGTAATTTCTCTGGAACCTGCAGTCTTCCTTTCAAATGCCTCTTGCTCTATTATTTGCTTGACTTCATTTTCTGCATCCTTCAGTTTGTATGCCCTGTGCTGGGCTTCCAGATCCAGGTTTGCTTATAGGAATTCCACCCCCCCCCCCGCCCCACATTGTATCCCGCACTAAGTGTGTTTCTTCCCCTTGAGCACTTCCATTTTCCCCTCCTTTGTCCCCCACCCTCACACTTACCTGAGATTTTCAATCATCATTTCCTAGCAGATGTCTCTGAACTTTGCTATTCTCACAATGCTGTACCTGCAACAGTCAGAGAAATACATTACCTGACTCATTTTAGAAATGATTTTACAGTATGTCAAGATAAAAAAGACCTGGGGATATAAACAGACTCTGAAATTCTCTTTAAGATCAGGTAGACATAATTAGAACACAGAACGCTGATTAGATTGTTTCATTTTTGCAACAATGTGAGTTTAATCATGTTGGAAATTGGTTATGGGACTTCTTGTGGAGTTCGTTATTTCTATTAAATTCTGCTCTTTAAAATAAAGCATTCCACAAATAAATGCTGATACCAGTCTTCCTTTCAAAGAAGTTTTACACCCTCTTATGCAAATCCAACAGAGTTATGACTTTCATTGCAAGGATTATAATTGTGGAACCATCTCCCTTTATATCAAGCATCTAGCTGACAGAATTCCATCTTCTGTGCATATATGGTATGGTAGAAAAAAGTTACCTATAATTATATTTATATCTATATCTAAGTTACATAAAGATAGCTGGAGGAAAACGGGGTTCTTATATGGAGTCAGATTCTTAGGGAGAAACATTATTTAATTATACTTTGATTGTATGTTCTTTTCCCTTAAAGCAGGGGTGGAAAACCCATGGATCTGGACTACAACTCCCATTGTCTGCAAACTAGCAGGTTAAATGCTGGGAGAAGATCATTCCTGTGCAACTGGCACTCTAGTTGTTACACTTATATCTCCTCCAAATATGCTGGATTCCCTCAATAACTTCATTATGACTCTATGTCCCCTGTTGCAATGGAACAATCTGGAAATGTCCTCTATCAGAAACGTTAAATCTCTCTTATCACAGTTCTTGGAGATGAAATAATTCAATTTGTACAAGTCAACTATTTCGTTTGCTTGTACAGATTAAGTATACCAGACTGCACTGGCATTTTGTGACAGTGTGAAACACAGATTTGTGTACAGCAGGTGCTGTATCACAATTCCCTTTAAAAAAAAAAAAAAACCTTCTGAAGTATATATGCCAAAGAACAAATCCCCATATAATGTATTACCTCAATCTCTGTCTAACAAGCTCTCAATTTATCTCTTGATCTTAGAGTCATCACTGCTTAAAGCTTTTCCATTTTCCCACCTATTCCATAAGCCTTTATAAGCCCATTATGATTAAAGAGAATTTGATCTCTAGCCACCTGCCAGACAGCGAAGGTAAAATGAATTAGTTTAACCCTAGGTATTTTTTATATATATATAAAAAAACACAACACAACACAAAACAAAAACAAAATAGCAATAACTTCCATACTGGCTGAACAGCAAATTGTCAGAACACACGAAGCCATGATTTATGGAAATAAAAACAAGCTCTTATAGCAAACTATATCATATGATCTGAGTGCTTTCAGATCCTTGGCTCTGTGGCCCAGTCAAAGTAACTCAAGTTCCTTTCAAAAAGCTGTTTGAATGTTTCAGGGAGAAAAAGAAGTGATGAATGGAAGGGTGGTAGATCAATGCATGCATTTGCTTTGCATGCAGAAGGTCCTGGGTCCAATCTCTAGCATCCCCAGGTAAGGCTGAGGGAGATCCCTGCCTGAAACTCTGGAGGGTTGCTGTAATCAATATAGACAACAGTGATCTGGATCAGGGGTTGTCAACCTGGTTCCTACCGCCCACTAGTGGGAGTTTCAGGATCCTAGGTGGGCAGTAGGGGGTTCTATGGCACAAGCTGAATCCTCCTGCCATTGAGCACTAGTTCGTGGTAAGGAAATTTTACCATCAAGAAAGATGCATTAGTGGGTGGTAGGTATAAAAAGGTTGACTACCCCGGATATAGATGGGCTATTGGTCTGGCTTGTTAAAAGGCAGCTTCCTATGTTCCTATGAAAGGGCTGCATTCTTTCCATTTCCCCAGTCATCCAAAAATGAATGCACATCCCTATTTCCCACGCCATAGGAAAGCGGAAGCAGAAATTATCTTTGAACTGGCTCTGTTGCTACTTATAATGAGAGAGTCCAGGATCAGACACTATTAGGCAAAATGCTGAGAGGTGGCAGCAGCAGCAGTCCCTACCTGACAGTGCCCTATAAGCCAGCTGGTTGTTCTCATCTTCCCTAGCCAGTGGTCCAATGGAAGCATTTATTGCCTGTAGCCGAGACTATTTTATCAGCCAGAACAGGCCGGCATTCCTGCACTTCTCGAGTGGGCCCCAGAAGTGGGAGGAAAGACATTCTCTATGGGCTCCAGAGAAAATCTCCTCGTGAGCTGGAGGCACAGTGGGGCTTTGCTGAGGCTCCCAACTGACAGCTGATATGTGGGAAAGCCATGCTTCAGCTGAGCAATCCCCCAAGCTGATCCATTCACAAGAGCCTGAGAGGAATGGGGCAGGGAGAATCATTAAGCCGCTCAGCTGAGGCAAGGAAGGCTCTCCTCACCTCAGCTGAGGAGCCTCAACAAACTTCTGGCTGGAGAGGAGACCCGCCCCCCAGCACGATGAGATCCTCTTTGGGCTCTGGGGTGGGTCTTCTGAGGGAGGTGCATTCTAGCATCACTTTGTCTACAAAAGGGAAAGCACTGCCTGTAGTTATCTCAACTAGTCCTCTTCATCCAGCGTGTCAGAGGCACAGCCATTGGGATAGGACTCTAGCCAAGCAGACAGCCAGAGAGGCAACTGCCACCAACCATGCACTCCACCAGGCATCAATTGTGTGCATGTGTTACACTGCTTGTGTGAGGCACATTGGTGCCATTGCTGTTACGTTGAGGCATTTATTTGAGTTGACACCAAGCAGAGTGGTGAGCAAGTGGAGGCAAGGTGTGTGTGTTTCATGGCTTTTCCTGCCCTCTTTCTCACGTCAAACTAAGCTTTTGCCCTCAGGTGCTGGAAAGGATGCTGAAAGGATCAACAGAGTTTGTAAAAATGTTTTCTCACATCAGTCAGGGGATGTGAGGGGATCCAGCCTGTGCTTCACCTCAGGCAGCAAAACGTCTTTGGCTGGCCCTGTAGGAACCGTTCATACAGAACTTCCGATGTACCATTGAAGTGATTGGCTCTTTCTGGGTCAGTTGGAAGGGCTCAGATAGAGGGAACAGAATAATTTTTCCCCAGAAGAGGATGTAGTGGAATGAAACATGTCATTCATGTGCATATCAGTTAAGAATGGGTGGATTTGACTGTTTATCTGCCTTTTTGGGTGTTCTGCTTTGGGTACCATGGATTTGCTCTGTTCTTCATTCCTTGTCTTCTGAATTCCAGTTTTACTTGGAGAGTTTCTAAAGTTTCATTTGCATCTCTCCCGCCTTTCACTTCTTCATATGTGTGCATTCGTACAAGACTGCAAAAAAGTAATTACACACACATGTGTGTTAATTTAATGATGTGCATATGCACATTTGAACATTAGTAAAACACCATACAATGGGAATTTGAGTGCAACCATACACACAATTGCATCAACATTTGTTTTTTGCTGTGTTTGTGTGTGTATACACACACAGAGAGAGAAGGAAAGGACTCCAATAAACTGCAGGGAGTGAAAGCTGGAACAAACATCCATGCCATAGGTGCTGGTTCTTAGGGGCTGAAGCACTTTCCTCCCCTGCTTTTTCTTTGGAGGGGGCTGGACCCTCTCAATGTTCAGAGGGCATTCAGCTCAAGGCGCTTGACTCCTTGTGATGTCATGCGGGAGGCCCTCAATCATGCTCAGAAGCTGGTGCCTCTGATCCATGCACAGTGTATGTGCAATATTTTTATTTTTAATGTAGAATTCCTAATGCATCACTCTCACTTTGGAAACGAGACCAAGTACTTTAGAATGCCAAAATTTGAGAAGAAATTTGGATGAGAAGAATTTCAGAAGCCTTCCCTATCTTAGTTCTGATTGCATTTCCAATTGCTATGGCAGTGTTTCAACTTAAGATAACTGACTTTGAAAGGCAGGGCTATTAAAATAGTGCCTTCCTGTTAAGAATGCACATAGTATTAAGGCCTGGACTACATCCAGATGTGTGAAAAGCACAGCTATAAGTTTATTTTGTTAATATTTAAAATGTTTGAGGACGGGGTGGAAATGCAATTTTATCAAGCATGTCGTAGCTGGGATTTTCCCCTTAAAATCTTAAAGGCAATAACCTTTCAGGATGCTAGAAGCCTTCACTGCCATTTCAGCGCTAGGCAGGATTACCTGGGCTGTATTATATATCCTCCATCTCATTTTCAGCTCTAATGCACCAGTTATGCAGCCTGGAGGCTTATACGGGCTTATGTGGAGTTCCAGCTAGATGGAAGTAAGTAGTCTATATTTTCATTGATAAGAATAATCACTAATTACTGAGTCTTGTGAATGGCTTAACATCTTTCTTAATGTGGCATGATGGTCACATTAGCTTATTCTATAATGAATTACCAAGTGTCAGAGGGGAAGTGTTTGGCCAGATAATATTCATTAATTGTTTGAATGAAGGTTTGAAGAGATCTGCAGGGAGAAGCTTAAGTGCTCCTGCATGAACTTTCTTTTCAAAGTCTTTGTTGCTTGCTTTCTGTAAAATTGATTAAAAAGTTGATGCCTAAGACCTGAGTCCTACAACAGGTTCACTGGTGTAATCAAACGTCTGCCTTAATCTGCACAATGATGTGATTGCAGATAAACGACAAAACATGTCCCAGGCAGCTACAAAATGTTTAAAGCAATTTAAAATGTAGAGAATATAGGACAAGCAATTAAATAAACCAAAAGAACTCTAAAGTGACTGAGGAGATGAATAAGCATGTTATTTACACCCCAAAATTAACTGAACACATTTTTATAAAAAAGAAATAAATCATGAGAATGTCAGCTTGAGACATCCTCATAACACTTGCACATTTTCTTCTGTATGTTTAGGGAGAATCAGTATTCATTAAATGAATTTATGAAACAAGGATGCATTCCTCTGGCAACTTACCTGGGAGTTAGCCCTGTTTAACTCAATGTGACTTACTTCTGAGTAAACATGTGTATGATTTCTCTGTAAACTATTTAATGATTGTTCTAAATTTGTGTCCTATAAAGCCACAATGTTTGAAGGTGATGATTCATTTTTCAAGTATACTTTAGCATGTGGAAGTCTGTCTGTGCTGAATGTTCATGACATACACATTAATGTTTGATGAGTAACCCAAGGTCAGGGTGGTGCAAACACATTGGCAGGAGCACCAAATTCAATCTGTTGGCATGTTTGCACAGTTCTGCCATCACCACCACCTCGCTGCTACAACCCTCTATTGCGGTATGCAGCAGTTACTCAGCCGGAGGGATGTCAGGTGAATGGCACAGCTCCACTACGCAGTCTGCTACGGTGTTATCTAAGAACTGAGAACCATGTCTTTATTTTCATATGGGGAAGATATGTGTTGCAATTGTGGCTCTGTTATTAAAGTGCTTAGCTATGCAAAAGTGTAAGAACCACAATGGATTAGGCAGATTTTTACGGTGGAATTATTCACTAGAAAGAGGACCAACCAAGCACCAGAATGAACAGAGAAATGAGCCAAAGTGACTCTTCCAGTGCGAGTTTAGTGTTAACAGAATGTTAACCAAACTAATGTTTTAGATTTAATAGGGCAAAACTCTTTGACTGCATGATAGTATAGATGACTGGGCATTATTCCAAAAACAATTAATCTCTGACTTCTAGAATCAAACTGTGTCTTACATCTCCAGATATTCGAAGATTACACAGTGGCTGTCACAGCTTGACTAAGTAAAAAGGAAGCTCGTCTCTCACACACTTTATCAACACTGATGTAAGGCCAGTACCCAGTGGCAAATTTTCACATTATACTTTGATATGAGAGCTCTCCAAACCTGACAGTGTAGGATTAGAAGCACGGCAATATTGCAATGCTCTTGGCAGAAAACCACACGTTTCTAAACTCGTTTAGCAATGGATTCTGAGAGTACTAGAAAGCTAAAGTAGACTTTTGGAACAGTAAAAGAAATCATGAAGCTTACACACCGTACTGAAATTGTGGACAACTGTGGAGTCCAAAGTGAAGCCGAGATACATTTATACATTCAGGGGAATAGGAAGCTGCTGTATGCCCAGAAAATGTCCATGAAACCCAGCCCAACATTGTGAACACTCTGATTAGAATAGGCCTTCCAGATCCTCAGACAGAAATATACCACTTCACTCACTACTGGCTTATTTTAACTGGAAATGCCAGGGATTGGATCTGCAATTTTATGCCTGCATACATGAGTTCCACCACTGAGCTATGGCCCTCCATAAGGGCTGTTCATGCCACATACTCCCCTCTCTGAAGGACACAATAGTCACCAGTGATGAGTCATCAGGTGGCAAGACCTAGTAAAGATGTTTGGTAGCAGTTTTCCTTTGAAGTTTCATTGTTCCCTGATGACCACTTTTAGTGTCAGTTACGGTGTGTCCTTGTAGGAAAAGTGTCCTGACAGGTAAAAATATCCTCCTATTGCAGTCGTAGATGGCGTGGTGAGGCTGAGCTGCGCACCTGATTTATGGCTCCACCAGTGCATTTTCACCCTTCCAACCTCACCGCCATGTTGGCCTTTCCCCTCTCTGTCTGGGTATGCAGCACCAACTCAGAGGGAGGTCAGGTGAGCAGGAGTGCCAGCTTGGCCCCACAGCTGTGGCCATGGGTGCCATGCAGCATGCATGGCCCTGACACCGAAATGTGTGGGTGCCCGGGCCCGTCATGGGAAATTTTGTGGGTGCTCGGAACCCCAAGGTGTGTGTGGAACCTATGCAGGTGAGCAGTGCAGCCCAAACATGGCATCTGCCACAATCCTGTTGGTTTCAGGATAATGCCCTTTCTGATGTGAGATCCATGTCCATTTATTCTGTTGTGTAGAGACTGATCTATTTGTCCTATATATAGAATTCAAGGAATCACTGGCAGATCATTGCATGAGACACACTGGAAGATGAGCAGGTAAATAAAAAAGTGTTGTTGTGACTGACATCCTTAATTAGTGGTGCCTACGTGCTGTGGGTTAAATCACAGATCCTAGGGCTTGCTGATCAGAAGGTTGGCGGTTTGAATCCCCGCGACGGGGTGAGCTTCTGTTGCTCGGTCCCTGCTCTTGCCAACCTAGCAGTTCGAAAGCACATAAAAATGCAAGTAGATAAATAGGTACTGCTCCGGTGGGAAGGTAAACAGCATTTCCGTGCGCTGCTCTGATTCGCCAGAAGTGGCTTAGTCATGCTGGTCCCATGACCTGGAAGCTGTATGCCGGCTCCCTCGGCCAATAAAGCGAGATGAACACCGCAACCCCAGAGTCGGCCACGACTGGACCTAATGGTCAGGGTCCCTTTACCTTTAAGGCTGGAATCAGTACCCACTTACTTGAGATTAAGCCCCAGTGAATTCAGTGAGACATACTTTTGAGCCGGACTGCACTGATGGGTTTCTAGTTTTGCTCTGATTTTAGGAAATGCAGCACCTCTTCTGAAAATGAGGCCTGCCCAGAAGTGATTTGCCATTTTGAAAAGAGATGAGTTCTCATTTAACCCATTTCTGAATTGGATAGTGTTAAACCTCAGTGGCCTTGGACTACTTTAATATGCAATTTTAATATATATGTTTCCTTTCCACCTCTCCAGTGCCTTTCCCCAGCTTTGCTTCTGCACTCCCTGGCAACTTTAATTAAGCCTTCCTTAGGCTTGTGACCTTGGCTAACTTTTAAAATAAAGTGAGTGCCATGCAAGGTGATTGTTTCCCAATTTCACACAGCCCTGCTGGAAATGCATTATGTCTGCTCCCCCCCTTTTTTTACCATGCAGTCTATTTGAGAGCATTCTAGATAGAATGTGCAAGGAGTATCAATGAGTACAAGCAAGGCTATAAGCTTTTCTCCTGCCCCCATATTTAAGTCAGTATTTCATTCCTCACAGAACAGGCTTTGACATTCATCCCTCGTAAAACAGGCCCAGCAACCATTGTAAAAAAATAAAATAAAAAAATAAAAAATCAGAAAAGAATAAAGATGAAAGATTTTAGAATATCCCCCTAGACTGACTCTCACAACACTTTTGATCAGTCTTAATATTTCCCCCAATAATAATATAGCCAGATAGACTGGCAGAAGTCATAGATACTTTCCAATTCAGTTTATAATTGCATTCTGAGGACTTCCTTTGTATGACAGAGTTTAGTATCTTATCCTGGTTTTCAATACTATGGAATCTACATATAAATTGCTATGTACATCATTTTTGGTATGGTCAAATGTATTCCAAAAAGTTGATACTAGAGAGATTAAAAGAGGACAAAGAATATGAAAAAGTGCCAAATAATGTATTTGTATAACATAAACTTGCCCAAGGTTCTGAAAAATACATTTCAGTTTTATGCTCACCCTCATGAACTTGTTCTTTTAATATCACATTTCTCCCTCTGCTACCCCCCCCATGCCAATTTCTATTATGCTACCATGTTACAACTTTATTTTGAAATCTATGAAGCCCTACTATAATGCCAGCCTCATGAAATTCTTGGCTTTCCTTTGTCTGGAAAGGAAAGCAGGAAAGATGTATAATAACTTAAACATCGTCTTAGGTTAAGAGCCAGAAGAAATACTTCAAGACATATTTGGAGCTTCTTCTCCCAGTCTTCGTTGTTTCACTACAATTTTTTTACTGCCTGGCTATCGAAGGTGCCAAGTTGCCCCCAAGATTGAGGGTGCCCAGTGCGTATTGTGTGTCTGTGACCTCACGTCTTCTGGAGGAGGCTGAGTGCTCTGGAGGGGCTGGCCACTGAAGCTGCACCATGCTCGGCTCTGCCCAGCAGAGGAGGACCCATTGAGGAGCAGGCCCAACAAATATTGAGGGAGCTGAAGACACATTGGCTCCATAGAGTTGGCACACCTGCTGCCATGATTAATACTGTCTAGGTTTAATCATAATAGTAATTTCAATAATTTTGTTATTTATACCCCGTCCATCTGGCTGGGTTGCACATGTATTACACCAGCTTCTGCTCGTCTTCAGTTTTCACAAGCAATTAGCGAAGCTCATCCCACCCTGCCCAATGCTGCGTTCACTAGTAACACAGTACATCATTGAAGACTTGTGAGCAAGCTTAGCAGTCATAGAATCAGAGGGTGTCTTATAGATCAGGAATCAGTTAAGTACCGTAGCAGAAAGCAAAGGAAAGAAAGTATCATATTTAGAAGATGTTGGCACGGGGGGGGGGGGGGGGGGATGCAATGGGACCCAATAGGATAAAAGTCTACTTTCACTCAAACATATGGGATGAATAGTTCTGGTTACTGTTGAAATTCCACCTGAATAAACTGGCTGCATTCATTGGTGGCTTCCAGCCATGAGAACTCTCTGCCAGGTGCCCAAATCAAGCAGTGCCATGTTCAGAACAACATCAAACATCCAGAACCTATTATAGTTGAAGAGAGCAGGTGCAACAGAAGAAACCGTAAGAGATTCAGGTTCTCAGAATGAGAATTTCATTGAAACCTTGTCAGCTTCTCTTGGAGTGGATACTTTTATATTCCCTTGTCCAATTCCATTGTGAGGTGGGGGGATGTGGGGATTTTTGTTTTTTGCTTCTGGGTTTTAAGTCATCTGGCAGATGCTGCACACTAGATCCAACAAAAGCTGTACAAACAGCTCTTAAGAAACAAAGTTGTGTCCTTCATCAATTGAATTAATTCATAGGCATTGTTCACAGATTAGCAGCCAGGAACATCTCATGCCTTTGTAAAGAGATGAGCGTTTTCTAAGCTTACCAAAAGATGAATGGCAGGCCCATGAATCTTTAAATACAGATCAGTGTTTTGATTTCATAAATCCTGGAGATAAGGGTGGAGCTATTGTCACCATCATTTTGGATAAGTACGCTATCAGCAGGAAGCCTTCGAACAGCTATGTCTTAGCATCTGTTTGGTTCAACATCTGTTAAAGAACTCAGGTACAAATTGTGTTCTTATCGTCATTTATCATATGAAGTATTTCCTACAATCCATTTGGTGGGCTTGCTCAAGAAAATTACTGTTATTCATATCAAGTTTCTCTGCATTGCATAAACCCTACCTGAAGTGCATTATACACTTTTGGCAATAGATACACAGAGGGTTCATCACAATTTGCATTTCTAGGCACAGGTCTGGGCTTAAACTTACCTGTCTGAGCACTTTTTTGCTTGGCTTTTTGTTGTTGTTGTTCCAGTGCTTTCCCCACTATAACCTGCTCTTTACTGCTGAATCAGAACAAACAGCAAAACCTGAACTGCTGTTTGTTCTGAGTCAACATTAAAGAGCAGGTTTTCCTGGGGAAAGTGATGGGGCAAAATAGACTGGGAAAGCATAGACACAGACTGGGAAAGCATAGACTTGTGCCTAGAAAGAGTGGGGCAAAAGGTAAGCGTGGATCAGTCCAAAGTTGGAAAAAATGAAGCAGCTATCAGTTCCAAATCCCAAGGAAGGGAAGACCACACACACACACACACACACACACACACAGACACACACACACACAGCCTGATCTACCCTGATCTCTAAGCCAGTTCATCACAAGGAAGAAGAAGGAGTACATAGTAAGACAAGTCAGTTAACATGTATATTAAACAGCTTGCCATTCTAAATGGAAGTTCTGTTAGTAATCCAGCTAAGCCTGGCGCCTTACCCAGCACCAGCTCTTTATTGAATTAGCTGACTTCCTCTTTGTCTGACCATATATTTGGTAATGCTCTAATCGCTTCACTAAATTGTGGCAGTTTTATTGTATTTTTTTTAATTAAATGTATATCTGACTTACCAGCAGAATTCTTAAAGGAGAAATGGATGAACAATTTATTACAGATGATATATTTCTTCACTTTAGCCATGCCTCTGGGTAGAATTAATCTCCTGATTTTTCTTTAGCAGGCTTTCTCTGTTACCGGTAGTTAGTCTAATTTACTACTTTATTATGAAACATTTTATTCAGGAAATTCTGAATTCTTGTTTTTTACCAGGATCGCTCCCACTATATGTATGGATTCCCTGAGCATTAACATCAGCTGAAAGAGCAGGTTGTGTAGCAAGTGGCAAAGGGAGCACTTATTGAAGTGGGACAAAATGGCCTCTTTATATGTTCACCCTCCTAGTGCCTTGGATTCTGCCATTGTTGCAGTTCCAGTTGAGGTGGTACCCTCATGGGATGAGTATTGAAGGTGCTGTTCTTGTGGTCTGCAGGCTCTCAGGTTTCTGGTCTGGACTCTGCCAATGTCTTCACCAGGTATAGCAACCTTGGGCACTCAGTCTCTGCTGATTAGCTTCTAAGCTCCTTCAATAGCTGTTTATTTGGGATACACACCCACCCTTCACAGACCATCTTCAGCTCCAGCCAGTGATTTCAGCTCTTTCAGGGTCCCCAAGCTTCCTCAGGCCACATTGTCCTTTGCCTGGGTTCCTTGTTCTAGCTGCTTCCTCCCATGTTGACTGTCTTCTTCACCAGTCCTACACCCTGAGATCTGACACTGACTGTGATCTGAGACCTGTCTTTTATGCTCCAGATGGGTCTCCCTCAAGCCAATAATTGTAGGAATTTCTACCCCTTCACCAGGTCACAACTCTGGTCCAATGGGATGAGGCAGAATGTCCTCTGTATTGTCCAATGAAAACTCACCAAACTTCCATACACTGTGTCTATAAAAATATTCATATCCTTATTTTGACAGAATGCAATTGGCAATTAAACTGACTTTCCAGTCACCTGTAATACTATTGTGGCTACATTGTACCTCTTAAAGCTTCTCAAGCAAGTCACTCAAGAAGAGGGTAAAACAAGGCTGGTGAAGTGTGTAGGCAAAGGAGGAGAACCCAAGAGATGCAAAGAGATGCCTGAAGGACCACATTTGCCCCACAAGCCCCGTGATGTTCCACACCTCTGCATTAACAACACAAAAACCCCGTGATGGTTGCTTAGCTGCCATGTTTTTATTCTAAGAAATTATGTTTAGGAATTCATGTTTATTTCATTAAATAATAAGAGTGTGATGTTGCTAATGTCCAGGTTGTGGGTTCAATCCCTGTAAGGGCCAGCTGCATATTCCTGCATTGTGGGGTGTTGGAGTAGATGACCCTCAGGATCCCTTCCAACTCTGTGCTTCTATGACCTGAAATACTTTGTAGTCTTGTTTCTACCCTTGGCCATTATGAGAGAGAATTAGATAATATAATGAAAGAGTAGTTGAAAAAGACAAAGGCATTCAACACAAATTTTCATGATTGCAAAACAACTTTTTCAAGAGGTTGCAATCAGGACAACATCTCAGGTTGTGTGTGTGTGTGTGCGTATTATATCTATATCTATCTGTATATCTGTATCTTGTGAATCCTATAGCAGTGGAAGAAGAACTGACACAATGCATGTGTTACTGTCAGTAGATCAGTGGCCATATTCAAAGTTAGGTTGTAGTTTCAAGCAGGTTTTTTTTTCTGGTCAGTACCTGAACATAGAATAAATATCTAGTTGGCCTCACCTACTTTAAACCTCTCAATAAGCCAAACAAAGATTCTGTTGTGGATCTATTTGCATTTTCCACCTATATACAAGCTATTGCTTCAGTGATTCTGTTTAATTCTAGATTTCTTCAATAATTGTCTGTATTCTCTGGCTGAAAGGATAACATCTCCAAAGGTTTTTCTGAATTCATCTTACTTTGATCACATCTTAAAATATGCCTAAAGAGTTTTAACTGTCAGTATACTAATTTAACAGATAACAAATTATTTTTTCTTGTAGCTATCAAGGGAACGCTTTTTCTTGGTACTTAAAAATCCTCATATCAATAGTTTAGAATGCAATTGTATACACACTTGTCTGGGAGTAAGTCCCATTGAATTCATTACAGCATACTTCTGAGTAGCCATGTGTACAATCACACTGTTATTCCCATTTCATCTTTAGTGTGCTTCTTTTTGATTCATGTGTCTGAGGTTTAATTTTAGATTCAACCAGTGCACAATAAAGCTGAAATATTTTTAAATTACCAATATTGGAAGACATTCATGAGTAAGCAAAATCGTGACCGTGTTCATCTTTGTGTGGTCTATTTGCCAAGCGCAATGTGCATTCCAGACAGGAAATAAGCACCTGCCTGAGCACAGCACACTTTTGTGAATAGATGCTGATCTCAAGTAAGTCACATTAGAATGAATTGTGATTGTTTAGTATTAATGCTTGGTTGATTACTGCCACTGTGCATCTAAGCAGAGAATTGGAGAGAATAGACTCTCTTGAATAAAAACAAACCAAAATAAAAACAAGAAAACAAAGTCACTGCATTTCGGGAATTTTATCTACTCAAAATACATAGCTCCATAATACAATTAAGTAATTTAAATCACAGTACCTAGAATACTCAACAAGAAAAAGCTTGAAAACAATACAGATAAATTTTACCACTTCTGGAAACCTGAGGAGAAGATAATGCTCTTGTGCCCTGTTCTTGTGGGTTTCTGAGAGATACCTGGTTAGCCACCATGAGATCAGGGTGCTGGACTAGATAATCCTTTGGCCTGATCCAGCAGGCTTTTCTTATGCACCATAAAAATGTATGACACTCATATATGATTAAAGAACACCACAAAACCTGTGTACAATAAGTTGTTCATCCATGAAGTATGGGGAAGAATGCCGGCAGCCCAGAGCTGGGTTCTGTTAACTCACTTTCAAGTTGCCTATTTAACTAATGATGTGGACATGTTTCCCCCACAACTACAAGGGTCGCTCATTAAATATTTCCCCTGTACTTGAAAGGGCGCACCCCACGGGAGACATTCAATGAGATGAAAGGGACTTATGGGGAGGATGCCCCATCGTATGACGTAGCCAAGCACTGGCATCAGCAGTTCAAGTGTAGTCAGACTTCAGTGGAAATGGCTCCCATTCCTGGGTGACCACAGTCCACCATTGATGAAGACACCATCTGGCAAGTGGAGGCCGGCATTTTGGAGGATCACCTCATAACTGTTTGCCAACTAGCTGCAGATGTCAAGATCAGTGTGGGCTCTGTAGAAAAAAATCATCCATGACAATTTGCACATGAGAAAGGTGTCCACACGGTGGGTTCCCTGGCTCCTGATGTCTTTCCAGATGCAGGAATGAGTCACATGCTCATGGGCTCTCTTGGCCATGTGTCACAATAGCCATGATGACTTCTTCGCTAGACTAATTACTCTGGACGAAACATGGGTCCAGAGACTAAATCCCAGTCCAAACAATGGAAGCACTCTGCCTCACCACCTTCCAAGAAAGCACATGTCCAACTGTCAGTAGGCAAGGTTATGCTCACGGTCTTTTGGGACCAGTATGGAGTAGTGATGATGGATTTCCTGGCAAAGGGTACCACAATTACTGGGACATACTTTGCTTCATTGCTGCAGAAATTGTGGAAGGCCATCAAGATCGAGAGGCATGGTATGCTGACCAAAGTTGTCAACATCCTGCAGAATAACGCCCCGGTTCACAACTTGCATGTTGCTCAGTCAGAAGCATGGTCCTGTGGCTATGAAATCTTTCCTCACCCCCCTTATTCTCCTGACCTTGCACCATCGGACTACCACCTCTTTCCAACCATGAAATTTTTGAAGGGCAAGCTTTTTCCAGACAATGAAATGCTGATTTCTGAGGTTAAGTCATGGCTTCTGGTGCAACCTGCTGACTTCTACAGACAAGGTCTCCACAGCTGCATAAAGCGATGGGAGAAGTGTGTGACTCTTGCTGGTAGCTATGTGGAGAAGGACTAATAACTGTGCCCAGTTTCGTTTGTCTCTGTCCATGGGAAGTACGTCAGGGAAAATCTTTAATGAACACCCCTCATACCTTTGCATTGTATATTTTTAGATCAATTGTGGTTGAATTATGTTTTTATATTGGCCTTTACTCGGTTTTTAGATTGTTAACCACCTTTCTGACCTTTATATGGAACAGGGATGCCAATTTGAATAAAATATTGGGGGAAGGTAAGCCTCGTCCCACATAATTGATCACAATATGTGGTGTGCCCACACCATTTGAATGGCAGTTGCTCTACCACTGAGGTATGGAACTTCCCTAAAGTGGAATACACACACACACACACACACACACACACACACACACAACCTTCCTAAATCTGGATGCAACCTACACACACTATCAAACAGCAGTGCTCTTTAGGGAGGTATGAACTATCCCTGCCTTCCTCCATTCATCTCAATATAAACATGAAAGAACTATTCTCTCTTGATCTGCTAATGCATTCCTGAGTGGACAATACTTTCTGCAGCAAGCAATGTCAAAGAGTTTGCCAGCTTCAGGGCTTTTTTTTATTAGCTTGTGACATTATTGAGATAAATGTAATTTTCTTAATACAAAGTAATATTTTGCATGCCTCTGAGTGGGTGGGATTCATTTGAGAAATAATGAACTTGTCTGATTTGATTAACAATCCAACAATATCAGTTGCAGTAATCTCGCCACTCACCATTCACCACTTTCAGACAAACAAGGCAAATTAAATGCTTTGGTAGCATAACAAAGCCAATATCTACATGGAAAAACCCATGACAATGGATAATTATTTCAACAATGCACTGAAAGCAATCAGGTTACGCAAAAACCCATTTGCCTACAAGTTGTAGAAAAATTACATTCAATCCCAATTAAAAGAACCACTGTAGTGACTTGTTTCTCCCTGATCCCATTTTTATTTTCATTAATAAATACAATTTATGTAGCTCTAGAGTTCATAAACTGTGTCATAGAGAGGCTCCATAAATCAAGATTAAAACTATTTGATTAAAGCTTTCCAAGATTAAAGCTACTCTCCTCCCAATAGTCTGGGAGCAAGTACTTTTAAAGTGGAAGTGAAGACTCATTGGCCTACTGTAAGTTTCCTGGAATGGGCTGTGCAGAACATAAGGAACATTAAAAAATATATATAAGTAAGAATTTTATTTTACTCATTGGTGCAAAGCTATGATGTCTGCTTATGCATTACCAGAAAAGCAGAACGCTGCCACACACAAAAAGAGGACAAAAGAGAAGATGGTTGTGCATATAATTTTTGTATGCTAATTTATAGAGAGAGAGATGCACATTTAGAAATGTCTATTATAAGTTTATATAGATACTATTATCCATAAAACTGTTCCTATAAGTTAAATTGAAATACAGTACATCTCACCATAGTGGGGAAGACAGGCCAGGTGACCTCGGTTTAATCTCCAAGTGCAAACCTTTGATGCCCTGAAGGTCAGAGGAACATTTATGCCTCTCCAACAGACAACAGGATACACTCATCCTTTCAGTTCTAAGAACATGAAATGAAAACAGCAGTGACTTTGTAAAGGTTAAGGGTCCCTTGGCCTTGTGGTTCAACTTCGACCTCATTGTAGTGCTGTTGCTTAGTGCCACTTACTGCTGTTTCCTGAAGCCATGGAATTGCTTTTCTGCATCGACTGTTCATTTTGTGATTGCTAGTTTTACCTATTGTGTTTTATTTATAATGCTCATGCTTGTTTTAATCTTGTGAGCAACTTCAAATTAATTTTTGGATAAAGAAGAGTGGGATATAAAGATAAGTAAATAAATAAATATAGGGTTGTTTTCTATATAACAAAAACAACAGCAGAAATTAATAAACTTATTAAAACTGCACAGCTCTACGCACACAGGTCTATGTATCTATCTAAGCAAGAAGTATTTATACTTCAAGGGACACAGTCTGCTTGGATCCAGAGAAGTTTCCTTGGATGAAAAAAGATTCCATCCATTCCAAATTTTAAATGTCTTTTAAGATGATCTTGTATCAACAGGCCTTTTCAGTTCATTTAATTTTATGTGATTGGCCAGTTCTTTATAAAGTTCCATTTTTTTTATTTTTCTGATGTTTACTATGATTTTATATTTGCTGTATAGCACTTAGATATTTTTTATACGAGCTCGTGGTATAATTTTCTTTTATATAAATGCAAATAATTTATCTGAGGAAAATATATGAACAAGTTTCCTTTTCCTTCGCTTTAGACAATGAGTGAGGCAAAACAAAATTCCTAGTAAACTATAGCTAACATCTTTACCAGTCTGACTTTCATATTACTTTACTGTAACACACTATGGGGAGGAAAAAAGCATTTTTTTGTTCCGTATTTGGGACATGTCACTGAAAAAAGAGCAGCAAATATTTCTGTGTATCCAGATCCCTGAAGCGAGAGTAACAAGGATGATTATTTGCATCACTGTTTGGCTGCCAGAACTGTTCAAGGAGAAAATGGGTAGTATAGCATTTAAAAAGCCATATATGTGAAAGGGAAGGAGGGAAAAACACATTTGGAAGATGGCAAGCATCATAGCAATCATGTTGCTTTTTGAGACAATCAGTTTAGGGTAGCGGTATTAGAAATGCTATAAGTAAACTCCATCTGTCAAGAGGAAAAATACATGAACGCAGAAAAAAACAAGGATGCTGTGACAGGATTTATAAAACACAATTCCTATTGCTCTAAATCAATAAAGAAAACAAATCATATTCTAGGGCTTCATTTTTGTGTAAAATGCTGGATCTCTTGGTGATACAACATAAGGCTTACCATTTGATGGGGAAAGTTATCATTCATTGGGGTCATTAAAATTAAAATGACATAAAACTTATTAACCAACTTCTCTTAAGGTGGGCTAAATGAACAGATGACATGGTCACCTATGGTTAAATCCAGTGCTGCATGTTCTTTCTCTCCCTATAGATCCCTGTGCACCCCTAAAATCTGCTCTAAAGGGTTTATTAACTAGAGTACAGATTCTTTATGGTTTGGGCCTCTTTTTTTCCCCCGTAAAGAAGTTGAAGGGTCAAAGACTTTCCTGATTTGAAATGTCTTCTTTGTTGATATAGAAATAACTGATAAACATGTGCAAAGATTTGGTGCTCCAAAATGTTGTTCACATCCATTTGCATGCTTCCTGGAACTGATAAAATACATTCTTACGGGACTTTGTAAAAGGCTTCCCTGCCTCTTCTGTTTTACAAGCAGCTCTTCACAACAAAGTGGGGAAGAGCAGAAGCTTTGGCAAGAATCCCAGCACAGGATGGTGGAGGCGCAGCAGCTAATGAGAGCCCCTGGTAATGTTTTAAACTGCAGGTTAATCTTCGAGGAAGGAAGACTTACTGCTCTGAGGGATGTTTGCCATATTGTGTTTATGTGGAACAAAGAGCTCCTGCATGTCAGTCCCAATCCTAAAGGCCTTCCAAACCTCATGTTAAGCCCTGCATCTGTCTCTGTGGAAGCCCTGGATCGAACTGCTGAGCTACTTCTGAAATCCCTTCAGACCTGCATTTTCTTCAGAATTGATGTTGCATAAATGAAATACAGAAAATAGACCTGATGTGAGGATAGAGCAGCTAATCATTGAAAACCTAAACCTGTGGCTATTTGCAAACATAGGGCAATTTTTTAATTTTTATTTTGGCACTAGTATGCAGATGAAGTACCATTATCACTATCATAATGGGCCCATGATTTACCAAATGACCAGTTGAGTTTGCAAAAGTGAAGAGTTGGGGGTCACATTTGCAAGAAAGGCATCTTATCTGACCTGAATTTTTACCTCAGATCTCATATATGTGCTGGCTATAGCTGTACAGACATTTTGTTCATGTTCAGAAAGACTCCCCTTACCATTCAGTTAGCTAATGTATCACGCTACCTAGGCAAAAGTTATGTCAAAACAAATTATTTTTTATAAAGAAAACCTACCACTGTTGTATCATTCAGTAGCACCCTCTAGGTCTCATTCTGTAGTCTTCCTCTAGGTTCCATGATATTTTACAACCTCTCAGACACTTCATTTCTGCCTCTTGCACTGGCTGGTCATCCCTACTCCAAGTGTGGGAATGTCTCCGAGTAACACATGCATCAGTCTAGTTTGGTGATATATGTTCAACCCTTCAGCACTGTGAATGTTCAAAACCAGACTTTATCTGTGAATGGTGTGACAAAACAGACAGAAGATATATAGGTGGGTGGCTCAGTGTTTGGGATTTATTTTATTTAAATTTGTATAGCAGTGTTATGAGATTACAATTGGTTTTTATTTGGGGTTTTTTAATTGGGGCGCATGAGGAGAAGATTGGGGCTTTTCTGGATAGATGTGTTACAGAGGTTCCTATGTCCAAAAAAGTTGAAATTACTGATCTAATAAACAAGTGAGTGTAATCCCCCTGCTTTGCCTTTTAGAACCTGTTCCACTCTTCTTCTTATGAACAAACAAACATGTGATATCAGCCTGCCTTCTAAACTATTTAAAACCTATTCTACGGAACCATATTAAATAGAACATGGCAGAACAGTAAAATAGAACAAGCCCCTGAGGCAAAAGAATAGAAAATAAAAGCTACAGGTATATGGTATGCCCAAGTGACCTAGCTGCTACTTGGTCACACACAATTATTCTGAGGCCTGAAAAGAATAATAATAAAAAAATGACAGGGTTATTAGACTGACTTTGACAACATCAGAATGACTGAAGAGTTCTTTGGGAGGTTTGATGTCTAGTTATGGCCTAGAGCTGAGATGACCCAGTTAACAACAATGCCCAAGCACTCTGTATTCTTGCTCTACCCCGACTTCAGGAAAACAGGCAGATCCCATTTACTAATCCAATTGTTGACAGACACTGCTGTACTTTCCAGGCTTTCTCAACTTTGTAGCAAAGCCAGTGGGGATGCATGTGGGGACTCCAGGAAACGTCAGATAGCAGGTGAATTTGGCTTTCATGTGACATCTAAAAAAACCCTGAAGTAGACTTTTCTAACAATTTCCCCTTTTAAGTTGCTCTTCGCTTGCACATGACTTTTTCCCAATGCCTGTCCTCTGTTTTTAAGCATCTACACAAGTAACTGATATATCTGTCAATGCTGGAAAATGTGCTTTGCAAAGCACTTAGCTTATTTGGGTCACATACCGTATAATGTCAGGGAAGATTTTCAGATGAGAAATTAGGCAACAAGCTACAATAATATGTGCTGACTTTTGAAAAATGAACAATGTCAAAGAACAGAGGAATTAAATTCTTGGAACCAGAAATTACACACTTCCAGCTTCTATCTGTTTGCAGAAGGCGGCAGAATGCTAGCTTGAGGGCCAAACTACACCTTACACTTAATGCATAGTGCACAGCTACATCTCCAGATTGTCTTTAATTAATTGATCACACATATGGGGTGTGATTGTTATATGTATCTTGGTGTATATGAAGGGGAAGATCCAACCAGCTATCATCAGTATGAAAATGGACACCAATGATCTGGATAACAAACCGGATCTTCTGTACCTTTAATTAACTAAAGAATATCCAGAGCTTATAGTGCATCAGAAGTAATTTCTCCTATCATTGTACTCTCATGTTGTGAAAAGCATCAGTTGATATTTCGAGTGTTTTGTGAACTAAAAAAATGGCACAAGAGCATCCCAAAAAACTTACTGTGATAACTCATGCCTTACTCCAACTTTCCCACATTTTAATAACCTTGCTAGTTGGGGAAGGAGTCTTGTATGTTAGAATAAAAACACTCTTATGTTGTCTTAAACTCTTCTAATAGGTTTGAAACAGACTGAGCATTCTGCTATGTTTCAAGCTCTTTCAGGAATGCTCCATGATTCTTTTTTACGGCATTATGTTATAGCAATTGAAGCGAAACAGCTTCAAGCATTTTCTAAAGCAGTCTAAAGGTTCAGTTGTAAACTAAAAAATTGTGTGGTCTAAATTCAGAGACAGCAATAGAAATGTTGTTTTTGAGGTCTCTGGCCAATGGATTGCCTTTAAAAGAATGATTGCTCTGACTTTCCCTCTTCCATTTCTTTGACGCTAGCCAGCAACAGATATTAGCTACTTATTGCACCTGTCCCTAGGCTTCTAGTTGGAAATGTATGATCTTCATAATGGCTGTGCTGTGCCAAGTTTATTAATTTGAAATGGAGGGAGAGACATCAGGCACTGCTTTGCAAAACATAGCAATCTCTCCTCCTGTACTAGTGTATCATAACATAAAAATTGTGTGGTCTAAATTCAGGGATGGCAATAGAAGTGTTGTTTCAGAGGTCTCTTTGGACAATGAATTGCTATAAAAGTATCATTTAATAATAATAATAAAAGGTTTTGAAACACCCACATTCTGAATTCCATCCAGGGGTCATCAAGATTTAGCAATGCAAAGGAGAATTATCATTTATTTTCAAACACAGTAGCCGTCAATCCATCTAATAGCCATCGATTCCAGGCAGAGTATTTGCCTAAACTTCACAAAGGCATAAATATAAAGTCTTCCATAATGTTAGTGAAATAGCTTTTCTTTCTTCTAAAATATATACATTTATTTGAGGCATATTTATTTATTTATTTAGCCAAAGGGCTCTTGGAGCAGCTTACAATATCAGGACTAAGGCTGTGTGCACCCCATGCATTTAAAGCACACGACTTCAGCCAAATAATCCTGCAAACTGTCGTTTACAAATCACAGAGCTACAATTTTCAGCATGCTTAACCAGCTATGCTTCCCAGGGTTCTTTGGGGGGAAGTCATGTACGGTACTTTAAATTTGTGGAGTCTGAGCCAACACTGGGAGAAAAGTGCAGTGTTGGCGTTGAAGCTTGATTTTGAGTGTGCCGAATGATTGTGTCCGAAACCTGGGGGTAGGGGTGGACATGGGGGCATGCAAAAGAAAACTATGGCAAATAAAAATATGGGTTAGAGCAGGAATGGGGAACATTAGGTCTGGGGGATAAAGGCTGAGATCCAAGCATCTCTCTCTGATTCTTGAGTCTCTTCTACTCTCTCCATACAACTCCTCTACTGGCCCTATTTCATGCCCTTCTTGAGTGTTTTTGCATAGCTGAAATGTATCCTTGAACTCTGATAATGCTTCTTGCTTGCCTGGAGGGAGGAGGGAGAGGGTAGCGCCTATGTGTGGAGAAGGTAGCAATGATGTAAAATTTGCATTAATTGCTGCACTACCTTTGGCCTCAACTGCACTGACCACTGGCATGTGGCCCCCACAATACTGACTATTAGGACATATGGTCCTTGGCCTGAGAATGGTTCCCCACCCCCTGAGTTAGAGCCAAGACTCCCCTGGCTGCCTACCAACCTGGGTACCAAGCAAGTGTGTTGGTGAGCAACTACGGAGGACAGAACTGATTTCAGTATGTGAAAACGCTGTACAGGCCCCATCTTCCAGTTAGGTGTGGATCATCAAGAGCAGAAAGAATCTTCTGATATGTGCCTTCAGCATCAGAAGTGCTACAGCTAAAAGGAAAAAGGAAAAACCTTGAAAATGCTGTGAGCTAGATATTTCAGTCACATAACTGCACCCGCACCCCCACCCAGTGGCAGAGCTTCATGCTCCGACACCGGGGGGTGGAGAGCAGGCGGGGTGGGGCTGGTGTGCGTCCTGGGGGTGTGGCATGTTACCTGCAGGGGCGTGGCGCCCAGCGCGGGTGGAGGGTCAGCCATGATGGCACCCCACCAGGATTGTGCTGCCGGGGGCAGTGCACTCCCCCCGCACTCCTTTTCCTCTGGCAGTGCCCCCATCCACACTCCCTGGCATTTTATACTTATGGAGAGCTTGTTGGGGGTTCAAAAACGGATCAGATTGACAGGGGGGAAAGTTTAAAACCCCCTTATGATGTGGTTCCAAAATCTTGGATCATTTCCATTTTGCCGTGTACCACCTTGGACCCAGGTCACCTCAAATTCTGAGGTGTCCTGAAGGTCTTCAAAGTGAGGATATGACTTTGTCAGAAGTTTTTGTACAATCCTAGCAAACACCAGCTTGGGACAGGTTTTATTATTTTATTTTGTCTAGGACTATTCAGAAAGGGAATAGTCTCTCTCCCCCCCCCCCCCGCCCCGCTCCATGGCCAGACTTCCCAATAGTTCCCATTTACATATCGAATTGGAGTCAGAAAATTAATGCCATGTCTAATTTAGCCCTCAGATTCCTTATCAAATATTGACAGGAACAAATCAGGCACCTTGTTATGTACTTCTCAAAACAAATTCTGCTTGTAGTAGTAGTACAATGACAACAACAGCAAGCAAAATATTCCTGAGGTATAAAACCAAAGCAGCCCTAGCAAAAAAGAAAGAAAAAAGAAAGAACTGGGGCAATTATTTTTTAAATGAGCAAATACTGTGTGTCAGAAAAGGTTGAAAGCTTTGGCAGGGGCAATGCAATGCATCCTAATGGACTTGAATATACAGCCCTGTTAATAAAAGACTGGAAGTTTACAACCATTCTGCAGGTGCAATCAGCTGGTGGGTGGTGCACAATTAAGCTTTTACAGTGAATTTTTTGTTCATTCCCTGAACTCCTTTCCTTGCTGTGGCAAATTAAATAAGAGATATAAAAGCAAATATTGCCTAGGAGGTATCTTGTGGAAGTAAACAGTAGTCAGTTGTTTAGTCAGCATCTATATGCTTAACAAACAATACAAATTAATATGAGGTTTCCCAGATTCACCATTAGCTTGATTAGTAAAATGCTCTTTCTAAGGAGTTTCACTGAACTTGGGAGCAATAAAATATAATAGAATCTGCACCCAGAAGGGTTTTCATGATACTGTAAAATTATACGTCTTGTCATAGCAGCTCTGTCCAAAGGCAGAATTCTACGTATGACACTTCAGAGTTCCTTTTCTTTTCTTCTCTTTCTATATATATCTTTTAAACACTGACATTCGAAACTATGTAATTTTCTTGGCTTTTAGTGCAAGGTTGTAGACTTTTAAGACATACAGTGCTGTTTAGAAAATGTAGCCCCACACTAATGAGCTCTGAATGGTAGCTGAGAATTAGTATTCAGAACTCATGTCTGTCAGAGAACATTGCTGTCTCAATTGAAGTCTTTGCTTTTAGACAAAAAAGGGTCATTTTTTTTCCTCTGAAGGAATGAGCTTAAGGTAAGAGCGGGTGTGTATGTGTGTGTGATGGGATTGCATAGCCTGCTAATGGCTCTAACGTGAATAATATTTGTCCTGGGTGTTGTGTGAAAAATGTTCTTCTATAAATAAAAATATCAATGAGTGAGTCTCTCTCGCTATCTCTCTCCCCCCCCCTGCCGCCAAAGTAAATAAATAAATAAACCTTGGTTACAGCACCTGGCTTTACTTCCACCACTGTGTATATATACAGTGATAATTAGAGATCATACACATACTGACGAGATGTGGGGATGATGCTACTTAGCATTCTGCTTATCCTCCCTGCTCACATCTTTCCACTGGGATTCAGCCTTCCCTATCTCTCCCAAACAATTGATACATGCAAATATTTAAGCCATACAAAGCCTATCTCTTAGCCTTAAACCACATCTGTTTGTTAGGCTAAGAACTCATGTTTATTGAGTACAATAAAGTTTAATAAGATTTTTTTTCCCTTTTAATGTCTGTTAAAAGGAAATGATGTGTGTGGAAAGTGGGCTTCAGCATTATCAGGCACATTGCAATTTCAAATGGTGAATTTTAACTAGTCCTGCATCAAATATTCTGCAATTTGATTTTGTGGTAGAGGCAAACTGTAATCTCCGGCAGTCAAAACTGCTTAGATCGTGTAAATATTAACATTTTAAAAATCCTGGTTGGCACAATTATTTGCTGTGGCACCACAGCTTTGGTACCATTTTCCCTGGGAGCTATTGATCCCACCTGAACAGAAATCGCACAGAGATCAGACGTTGAGAAGAACACTGTTCTTGTTTTAACTGTATGAATGGCATAAGCTGCCTAAGTGTGTTGAGCAAGGAGTGTGGTGCCATGCCATTGACATTGTGTCATTTTCTAATCAAGATTCCTGACTGGGCAGAACCTGAGCTCATAAAGATCAGCTCATACACTTGTCTTCTCACATAAACATGTACAACATGTGTGGTTGCTGAAAGAAACACCAGGGTGGGGCTGAAAGCATGGCACAAGTAGTTGTGAATAGGGCTGTCATAATTGTGTAACCAATCAGATTCAGTGTTGTGATTATATCACTCAGATGAATTGACAGTCATGTCAATTCATATGCAATTATTATTATTTTTTGCAAAGCGAGCAGAAAAGGAAAAACCTTTCCATTATGGTACTGCCAAAAATGTTCACACACTCTTATGTTAGTAATTTTTGCTGTACAGTGGTACCTCGGGTTACATATGCTTCAGGTTACATACGCTTCAGGTTACAGACTCTACTAACCCAGAAATATTACCTCGGGTTAAGAACTTTGCTTCAGGATGAGAACAGAAATTGTGCTCTGGCGGCACTGCAGCAGCAGGAGGCCCCATTAGCTAAAGTGGTGCTTCAGGTTAAGAACAGTTTCAGGTTAAGTACGGACCTCCGGAAGGAATTAAGTACTTAACCTGAGGTACCACTGTATCAGTGCTTCATATGAACACTGCTATTTTTCTAGGGGGGAAAGTGCCGGAACTCAGCATGAATGCCTCCCTGGTTCAGTACCCACCTGAGAGGTGCAAGAACTGAGTTCCAGTGAGTTCCAGCTGGAAAAAAAAGCCCTGCCCGTGAGATACAAGATTTGCAGGTTAAGAGTCCAGATGTTTAGCCTCCCTTTCAGAGAATACTGTCTGAATGAACCTCAACGAATTTCATCCCTCAGGGCTTTGGGCTCCTTAGTGAGAAACCAACCTGCTGCCCTCATGAAGGCCATGGTGTCAGCTTTTTTCTTTGCTTTATATTTGAACCTTGTGCTGGTTCTACAGCAGGGGAGTTGGACTATGAGTCACATCATCCCTGACCATCAACCATGCTAAGCAAGGTTGATGGTAGTTGGATCCCAATGGCATCTGAAAGGCTCACAGTTTCCCTCCCCTTGTTTTATATGCCAGCAGTACTCCTATCATTGACTCTCACTTTTATGAGTCCCGACTACTTCTCTCAGATATTATACATATCTGAAAACAAGTCCGTCACTAAAGAAAACTTGTTTCATAGAATCATAGAATCATAGAGTTGGAATAGACCACAAGGGCCATCGAGTCCAAGCCCCTGCCAAGCAGGAAACACCAACAGAGCACTCCTGACATATGGTTGTCAAGCCTCTGCTTAAAGACCTCCAAAGAAGGAGACTCCACCACACTCCTTGGCAGCAAATTCCACTGTCGAACAGCTCTTACTGTCAGGAAGTTCTTCCTAATGTTTAAGTGGAATCTTCTTTCTTGTAGTTTGGATCCATTGCTCCGTGTCCACTTCTCTGGAGCAGCAGAAAACAACCTTTCTCCCTCCTCTATATGACATCCTTTTATATATTTGAACATGGCTATCATATCACCCCTTAACCTCCTCTTCTCCAGGCTAAACATGCCCAGCTCCCTTAGCCATTCCTAATAAGGCATCGTTTCCAGGCCTTTGACCATTTTGGTTGCCCTCCTCTGGACACGTTCCAGTTTGTCAGTGTCCTTCTTGAACTGTGGTGCCCAGAACTGGACACAGTACTCCAGGTGAGGTCTGACCAGAGCAGAATACAGTGGCACTATTACTTCCCTTGATCTAGATGCTATACTCCTACTGATGCAGCCCAGAATTGCATTGGCTTTTTTAGCTGCCGCGTCACACTGTTGGCTCATGTCAAGTTTGTGGTCAACCAAGACTCCTAGATCCTTTTCACATGTACTGCTCTCAAGCCAGGTGTCCCCCATCTTGTATTTGTGCCTCTCATTTTTTTTGCCCAAGTGCAATACTTTACATTTCTCCCTGTTAAAGTTCATCTTGTTTGTTTTGGCCCAGTTCTCTAATCTGTCAAGGTCGTTTTGAAGTGTGATCCTGTCCTCTGGGGTGTTAGCTACTCCCCCCCCCCCCAGTTTGGTGTCATCTGCAAATTTGATCAGGATGCCCTTGAGTCCATCATCCAAGTCGTTGAAAAAGATGTTGAATAAGACCGGGCCCAAGACAGAACCCTGTGGCACCCCACTAGTCACTCTTCTCCAGGATGAAGAGGAACCATTGATGAGCACCCTTTGGGTTCGGTCAGTCAGCCAGTTACAAATCCACTGAGTGGTAGCATAGTCAAGACCGCATTTTACCAGCTTCTTTACAAGAGCTGCTTGTATTCTGTTATTTTATTTTCCCCTTATTCATTTGTGCTTGGTGTCAAGGTATAGTATTTTCTGCAAATTGTCTTGCTGAGCTCCACCTTCAGCAGAAAGCCCAGATCTACTAAGCTTGAAGGAGCCAAGCGCTTCAGCCTGTACTTCTTAAGGGACTTTACAAATCCCTGCATTGCATACCAAATTCTGTCTTACTTTTTAAAAGGCCAAAAGGTCTTTTGACAAGGACTCAGAATTGTTTCATCCGCTTAAGCTAACCTCTTTGAAGCAAACAGTTTTGATGCTCTGAACAGCAGTATTTATAGATAGTCCCTAGGGACTGGGATTTCTTTGAACTGAGGGATCAATGGTATTACCTGGGTGGTTTATTTAAAGACAATTTGTTTGCTGCTCTATAACCTTAGTTCAGTGGCAGGTACTCTGATTGTTCAGTTCCTTTAATGACCATTTTATGTATGTTTGTTTCATGCTATCATATTTTACTAACCTTCTCTTTTGCCTCTAACTTTGAAGCACGTGCAATTCTTTTTTCTTTCTTTTTTTGAGAAATAGTTTGAAATGATTAAAGATATTTTATTAATCCTCTGCCTAGTTTTCAAGGGCACAGCTGATTAGTAGTTTGGAAGAGTGACAGATGTATATCCAATGAACTCACAGAGTTCACAAATTCAGCTCATTCCAGTTACCTTTCTTGTTTATTCTTCACGTGAGGGCAGCTGTAGAATTAGTCTGAGTCATGCAGATGCCTTGATTGCAGTGGCACAGTTTCATGGGAGAAAGAACTTCTTAATCTTTCTGGTTTATCTCAATTTCTTGCACTTCCTGAGATCATATATGTTGTTGGTATCCCAAAGGGTATCCCCTACTTTGGGAAAGGGTTGCAGATAGTAATAGAGCAATGTTTTGCATTCACCTCTATTTATTTATTTATTTATTTGTTTGTCTGCCTTTCTTCCAAATGGGTTCCTGGCCCTAGTTTCAGTCCCTGACATTTCTAGACTCCTGCATTAAAATACTGAAAGACTTTGCCAGTTAACATAACCAGCACTGACTCAATATCTGAGTCTGACTCAGAATAAGCAGGTTTGTATCAGGAGTGTGGAATTCAGTATTAAGAGTTGAATGCAGCCCTCTAGGCCTCATTATCCAATGCCTGAAACTCTTCCCACAGCACACATCATTCCCAGGCCATCTCTCCAGCTTCAGACTGGGCTTTTTCTTGCCTGGATGGAAAATCAAGAGCTAAGAATATGTGTGCATATATAGAAACATATGAGTTTTTGTGTGACTACCGTGAAGCCTACCGCACAAAGTTAAGAGCCATATTTATTGCTCTGCCTATGTTGCCTCTGTCCCCACCCACCACTGGTATGTGGCTCCCAGAAGATTGCTCACTAGGAAATGTAGTCCCATTGAGATGAGAAAAATTCCCAACTGCTGTTCTGTATAATTGAATTGTGCAGAGGAGTGAATGTGTACATAAAGCATGATACTGCAGTAGCTGTGTACACATTAAAGGTAAAGGTAAAGGTACCTCTGACTGTTAGGTCCAGTCGCGGATAACTCTGGGGTTGCACACTCATCTCGCTCTATAGGCCGAGGGAGCTGGCGTTTGTCCACAGACAGCTTCCGGGTCATGTGGCCAGCATGACTAAACCGCTTCTGGTGAACCAGAGCAGCGCATGGAAACGCTGTTTACCTTCCCACTGGAGTGGTAGCTATTTATCTACTTGCACTTTGACGTGCTTTTGAACTGCTAGGTGGGCAGGAGCTGGGACCGAGCAACGAGAGCTCACCCCATCGTGGGGATTCGAACCACCGACCTTCTGATCAGCAAGCCCTAGGCTCTGTAGTTTAGACCACAGTGCCACCTGTGTCAAAAGGCAGTATATTGTAAGAAACAGGACAGATGCAGTATAGATATGGATTATGGCTAGCATCTTGGGTCCACCACTTCTAAAGCCAGTGGAGGAAATGTACTGGATGCAGAGTAAGCGGTAATGGGTACATGGGCATTGTGTTGTCCATTCCTTTTTATAATGGATATAAAGACCTCAGGATAAGCCAAAACAGTAAAATATTATCAATTAAATAGTAAAATAATTTACAAAAAGCCCCCATCAGGTATCTAAAATCTGTGCTCCAGACATGTTTCATAGACCTGTCAAAGAATATACATTTCCACTTGGCGTCTTAAACTTACCAGTTTTGCTGCCAACCTGATTTCCATAACTGGGGTGGAAGCCTGCTATCTAATTATAGCTCCTCAAGCTTACCTGGCAGATGACACTACCAGCAAGGCCTCCCCAGAAGATCAGTCGTCATGGGCTGCTTGATAGAGGAGAAGTGATCTCTCAGGTAACTGCTGGTGCTGGTTGCTGGTGCAGCATTCAGTAAATGCATTATAGCACTATGTGTGGTAAATACACTTTGCATGAGTACCTCTATAAGAGGTGTAGAGGGTTGAATAGAGGGGAACAGAGCAGTTACAGTGTGGCATGGGAACACACAAAGCAATTCTCAACTCTGTATGGTTCTGTCTTTTTGTTTTATAAAGCCTGTATCTTATGATGCTACCAAGTTTGCATTTGCGTGTTGAGTCCCACATGCCACCCCCCAAATAACTCACACTTCACACTTCAATTTTTGTTTAAGGTTTTTGGCATAAATTTTGGCCACAACTTTATTCAATACAAAATACGTGAGTGGTTGCTTAGGCATTGGTTATGACTATCTGTCCTTGCCCTCAGGGACAGAGCTGGCCTTCCGTACCCCAACGGAAGCCAGTGTGGGAAACAAGTATTGGGTGAGAATGAAGCTGGGAAATCAGACTAACACCTCTCACCCTCATGTTCCGGTGGGGCTTGACCGGCCCAAGTCCGACTCCGGGGACAAGGACGAAAGAATGTCAAGCCCCTGGATTTCCTTTAACGGAATTCCCATTCGCATCATTTGGAGGGGTAGGCACTTACCCCTCCAAGCACCAATTAACCAATGCCTAACCGCCAACCTTACAAGTTGTGACGATTTGCTACGTAGTAGGCAAAAACCAAATGGCACCAGCCAATCAGCCAGATGGCAAAATTCCTACTAGGCCCCCGCACCAAGGCGGACGACCCCATGACAGGCAATAGCAAGGTCAAGCGAGCAAAACAACAAACCACCCTATAATAGGGCGGGAGGGCGGGTGATCCGATTCAAAATGGCCAGGAGGATGTTCCCTTGTCTGGCCCCTGTATTTATAGCCTCCTGGCCCCTCCTTCCAATTGCCAAATTAAAACTCCCCAGCAACCCCATTAACCCTTAAATGCCTGGGTTGCTGATAATTTGCCAAGTCATTGTAGGGTGGCCTGTTCCCCCAACCGCAACACGTGCTCTCTGTTATAGAGAACACGCTTTGCGTGTTGAGTCCCACATGCCACCCCCCAAATAACTCACACTTCACACTTCAATTTTTGTTTAAGGTTTTTGGCATAAATTTTGGCCACAACTTTATTCAATACAAAATACGTGAGTGGTTGCTTAGGCATTGGTTATGACTATCTGTCCTTGCCCTCAGGGACAGAGCTGGCCTTCCGTACCCCAACGGAAGCCAGTGTGGGAAACAAGTATTGGGTGAGAATGAAGCTGGGAAATCAGACTAACACCTCTCACCCTCATGTTCCGGTGGGGCTTGACCGGCCCAAGTCCGACTCCGGGGACAAGGACGAAAGAATGTCAAGCCCCTGGATTTCCTTTAACGGAATTCCCATTCGCATCATTTGGAGGGGTAGGCACTTACCCCTCCAAGCACCAATTAACCAATGCCTAACCGCCATGGAGCCCTCAGCTCCCCGCCAACCACTCACAGCCCCAGCCAAGCCCTCAGCTTGGCCACCACGGCACCTATCCAAGCCTCATTCCCAGAAGCCGATAGGTGTACTCCATCAGCTCTAAAAAGGGCTGCCGCTTGAAAGGTGATTTCAGGATGAAAAATCACCTCTCCCCCCAACTCCACAACCCTTCTGGAAACCGCAGCATTGATACGTTTCCTGGCCCTTTCGATAGCCGCTGGGGAACGACTGCCCATCCAAGCACGTCGTTGCAAAAGCTTGGACCAAAATAGCTTTGCTGCGGGCACCATTGCCCGCAGCGTCTCCAGGTCACTCAAGATTGCAGCACGCAATGAGAAACAGTCCGTTGACACCAGGTCGTTCTCCCCTAGCTGCACCACGATAGCAGCTGGCGGTCCTTCCAACAGTAGCTGGCTCCGAATCCGTGGCAAAAACTCTGCCCAGCGCATACCCCTTCTGGATAGCCAGGACAACCGTATGTGTGAAGGAAGGCCGAGACCTGGACCCAATCCCGACTGCCGTGCTGCAACTCCAGCCCAATGGATGATGCTGTGCCCCACCATCCATATGCGCACAGTAGCTAGACCTGGGACAAAATGAACAAAAAACATCGTAAGATACCAACCATTAACGAACGTATCCCCTAAACGCATTCGATTTCCAACGCCCCAAATCCTTTATTCTGGCCGCTGACAAGCCCCAGTGAGCAGCCGTCGTGGCAGCTCCTATTCTAAAGGAATGGGGGGCGAAATCGCTAGCCGTGCCACCACAGGCCATAATTGCCTTACGCAATACTCTCGAAAATTGGTGTCTAGATAACGGCAACCCATCCTCATGCCGAAACAGGGGCCCATCCCCTTGCGTTCTCAACTCCAGGTATTTGGTGACATCCTTAACTGGGCAAGGGCCCGCCTCCCCCGTGGCCGGGAGACGAATCAAGGCACCCCTGCCCCCTTGATCTGTCTTCGATTGTCTAATAATAATTCTCAATTCAGCGGGGGATATCTGAATGTCCTGGAGGAGAAGGCCCCTTGAATGACCATCCCTGTGAGCTTCAACTACTAGCTCACCCACTCTCAATGCCCCAAAGAATGCGACGGAAAAGGCAGCCGAGAACAGGCGAGCCTCATAGCCAGACCAACAAACCACCCGGAGCTTTTTGCGCAACCTGCACAGCAAATCAAAGGAGATGGGGTGCCGGTTTGCCGGTCTGGAGGGACAAATTCTACCCCATCCCTCGAGCGCCCTGCGAACAACAAACTTTGCGCAAGGGTCTTTATCAAAATATATTTTACAGAAAAAGGCTATAGCAGCCGCTTGCACCCTAAGCGTCCTGGCTGCACGTCCCAATTGAAATAAATGCGCCAAATATTTCAACACCTGCGAAGAGGTGGGTGGGACCCCAGACGCCACACTGTCTGATAAGTTAACAAATGCCAGGAAGTCAGCCCAAGCTTTTTCATAAGATCTCAGGGTAGAAGGGGAAACCGATGCCGCTACTCCCTGAAAAACTAATTGCTGCCAAGGTTCCAGAGATGATCCGGGAAATATTCCGGACGTATCCGCGCCTCTGGAACCAGGAACCTGAACCGCTCCATCTGAAAACGGGACAGAGCATCAGCAATATCGTTAGACACCCCGGGGATAAAACGCGCCGAGAAAACTATATTATAACGTAAACAATGCAACACGAAGTCCCGCAACAGGGCCGAGACCCTGGGGGAGCGAGACGACAATTTGGCCAGGACATTCACCACCGCCTGGTTGTCCGTCCAGAAGCAGACACGACGGTTCCTGAACTCCTCGACCCACAAATGCACTGCCACTGCAATTGGAAAAAACTCAAGAAAAGTTAGGTCGCGCGTGATCTCACCTCCCTGCCACCCAGGTGGCCAACGTTGAGCACACCAGCGACCTTTCCAAAACAGGCCAAAACCTAAGGAACCAGCAGCATCTGATTGTACCTGGAAATCATTATGCAAGTTCAAGGTGTCCTGCCATAATGAAACTCCGTTGAATTCCTCCAGGAATTCCAACCAGATGTGGAGATCGGTCTTCACCTCCCGGGAGAGGCGAACCCGATGATGCGGAAACTTTAACCCAGCAGTGAGACGCGCTAAGCGCGAACAGAAGGGGCGCCCCGGGGCCACCACCCTGCAAGCGAAATTCAAATGTCCCAAAAGCGACTGGAGTTGCCTGAGGGTCACTTTTCTCAGTGGAAGCAGTTCCTCTATAACCTTCCTCAAAGCTTCAAGCTTGTCCGCGGGGAGGCTAGAAGTTTGTTCCACCGTATCCAAAAGGATACCCAGGTAAGTGAGCTGGGTCGCGGGACCCTCTGTCTTGTCAGCGGCGAGCGGGACCCCCAATTCTTGTGTGAGGTCGGCAAAGGCTCGCAACAGCGCTAGGCAATCGCCGGTGTCATTTGCAGAAGCCAGTAAAAAATCATCCAGATAATGTGTGACTCCGCCCAGTCCCGTTTTGGACTTCAGGGCCCACTCCAAAAAGGTACTGAAAGCTTCAAAAGCGGCACACGCTATTGAACAGCCCATAGGCATAGCTTTGTCAAAGTAATACTTGCCTTCAAACTGGAAACCTAGGAGCCAAAAATCATCTGGATGAATTGGCAAAAGGCGAAATGCCGATTCAATATCGCATTTTGCCAATAAGGCACCGCGACCAAACTTCCGAATCATCTTGATCGCTTGATCAAGAGAAGCATACTTCACTGAGCAGAGTTCCGCTGGAATAACGTCATTAACTGACGTACCTTCAGGGTGTGATAAATTATGAATTAAACGAAATTCACCCGGGGCCTTTTTTGGTACGATACCTAATGGGGATATATGCAAATCACTAAAAGGGGGGGCGTCAAAAGGGCCAGCCATGCGACGCATAGCCACTTCCTTTGCTATTTTCTTGCGGGCGACCATAGGCAGCTCGCGAATTGATTTCTGGTTAGCAGGATTCCGTGCCACGGGAGACATGGCTACCGGAATCCGAAAGCCAACGCAGAAACCATTGTTCAAATAAGCCGCGGCCTCCCTGTTGGGGTAAGACTGGAGCCAGCACTGTAGAACCTGCAAGCGAATAGGGGTGTGGGCTAAAGATGTCAAAACATTACTTTCCTGGTGCTGTAGCTGCAGCAGAGGGGGTTGGTTTTGGGCTTTGCTGATAACCCCCTCTGCCTCCACGAAAGGGCCGACGACCACTAAAGCAAGCAGAAGCCGCATGCGCGCCACCGCATTTCTCACAAATGTGGGCGTATTTACACCCCTGGTGCTGACATGATCCCTTATTAAAATCCCAGCATAGCATACGGCGGCTAGTTCTAAACGCCGCCGGCTTGGGCTTCTGCTGTTCCGGAACTTTCTTGTCAATGAGCGGGGCCACATAGGTGGTCCACACATCGAGATCCTTACGATCCCAGCGAGCGGACGGAATCTTGGCCGCTCGACGCCTGAAATTCTCATCGTACTTTATTGCCGCTTTTTCACCAGCTTTGGTGAAGGCGGAGCGAACGATGGATAAGTAAACCAACAAATGAAGAGATCTCCGAGGATACGCTGCCACCACTACGCCGGCGAAGACTTGGAAACAGTCCAGCCAGTGTTCAAATGTTCTGTCAATTGAAGGGGCACCCGAGCGTTTCTTGGAGAAATTTCCTTTCTCCTGGTCCTCGGAAGGTGGGGCCAATTTAAACATATCAACATAACGGCCATTCAAAATCCTAGACCGTAGCTTCGTCGCCAGGTGTGAACCTGGGATGATGTCTCTGGCTGAATTGGTAGAGACCTTAACGTCTGGTACCAAGACGCCGTCCTTACACTCCTGTACCGCCCCGTACTTTGCCCGGTGAGCATTGGCCCTCCTTTCCCAAGCCCACCTCGGGAGCCCCGAAGCCATTTCGCCGAAACCCCAGTAAAGTTCCATTGAGCCACCCGCCTCATCGTCAGAACTAGAAGACGTACCAGTATAAGAAGAAGAAGAGTCCTCCCTTCTACGTTTGGCATGCTTCCGGGATGACTTTCTGCGGCGATGCTTTCCGCCCAAAGATCTCCTGGCAGGGACTGGTAAGCTGTCCTCCATGGAGGATCCCGAGTCAGTGTCCGGCTGTGAAGGACCTGCTGCTACAGAAGGAGATACAACATGTGAGGTGCCGGAACCCGAAGCCACCACAGCTGAAGGCCGGACAGCCCCGCACCTACGGGAAGTGGGTGCCGTAGGGGTCTTTCCACGAGAGGCCCTCCTGGAAGACAACCGTGTCCTCCGCGGGCGAACACGAGTAGCAGGTAAACCGGGGGGTTGGGTAGACTGGGGATCCACCCGCGGACCACCCACTAACAGCCCTTCTCCCTCATTCCCGCTAGACGGTGATGAGGCTGGCGACGATGGCACCCGCGACTGATGTGGCCTCGCAGACGTAGTAGGCCGAGAGGAACATCGCTGGAGGAAACCATCCATTTCGGCCGCAAAACGAGACATGGCCGCTGGATCATCAGCCATGCTTGCCACCAATGACTGTACCCGCCCCGCCGCCTGGCTCGGGGCAGGTGAGCGCAGTGCCTGGGATGGTCCCCTGATGGGCCGTTTTGCGGTAGTAGACTGGCCAATTCGGGCCGAAGCACGCTTCGGGGCCATACCTGCTAGAAAGGAAAATCAACTGAAATTAGTGCTCCAAAACGCAGCAGTGACCACCACTTTGTCCCTTGAGAAATCAGAAATTGGCAGTTAAATCAATTAGTGAAAATTGAAATTCACTTGCACTTCCTCAAAGCCGCCAATAGGAGAGGCAGCTAACCCAGGCCCAGTTATTGGAAGTGTTCTCTTATCCTAGCAACCAATGATCAAAACCCTAAGACATAAAATCAATTGCAAAACAGGAAGCTATTCAAATTATTATCTATTTAAAATTAAATGCAATATCCCAGCCAGCCACTAGGTGGCGCTAAAGGAATCAAGCCAGTCAATTGAGCAGGGGAGGCTGCAATGCCAGATGGGCCACTGGGGGAGCTCGTGAGCAACGAGCCGCAATTACTCCCCACAGCCACTAGAGGGCCGGCAGATCACTAGCAGGTGAGCACCACGCTAGGCGTTTTAAGCGCCAGCGCGAAATGGAGGCCCCGATGAGACAGCGCAAAAAATTGCAGGCCAGAACAGGGCCGCACTGAGGCCTGTAGGCCCCGCTGGGGCCTCCGCGCCACACTACAGCTCACTGGCGCCCCGGCCTCGTCGCAGGCCCCTGCCGGGGCGTGCGCGACAATCCAAGCCGGAACGGGCTGCGCCAAGGCCTGTAGGCCCTACGCAGACCACCCGCGCCCCGTCACAACTCCCGCGGTGCCTCTGCTGCACCACAGGCTCCAACTGGCGGCGGGCGCGATACCCCGGTCTAGCGCGGGTCGCGCCGAGGCCTGCAGGGCCTGCCCGGGCCTCCCGCGCCCACCCGCGACTCCCGCAGCGCCTCCGCACCGCTGACGGGGCTGTTACCGGCGGGCGAGCGAACGCCTGCCGCGCCGCACTAACGCGCCGGTTTTTTGTCTCCCCAGCCGATCAAGGACGTCGGGCCTTGGAGCGGAGCCGAGAGCCAGCCGCAGCAAGCCCCACCAGCTGAATCCCGGTAAGAACGTCCTTTTGGGGCAGGGGGGGGGTGCGGGAGGGAAGGTGAGCCCAGCCGCGCTCAGCAGCTCGGCCACGGGGGAAGGCAGGCGAGCCGCAGGCACTGTTTTTTGTAGCCTGGGACGCACGCCGCTCCCCGGGCTCGATGCGGTGGCGGCGAGCTCCTCCTGCACCCAGAAAAGACTACCGGCTCCCACTCTGGTCTCAGGGACCCGAGGGTGCAAGGAAGGCCAAGCCTCCCCCGGCTGGGGGGGGGAACCCCACCCACAGCCCTTTAACTGCTCGGGGTCAAAGAATAAAAAGGTGGGTAGGAGAAAAGGATAATAGGAATTGAATGAAAAAGGATCAAGGAAGTAAGGCAGTGGGAGAAGAAGAGGGAAGAAACTAAGGTGAATGGAAAAGTTAAGAATAAATCGAATAAAAGGCCCAATACAACCGTCTGGACTGCGAGCAGCTCCTTGATCCGATTCAAAATGGCCAGGAGGATGTTCCCTTGTCTGGCCCCTGTATTTATAGCCTCCTGGCCCCTCCTTCCAATTGCCAAATTAAAACTCCCCAGCAACCCCATTAACCCTTAAATGCCTGGGTTGCTGATAATTTGCCAAGTCATTGTAGGGTGGCCTGTTCCCCCAACCGCAACACGTGCTCTCTGTTATAGAGAACACGCTATCTCATTTCTGAAACATTCTCAAATCAATCAATAACAGCCTATGAAAAAGAATATTGAGATAGATGCAGAACCACTTTGTTTGTTTCTCATTCTGTGGCTGCATGTTGTTATCTGATTAACTATCTTATTTGGATCTGTCATGTAAATCTATATCTAAAGACTTCTTCAAATGCTGATATTTGACCTAACAGACTGTATCAGAAATTTCTGTGTAGGACCAGAGCAGCATGTCAATGAAGATGAACAAATTTTTCAAATCCATGGATTATTCATTTGTCATGTGTGAGCACTAAGCCTGCCACATCAAAATCCCCATGAAAGTTTTACTGGAGAGTTTGCTGCATTCTGAGCATCTTTCCAGAGCAAAACAATTTACTCATCTATTCCCCTGCCGAAATACCTGAAAACCTGCCTGGGTGTAAAATCCCTTCTTAGACAACAACTACGCAAGGTAGTTGTGGAATTGGCTTCACAGTGTGCTTTATCCCTTATGATGAAGATCAGACACTGTATAAAGTACTTTATTAACTTCTATTTGGCTCCCTTATTATGAGTTGAGGTTTGATGTAATCAAGCAGGGGTAGAGTCCTGCATCATTACCTATTGCAAAATGTATGTGTTTTAAGAACCCAGTGGAGCAAATTAACAAGAAGAACTGCTTAGGTGGTGTCTTCATATAGTCCTCTGCTTCCTAATTGGCATGGCTCCCTAACAATACTGCTGTGAAATCTTTCTGCTGTAACACACTCTCTGAGTTAAAGACAAAAAATTACAATCGTGATCACGATCATAGATTAATTTCTAGAGTGCCATTTAATTCATTTTGTAAACATTTTGTAGGCATCCAGACTTTCTTCTCTGCCTCCTGATCCACTGCATTTCCTAACCAAGCTTGGGAGACTCTCTACTTCATTGGAGGTTTCTAAACTGATATTAGATGGTCATTGGTCAAGTATTTTTTAGCTGTGATTTCTGCAACACGAGATAGGACTCGATGGCCCTTGGGGTCTCTTCCAGTTCTACAGTTCTGCGATTCTGTTATTAAAGTTGAATGCAAAAATTCCCATAAAATGCAGGAGATCCTAAGTGGTAAATCTTGATATATATTTTTTTGATAAATTAAATTGCACTCAGGTCCTGGTTGGCCACTGTGAAAGCAGGTTACTGAACAAGATGGAGCTTTTCGAGAAGAACCCAAAACATTAAGTTTTCCCATTTTGCATACTTTTGTAGCAGACTACAAATTGTGGCTGGCAAACACCTAGTAGACCTGGCTGTCAGGATAATATAAAGAAACTGCTTCTTCCCTCAGGTATGAAGGCAAAGTACCCCCCGAGGCACTTTCTCATCTTTGCCTCATATGCTGTTTGTTGCCTGAAAATCTGTGTGTCAGATAGTAAGCGCCACATGGATATTCAAACTGTAGAAGGTATTACTCTTTCCCATTGCTAGGGGTAATACATCCCTTCACCTTTGTTGGACATGAGCACCATCCAGCATCAGCCACAGAGAAAGAAGAAACCTGCTGCTACTTCCTGCTGTGGGTGGCTATGGTTACTATAAACATGGACTGTAGCTTTGCATTGCATTGTGCACAACAGTTGCTGGGCAAGAAGGCAGAGCAGGTGAAAGCACAGAGGGAAGCGTGGAAACCACCATGCTGCTTTTTTGCATGTGCACACAGAGCAAGCAGCCACTCAGTTTGAATGGCTTTATTTCTCTCTCTCTTCAAACTGAGAACAACAAAACAAGGGAGAACAAACGTGACGTCTCTGTGAGCGATTTCACAGTGTGCCTTCCTGCCTGTTGGAAATAAATTCTTAAGAACAAAATGGTGGATGAGCTCAGCATGCCAAGAGAATGCCTCAACATATAAACAAGTCATAGAAACTGAAGATAAATCACAACAGCAGAATGATCATTCTCATGGCAAAGGGTTTGTAAAAGCTTCAGATCCTATGGGAATCGGTACGGGGGTTGAATGGGAACCCTGCACAAAGGCTCCATGTGCGATTATTTTATTTTTTTAAAGCCCTTAGACTTTTTTGGGGGGGCACACCTCCAAGCACTGTCAATTTATTCAAACACCTTTCTTTGCCCAGAAACAGCTTTAAAAACCTTGTGGGTAGTTTTGGTAGAAAAAGAAGAGTTCTTTGCCTTTGCTTGTGTGAACTCGGAGATTCTGCTGGTGGTAAACCCAGGTCAATAGAGGTATTTAGAGAACTGAAAGCTAAATGGCATAATACTCTTAAAGTCAATCTAGTTTTTTAAAAAATCAGTCCACATGCTACCAACAAAGAATGAACCAAGAGTGAATGAAGTTACCTTAAGCCACCTGCTTCCCTCCACTGTGAACTAATATTTCATTGCAAACTTGCATTCTATCATGTTCAATCTGTATTTCTAAGCAAAGAGATATTTGTCCTAACACTTTCTTTACAAGGAAACTCACCTTGACCTTAAGAAATTAAGAAACATGAAACCATTTATTTAGGGCTATGGAAGATTCCCCCCCTTTCCCCTTTTATGTGATTAAATGCCAATCTGGTTCAGGCAGGCTGGAGCTTGGAGCTGTTGCTTCAGCAATGATGTCACATCCACATTATATATTGAAAACACTCTTACATCACTTCAACAGCCATGGAGAATCCTAGGAATTGTAGTTTATTAAGGGTGTTGGGTATTATAGGTGTGTGAGGTGAGGCATGACTGTTAAAGTGGTACAAGAGTGCTTTAAATGTGTGGTGTAGATGCAACCAAAGACAGGGAGTTTGTAGAGGAGCAGAAAATACCCCACTCCCAGCTTGGTTCTCAGCCAGTTCCTGATCTGAGTAGGGGCTTCCATGTATTTCCCCCTCCTCCTGAGTTGCCTTGTCTGCTGCTAGCCAAGCACTTTGGTAGTGGCCATGATGCTCCTCCTGGTGCACAATATCTTCTGCTCTTGTGGTTCTAGAGGGAAACAAAAATGGCTGGGAACCAGCCAGGAATCCAGGAAGTTGGTTCAGTGGCCTCCAGTCATGGAGCAGAGATGTCCTTTGGGGTCACTCATAGTGTAACAATCTGCTTGGATGGCGGGGTCCTCCTCCTCCTCCAAGGAAACTTCAGGTTCCAGGTTTGGGCCGGCAAAACCCTGTCAAAGATTCACTCATAGTTCAAATATTCCCAAGGCTATCTGCAAAAGACATCCACCGGCCATTCCTATAAGCAGTGGAGGCTGGTACATTTGGGCAAATGGGGCACTGCCCCACCAACTTGAGTTAGCCCTTGGCCAGGTCCCGGCTGCCTGCCTTCTCACATGCTATCTGTCCAAGGGATCATGTGGCCTGTCATCTCCCTCTTCCTGAGCGTAGAAAGGAAGAGGGTGGGGACAAAATTAGAGTTAGCTGGCTCTGCCTATCATTGGGTCTCGCTCCACCTACTTGTTTGTCTCATTGCCTTCTGCCCTACCAGTCACAATGGGCAACCAGACACCACCACCTGGCAGCCTGAGCTTGGGACATGTGCCTGTGGTCCAAACTCTGCCTTCCAAAGATGGTGGGCTGCTCTTGCAGCCTGGGATTAGCAAACTGTCAGAGCTAGGATTCTCTTGCCTGCAGAGAAAAGTGGAGCAAGCCCTGGAGAAACTCTCAGGGAGGGATTTCTGGGCTTGCCTCAGCTAGCTGTGTTTTCAGGCAAGGCAGTTTGTGCACTCTGACAGCTCTGTCAGGCCATGCAATGCTCCTTGCTTACAAACTAAGTGGCTGAGGTGAGTTAGGGAATACCTCCTCCTCAGAAGGAGGTTTCTTCCATGCCTGCTTCAGCCAGCTGCATTTGCAGGCAAGGAGGATCACACATCCTGACAGCTCTCTGACAGCTCTTTGCCTGCAAGGCAAATGTAGCTGAGGCAAGTCAAGGATTGTGCACCCTGACAATTCTGTCAGGCTGGCGAATGATTAACTGCCCCCTCAATAGCCTCCCTCAGTTACCCTATGTTTGTTTCTGGGCCCATGAGTGAGTGGGAAGGGGAAGACTTCAATTACTGATTTTCTCTCATTGTTTTATTTTCCAATTTATCTTCAGAAGAGCTATTTCATCATACTATTCACTGGTTTAAAAAATATTGTATCAATAATGAAAACCTCACTGGGAACAGAAACTGACATTCAGGCAATTCAGAGAACATATTCAAGGGGGCAATTACTAATCCCTCAGCTGGGATGAACAGGAAGCCATGCAGTGGGTGAAAGTTGCAAGCTTTAAATTAATCCTCATTTCAACTTTACAAGGGGTCTTTTGTTAAAGGGATCTTACTTTGAGCAAACATTGTAGAAGGATCTTAGCCATCCTTCCGTTTCCCACTTCTAACAAAATTCTGTATGCTGAAAGAAAATTTCATATTAAAACCACTGTTATAGTCCCTGGGACACAATTTCCCCCCTGTTGATTGTAGAGACTCACAGAACATGGGTGCTGCTAAAACACATTGATCCTGTTTGCACATCACTTTGGTCCTCTCCCCTGCTCCTGCTGCTGGTGGGAAGTAAGCCATGGTTTGGCTTAGTGTTTGCATCTGAACCTGCACTCCTGGTTCATATGTCTCCAAACATTCACAAGTGATAAAACAAAATTCATTGGTTGGTTTACCGCTCATGGTTTGTTTGGGGAAAATAAAGCACAAAGCTGGGTTCAGGAAGAACACCAAGCTGACCATGGCTTACTTCCTGACAGTGCAGCAAGGAGTGGGGGAGGAGCAAAACACCTATCAATACATAGCACATTCACATTAAACCATAGCTTAATTTAAATATGGTTTAAAGTAACATGTAAATAAGGCCACAGGGAGGTGGTTCTGCAGTTGTAACAAAACCATCAGTTCCCGTGAGAGTTTTGGTTTGAAAAGGAAGAACTGGGTATAAAATGGGAAGCGGTAAGATCAGAGGAGTTACCTATCACACAGTATTTGCACAGAACTAAGATAACATGCCAGCAACAAAATTGTCTTTAAATAAACCACCAAGGTAACATTCATTGATTGATTCTCCAGTTCAAAGGAATTCTGATCCTGAGAGACCAGGAGTGTTAGATATAAATGGTGGTGTTCAGGGCTTCAGAAGTGCTTGCTTCAGAGGAGGACAGCTTAATCAGATGAAACTGAATTGTGAGTCCTTGTCAAAAGACCTTTTGGCCCGATATGAAGCAGGATGGCATTTCACATGCAATGCAGTGATTTGTAAAGCAGCTCCCTTGAGATCCGAGTAACAGGAGCTTTTAGCTGCCTTCCCTTTCTCAAAATCCTGCTCTTATGTGAAATCTTAGATCATAAAATATTGAAAAGGAAAAGTTGGGGGTGGGAATCTGATGCCTCTGGAGAATATTCATCTTGGAGTATCTCTGGTATTGGTCTTATTACTGTCTGGATACATGGCAAACTCTGGGGATGCACGATGCCACCATTGTACATTACCTAGCACTTGTTGAAACTTTATAAATGAAGAGAAGACTAGAAGCATCAAAAGTCTAGAGCAGTAGTTCTCAATTCTTTTTTAGGAGGGTGAAGGGGTGCTGGAGGTTGAATACAAGAAAACTTTCACTAATACAAATTGAATATATATTTGTATCCCACCTCACATTGCAGCTTAATTTGGGAAGAGCTGTTGCTCCATTATTGCTATTAGTTCCTGTGTGAGGTTTTGATAAGGATGTCAGAAGTTTGCTATTTAATTCTTTTCTTAACTTCAGAGGTGATTCATTTTAAGCTTCAGTCCACAGTTCCCCACAGGCAGCAGAAGGGTAAATAGGGTACATCACATGCAGGGTTCCATATCTTGGGCAGACATAATGTGCACAGAACAGGTTCCCCTCTGCATATGTCCCCCCCCTTAACACTTGAATGACAAGGCTGGGGGTGCAATTGTGGAGGCAGGGCCAACAGGCACTGGCTGTTTTTCTGCAGTTGTTAAGCATGGGGGGGGCACACCCTTGACTTTTGATGTTCAAGCAAGTTGCTTAGTTCTTCAACAGCACATCCTTCCTTGCAAAAATAATAATAATGCAAGTTTCTACATGGAAATCTACACTAATGAAAACTGCATCAGTCCTAAAGCTGCAGAGTTTGAAAGGTCTGTGGTGTCTCCTGGGGTGTGCAGGCCTGTTATGCTGTGTTAATACTCCTGTCTCTCCCCCTCCCCCACCACGCCTTCTTAGTTTTTAATATCTAATACTCCAAATAAAGCTTTCTTAGAGTTCTTGGTGCCTCTTGTGTGAAGCTTAACACTCTTCTGCCTTAGTGCTGTCAAATTCCCAGTTTTGAGGATTTTCTCCAACTCTATGTAGGCTTCTAAATGTCATGGACTGTGACTCAAAGCAAGAAAATGCACAGGTCTAGTGTAGTGGTGTGCGCTTTGTTTGCAAATTATACTCGCACATCACTGAGCAGTTCTAAATGTTCCTTGCAAAGAATCCTGAGATTCAATGGATATGTAGTCTGTATAAATAATAGCTGAGCTGTACAAATAAACCAGTGTACACTCTTTCATGCAAACACTTGTTCTGTGTATAGACAGCTTATGCCTATGTTCAGTGAAATGGGTGAACAAGCCTAAGGTTATCCCGTCTCCAGACTCCTCTCTGCTGTAGTCCAACTGTAGTAAGGGGGAGGGGCAATTACAATGACGAGCAGTTATTTTACTTATTTATTTAAATGTTTCTTAACTGCCTTTTCTGGAGTAATATACAAATAGGGTTGCCCGGTCAAGGGCCAAACCTGAGACATATGGTCAGTCCCTGGTGATGCCATGGAAGTAGGACCCAGTGATGTCATGGGAGGAGCCCCTGGTGACTTCACAGATGATGTCATTAGGCATGACACATTAAGCATTAACCATAGTCATGGACAGCATGTCATTCAAATGAAAAACTGGTCTAACAAATAAGCAAATATGTCACTGACTGAAAATTAATATATAAATGTTATCTAAAGCAGGTGTTCCCATGTTCCACTAAACTGAGAGGACCATTTCTTCCCACCTGCTTAGGGAACCTGGGCAAGAAAAACTTGTATCTAGCCAGAAGGGTTTAAAGGCCATAAGGCCAGGCACTTCTTGAGAAGACTGTTGTAGGAAGAGGGGAGCCTAGCATGGTGATTTTAGATGGAGATACTCGTAGTCAGGACGTCAAGGCACAGACTGATGTCCATGAAGTGATTTCTTATGCCCATTCCAAATTGGACTATGTTATTTTCCTGTGCCTTTGAGGCTGCCCCCACACCACCACAACAAAATGATCCACCTAGTCTCCACTCCAGGTAAATAATAAATACTTCCTGCAGTCCAGGTCCTCCAGTCTGCACTCCTCACCTCCTTGAACACTTTTGAAAAGAACAAAGGCTATCCAGGAGTTGCTGCGAGTGCTGGAGGCAGCCCCCTGTGCTGCTCTTCATGTGCTTTGCTTGCTTCTGCAGCCCGGCACCACACAGCAGATGTGCATGCAAACTCATAACCCTACCCTTCTCTTGAGCCCAACCCACAGAGTTGTAGAGGCAGAGGTTTATGAGGATAGGGGAGGAGGGGATAAAGGGGGGCAGACTACCTAGAGAATCTAGGTATAATTTGATGTCAGCTCCTGCTGGACTAATGCTTGCAAGCTATATGCACAGTCTCCTTAATAAATCAATAAAATTAAAGGCACGTTTGCCCACCTGGAGATTCAAATCCTCCTCCTGCCACCTGGAGAGAACCAGGCAAACCTGGAGAATTCAGGTCAACCCTGGAGGTCTGGCAACTTTATATAAAAGTCTGTGAATAAGCTACGAACCGTGGGCTCCCAATAGGCATCTGACGAGCTACTGTGAGAACAGGATACTGGCCTAAATGGGCCACTGGCCTGATCCAGAGGGATCTCCTTACGTTCTTGGCCTTAAACATCAACAAGCTTTTGAGCATAGCTCAGGAACTCTAAACTTGGAAAGTTGCTTCCCACAAATTTGAACTTTTGATTTAACAGCGTTTTGCATGTTACTGTGGTCACCGTAGATATATTGTGGGTAGAGAACTGATTACACAATGCATTGTTTTGTTATGATTCTCTTTTAAAATTATTTACTGAAAGTAAGCTTAGAAGCATTTCCATGTTCAAAGAACACAAAAAGGAAGCCGTCAAAAAATCTGCTTTAGTGGTTCACCCTGTAAGCAGAACATAATTCATCCTCTAAAAACCCATGATCTAATTATTTAGTAAAATAATACCCAAGTGAAACCATTGTTCATTTTCTACACATGGTCAGTATGGCAAACAAGTTGGTTTAATTTGCTTTATAATTATAAGTCTGTTATAGGAGGGCACAGCAGGGAATGGAGGCTGAAAAGAACTCTTACATTTGTGGTTTTATTAAGCCTGGTTTTCTCCAGGGAACTCTTAGCCTGTCGGATTAAAATTGCAGAGACCTTTTACTGTAGCAGTTCTGACAGTTATCCCCTTAGTAAAGTTTGCTGTTGTGATAATTACATTTTACCATCCACTCTGGTTTACTAAATGAATAGCTTCTCTATTACTTTTAACCTTGACCAGTTTTTCGTGTGCTAATTATTTGTGGCAATAATGAAAGTTTCACAAATGCATTTGGGCTGAGGTTTCTCCTCTCTTAATAGTGAGGCGTTTTCCTTCCCCTTTAATCATTTATTTGGGTGAATGAGTTTCAAATGTAGCTTTTGTAATTTTTCCATATATATATATATAACATTTTTTGAAGACTTAGCTACAGCCATGTATGTAGGCACTGGGTGTTTTTTAAGGCACGTAAAAGAAGTAATAGCTCCTGACTTTAAAATCTGGTAATGAACAGTCTAAGATGTCAAGATCCTTAATGTCCATGCACTAACCTGTGGCAAGTTATTTATGGGAGATGATCAGTTTGTACATGATGTTCCCTTGGGTTTTCTAGTTGGTCCTAATGAAATTATACATGACTGCTAACATACAATAGATTGATTGCATTTGACACATTAAACTATTCAACAGAGGCCTTGAGAATTACAAATTCATCAGGCTTCCGAGAAGCAACTGGAACAAGAAGTAGCCATCAACTCATTATTTTTACACGTATTAACAAACCTGGAACAAGCCCAGGAAAAGTAGATTTTGTACAAAAAGGTGATTGTGATCTCATGGGAAACTTAAGCTTCGCTTTATTGCCATTAAGAGAACCAGGAGCAGAGCAGGACAGGGTATAATTAGGGTGACTAGATGTGGTTTACCCCAAAAGAAGAAATGTATTGAGGTGGGCAGGAGGAGGGAGGCAGAGCACAAACATCTTAATTTGCATTCTAATTTATATGTATAAATGTATATTTTGTAATAAAATAGAAATATAATATAACACGCCATAGTGGAGAAGAGTGAGACCAGATGGCCTGTTTGCCTGCTCAGTTGTCTATGCATATGCTAACTCTGGCCTGCTGTGACAAGTTTGCCAGGCACATTGGGGATAAAACCACTTCCCCCTATGCCACCATTACCACAGAGCCAAGGTGATATGCCCAACTAAAATATTGTCTAATCTTGTGGGATCAGTTGCTGGCACCTGAGATTACATTATTTTGGCATTGATCTTGGTGTATCTGCTACTGATACGGTATTACTCTGCCTTTGTGCAGGGATAAGCATATTTGTTTCAGAGTAAAATCATAAAACTCAGCGGGACTTATTTCTAAGAAAACATCTCAAGCCTTATATCATGCCCTCCAAGTGTCTCAATTTTCCAAGCGTAATCCCGAATTATGAAAGCCATCCTGGCTGTGCAGAGCATCATAATATAAAACTACAGTCCTTGTTAGAGTTGATTATACAACAACAAGGGCTGATTTGGGTAGGGGTATAGACTCATCTAAAATTAACTATAAGGACCCAAGTATCTTTAGAAGGGAACAATACTAGTGGTTATTGGGTTGTTTCTTTTCCACCTTTCATCTTTGCAAATGCATGGTGCTTATAGGGTCTTGCTGCAACACACTGAGTTGGGTCTCTCATGGTTAATATGGCAAAAGGCAGAGAGAGACAGAGACAGAAAACGTAATGTGAAAGTGTTTTAATCTGCCCCTAATGGAGTTCATGGTGATTTTCTTTCTATTTGCTCTAGTTGTTTTTTCCCTCCCTAATCACCTCCAGGCGGCTAAAATTGAGTCTACTAATTGTTTCTACTTTTTAAAAGTTTAGATTCACAGCTTGACATTGAAGTTCATACTCTTAGAGTTTAGATTCACTTTTTCAATTTAGGGAACATGGCCTAATTCAGGAATGTGTGCTGCAAAGTGATTGTATGTGTTCACCAAATGCAAGTTAAAGCTAATGTTTAAGCATAGCATATCAGCTAACATGGAGCTAACGTGTTAAGCCACAGAGATTCATCAGAAGTACTTGTGAAAGGGAGAAACCATCGGTTTTAGAGCATAGTAAAATATATACTTGTCACTCCCGTTAGCTGTGTGAGGTCCATACATCTTTCTCAATGTGGCACTTCTGCTCTTGAGATCTTGTATATTTCCAGTATTCAAAGCACAATATAGTCAAGAGATTGTCTGGGGAGAGTTCTAGAAAAAGCAACAAGATGATTATTGAGCTTTTCCTCAGTCTCCATTTCAGCTGTTAACAGTGCATTCCTAACCCCATCTATTGAGCAGTGAGGAATGGTGGTTGAACAACCACAGCATCTGAAGCTCTGTATTTTTTTTTAAAAAATTAATAATAATTAAATAGCTTCACTGTCTCCAGGCTGGCACAGCTGTGGAACCTGAAGGTTTGGGCCCCTCTGAGAAGTGTGGGACTTTGGATCCAACAGACATGGCTAGAATCTATATACAGGAACAAGTGTCCAGTAGATCCAGATCCATTGATGCAGTTTCCTCACCCCAAATGTCTCAGTTTGGGGGTTTCTGCAGGCTACCACTGTGGGAAAAGAACTGGCTGCAGCAAGGGGTCTCTGCAGTGCTGGATCTTCCCTGCCCCCGAAAACAGCCACCCACCCACACCCAAAGGGTTACCTCCAACATATCCGCATCCCCTTCAGAAACATAAATCAGGAGGTTAAGACTGCATTGCAATTCTATTGCCTTATACACCCCTGCACCCACTCCCTCCTTTCTTTTTGCTATTTGCAGGAGGAAAATTCATCCCACCGCCTGCCACACAAATTACCATAGAATTGTTAGCCACGGCAAGAAGGAAAATGATTGTGTTAAAAACTGTCTGTATTTTCTGCATTGTTTTAAGCAGGTATTGTCCGTGGAACAGAGCTATTTAAGTGCCTGTCTTTTTATTTGTCTGACAGTGCTGTTAAGACGACGCAGCTTATTCCAATATGTTTCCTTTTGTTTGTTCATTTGCTTTTTAAAAAACAAAACAAAACAAAAATCACTCTAAACAATCTTAAAATGGTTTTGCTGAAAAACTGAGCAACCCCACCTCCCTGAATTTTTCTTAAACATGATCTGTGGCTCCAGGATTCTTTGGTTAATCTAAACATGGGTGGAATAAAGGAAGGTACAATCACTTTTAAACCTCCACAGCAGGTAGGCAGTTTAGCAGAATGAATGCAGAAACACGTCATAGCAATTTCGCAGGCTGTTCCTTCTGCTGTTGGAGTCTAGACCAAAGACAGTAGGAAGCTAAATTCTTATAGCTGGAATGCAGTAGGAAAGCTGTCCTGTGAAATATTTGTATTCTTCTAACACTCTTCAGCGAAAGATTTCTAAGACATTTATTTGACTGTTAGTTTATTTGTTTTGGCTGTATTCACCTCTTTTCTATCTTATTTTGTAAGACAGAGCATTTTTGTTGCTGCCAGGTATCTGATGAACTCATACTCAAACTCATCTATGACATGACAGGAAACTCACCGCGGTTCTCAGATCTGTCAGGGTACTCTGTGCCCCCAAACAAAACACAGTGTGAGAGAGTTTTGATTCCAAACTTCTCTGGTTTTGGATTTTTGTAACTTCAAAGCAGCTGCACAGGGCTGCAAACTACATTACAGATCAACCACACAGCAAACCGAACACTCACTTCATGAGGTATTCTTATGTCATCCTTTCAATTACAATCTCCACCTTATGTCTGCCCATAACTAGCTTACCAGAAGATGTTTGATACTCCTTCTCCTCTCATGAAACTAAAACCACTTATTTTCATGAAAAAGACCATGGCTCAGTGGCGTAGCGTGGGGGGTGCGGGGGGGGGGGGGCGGCCGCACCGGGCGCAACATCTGGGGTTAGGGCAAATCCACGGGTTAGGGGGCGCAAATCCACGGGTTAGGGGGCGCAAATTACTTGCCTTGCCCCGGGTGCTGACAACCCACGCTACGCCGCTGCCATGGCTGCAGCAATGGTGGAGAAAACCCTGCTCCAAAGCTTTCTTGACCATGTTACACATTGTTTTAGAGTTTACCTTTTGACCACATGCAAATTGTGATTTTCCAGGCTTCTAAGATATGTACTTGGAGAAACTCCCCACGCAAGTCTTCCAACTTGAGACCCAGTTTATGGGGGGAGATGAGAACAGTGATTGGATGGAATGAATAGGCTATTCCCCAAACCTCCCTTGCATGTTTACTTCACACTTGATGTGAATTCCTGAAGAGGGCTATTGCCACCTTTGGGAACAACCCATAAGAGATTGTGAAATAGCATAGTTTATCTGTTTATTGCTTGCTGTGGTCTAGTGATTCAGCTGCTATTTGTTGTTTTAAATTATTTTCCTGTTTTGTTTTCTTCTTTTAATGCTTCTGGTATATAGATGTTCTTAATATATTCTTTTCTGACCTAGTTTCACCAGATGTAATATATTCTGTGATCTGATGTTTTATAGCTATCTTTTTATTAGCTGTCTTTGTTAGCTTGTTGATAGAAAGCTGGCATCAAAATGCATGTTATTAGCAGCACCAGTAGTAGTGGTAGTACTGAAACTTGTCATGGTTAATCATCTACACACACACACACACACACACACACACACACATGACTCCTGATGCTGATTTGAGGCTAAAGTATTTAAATTAACTATGAATAAAACTAAGAGGTATTGGATAAATACAATATTGGATTGCACAATATATACTCCTTTTTTGAGAGACATAGCCAATACCAGATTGTTACAGGTTTAGATGGAAGGAAGGAAGTCTGTGCCAGCAAAATACACCTGTTTCACAACTATCTAGAAGAAATGACTGAGTAACCAAATGCTGTCTTTTCTCAGAGCCATATTACATAACATTATTCACTAACATATCTGAGAAATCCTATTTGTGAAATAATGATACACTTACTAGTAATGAATAGTTTGTGCAGACGGCCTCTGCATGCAAGTTAAGTAGTTTTCTGCATAGCAGTTCAGACTTTAATTTTTAGCTCTTGTGAAGGACATTTCCAAATGTGTTTAGTGAGTTGTTGAACACAAATGGATTCTCCTGTAGAGACAGTCACCAGAGGAAGTGATTTAAAATGGTCTTCATCTGATAACCATTTCATCCTCTTGTCCAGGATTGGGAAACCTCCAGCTCATGGGCCAAATTATCCCCACCAGGCTGGCCAATTTGCCCTGTGTGATTATTTTTGGCAAGCCACTCCTATATGTCACTCAACTAAAATCATGACAGCAGGTGTAGGACAGGTAAGGCCAGAGCTGCCAAGAAATAAGTCACAACTGCTAAGGGACAATCAAGAGTGCAAGAGTACCTTTCCAATTGCCCCTTATCAATAGGACTTGGTTTATGAAGTTTAAATTTGGTGCCAAATGCAAGTCAACTGGTTTGAGCAGGATCAGATCCACGCAGGAACTCTGATTGGAAGCTCCCAAGTGGGTTCAATTCTTGCTGAAAGCAGCAGGACTTGCCTTTGGTGCTGAATTTAAACAGTGCTGAATGCAAACCCCACTTCCAAGGAACAATCAGGATCAACAGCTGAGAGTAGGTTCCTGATTTTTCTATGTTTTAATTCAGCTCCAAATGGGGCTGAATTGGGGTTCAAATCCAATCAGGTGATTTGCCGATCAAGTAGACCCACCCATCTATCAAAAGTGGCCTCCATAGAGGGTAGCTGCTTTTCTATCTGGCTTGCCAGGCATAAAATGCTTCCCCAGCTCTGTTCTATTCCTAGGAGAAATGGATTATTTTTAAGGATGATATGAGATTTCATCTGAGTCTAGCTCAGATTTGAACCTCAGGAATTTAGAAGAGCCAGCTCCCAACTGGACACTACCTTTCAACCCTACTTTGCTTTCCATTAATCAGGAGTCATCCATTTAAAATATTTTACTGCTCTTATGTTGAAAATGAGGATAACATTAAGAATTTTTCAAACGCTTTGAATTTTACCTATATATTCTATGAGAATTCTTTTTTATTGAAATAAGCTGTGCATTTCTTGATTTAATTACTAAAACTTACTTTCAGTTTGTACTCATTTTCTAAGGAGATCTTAAAAAGCAGCTCCTTCAAGAAGCCAGGCTTAAGGGAGTAGGAAAACCCTACTATCTAAAAATGCATTCTGCTGTGCTTCACCTGCTGTTTAAATTTCATAGAACACTGTACTCTGATATTAACCTTGAGCCTCAAACTGCAGTTGGTCTTCCTAAGGGTAGACACTTTCCTATTATGTCCTGAATCCATCTCACACAGTTCTTCAAAATGGGCTTCTGCTGTAGACTATTCATGTAGAAATTTATCCAGAAAAATACAAGAAGGTGGTTTCATTTCCTCTTCCATAGCTGATTCCTTATCAGGAATATAACCTCTATGTTGGCTTACTCTAAGGCATTTTATGTGGGGCTGCCCTTGAAAATGGTCAACTAATACAAACTCCAGCTGCCAGGATTCTGGCTGGTTTACCTGTATAAAGCCATTTTGTTGTTGTTGTTGTTGTTTAGTTGTTTAGTCGTGTCCGACTCTTCGTGACCCCATGGACCAGAGCTCGCCAGGCACCTCTGTCCTCCACTACCTCCCGCAGTTTGGTCAAACTCATGCTGGTAACCTCGAAAACACTATCCAACCATCTCGTCCTCTGTCGCCCCCTTCTCCTTGTGACCTCCATCTTTCCCAGCATCAGTGTCTTCTCCAGGGAGTCTTCTCTTCTCATGAGGTGGCCAAAGTTTTACATTGCTTCTAAAGAAATTGCAGTGGCTTCCTGTTCACAACTGAACCAGTTCAAGGTGCTTGCCTTTAAAGCCCTAAGCTGTAGGCGTGTCTTCTCCTATACCAGCCCATGGGCGTAACCAGGATTTTTTTTTTGGGGGGGGCAAGCTTTTGTTAGGGGACAGAACCTCATAGTTGTATTGATTTCTATTGAATTAGGGGGGCAACTGCCCCCCGCTCCCCTGGCTATGCTCATGTACCAACCTGCCCTTAAATCAAGGTTGTCAGTAGATGGTGTTCTCTGTGTCTCACTTTTAAGAGAAATACCATATTTTTTTGCCCCATAGGGCGCACCAGCCCATAGGGCGCACCTAGTTTTTGGAGGGAAATAAAGAAAAAAAATTATTTCCCACCCAGGTGGGGGCTGGGGCGGGGGAAGCCCGAGCTTCCCCCAAGCCCAGCCCCCAGAACAGGCTGCTATCCGCAAGCCGTGGGAGAGCTGCGCGAAGTGTGCACCGACCCCTCTCACTCTCCAGGCTTCAGCGAAAGCCTGCATTCGCCCCATAGGATGCACACACATTTCCCCTTCATTTTTGGAGGGGGGAAAGTGCATCCTATAGGGCGAAAAATACGGTACATTATGTATGTATATAAATGAGGCTCTGAATGAAAGCTAAAAATAACAACGATGAATGTAGATAATCATAAAAATAGCTCAACTAATAGGCAATGAGAAAATAAATTTATCAAGAAAAGGAGTTTATCTCTTATTGGAAAAATAAAGTGTAAAATTTGGCAAATCCATCTTTTTTTGTTGGGGGAAGCTTAATGTTATAAAATTATCAATGTTTCATTTGAATAGTAATGTCATATTTTTCACTGATGTAATTATTTAAATATTAATATTCAACTTATCATTCTATTTTAGAAATATTGTTGTACTAATTTTTTTCCCCTTTATATTATCTGTATGTAATCTTTAGACACACACATGTTTGCAGGATCACCTTAAAGCACTGAGGATTAGTTCTGACCTCACATTTTGAATCCACTGGATAGCTTTTGCTCTATGAGACTCAATCAGGCAATTTACTCGATAAATCTACTGTAGCAGTATTAACTCATGAGCTAATATTTGAAGTTGCATGGATATCTTATTTTGACATAGTATTTTCACATTACATATACCCTATGGAAGCAAAATGTTACATCAGAGCTTGTTGTTAGTTTGATTTCACTGAGGTAAAAAAGTCTTTATATTATATAGGTTATATATATACTCTTAGCACTAGCAACTTTCATTTCACTGACTATACAGTAAAAAATAATAATAATTTTTATACCAGTCAAGCCTCCAGCATATGTCAGCAGTGGATCAAATATTAAAAGCAAATTTTAATAAGTGAGAATCAAAGAAGGATTTAAAAAGCTCAGGGGATTTAGAGATGAGAGTTCAGTTCAGGGAATTCCACAGCTCTGGGGCATAACAGGTGAATGCTCTGTTGCCCATGGATGAGAGACCTGACAAGGGGGTTGATGAATTTGAGATTTATTATTAGAAAGTAAGAACTGAGGGCATATATAAATGGAGACCAATTCTGATAGGTGTGAAAGGGAAGTTTCAGATAGGTAATGAAAAACTCAGAGCAAAATTTAAAAGTCAATGCGTTGACTGATAGGAAGCCAGTGTAAATCTGCCATGGCCAGAGTAATGTGATTGAATTTATTGCCATGAGTAAAGGCATGGGCTGCACCATGCTGAACAATGGGGTCATTTATGAATATTACTCTATAAAGTGCCTGCCGATCAGTGTAATCTGGAAGCAATAAAGTTATGCATTAGGGGAGGGCAAGTAACATAAATAGTAGCAACGTTGCCTCCTTAACATCGGGGAAATCTGAAAACATGTCACCTGAAGTGACTGCTTTTGGGGGGGAAAGCTTTTAAGAAGTTAACAGTAAATGAATTTGGAAAGCAAAGCAGAATGCCGAGTTGAAAGTTTCCAAGCGTTTGTCAGATCTACACAGCTGCCACCAGATGGGAGAACAGAGGGGAGAGCAAACGGGTAGGAAGCAGATGAAAAAGGGGAGGGAGGATTTGGGGATTTCAGTTCAGCATCGAGGGCTCTTGTGTATCCGTTACAGATGATGCCTTATAGCTGTTTGCTGGGTCAGGTCTCTCCCCACCTCCTTTGCCATGTCTTTTTTTTTTTTCTTCCTTCCACAGTCTCTTTAAAAGTTTGACAGCTCATAGATGGCAAAAAAAGATCAATTCCCAGTATGTCAAGATCCTAAGCTAAGTATGTGCTTACAGGACAAAAACTGAGCACAGCTGGGAACTGATCTGCATTTTTCTATCTGTGTGTGAGGAAAATATTAATGCAGGGCAAGAGTGACTTGGTGCTCATCCTCACAATGATTCGTCTTAAACTTGTTATTGCGTAAACCACTTAGACATTTTTATTATACTGTTATGAGTTTGTGGGTGCCAGACCTTTTAACCCAGGGGTCAGCCAACTTTTTCCACTGTCCCTCGGACCTTGTGGGGGGCCGACCTATATTTTTTGGGGGGGAGGGGAATCAGTGAATTCCTATGCCCCACAGATGCATTTTAAATTAAAGGACACATTCTATGCATGTAAAAACACACTGATTCCTGGACCGTCCGTGGGCCAGATTTAGAAGGCGATTGGGCTGGATCTGGCCCCCAGGCCTTAGTTTACCTACCCATGTTTTAACCTTTAAATCAAGCAAGTGTTATAAGAAGCTAGCCTGGCTTATATTTTGATGAGGTAATCGTCTGGGGCAATGACCCATTAAGAGAACAAAATGAAAGGGGATGGACTATTGAGAGAACCAAGGAAAGAGGCCCTGTGCTGGGTTTGGTCCCTACTCTATCTCTCAAATAGTTAGCAAGACAAAGCAGGAGTTTGAGGAGAGAGTTTTGCTGTTGTGTGAGCTGAAAGCGGGTGCAAAAAGCTGCAGGCTGGAAGGGCAGAAAGAAAAGCCATGGCTGATTTCTGCTTGAATCCAAGGCAGTGGCTATGGGAGAAATGATACCCTCTTTGGGTGTTAAGGCTGTGAACCCCTCCATCATAGGCTCAGGTTGCATATATGTGTAAATAAACCATATATCCTAAAGACACCACAGTCTCATTTTCAAAAGGAACTCCGGGTAAGTGCCTGGAACCCTTGGAACCATATGGGTGGCGTGCAACAATATGAAATTGTACACACTTTTTATAAATACATACAAACAGGCCTAGGAATGTCTGTAAAATACAGCTGAAGTGGTTAATAAGGTACCCCTGCCCGTATGGGCCAGTCTTGACAGACTCTAGGGTTGTGCACCCATCTCACTCAAGAGGCCGGGGGCCAGCGCTGTCCGGAGACACTTCCGGGTAACTTGGACAGCGTGACAAAGCTGCATCTGGCGAACCAGTGCAGCACACGGAAATGCTGTTTACCTTCCCGCCAGTAAGCGGTCCCTATTTATCTACTTGCACCCGGGGGTGCTTTCAAACTGCTAGGTTGGCAGGCGCTGGGACTGAGCAACGGGAGCGCACCCCGCCACGGGGATTCGAACCACCGACCTTTCGATCGGCAAGCCCTAGGCGCTGAGGCTTTTACCCACAGCGCCACCCGCGTCATCTCTGAAAACACAAGAGGCCTCTCTGAAATTAATTCTGAGATAGCACAGGAGATATGGCAAAGAATGTTTCACCATAATGTTGGAGGCGCTGTGGAGAAAAGGGATTTTTGCTTCATACGTGGTGGAGCTGCTGTTTTGCGTAAATGTTCTGGGAAGAGGTGTTCTCAGAGTTAACTTGCATTCCCAATTAGCCATTCCACCTGGGCCCAGCTGATAGCAGTCTTTTCAACTGGGAGTAATCAAGGGTTCAAACAAAAGGATTTGGTTGCAGTATTATTGCCCATGGCTCACTTAGAATTAACTAGTCATTGGGAAAGTAACTTAGCTTCCATAAAACTTCATGATAAACAAATATGGTAGTGATGAAGGATATTTATTAATATCCACCACTGTGTAGCCTTTAAGAAACAACAGCCCAGCGCACAGAGAAGTTCAGAAGGTAACATGGATGTCTGTGCTGCGCTCTTACGAACCAGAAGAGGGAAACCAAAAGAGCTGGCACCAGGAACATTAAAGAAAATAATGACAGAAGTTCTGTGGCCTTGATGTGACCCATGGGCTGCCTGTTGAAAACCATAAATGTAAGACGTTTCAATGAAGAAAACAAAATTTCATGTTACAATTCTGTATGAGTACAGATGGTAGCTTGCAGAATGCATTCTGAATTTTCCTTGACTCATTGAATGACTTTTATGACATGTGGCCTTTTTCCAATGACAAAATGTGACCCCAAGATGCAATTTGCCTGATTAGGGACACCAAAACCTTGCATCAATGGAAAGTGACTGATCATGGTTTTATATTCTATAATGTTAGGCATTCCCCTGGAATTTTATCTAGTTTCCTGCATGCTTTGTTGTTTCTTTTATTCCCTGGACACATAGTATTTTGTTGCATCACTTGACTTCCTCTTGTCAAGAACCAGAATATTGTTTGCTGAATAATCCCTCTGCTAGTATGTTGACTTCCATGTCTCTAACTTAATGATAGTACTTGATGAGTGGATGATTTGCCCAGTGGTGTTCATTGTTCATGCAAGTGTGAGAACTACACTCATGTAGGCCTTGTGATCTGAGTCACTAAGGAGTCTGTGAAGAATTGTGCTTTAAGACCATATACCGTATTTTTCGCCCTATAGGACACACTTTTCCCCCTCCAAAAATGAAGGGGAAATGTGTGTGCGTCCTATGGGGCGAATGCAGGCTTTTGCTGAAGCTTGGAGAGCGAGAGGGGTCAGTGCGCAACGACCCCTCTTGCTCTCCAGGCTTCAGGAAGCAATCAGCAAGCCTGGGGAGCCCGCGGGAGTTCCCGCAGGGCTCCCTAGGCTGCGGATAGCAGCCTGCTGCCCAGAGCGCGGGGTGCGCTGAAGCAGAGCACCCCGCGCCTTGGGCAGACATCGGGCAGCCCCACAAGATCGGGGGACAGCGGGGAGGCGGAGTGCCGCCATCCCGCTGTTCCCCGACCTGGTTTGGATTCCCTGACCTGGTTTTTTTTGGGGGGGGGATAAAGGAAAGAATTTCCCCCTTTATTTCCCCCCCCAAAAAAAAACTGGGTGCATCCTATGGGCCGGTGCGTCCTATGGGGCAAAAAATACGGTATTTTCTACCTCCAATCAGCTGTTTGGGCTGTTTTCTTTTTCGCTTACAAGGGTTGAGATATGGAAGGGTACTGAGTATGTGGAGAACATTTCTAACTGTGGTATTTATCATCCATCCCTACACTTTAATGTATTTATGCCATTATGAGAAGACATATATTCAGTGGATTTGTGTGTATCATTCTCTGAATAGCTTGTTAGTTTGACTTCAGTACTTTTGTACAAACAAAGATCCTACAACATCAAGTGGACATGTCCAGGGCTCTTTTTCAGCCAGAACACTCTGGAACTCAGTTCCGGCACCTCTCAGGTGGGCGCCATTTGCATTCTAAGAGAATGAGGGAGGTGTTCATTGTGAGTTCCGGCACCTCTTTTTATTAAAAACAAAACAATCAAGTTTTCACTTGATTCTACTGCTTATCCAGAATGATTTTGCAGAGTTACTGCCTAGCACTACTGAATCACTGCTGTCAGCAGGACTGTGAGTATAATTTGTAAGTATATAATTTCTTCTTGTACAATCCCCCCCTTTTTTTTTTTGCATCTGCAAGGACTGCAGAAATCTCATTCGTTTGTGTAGCTTGTGGGAGTGGATTCCCTTTTGGGTAATTTTTATTACCTTGTGCACATCATTCATATTAATTAAGTCATCAGGGTACAAAGTGATGCAGCTGGGATATTTATTTAAGCTTCACTCTGGATGGCATTTTTGAAGGTGGTGATCATATGGGACATCTTCTTGGCCTGGTGTATGAATTAGTTGCCATATTCCAGATGTTAGTATAATTCTGTAATCAAGCAAAGGCTGGGCATGCCAATGAGGTGAGACACCAAGCTCACAAGAGGAAAAGGCAGCATGAATTCTTGGTTCTATAGCTGATATACTGGTTGCAGACTGTTGCTGCCATCTTGAGGAGAGTCTTTGCAGTATCAGGCTTCAAATGACTAGGTTGATTGATTATCTTAAGAGATATGGGGTTAGAGAAGGGATAGCATGGAACAGTAACAGTGACAGATAAACAAATGGGCAAACCCTCTCCAAATTTCACTTAGACTGATAAAATCTTCAGTAAGAGCTCCAACAAATCAGATTTCCAGAAAACAAAGATGGATGTGACTTCACAGGATAATAATGTGTTCAACAAATTTCACTTTTTCTTCTTCTTTGCAATTTCAGTTTTACTTGTTATATTCATTCACTAATCTGATTTGACCTTTGCTTCCATATAACTTGAATTGAATTTACATCTATATATCTAATATACCTATTCTCCATTATAATATACCTTAAGTAGAGGTACAGTGGTGCCCCGCAAGACGAAATTAATTCGTTCCGCAAGTTTTGCTGTCTAGCGAATTTTTCGTCTTGCGAATTATTATTTAGACAAAGGAAACAAAGTCGCGAGACGTTTTCGTCTTGCGAAGCAAGCCCATAGGGAAATTCGTCTTGCGAGGCAACTCGCAAACGGAAAAACCTTTCGTCTAGCGAGTTTTTTGTCTTGCGAGGCATTCGTCTTGCGAGGTACCACTGTAATACAAAGCATCTTATACTGTACTATTTAAAAAAGAAACAAACAAGGACTGCTACATATAGATCACATAAGCCGCCCCAGTTGCAGTCTGACTAGCACATATGAGATTGCCTGGATAGTATAGTTACCTATTAAATGTTTTCACTCACTTGACGCCATAGAATTGCATTTCAACTCCCTAGTTCTAAAAAAAACCCCACAGTTGAGTAATAGGTTGATATGAAAAATAAAACTAGAAACTAATAGTGATGGGATTTAGGGGAGGGCCATCTCATTGGGGAGAGCATCTTCTCTGCATGCAGAAAGTCCCAAATGCAACGTCCCGCATATGCAGGATGGACACTAGTCCAAAAACACTGAGAATTTCTGCCAGTTAGTGTACAATATTGAACTGTATGGAGCAATGCTATAAGGCAGCTTCCTAGGTTCCTGTTCCTTCCCTAGGTTGATATTTCTGCCCTTTGCCAATGTCACAAGAATGACCAAAGGTTTGGGGGCACTTCACTCCATATCCCATAAACTTTCCAGTAGGTGATCTTCAATGTCGGTCATATCAGAGTGTACTCTTTGGAAACAATGGTCAAGTTCATTGATTTCAGTGGATTTGCTCTGAGTGTGACAGAGCTGGAAATCACCCAAGGAAACCTAATTTGTTGTCAACATGATCTTATCTATTCCTTCCAAAAGAAGTCCATGCCTTGACTAACTCTAGAGAGGCACCAGCTCCAGACAGGGAATGCTTATAACTAAACTGGGTCTAAAGTGATCCTTCCCTCAATTATGTCTAAACTGCAAAGTCAACAAAGCACTCCTTTCCCTTAAAGGTGAAGGACCCCCAACATTTAAGTCCAGTCACGAACGACTCTGGGGTTGCTGCGCTCATCTCGCTTTACTGGCCGAGGGAGCCAACGTTTGTCCGCAGACAGTTTTTCCAGGCCAGCATAACTAAGCTGCTTCTGGTGAAACCAGAGCAACGCACGGAAACGCCATTTACCTTCCCGCCATTTACCTTCCCGCCGGAGCGGTACCTATTTATCTACTTGCATTTTGATGTGCTTTCGAACTGCTATGTGCTGGGACCAAGCAACGGGAGCTCATCCTGTCGCGGGGATTCGAACCACCGACCTTCCAATCTACAAGCTCTAGGCTCAGTGGTTTAGACCACAGTGCCACCCACGCCCCGCCCTTTCCCTTAGAATGCCTAAAAAAAGTATAATGTGCAGAATGAAATCCAAGCTTCTAAAGCTCTGCTATATCATTTTTGTAAGGGACTTGTAAGATACACTACTGTATCTTATACCAGCTACTGATTACAAAGAGGGAGAAGGGGAGGGGCAAAGCAGTGGGGAACCTGGCATTGTGCAGGTGCAACCAATCCTGTGCTCGTGAAACTGCTTCTGCACAGTGCCAGGCTCCCCGCTGCTTCCCTCTCTCCTTAACTGACAGCAACAAGCAGCATTGGGAAGCCAGGAGTCCAATGCACACCCTGCACACACTCCCTTGATGGTCATTCATAACTATTTAGGTAGGAGTTCCAAGGTATGTTTTTGATCAAATGGAATGCTGTTCAACCCAGACAAATTTTGTTTAAAAATGGATGCAAGCCAATATTCTCATGCATAGAAAGTTTGAAGATGAGTTATTCGTCCCCCCCCCCAAAGAATCTAGTGACCAAAAACTTCCATTAAAACAGGTAAATAATTAAGTAGCATTTTAAATGTAGACTTTATCTTTTTTGTGGGCAAAGCTTCAGTATGTATTCTGGACTTTAAATGTGGAAACAGTAATACAAACTGTGTTTGTATGTGTGGGTTGGGAACTAAGGACTCAGGCTGGTAAAGAAAAAAAGCGTTTTATATGCGATATAACACGGTGACACCAGATGGCATTGTGGAGTTCCATTTTTGCCTACACGATTTCTCATTATAAAGGTTACAATGCATTTTTTCTGAAATGCTTCTTTGATGTGTCTAGATCCAGTCTAAAATTATATATATTGTTTCTGAATTAAGAAGGGAGGGCAGTTGTGTAAAATTTATAACACTTTTGAAATGTTCACTATGCATCTCTGCAAATGATGAGACTATTGAGCAAAGTAATGATGGGCTTTTCATTTTACTCATCAGGGATTTCTTATGTCCCACCTTATTTCCTGCCACCTCTTCATACTTGAGGTTCTAGCTTTCCAAAGACTCCTTAGTGTTCTTAAAGGCTCATTATTCTCACCTTTATCTACTAATAAGCAATTGGTGTTGGTTATATTATGGGTCTACTTACAAGGGAAAATGCAGCTGCCTCAGTGCCTCTACTGTCTGATTCTGAGGCCATCAAAGTTCAATTCCAATTACTGCTCTGTGATTTTGGTATGAGCCCTCTCTTTAAATAAGCCTTAGTTTTCTCAAGGCATAAACCTTTCCACATTGATTATAAGGCTTCTGTTACAATAAATTTCAAACATATCATATCCATGAGAATAGTGGAAAAGTTATTCAAAAGCCTATGGTTTGAAGACTAAAAACAGCAAATTCATCCTTTCAAATGTCGTTTTAACTTGACTTCATTATATGCTAGTATGGGCATGCGATATGGAAAGTTCCAAAGGTTTGATTGCAGCAGCAAGCTGATTTTTTTTAGGTTTACACGATCTATTCTTAAAAACAGTCATGACAACAAATAATAATCACAATAATAATAGAAAGCTTTAAAAGACTGAATATATATAAAATATATTCCGCATATAAAATATATTCCGCAATGGAATACAAGGCTCATATATGTACTAAACATACCAAATATTCATGAATGTTGTGAAATAAACTCAAATTTAATGGGAATGTGTCGACCATGAGATTGTTTGGTCATATAAATCATAAACTGCACCCAAGCAGAAGCAAAGTCAGAGGATGATATTTTATGAATCAGTTTTTTTAGAAACAGTATGAACATGACTTTTTTCAACCATAGATCCATAGAATAACAATACGTATCCTTCCATCCTTGAGAGATCTTTAGACAAGCGGCAACCAATAGATATAGAATTAATTGTTGAGAAGTAAAGTCAGCAATAGTATCATCAAAAATGGATGAGACATAGCTTAGTGTCCAAAGTGACCTGTTTGCCAGCAATAAAACCAATCTCTATTACAACCTGATTCCAAAACTTATGTAATCACATCCCCACCACATACGCCAATATGTTCCTCATACCTTACAATTCTGCCAGCATAAGGGGGAACCAGATCTAAGAATATGAGTTAGTAGGACTGGGGTTAAGAACCAGTGGTTGATATCTGCTGGGTGGGCTTTCCACAGGGTGGGTGCAACTACTGAAAATACCTTCTGTCTGGTTCCCTGTAGTTTCACTTCTCACAGTGAGGGAACCACCAGAACAGGCACCCCCAACCTTCAGCCCTCCAGATGTTTTGGACAGAATTCCCATCATCCCTGACCACTGGTCCTGTTAGCTAGGGATCATGGGAGTTGTAGGCCAAAACACCTAGAGGGCCGCAGGTTGGGGATGCCTGCACCAGAAGGTCCTTGGAGGTGGACCTCAAGGGGGTGGAGATGGTCCTTCAGGTATACTGGGCAGAAGCCATGTAGGGATTTAAAGTTCAACACCAACAATTTGAATTGTGCTTGGAAATGTACTGGGAGCCCATGTAAATCTTTTAGCTCTGGTGTTATGTGGTCCTGGCAACTGCTCCCAGTCATCAGTCTAGCAGCCACATTCTGGATTAATTAAGTCATCTTCAAAGATAGCCCTATGCAGAGTGTGCTGCAGTAGTCCAAGTAGGAATACAGTCCTAGTAGGGAATATATCACAGTAGGGAATATATCATTCTTCTAGTTGCATAACATATAGGCAAATGAATTTTGATGATGCAATATATTTAAGACGCACAGAATGCAGTACAATCCGTATAATACATATCCTTATTTGATTGAGCAGTCATATTTTTCCTGAACATTTATATCCTTCTTAAATATGATAAGTGAGGAGTTGCCATATTGCTCAAAATCACCATTACATTCAGATACTGTGGCTTTATTATCAAAATATGGGATATTCATGTAGTCTATTGTTCGACTCTATTCAGAGAAACCATTTTGCCATTGTGCCTAGCTCACTGAACACTGACTGGTGACCCATGGATCTTAATGCCAGTGAAGGTGAAAGAAGCAGTTCTGAGGGACAACATTTTCATTAGAAAAAATGGCATATGGGGAAGAAGCCTCTTCTTCATGCCATGACATTGTCTGAAATGGAGCCCCACCTCACTGCTGCCATTTTTCCTTAAGAAATTCAAACACATTTCCTGTATTGTCTGGATTGACCTATATTCTATGCCTGGCAAGAAAGGCAAAATATACTGTTTTCTATTAGCATTGCTAAAAAGCAGAGTTTAGTTTCACTCAGGGACTATTGCTTCCTTCCCCGCAATCCCAGTTCATTGTATTTTTCTCAGCCTTTATTATAATAACCAAAGTGATACTACCCTTATAATGGGTTGTCTTTGTTGAATGTTAAATCAAACACTTTTTTTCAATTTGGTACTTCTTTTCATAGTTTATTGGTTGTAATTTGGTGCTAGAATATACATGCCCAAACTAAAAAATGCTTAAATCACAAGGACGTGAGTAAGTTATTAAAGCTGAGATAACGCCTTTAAAGCTATGTTAAGTCTTAATGATCAAAGTTTTATAATATAGTATGAAAACTTAATGCTTGCTTTGCTGCCTGTGTTAGAAACCCAAGAGGATCAGAACTAAATGAAGTTCAGGACATAAAAGGTTTTGCAACCAAACAAACAAACAAACAAACAAACTTCTTTATAAATAAGTGAATGTTCCATTTCACCCACTATTAGGCCACTTTTGTAATCAAGAATCCCCTTTGGACTAAAACAATAGCATTATCTGAGTCACATCTCATCTCCCCATGGCTTACCTGAAAAATAATTATGGCAAACTGCACTGGAGTATAGAACCCTGTAAAAAAAAAAAAAAGTTGACAACATTCAAAGAGATAATCCCCATGATACTTCATGGTTGAACAAGATACTGCTCCCATTTCTGAACGAAAGCCATGGTTGAGGGAATTTTCCACTCATTTGACTTCTATATCGCAGGCCAATCCCTTTGACTTTCTTCTTCATCCTTAATGCCTCTAAAACTGCTAAAGAGACAGACTGTGGACTTAGGATTTCTGTGGCATTATGGATTTTATGGCATTTCTTTTATGGTGCCTTTTTAAAATACTTTGCAAGTATAGGTCAGAATCTAAGTAAGAAATTTAACAATTTATTAACTCTTCGCATGTAAACCGTACTCACATCCAGGACTGCTTTTGTATTATTTTATGGCTCTTACTACTAACACGCTGTGTTTTGGAATAGAGCAGCACAGTTCAATTTATCACAGACTCGGTGGTGAATATATTTTTAAACTAGAAACATGATGAGTTTTTGGTTGAATTGCTCTATCCTTAAGCTCTCCTTCGGCTTTTCCCTTCTGCTTTTGTCAGCGATTGCTGGTACACAAAACAATTATATACCCAATAATTCTATATTAGTGTATGTCTGTGTGCGAATCGTGTTATAATCATTTTGAGGTATCTAATAAAATGCTTAAAAATGTAGAAATCCCATTCTCGTTTCTAGTCCTGGAAATCTTTTTCTTTCTCTTTTGGTGTTTGTTACTCAGTTATATCTTGTTTTGTTTTGTTTTAGCGTCTATACAAAATGATGATAGTAATAATAATAGCCTACTGCCCCCCCCCATAAAAATAATAATTTAACAATATATTAAAGTGTTGTGGATTAGATTCAAACATGGTAGAAACTTTACAAAGGAACAGCATGCAAGTTTGAGCTCTGGAAGCTGTAATGCAGGGAAGCCTTTTGGTTTAATGCATAGCTCTTTTCACAGAACCATGTTTTTGTGACAGTATATAAATTAATACATCCACTAGTTCATTGCATTATCTGAAAACAATACATGACTTGGTGGGGAAATTTAGAAGCCTGTTGATAGGCGTATAACACATCAGAAATTGGAATTTGCTTGGAATCCCTTGGAATTTGCTACTTTGATAATAATAATAATAATAATAATAATAATAATAATAATAATAATAATAATTTATTTGTATCCCGCCCATCTGGCTGGGTTTCCCCAACCACTCTGGGTGGCTTCCAATAAAGATTAAAAATACATTAAAATGTCACACATTAAAAACTTCCCTAAACAGGGCTGCCTTCAGATGTCTTCTAAATGCCAGATAGTTGTTTATCTCTTGGACATCTGATGGGAGGGCGTTCCACAGGGTGGGTGCCACTACCAAGAAGGCCCTCTGCCTGATTCCCTGTAGCTTTGCTTCTCACAGTGAGGGAACCACCAGAAGGCCCTTGGCACTGGACCTCAGTGTCCGGGCTGAACGATGGGGGTGGAGACGCTCCTTCAGGTATACTGAGCCGAGGCCATTTAGGGCTTTAAAGGTCAACACCAACACTTTGAATTGTGGGTATCATCCACATATTGATGGACACCCAGCTCAAACCCCCTGATGATCTCTCCAAGCGGCTTCATGTAGATGTTAAAAAGCATGGGGGAGAGGGCCCAGGGGTCTGAACACTCATCCCCGACCACCACTTTCTGGACATGGCCCAGGAGGAAGGAGCAGAACCACTGTATAACAGTGCCCCCAGCTCCCAGCTGCTCTAGACGGTCCAGATGGATGTTATGGTTGATGGTATCAAAAGGCACTGAGCGATCCAGCAGAACTAGGAAACAGCTCTCACCTTTGTCCCTAGCCCGCCGGAGATCATCAACCAGCGCGTCCAAGGCAGTTTCAGTCTCATGAAGGGATCCAAATGATCCGCATCCTCCAGGCATGCTGTGATGGCCTGGGATTCTGATTCTGAGAGTGAACCGGAGGAATCCCAGCTGGCACAGGAGTCCCCGCCTCCAGGGCCGGCTGAACTGGGGCAAGGCCTAGATTCTGAGGAGCCTGCACCTGTGCCAGATCCTCAGGAGCAGGCACCAGGTGAAACCATTCTGGCCCCAGAGGTGCTGGAAGACTCAGTGTCTACAGGTGAGCCTCCCCCGGGGCCCAGTAACCCTTCGGCCTCTCCTGAACTGCAGAGGCTTAGGGCAGAGAGGCGAAGGGAACTGGTTTCTCCCAGGAGGAGTGCTCGCCTTAAGGCCAGGAGAGGCGGGGCTCCTGGGGGCCGGGACCGCCCCTGGCCTTAGAGAAGGTAAAGGCCAGTCAGCCCGGTCCCAGGTTGCGGGAGCAACGTCGTTATTGAAGAGCTGTTTCGGCCAGCATCCAGTCCTGTTCCTCCAGTGTTCCTGTTTCCCGCCCGGCTTCCTGCTTCTGATCTTCGAGTGTTCCTGTCTCCGCCCGGCTCCCTGTTTCGGACCTCGCCTCGCACCTTGTGGACTATTACCAGGCTAGTGACTCAGGACTGAACTTTGACTACGATATAACCTTCCCCCCGGGACCAGCACACATGCCTGGAGTTGTTCAGAAACCACCCGCTCAATCACCTTGCCCAAGGATGGAAGATTTGAGACTGGGCAATAGTTGGCCATAGTGGCCGGGTCTAAAGATGTTTTTTTTTTTAAAAAAAATGTGGTTCAATGACGCCTCTTTCAGCGGGTCTGAGAAGGCTCCCTCACAGAGGGAAGCATTCACCACCCCACAGAGCCCATCTCCCAGACCTTCCCGGCTTGCTTTTATTAGGCAGGATGGACAAGGATCAAGGAGAAAGGTGGTTAGTTTCATGCGTCCAAGCAGCCTGTCCACATCCTCGGGAGTAATGGATTGAAATTGATTCCGTGCAACTCGACCAGACAGGGCTCTAGCAATCTCCCGCCCTGTCCCTCCTCCCATGATGGTGTCTGCCTCCTTCCGAATATGAACGACTTTATCTGCAAAAAACTTTGCAAACTAGTTGCAGGAGATCTTGGGGTCTCTACAAGGCCCCGATGGTAAAGGTGGTTCTGTTAAACTGCAAACCACTTGAAAGAGTCTCCTGCTACTATTTTCTGCAGATGCAATAGAAGCGGTGAAGAAAGTCTTTTTTGCCATCTCTATCGCCACTTTGTAGGCTCGACGTTGAGCTCTAACCCGTGTCCAGTCTGATTCAGAATGAGTTTTCTGCCACTGGCACTCTAGCCATCTCAGTGATTGTTTCCTCGCCCTCACCTCCGAAGAAAACCATGGGGATGTCCGGGCTCCATGCAATCGGAGAGGGCGCTTCGGAGTCAGACAGTCGATAGCCCTGGTTAACTCCGCCTTCCAGCGAGCCGCCAGGGAATCAGCTGAAAGGCCATCAACATGGGATAAAGCATCCCCTACCACTCTCTGGAAACCATTTGGATCCATTAAGTGGTGGGGGCGAACCATCTGAATTGGTCCCACCTCCCTGCAGAGGGGAAGGGTCATGGAGAAGTCCTGTTGCACCAGGAAGTGATTTGACCATGGCACTTCTTTCTTTCACTTTTAGTGTCAGATCACCCACATCATTAGAGGTGAACACCAGGTCTAAGGCATGTCTGTGACTATGAGTTGGGCCAAACTTATTCAGGGACAGCCCCATAGAGGCCATGCTTTCCACGAAGTCCCAAGCGGCCCCTTGTAAGGTCGTGTTAGCGTGGATGTTAAAATCCCCTAGGACAACCAAACTAGGTGTCTCCAGGAGAAAATCCGCCACGACCTGAAGCAGCTCAGGCAGGGAATCCTTGGTGCAGCGGGGAGGTCGGTACACCAAAAGGAATCCTGTACTGTCCCTATTGCCCAACTTCCAGAACATGCACTCGGAAAACTGGGTCTTCCCAATAGGACGCCTGGTGCAAACTAATGACTTCCTAAAAATCATTGCAACCCCCCTCCCCTCCCACATGACCTGGGTTGCTGTGCGTAAGAGAAACCTGGTGGACAAGCAGCAGCTAAGACAGGTCCATCTGCTTCATCCAACCAAGTCTCTGTTACACATGCCAGGTCAAATGCTCCATCCATGATCAAGTCATGGATGGCAGTGGTTTTATTCATCATTGACCTGGCACTGCACAGCAATACCTTCAGGTCATGTGGGTTTCCCTTGTTGATTCCAGTATCCATCCAGTCAAGACCAGACCCGGAAGCAGGGATAGTTTTCAAACAATGACTAAGCCTGCCTCCTCAGTAATGACATGGTCTGGTCTTAGCGTAACTCCTCCTCCTGCCCATGATCACTGAGATCGGATGTCCCAGTGCATCCCCCCCTGTGGAACTTGTCCCAGCCATTCTGTTGGCTGGGGCCCACTCCCAGGCAGCCCTGATCCCGCCCCTTAAAAACAAAACGCAAACTATACAATAAAATAACAAAAAACAAAAGCAGAACAGTTATACTAAAATTAATCACCAACCAGATATCCATCCCACCCTCCCACCCCCCAACAAATAAAAAGGGGGGGTGGGGAGAAGGAAAAGCTTAAAATGCCACCAACTGCTTAAGGACATTTTAAAACACATTAGACACTTGAAACAGGGAAGCAATAGCAGAACAACCCCGCACTTCCCCAAGAGTTTGTTCCAAATGAGTCCAGCCCCATTCTCTAGGCACTGCCACAGGAGTCCTTTCGTAGCTGGGAATGTTAGGACCTGGACCCCGCCCCCTGGGCCAGTTGGAAAAGGCCTTGGAAGGGAGCAGGCCCTGCAGTCCTCACCACAGACGATACAGAGGAGCCCCAGCACAACAATTCTATTCATAGACCAGAACTGAAATGAGAGCCACTTGCTGGATCACAGCCTGCTACATCAGATCAAAGGTCCTGCTACAGGTCTGCCAACTCAGGAAAGCAATTGAGGGGGCTAAGGTTGTGTGTGATGTCACAGCATTACATCCAGGCATTGTGCATGATGTCACATCGTGCGTGACACCTGGATGTCGGACGCGATGCCCAGACGCGCTGTTGCACACAATGTCTGGGTGTTCCGTGGCAGTTCAGCTTCCATGGCTGGCAGTTCCTCTGCCTCCTGCTGCTGCCATGAGCCAGGGGCTGCTTCCTCTCCACAGCAGGAGAAGGTGGAGGAGAACAAGCCACAGTGTTGCTGGCTTGCGCATCCAGGTATCCTGTGTGACAGTGCTGCATCTAGGCGTCACACACAACATTGTGACATCACACATGGCATCGTGACATCACGCATGATGTCCAGACAAACATCAAGGTTGATAGCCTCCCCACTAACAAATATTGGGGGCCCCAAGGGGTTTCAGCTCCTAGGAGTGGCCGCTCCTATCCTGCTTCCCATGAAAGTCAACCAGATGCTCATGAGACAACAGTCTTCTCTTGTTGCTCCTCCATACCTGGTTCTGAGAAGGTTGCTGCCCTTGAAACCTAGAGCTTGAATGTAACCAATGTGAGTAGTACACTGACATATTCTTCATGACTCAGTTGACAAGCCACATAAGCTGGAACCTCTGAGTATAACAGATATACAATTACAGAAATCTATACTCAATAGCAAAGACAAGCTGACAGAGTGAGGTTTTTCTTAAACAACAACAACTTAACTAATCTACATATGTTACATCTTTGTATTTTTCATAGCACAGACTATTATCTAAAGTCAGATTTTCAAGGACAAAGAAGCTGTCAGAAAATGAGGTGCTATTTATTTTTTATTATTTTTATAAGATACCGAGGACTTATTTTTATTGTTCCTATAGACTACCAATCGTGCTGAGAAGCGCATTAACAGAAACAGCTTGTGTCTTCAAAAATAATGATGTTTTCCTTCATATTTTAAGTATTATATATGTTGCTTGGCATATGGGAATAATAATTTGTCAGAATATTTCAGTAAGAATGCGAAAAAGATAATGCTTTATGTTGCTGAGTCTTCTTTTAACGATCCTTTGCAGAAGCTTTGACAAAACCTTGGTATAAAATAATTATATCCAACTTGGACATGATTATAGACATTACATTTGGCATAAATTAGAATATAAACAGTTATGCCTGAGCACCCCAACTCAATTTAGTTTCATCATTCTGCTTTTTAAGAATGGCCAGCCAGATGCCTCCAGGACACCCTTAGCCTTCCCTTGCTTTGCCCTTTAGCTACCCGTATCAATTTCTGATTGTGGCAGTTTCATTTAGTTTTCATTGGCTAATAGCTGTTGGTTGGCTTTCTCCTCTGTTAAATTGTTTACCTCTTTTAAAAAGTGCTATTGATCATCAGCATGTCTTGCGGTTGCGATTTCCATATTTTAATTAAACATTGCATGAGAGAAAACTTTATTTTCATTGTCTTGAATCTACAGGCAATCAAATAATTTGGGTGGCTCTAAGGCTGCAATCCTAACAATGTTAGTACAGAAGTGGGTTTAGGATTGCAGCCCTAGTCAGCATTCTACAAACAGGTGCCCTGGAGTTGTTTTGGATTGAGTTCCAGTGGTCATGTGTGACGTTAACATAGGGGAGTGCTGGAGATGAAATAGTTAAACAGGTTACCCAATCAGAACCCAGGGGGTGGAGTCAGAGGGACTATAAAACCAGCTCTGGGAGGGGCGAAGGGAGGAGTTCGTTGGGAGGGAGTTGGGTGGGTGGTTCGAGTGGGAGTGAATTGGGATAGAGTCTGTGGGCAGGTTGAGTTAGTGTAGCGAAATAAGCTGAGTCAGGAACAGTTAGGGGCTAGGAAGACAAATACATATCTGAGAGGTGGTTTAGTGAGTGAGAGCAGGTAGCGGAAGTTATAAGTCTGGATAGGCACCCCATGAATGTAATGACCGATACCGTTTAGGAAACCACACGCTTGTTAAACTGCAATAAATAAATAGAAGTTTATGTTCCAATTTAACCCTGACTGGACTCAGCATTGTACCAGGTAGGGCCTGGGTGGTGGCAGTGAGAAATAAAGTGGTGGCACAGGGATCAATAGACGGTGAAACGTCCGGGGACCCTGTGTGATCGCCACATCACGGATCATGAAAACTGGAGTCCAAAAAACCTGGAGGGCACCAAGTTGCAGAAAGAAACCGTAAGTTCCAGTATTATAAATCAAAGGAAAATGTTGCACGATCTCTCTACATCATTCATAATTTTATAAACTTCTATCATGTGTCCCTTTCATCTTATCCCCCCCCCCCAAAGCCTTCACTAAATCTTCAATTTAGGCCAAGTAAAACCTGTCTCTTTATTCCTGCAGTTTTCTAGTTTTTCACCACACCATCTCAGATATCTCTGTGGTCTTCATCTGAGGCCCTTCTCTGTGCACCAACATGAAGGAGAATGGGCCTTTTCAGTGGTGTCCTCCCATCTGTGGAATGCCGTCTTAGGGAGATGCAGGTGGCACCAACCTTATCAATCTTTTGATGCTACACTAAGACCTTTTTGTTTCGCAGGCCTTTGGTTACTTAATGTTGTATCCTATGGTGGTGCTTATCTTTTAGTAGGGAGTAGAACTTGTCCTGATTAATATATTGCTGGATGAGCTTTTTTTTTGTATTTTTGATTGTTTGTTAATTGTTCTAATTTTTCTGGTTTAAAATTCCTTTTATGTGTTGTATTTTACCATTTTTATTGTATAAAGTGACTGATACATCATCATCAACAACAACATTAATTCCTGAAAACTCGTCAGTGCATTTCATTGATCTTTGCTGTATAGGGAAGTGGGAACATTCTTAATAAATAAGAATCTAGTTTGTGCCAGAATTTTTCGTACACTCAGCCACTGTTTTTGCTTCTTATCAGGTTGCACAAAAATTTGGTCATTCAGTGGCAGATATTTTTTGCTGATAGAAAGTAAATAGGATAGACTCAGCAATGATTGATTATAATTGTCTATACCAGTGGAAATGTAATACTGAATTTGTATAAATTTGTATAAATTGAATTTGTCAGATTACCACAGTATCCCTACCTCAAATCCTTTAGCCTTTCCTTGTTGGGAAAGTCTTCCAAGCTAATAATGAACTTTGGTATTAGAAGTCATGGTAAGCGCTTACAAATTAATCCAGTTGCCACAATAAGAGACACTAATTGCTGTAACATGCCACTAGGGACGGGGCAGAAATTGGATTCAGTTTGCATTTAAAGGTGACGATAGCTGATTCATGCTTTCCAAAACAATATACAAGCTATCCTTCAAGTTCTCATTCCCATGAATTTTGCACTGCAGTTCTCCTACCAAGTAATGGGTTAAAAAAATGCGTATACCCAGATAAAGTGTGCATAAACTTGCATACATATGTGCAATGAATTATATAAGTGAAAATTGCTTTGCAAAAAATGTATATATTAGGGGAAATTTACACTAAGATGGCGATGGGTTTTCGTGAAAACTTTTTCTGGGGAAGAGACAGTTACAAACTGAGGACTGGATTTAGGATTCGAAAAATGAGAAACTGAGGGAAATGAAAATTGACAATTCGCCTATCCCTAAATGACCCTGTGGGATTGTCATCATGAAATAGTGCGCCACAGTTGCACTATATTTTTCTAGGGTTATCATGAATTAAAAGGTAAAGGTACCCCTGCCCGTACGGGCCAGTCTTGACAGACTCTAGGGTTGTGCGCCCATCTCACTCAAGAGGCCGGGGGCCAGCGCTGTCCGGAGACACTTCTGGGTCACGTGGCCAGCGTGACATCGCTGCTCTGGCGAGCCAGAGCCACACACGGAAACGCCGTTTACCTTCCCGCTAGTAAGCGGTCCCTATTTATCTACTTGCACTCGAAGGTGCTTTCGAACTGCTAGGTTGGCAGGCGCTGGGACCGAGCAACGGGAGCGCACCCCACCACGGGGATTCAAACCGCCGACCTTTCGATCGGCAAGCCCTAGGCGCTGAGGCTTTTACCCACAGCGCCACCCGCGTCCCTGCCATGAATTAGTTGTCTCTTTATAGCAGAGTGTGTCCTGTTGCTGACCAGATGTGTGTGGGTATGCACAGCAATCTCCACACTGTCACAAATCTCTAGAGAAGGAAGGAAGCAGTAATAGTGTGGAGGAAAATCCCACAGGAAATTCTGTGCTAAGTTCTTCTGCACACTAAAAACTTGCCACGTGGTAACCTCACACTGTTCCATGCTTTGTATAGAGACTCCTTTCTTATAGTATGGTTTCTTTTGTGGGTTGTCTAAATCTGTATAAAAAGATAGATATGCTGCAAGCGTGCTGAAATATATGTACCTCATCCGTGCGTATTTGGCAGATACTATGGAACTTGCACTTTTCCAAGTGATACACAATGTAAGTTCTGTGTTTGCGAGGAGTCAGTATATTTGTGTGGCAGCACCTGGGGTTCAGACTCCCTGAATAATGACATTAGACAGGTGCCCTCACTATATTTATGATTCCTGCTGAAAACTTTGTTTTTATTTCAGCCAGTCTGCCCACATATAGTTACCTATATTCTTGCAAAGATTTTACTGGTTTTATATGTGTTTTAATGATCATTATTTGTGTTTTAATGATCAGTATTTTATATATGTTGTTGTTTTTAATAGTTTTGTGGATTTTAGCTGTTTGATCTACAATTTTATTATGTACCCTGCTTAGATAGCTCTTTGATAAAGCAGTTTTTATAACTTCCTTTAAAAAAAAAATTAGGAGAGAGTTATATAAAGGAGTGAAAAGGTATTGTGGAAGCCTCTTACTTCTTTGACAATGCATTTGCATTATTCTCTGTTTCAAAGACCAGTTTAATACTGGTATGTTCCCCCTGCATTCTTCCTGGAAGTCTACTGCAGGAAGTCTAGTAGAAATTTATGACATCTCTGCAGCTTGGAGGACTGAACTGCAATATTTACGTTTCCTTACAGATTCTTTTATTGGTCACCACTGGTCAACGCTCAAGTTGAAGTGAACCACAAATTCTATGTTCTGGCAGCAGTACAATTCCCAGATGCTCATAATGCTATTTCCCACTTTGTGAGCTCTTGACTGGAGTCTTAACTGCATCTCTTTGTTACTGTCTCCCCCTATGAAATAAAAGCTCTGTGAAAAACAGCAAAGTGGTCCCTTGTCAACAATACCCTTTATTAAAACCAGTGCAATCTTTCCCAAAACATTCCTTGTTATTTTATTATTTATCTATTTAAAGATCTATTTAGAGGAGTGTTTACTTAAATATAATATCTATTTTAATTATATAACGGTGGACTCTTTGCAATCTTTCTCCTTTCTGGTAAAGCAATAATGGCTGTATTTTTCACAATGAATCTTTTAATGATTGTCCTCACTTCAAATAAACCTAATATCTGTTTGAGTAATATCTGTTTCTTGCTCCAAAGGCATGAAATTAAATGATACCATTCACCTCATTTTGAAATTGTAGTTCATTCAATACACTCCAGATGGCACACAGTGATGATAAAATTATGCATATGCTGTTTTGAGGGATTGGCTATGCAAACAAAAGAACTTTGTTTTCTGAGGCTTTAGAAATCACCTTCACAAATTTCTCTATTACCTGCCCCCCACCAAAAAGGGGGGGGCAGCTTGGCCACTGTTGATTCATTAAAATTTCTGATTTACCACTCTAAGTACAAGCTTAAATTTGCAATATAGAAAAAGGGACACAAGTTCACATGCTTAATCTATTAAACACAGAAGTCTAACATTCAAAATAAACAGCATCACTACAACCCAGTCCACCAATCCAGAAAGTCTCATTTGAACATTATGCAAATATATTTATTAATTATAGACATCATTAAGCACATTAATTATTTTTTTAAGCCAGCGGTTCCTTGTCTACTCCTGGTAGGTACCACAACAAAGTTAAGGCAAGATCATACCTGACGACTTGATTGTGCTAGGAAGAAATGTAATTCCTCTCTCATCTGTTCTGCTTTATTTCCTGAGAACATAGCAAAAGGTGTCTCAGGTTGTTGAGCTGTACTGCTCCATTTTCTGATGTTTCAGGAGCCGAGGAAAGGCCAAAGCTCAATATAAAGATCAAGTGCTTTGCATGTAGAAGTTTCCAAGTTCAGTCCCCAGCATCTTCAGTGAAGTGCTCAGCTAGCAGGTAATGGAAATAACCTCTGCCAGAGACTCTGGAGACCTTCTGCCAGTCAGAGGAGATAAGTGTGGGTTAGATGCACCAATGCCCTGACTCAGTATAAGACAACTTCGTATGTCCATATATAACAGTGCATGGCTCTGCATCTGTTTCTCAATTCATGTGAAAGTATAAGTTTATGGTTTGAAAGTAGAGTTACTTGCTTCCCTCCAAGTCTTGAATACTTAATAGTTATGCACTAGAAAAAAAGAAAAAAGGAAGTTGTAGAGTTTAGAGAACTGGAATATTATATTGAGCAATGGCATGATTGTGGGCTGGATTCAACCATTGAGCCCTGCTAATGGAAGCCAGCACAAGCTCTTCTGCTAACACAACAGGTCTTTTTGTTGCTTCTATACCCCTTGCATGTCCCACATCCCCCAAATTGGCTTATGGGGGTCAGTGGACACCCCCTCCCCCGAACAGTGCAGCAGGGAAGGGGAGGATAATTCCATAGAAATTCTTGTGCTGGTGGGATGATTTACTTTAACAGTATGGAGAATTGCTCCCTGCGTTTCCAAGTAAACATAAGTGGGTGTGAGTGTGAGTAAAGTTCATGCAGTATTATGCTGGTGACACCTTGCCCCAAATTTCATAATGCCTTCTCTCAGCACCTTCACATAGATTTGAATAAAATTCATACAGATATGGAATAAAATTGGGGGCACATCATATTCTGTCGTACTCCACAGTTCCATTGCTAGAGGACTGAGGCAAAGCTACCTAGTTCTCTCCTCTGAAACCAACCCTGAACATAGGAGCTAAACCACCATAAAATGGTGCCCCACAGGATACTGTGATCAATGGTTAGAAAAGCCTCTGAGATATCCTGGAGAAGCAACAAGGTCACAATCCCTTTGTAGTTATCCACTAGATTCTGCCCCAAACCTGCAGGCTGCAATGGGTCAATTTAGGCTAGGAAAGATCCCCTGAAGAGTGAAGAATGACATTTTGAAGATGATAGCACTTGGTAAACTGAGTGACGGTTTTTCTAGAACAAATAAGGTGGAACGGTCTATAATATTTGGGAATTGAAGTGCTCAATCCATTGAGGATTCAGTTTTCTGCCTAAGGTAATAAGTTCAAAGGTATGTGGTGAGCAAGAGAGGATCTTTTGTGCATATATCCAGTGGAGAGTCCTAATTTTTATGTAATGCTAATTTGTCTGAGTGGTAGCAGCACCTCAGGCATGGTATTTGCTCTGTCTAGGCTCTAAGCCAGCCAAATTAGGATGTTTCTTGGGTGGTCTGAGTAGGTCAGCTGGGGCAGAAGAGGCCTGCATTTTCTGGAATTCTCATGCTGACGTGTATAACAAGCAAGAGGTTCCCTTATTATGAATGAATGTGGGTGGAGGTGATCAATTACATGCTAACGCTTTTTTGCATTATATACTTAGGCACACTGCATTCCTTCCTGGGCAAACTGGACATAGTGGCATACTTAAAATGACAGCAAGGCTCAATAGCAGGAATTTATGACGTTGTGTTTTTGGTACTAGCTAAAGACTTTGTTTACCCAAGCATTTGTTGGTCAATAATACCAGCCTTGTAGTACTTATTCTCTGGCTTACTGTGGAAGTAGATTCAGGTAGGTAGCCGTGTTGGTCTGGCACATTCAAAAATATAATTTTTTTTTAAAAAAAATGTCCAGTAGCACCTTAAAGGTAAAGGTAAAGGTACCCCTGCCCGTACGGGCCAGTCGTGTCCGACTCTAGGGTTGTGCGCCCATCTCACTTAAGAGGCCAGGGGCCAGAGCTGTCCGGAGACACTTCCGGGTCACGGGGCCAGCGTGACAAAGCTGCATCTGGCGAGCCAGTGCAGCACACGGAAACGCCGTTTACCTTCCCGCCAGTAAGCGGTCCCTATTTATCTACTTGCACCTGGGGGTACTTTCGAACTGCTAGGTTGGCAGGCGCTGGGACCGAGCAACGGGAGTGCACCCCGCCACGGGGATTCGAACCGCCGACCTTTCGATTGGCAAGTCCTAGGCACTGAGGCTTTTACCTTAGAGACCAACTAAGTTTGTTCTCGGTATAAGCTTCCGTGTGCACGCACACTTCTTCAGATACACTGAAACAGAAGTTATATAAGGGTCTGGTGACTTCTGTTTCAGTGTATCTGAAGAAGTGTGCATGCACACAAAAACTTATACCAAGAACAAACTTAGTTTCGTCTCTAAGGTGCTACTGGATCGACTGTGAAAGTAGATGTATTCATTGTTTTTAATGTATTGATTTTATGGAGATTGTATCTATAGGGTTGTTAACCACCCTAGATTTTTCAACTAAAGGGTGGGATATATATAAAGACTCTCAAAAAATAATAAATAAGACTACATTTTATACTATCAGGGGCTGATGGGACTTGTGGTACAAAACATCTGGAAGGACCAGTTTGGCAAAGTTTGGTCCATCTCTTCTATCAAGAAGCATATGCCGTACTTGATATTTGAAAAATATGTGTGTGCAGATTTGTGTGTGTGTGCATCACACATCTTACTACTTCAAAAATGCAAGTGCACAGTATTTTCAACTTGCACTTACAGAGTTCTTTAAACCTGCTGTGCTTTATCTGTAATGCTCTCAGACCCAGCACCTCAGTCCTAAGCACATTGAGCTGACAAAGTCCAATTGATTTCAATGGAACCTACATCCAAGTCAGTGTGCTTAGGATTGCAGCCTCAGTCATGCAAAATCCTGATAGCATTTTCTGGGACTTCAGAGCTACAGGATTATACTGTGTAGTCCTAATGAAATGCTGAAGGGTAGGAAGATGAGTGTCAGTGTTGGTTTCATGGTGAATAATGTTCCCGGAACATGAAACAAAATATCTCTGGGGCTCCTTCAATAGTAAAATCATTACTGCTGCCTTTAAAGAGTGACAAATTAATGTCTCCACTAACAAAAAGATTACCTCCTGTCCCCATGGCAACGACTCCTCCAAAGTACGGAAGCCTCAAGACAAATGGTAGTCCATTTAGCACAGGAAACGCACATGTTCCAAATGGAGCTAGCAGGGGTTCTTCACCTACAACCGCCATTGCAATCCACTGTATTTATTTTAGGTAGCTAGTTTTACCGACTCAGGAATTCCAATGAAATGCTCTTTTGTAAATGTACCGGTCTAGTTAAGAACTGCATTGTGCGAAGGGTGGAAAAGGTTTACTTTCTTGTAGTTTCACACATTGATTCTGATGAACATTTCATGCAAAAAGAGTTTCTGAAGTAGAACATTTCAGAATTCATGAATAGTAATTGAGCCCTTTAGTTCTGCACTAAACTTAAATCCATTATTCTCCATTTAAAGCAGACACTTCATGTTGCTCTACAGAACACTGCTCTGTCACTTCAATGCTTCAATTTCCCCCCTTCTTCTTCTTTTAGTGAGCTGGGCTAGAATATTAAGCATTCTTTGCTCTCAATATTCTTGCTGTGCTTGGCACGTTTGGATTCTATTTGAAATAGGCAAATAGCAATCATGTTGTTCATAAAGAATGGCTTGTATGTGTGCATATACCTCGCTTTTGGGGGTAAGGGCACACTATATGCCACATCTCAAATCTCGAGAAAGCAGCTTGCTTCAGCTCTGTGCTGGATGTGTGCATTAAAATGTAAAACATAATAAAAGTCACTGTCAGATTTCTGCCTTCCCAACCAAACAAATGGGCTTACTTTAGTGTCTGAGGCATATAGAATTTATCTGTCAGAAGGTAATTTAAAATGTCATGTAAAAACAAAGCCTAAAAGGAAGATTAACATTTTTAAAGGACGCATTTAATATTTATCATTTGGCTTTAGTGTTTGATTAAATGTAGCTATTATTGCCCTTCATTCATTGCAGACTGCAGCAGCCCTAAGCCCCTGACAACCTAGGAAGGGTACACTTCATGAACTAAGATAGCTGCTTTCTAATGCAATTCCTGATGCTAAAGATGTCTCACTGCCTGGGTTTAAATCATGCTAAGATTTCTTTTTTACATTTCCACACTAGAAGGGTTTTATGTTTATCTTGACCAACAAATCATGGAGGTGCTTAAGTGAATTATCAAGGTTTGAAAACCACTGTGGTCAACAGAGTGTTATACATAACAAAAATCTAGAGATTCCGGATCCCATTTTTTCCCTGTTAGTCACAGTCTCTTCACATTTCAAAATCCATTTACAAAGGCTACCAGCAGGAATCAAACTGGACAGTCGTTTTCAAAGTGATATTCTCAGCTTTTCATATCTCCTGTACAGAGTTGTCTTAAGCAAAACACTGCAAGGTGAGTAGATATTGCAAGCATTTCAAGAATGAGTTTTCAAAGAGAACCAAAGAAAGCTAGAGGAACAGGCTGCTGACACTCTGTTCGAGCCAGCAAAGTGCAGAAGCTATCAGGCTCATACAATGGAGTTTTCCCAGCAACCCGCCTGCTCTTTAGTATATGTGTTGTGAACACCTGAAAATGAAGTATGGGAGCCCCTGTGACAGCTTGGGATGGGCGCAGCAACAGGAGGGGAGGACCTGGTGGAATTTGCTCACCTTGAATGAGCAAAAATACCCTTTTACTACAGCCATGTATCTTCCATGCCTTGGGCAAAAAACAGCAGGGAGTAAGAGTTTGACTACAATCCAGCCCCAGAATTGCTGGTGAACCTGTTTCATTACAAATGTAGAATTTCATTTCCTATATAACATGTATCGTCCATCATAAAAAGACGAATTGAGAGAATTGTTAGGATATTTCCGTTCCACCTTAAGAGGGAGCAGGCTTTGAGAGTCACAGAGTCTGCGCATGTCCTAGTCACAGGATGTTTATGCTTGCTGTTTCCTTTCGATTTCTGTCGGTCAGAGACACTGACACAGAACGGTCATGTTTTCTCTTTGTTCTGTTCAACGCTAAATAAAATCTGTAAATTATGCTCTCTTCTGCGGTGCAAGCTTTCTGGCTGTGGTTTCTGCTGATAAAGAACAGTGTGCACAAGCCTGGAATGCGGCAATCTATTTCTGAGGCTTTGTGTCACTAACTGCTGGATCTGCCTGGCTACGGGAGATCGATGGAAGTCCGGCAGCCGGCTTGGGGCCATGATGGACTATATCTCCCTGGCAGTTTCCCAACAACAAGGTTTCGGGCCCAGATTCACAGCACCTACAGGAGAGTAAAGCTGCAACAGACTGCGTTTGAGAGGTATGTGAAAAGCGAAAGCAGCGAGAGCGGAGGCTTTTCTGTTTACCTCAACATGGAGCCTTTGAACTCCGGCAAGGCTTAATTGGCCTGGGAGCCGAGCCAAAAGGCATCGTGATTAATGGGCTGCCGAGATAATAAGTCTTTGAAGGCATAAAGACTTGGGCTCACGTAAAGACCTGAGATGGATCTTTTACAATCCTCAGAAGTAGCTCCGTGTCCACCGAAGCTAAATGGCCACAACTATCAGACCTGGGCAAAATGGTGTGAGAGTTTGCTGCGTCAGTTTAGGGTGTGGCATACCGTGAGTGAGGCCCCCCCAGTTCCTCTGACAGAGAAATGGGAGGCCCAGAATTCGAGGGCGATTGACGTAATAGTCTTATCCGTATCTCTTGAGGAAATTAAGACGCTGGCTGGCAACACCACTGCACGTGGAATGTGGTATGCTTTGATGAAAGCTCACAACTCAGTTGTCCCAGCCCAGAGTTTGACTGCATCGGAGGTCCAAGCTGTTTCCCAGAATGCGAGTGTATGCAGGGATGCTGAGGGCACCGGTTGCAAGCTGCAGGGGGAGCAGACTGTGATGTCATCCCAGGCAGCATTCCAGCCTCCAGGGGGAGCCAAGGAGTCGGCAGCTGAGAGCTCTGTTTCTCGTGAGAACCAAGGTCATCGCCTTTGCAGAGGCCGGAAAGGCAAAGGTAAACAGGCGTCTGCAGATGGCCCGAAGCAGAAGGGGGGTGAAGAGCCCACGCCAGTGGAAAACAAGGCTTTGTTAGCTGGCACTGCTTCACCAAAGGCTAGAGGCAAGTCTCATGGCCAGGAGCAGGGGGGCAAGCTGCAAAAGCCCACGCCAGTGGAAGACAAGGCTATGTTTGCTGGCACTGCTTCACCAAAGGCTAAAGGCACGTCTGCTGACCAGAAGCAGGGGGGCAAGCTGCAAAAGCCCACGCCAGTGGAAGACAAGGCTATGTTTGCTGGCACAGCTTCACCAAAGGCAAAAGGCACGTCTGCTGACCAGAAGCAGGGGGGCAAGTTGCAAAAGCCCAAGCCAGTGGAAGACAAGGCTATGTTAGCTGGCACAGCTTCACCAAAGGCTAAAGGCACGTCTGCTGGCCAGGAGCAGCAGGGGGGCAAGCTGCAAAAGCCCAAGTCAGTGGAAAACAAGGGTTTGCTTGCTGTGAAGGCTGCTCCAATAGCCAAAGGCAGTTTTGTTGTTGATTCGGGCTGTACCCGCCACATCTCGAAGGATCGCCACCTCTTTATCTCCTTCAAGCCTCAGGAAGGTGAGATCCACCTGGCTGATGGAAGAACGTTGCAAATTGCAGGAGAAGGGACTGTGAAACTTGCAAGTTTGCATACAACCATCAGTAATGTTCTGTATGTTCCAGGCGCTGCAAGCAATTTGTTGAGCGTCCCGCAGCTTACTGGACGTGGTTTTCAGATTTCCTTCAAGAGGAGCGTCTGTGTCATCAGTAAAGGCAAAGAGGACTATTTGCATGCAAAGTTTATGGATGGTTTGTTCCATATAACTTATGAGGACACTGCTGTTGTATCTAATGCTAATTCTTGTTGTGTTGCACAAACTAACAAAGTTCTTCATGCAGGTTGCATTCATGAAGCGCATCGAAGGTTTGGTCACCTCTCTTGGAAGGCACTGGCCAAGATGCCAGAGGTGGTTGAGGGTTTGAACATCAAACCCTGTAAATATCACATGAAATGTGTATCTTGTGCTGAGAACAAGGTGAAGGTTGCTCCAAAAGGCAAAGAGTCTAGCAGGCAGGCTTCCAAGCCCTACCAGCTAGTGCACGCAGACCTGGTTGGGCCACTTACGCCCTCTTTAGGAGGAGCAAGGTTCTTCATGGTTCTAATTGATTCTTTTTCTAGGTACATTCATGTGTTTTTGCTCGAACAGAAATCGCAAGCGTTTCCGAAGTTTAAGGCATTCTGTGCTTGGTTGGAGAATGCTCACGGTAAACGTATTTCCTGTCTTTTTACCGATCGGGGCGGGGAATTCACTTCTCAGCAGTTTGAAGCTTTCCTGACTGAGAAGGGAATCCAGCATGACATGTCAACCCCCAGATCGCCATGGATGAATGGGCTTGCGGAGAGAGCAAATCAAACATTGCTGCAAGGAATGAAAACCTTGTTGCATGATGCCAATCTCCCTGATAAGTTTTGGGGGGAAGCTTTGGGGAATCTGGTTTACTCCGTTAATCGCAGATTGTCATCACCCATTGGTTGTACCCCCTATGAGAAGATGTTTGGCAAGAAACCCAACACCAAACACATGAGAATTTTTGGTTCTGACATGTGGGTACGCACCCCACAAACCAACAAGCTTGGGAAGCGTGGGGCACATGGTTTGTTCATGGGGTACGAAAAAGGTGCATACAGGGTATGGATGACTGACTCTAAATCCATAAAGTTCACAAGGAGTGTTGAGTACAATCCTAAGTGGGGGGAAAATGTGGGAATTTTCCAGAGTTACCCAGAGGAGGATGAAGGTGATGTCAAGCGAGCAGCTAAAGCTGAGGAAGCTGCTGAGGATGATGATGATGAGGATGATGATGATGATGATGATCAGAGTTCGGATTCCAGTTCAGTGGGCGGCGCTGCTGCTGATGTCAGTGAGAGTGATGACACAGCAGACTACAAGAGTGCAAAGGCCTCAGTCAGACCATCTGATGCGTCTGACAATGAACTGGAAGAACCACTGTTCACCATTGGTCATTTTTCTCCTAAGAAAGAGGAGATGAGTCCAGAAGACTTGCGTCTAGTACGTAGGTCTGAAAGGGCGACCAAAGGCAGACCTCCAAAGAGATTTGCTGATGAGTTTGCTAAGACTGCAACTGCTGTTCTTAGTAGCTCAGAGAAGGTGTGGGAACCTTCAAGCTTCAAAGAGGTTCAGGAGTTAACCTCTAAAGATGCTGAGCCTTGGCTTAATGCCATGAAGGCTGAAGTTGATTCCTTGAACAGGAACCAAACTTGGGAACTGGTACCGGTAGTCCCAGGAATGAGACTGGTTGGCAGCAAATGGGTCTTCAAGGCCAAGACAGACCAGAATGGCAAGGTTGTCAGACACAAAGCCAGATTGGTTGCCAGAGGTTTTTCACAGGTACCAGGACAGGATTACCACGAGACCTACTCTCCCACTGTCAAATATGAGAGCATTCGGCTGATGCTCAAGATCGCTGCGGAGGAGAAACTGCATGTTTCCCACCACGACATTAATACAGCTTTTTTGTACGGGATTTTGAACGAGGAGCTGTTCATGCTTCCACCTGACGGGATGCAGATACAGAAGGGAATGGTCTGTAAACTGCGGAAATCCTTATATGGTCTCAAGCAGAGTGCCAGGTGTTGGAACACAAAACTCACTGAAACGTTGCTTTCTCTAGGTTTTCACCAGGGCAAAGCTGATCCATGTGTGTTTGTCAAGGAGGAGGGGCAAAACAAACTGTATTGTTTATGTTTTGTTGATGATCTTCTGATGTTTTGGAAGAATCAGGCTTTCTACCAAAGCACCCTAGCTCAGCTGAAGGAGCACTTTGACATGAAGGATCTTGGTGAGGTATCCAACTATCTTTCTCTGCAGGTGGAGAAGGACCAAGCAGGTAATTTTCTGGTACACCAAACACAGAAAATTGCTGATGTATTAACCAGGTTGAATTTGGTTGATGCAAACCCAGCAGACACACCGATGGTGACAGGTTACCAGGTAGACAGTACTCCTGAAGCGTTTTCTGACACAACGCTGTACAGATGCATTCTAGGCAAGCTGAATTTCATTGCCAGATGTTCAAGACCTGACATAGCTGTAAGCTGTAATCTGCTTAGCAGACATGCCAACAATCCTACGGTTCAGGATTGGAAAGCTCTGAAGCGCATAGCCCGCTATTTGAAAGGGACTATGCACTACAGGCTGAGGTTCACCAGTCAGAAGACTGGAGGTCTTGAAATCTTTGCAGATGCAAGTTTTGGAAGTGACACCACAGATGGTACAAGCACTTCTGGAGTATGCTACATGTACAACCACTGCCTGTTTGACTGGTTGTGCAAGAAGCAAACAACTGTGAGCCTAAGTTCCTGTGAAGCAGAACTCAATGCTCTGTCATTTTCACTCATGGATTGTGAATGGTTGATGCAACTGTTTAAGGACATCGGGGTTTCTGTGAAATGTCCTATACAAGTGTATCAAGACAATAGATCGTGTTTGGCTTTGCTGAACTCCGAGAGTTGCAAGCAAAGAACCAAGTACTTGCAGATTAAGCTACATCGTGCAAGAGAGTGTATTCAGAAAGGACTGATTCAGGTGTCCTACATGCCAGGAAATGAAATTCCTGCTGATCTGTTGTCTAAGGTTGTTAACAGAGAACAACATAAGGTTTATGTACAAAGGTTGCAATTGAGTGAACCACAGGTACAACAGGTTACACGGAAAGGGGGAGGATGTTAGGATATTTCCGTTCCACCTTAAGAGGGAGCAGGCTTTGAGAGTCACAGAGTCTGCGCATGTCCTAGTCACAGGATGTTTATGCTTGCTGTTTCCTTTCGATTTCTGTCGGTCAGAGACACTGACACAGAACGGTCATGTTTTCTCTTTGTTCTGTTCAACGCTAAATAAAATCTGTAAATTATGCTCTCTTCTGCGGTGCAAGCTTTCTGGCTGTGGTTTCTGCTGATAAAGAACAGTGTGCACAAGCCTGGAATGCGGCAATCTATTTCTGAGGCTTTGTGTCACTAACTGCTGGATCTGCCTGGCTACGGGAGATCGATGGAAGTCCGGCAGCCGGCTTGGGGCCATGATGGACTATATCTCCCTGGCAGTTTCCCAACAAGAATAATGTTGACACGAAACCTTTATTTGTTGTGGGCTGGAGATATTAGAACGGTATTGGATGCCAGTTAACATCATGTCCCTGGAATCTGACTCCCTGTTTTCAGAGGACTAGATTGGGGATTTGGAGAAAATATGCTAATGGGGAAGTATTTGCCCTCAAAGCTGGACTAAGATCTCCCCATTTACTCAGAAGCTCCGGAAAAAGAGAATCTCATTTTGCCAGCTCTCCATTCTGAAAAATTAGTGTTGCTCTCCTCAGGCTCCATTCCAGAAGACCCAGCTGAGCTATGGTCAGAGTTAATGGCTAATGAAACAGGCTGGGACACATTAACTGAAGATGATTTCTCACTGGAAGTAGACCTTATCACCCAGATGGAGCTTTCTAAGTATGTCTAAGACAAGGGAGGCAGCCACTAGGAATATGAGTTCTTTTGGCCTTTGGTTAGATCTTGAACGTGCAGAAGAATTGTCTCTCTTTTATGCTCTTACCTGTTAGACCTTCAGTTTTCTCCCTTCTCTTCTTTGAGAGATGGATCTTGGAAGTGTATTGGATAATCTGCAGTGAGGAAAAACTATGGCATACTGCCCCTTTTATATACATGCAATATCCAATAAAACTTCTTAAAAATAGTCTATTGACAGTTCTTGACTCCAGTTCATTTTGCACATATAATTAGTCTGTTCCCCTATGTGGAGGGGATGAAACAAAAGAGGTACCTGTTGTCATGTACAAATTTGGGGAAGAGGTAATAATGTGAATTTCTGAAATAACAGCTGTACCAGTGACTTTAAACCCCAAACTGCATATTTTATCAATTTTGTATGAGTCAAATAGAGACTTAATATATAAACCATTAATCTTTTTTTATTAGCTACTCATTTACCTATATGAAAGGGCTGGAAGGAGTATTCAAGTTTTTCTTTAAATTTTTGGTTCAATAAAGTAAGCTTTCTTCTAATTTCTGACGAAATGCCATAAATGAAGGGTATATGTTCAAAAAATCAGATAAGTAATCCCATAGCTTTCAAAATCCAGACCCCTACAGTTGAAATAATTACAAAATGAAAATAACTACATTACTGATATAGTAAAATGGCTAGAGTAACAAAGACATTTAGAAGGCCAAGCATAGTAGTTTACGAAACTAATTAGTATGCAAACCATGGTTATTAATGGCAGTTCACAAACCACAGTAGGCAATGCTTTGAGAATGCAAAATTACAGCTTGTATTAAAATGAATGCTAAATCCGGATCTCAGAACTGAAGTGAATAGTTTCCACACAATATTTGAATAGATGTTTAACTAGAATAACATGATTTGGGGAGCATTTGCATGTCTCAAAAAGCTGAAACTGGACCTTATAGTCTGGATTTTCTTCTCTGCAGAGGTCAAATCAGTGCCTGTTTGAAAAATTCATGATCCAGAAAAGGTAATTTTTAATGAATATTTATGATATGTCTTTTCTTATCAGAGCTGTGCAAGTTTCCTGATGCTTCCCACAAAGGTTGCTTTCTGGGTTTTTCTTCTTTCTTTTCAAGAAAAGAAGCATGTGAATTGAAACCAGCAATATCTCCATTTTAGTTCACCTTGGCCCTAGTTCCTCACAATTATTATTAAGCTGCATGGCTGCAGAGTAAACTTTCTGAATTTTACTCATTGAATTACTGAACGTCAAAGAAAGATTTCAGAATCAGAGCCCAGGCCTTATGCTGTGATTCCAAATCCTCAGGGAACAAGGGATTTAAATTGCTATGCCACATTCACCCATGTCCATCCTCTAGCAATCTCTCTTAGTTGCTTAGAAAAGGACCACTGAGTGTGACCACTGAGTTATAAAAACTATAACATTAAGGAAGAAGATCATCTGTGGTGGGTGTACCATTTGAAGCTGCCATCAGTCCCAACACCAGTCTTCATAAGCAGCTATATCAGTGGCGCTGTTTAGCTGACTGCAACCTCTGGGAGCTTGTGACCAGCATTTGTAAATGGGGGTTTGTGAGGACATTTTGAGGGGGAAGCTTGGAGTGCTGTTTCACAGTGTACATAGGACCAAGAGACATGAACAGCGAGGGAGCTGCTTATTCCAACACTTATTCCATGTTTGTATTCCTGCCTGAGAATGTGCAAAACTAGACTTGCAGCAAGTGTGAGCTGGTTGCCTTGCTGGAAGAGAAGGTATGGTGACTTGAGGCCCACCTATCCACACTTCAAGCTACTGAGCAAGATGAGGGATTTCTTGACTAAGCAGAGTGGACTGTCCTGGAACAGTGACACAGCTGGGATGCCCCTAGGGAGGAGGAAGCTCTTCCATTGCAGGAGATGAACCCCTGGATGAACATGACACACAGACACTGATTATAGGCCAGAGGAGCAAGGGCAGCAGTTACAGAACTCAGAATAAATCAAGGAGGCTATGGAAGGTACAGTGTACAGAATGATTCCTACTGCTTCCCAGAAGAAGAGACATGTGCTGGTGGTAGGTGACACTCTACCGAGGCAGATAGAGGCAGCAGGATATTTGAAGTCGTACCTCGCCTGTTTTGTGAACAATGAAATGAGAAACAGGTTTTGGGGACACACACACACACACACACACACACACACACAGAGAGAGAGAGAGAGAGAGAGAGAGAGAGAGAGAGAATAACTGCCTTTAAGAATTAAAATATAGACATAAATGACTTTTTAGCAATTACTCACAAAGAGAATATATATTAAAATACACATTAGACTATGGTTGAACACTCAATTAAAACGACTACTAGCCCTGGGTCTTTGCCAATTAATGTGTGCTGTGTCTTGGGCCTCTTTCCACAGATTTGAAGCCTTTCCTCGACAGCCCCAGTGGAGTTGATGGGGGAAAGATCTTTAACAATGTTCAAAAAACTATAATGCACTGCATCCCTATCAAATGAATCTTTGTTTTATAGCTAATCAAGCCCCAGCCCTATCAAGAATCCTTTGGGATTTCATTCTTAACTACTGTAAATTAGTTTCTCCTTTAATTGATAGCAAGAATGACTAGTCCTATTTAGCAAATCATTGCCGGAATGATGAAGCATGGGCTCCAGTGTGCACTAGTTCAATTTCCGCTGTCTATCCTGTTAACCCGCAATGGTACTTTCACGCACATCCTGCAGCTCAGCTTCTGCTGACTGGGCTCTCTAGATACCATTCTGTAGACTCAAATGAAACATAACCCCAATTTAGAGCGAATCATTCTCGACTACGGCAAACTGTTTCCAGAGTGGAAACAATTTCATAATCAGGACGTTGACAATTTGGGTTGGTTTGATTTGATGTAGATAAGCAGCACGGCAGGGGGTTGACTGCCTGTTTTGCTAAAAGATTTTTTTCAAAGTTGCTTTCCTCCTCCTTAAGGTTTTGCACACGCTAGGATATTTGGCTGCTTGTCCATCTTTGCCCATTTTGTTTTTTGAAGCAAGAAAGAAATTGGCACATAAAGAAATAAATACCAAGTCTGTCTCTAAAATGAAAAGGTCATCTGAATTATTCTGGGAGAAGAGTGACATAGCATAGTGTGTGCAATACCTTTAATGATGGATGCTTAGAGCACCTTTCACCAACTTGGTTGGTGCGCCTGCTGTGACCTTTCATGGACAAAATGGCCTTGACACTGTCACAGCTCAGAGGACTACTTGGGGCTTTATGTGGTGCTGACACCACCAACTTACTTACTTTTGTGGGTACCTGCTGTGGATGGATCAGTACACCCACATTTTTTTCTATGCCTTTGTAATGTACAGGATAGAATAATTCAATGCATGTGTAGATATGGCTATGAAAAGGGTTCAGAATTTCAGCTGATTCAGAAAACAGCGTCCCAGTTACTAAATGCTTTTAAAATTTTCCCGGGTTTTGTATGCATGTAAGATCTTTGTTGACCTCTAATTCCTTTCTGGGCACAATTCATAGTGATGATCTTGAACCATACAGGACATACAGCCAACTTATCTGAAGGGCTGTCTTCAATACAAACATGAGGTGTCCCCACTTTGAGAAGTTAGGTAGCTACAATGATGGCGGCCATCTTACCTGCCTGTGACACCACCATTATGGAACACCCTCCCTAGACAAACGACTATCCCCTACATTATTGTCCTTCAAATGCCAAGTGAAGAATACTTTAGTCCGGAAAAAGGTATCAGATTTATTGATCTTTATTATATATTATGTTGCTAGTTCTTGTTTTTGTTTTTCACAACTTCCCAACTGGAGAAATGTACAGATCTCACAAGGCGAGGGGGCATAAAGGAGAGAAGTAAGAAGCAAAGAGGTGGAGGCTCTTTTGGTTTGATGGACATATCTAACTTTCAATCATAGTTAATTCTTTCTCCAGAGTACTCCAATCACAGTGATTTGAGGAATAAACAGAGTTGTTCTTCACATATTGTGCCATTCTCCCCTGAGGGTGTAAGCAGCAGAGTTAGACTATTGGAATTTTTCTTTTTCCTAACAAACAATTAAAAATCATAGCGCTCTCTCTTTCTTTTTCATGGAGAATACGTCCAAGAAGGGGGAGAGGCCTTGAAAAAACCCCACAGTGGTGACTTCTCTAGTTTTTAAACTGAAGGTAAACTCACCATGCATGGTAGCCTCTGAACTTGTTTGCCTGAACTTTGGCAAGTTTCTTAGCCAGGGACACCTCTCTCATGTCTCCAGTTTTTAGATTGATTGCCTACAAAAAAACTAGAGAATGTGAGTTTTCTTTTCCACCCCAAGAGGTAAAGCCTGCCCTTGTAGGAAAACTTCACTTATATAAACTTTAGCTAGCTTGATGAGGCAGCTATGCCCACAATTTGTATCCAATTGTGGCAGAAAATAAAAAAGTTAAAACGGTCGTAAGTAGAGGTTCTACTGTATAAATGAATGAAGATACAGTTGTGTGTGTAACTGTTTTATTTCCATTATGTTTCAAAATAATGTAGATCGTGTAGCACCACAGAATCATTTTCTTGCCTTCTAACTTTCCAGTTCCATGAAAACTTTGTGTAAGTGATAAAACACCACATCAAAATTTGAGCCTGACTTGCAAAATTATTTGGGGTGATTTTCATGACAGTTCTAATAATGAGTTGTTGTCTCCTATGAGCATGAACATTTTCTGCAGAATGTATTAGACAGCTTCCTAATAAGCAACAACTCCCATCCCTTCTACTTAGTCTGGATTCTGGAGGGAGCTACATCCCTACCATAAACTACTGCTGACATTTTGTCCTAGGGCAGAACTCTGTTTGATGGAAAGGGATGCTTGTTTTCTTCTGGTCCCTTGGCATTTTCAGGATCCAAACATCTTGTTAGACCTGTTGTATTTATTTTGGTTGAGTTTTTTATGTTATAAATTCATTTCTTACCTCTGTGACCTGTAGGCTTATTGAAAGGAGGCTGCAGTGTTTTCAGAATGAGAATTTCTCACTGAGGAATCTGGCTAATTGGCACTTTTCAATAGAAACAGAAATAATAGTGTCAATCAAGTGATCCTCTGGGCTCATAGAGATACAATGCAAGAGCAAATTTCCCGTTTTACTGATTAAATTGCTTTTGAAAAATGAGCATAGTACAAAGGAATTAACTGCTTGAAAAATAAACTCTACATCAGAACAGAAAAAAAATGTTTGGCGTACACAATCTACTGATTTGTGATGTATTCTGAATTTATTTTAAGAAAACAGTTTTATTGTTGTTTTGATACTGGTTACCACCATGATATATTTTCTTCTTCATGCTGGTGGTCTAGACTTTTTAGCAAATAAATAAATAAATAACCAGAAAGATGGAGTCAGGAGAGAACCCAGTCTACAATAAAAGCTATGTAGCAATAAGTGAACAAGGTCCCAGCACTGGCTGGGATTAGGGATCACAATTAAACAGACTCGATGTGTCGCCTATTCATGAATTAATCACTGGCATTTGTTCTACAGCAATACTTTCATTTAAACTACAATATCCTTTTGCACAGAATTAACTAAAAGGATGACTTTGCCACCACCTCACCCTTTCCATTCATTCAGCTTCTGAGAGCCTTTTGATCCAGCTAGGTGTGCTGCTCCTGGTTTTTTGAGCAGAGGTGGTACCCAGATGTTGCTGAACTTCATCTCCATCAGCCCTCACCACTGGTCACATTGGCTGGTGCTAATGGAAGTTAATAAGTCAAAAGCACATGGGACACCAGTCAATTAATCAGTTTTTATTCCTTAACTTGCAACAGCAGCAGAATATCTCAACTACAACAGGAACGCAACTCTCACATAGGGTTTCATCTAACAAAGTAACCTTGTTAGTGCAAGGAGTTCCTCTTCTCAAATGCCTTCCACCCCAAATCTGCTCCAAGGGCAGTGGCGTAGCGTGGGGGGTGCAGGGGGGGCCGGCCGCACCGGGTGCAACATCTGGGGGTTAGGGTTAGGGGGCGCAAACCCACGGGTTAGGGGGCGCAAATTACTTGCCTTGCCCCGGGTGCTGACAACCCACGCTACGCCATTGACTGGGAGTGGCCGCCAAGACCATATAACACCCGTCTTGAAAGATCTACATTGGCTCCCAGTACGTTTCCGAGCACAATTCAAAGTGTTGGTACTGACCTTTAAAGCCCTAAACGGCCTGGGACCAGTATACCTGAAGGAATGTCTCCACCCCCATCGTTCTGCCTGGACACTGAGGTCCAGCGCCAAGGGCCTTCTGGCGGTTCCCTCACTGCGAGAAGCCAAGTTACAGGGAACCAGGCAGAGGGCCTTCTCAGTAGTGGCACCCGCCCTGCGGAACGCCTTCCCACAAAGAGAAGAACAACTACCAGACTTTTAGAAGACATCTGAAGGCAGCCCTGTTTAGGGAAGCTTTTAATGTTTAACAGAGCACTGTATTTTAATATTTTGTTGGAAGCCGCCCAGAGTGGCTGGGGAAACCCAGGCAGATGGACAGGATATAAATAATAAATTATTATTTGAGGGGCAGACAGGAGGCAATCAGGACACAGGGAAGGAGAGGAAGTCTGGTTGTGCAGGTGGAATTCTACCTAATGGGATGAATTGATTGGATAGTTTTAATCTTCGGTTCTTGATACATTTGTCTCACTATGATACTTTTTATGAGAGTATATTGTTTTAAAGCAGTGATGGCCAAACTTGGCCCTCCAACTGTTTTGGGACTACAATTCCCATCATCCCTGACCACTGGTCCTGTTAGCTAGGGACCTAAATGGCTATATTTTGTGAAGCAACAGTGACAACCAGTGGCTAGTTTTCACCTCACCCCACCCTACACAATGAATTACTCTCTATGGAACTGGTTTACTCTGTAGGTCTTTTGATTAATCTCCCTTGAGATGAATGGGATTTGATGAAGAATATACATGTCATCTCAGACTTCATTCATTTTGACAGAGTAGCAGTACTGCAGCATTTACATAGCTTAGCTACTTACTTATCTCAAATTCAGGAGCTACACAGTATAATTGGGGGTGGAAGATCTTACAGCCCTTTGTACCCTATGCACAATTACTGTAAGCAATGGCTACCTGAGTATGGCTAATTGTAATGATTCTTTGACTTCATTCCTAATCATACTTAGTAGGAAATCACGGTGAACTCAGTAAGGCTAATTTCTGGCTAAACATCTAAGAATCTTATTGTAAGTTGCTCGAAGTATAATATTATATTAAAATATTATTTACTCCACAAAAGGGAGTGCACTGACATTAACACAGCACATACTGATATAGTAATGCTCAAAGTGGCTATCCTCTGGTTCTTCCGATGTTGTCAGACTACAACTCCTGTCATCCCTGACCACTGAACATGCTGGTTGGGCTGATGGAGCTTGAATCCAACAACAACCAGAGGGCTATAGGTTATCCACCCTGGGTTTAAAATTTACCCTCAGCTTACAGTATATACATGGGGGAGGCCGTCATCAGGACTTCCAAGACAGCTTTAGCATGCTGCTTTGACACCAGTTGAAATATGAGGTGAAGACCACTCAGGATTCTTCCAGTCCCATTCTCCAAGTGATTTACTCATATGATTTTAGGTGCCCAAATGGGGCTTAAGGATATGCCCCAATGCTTATTAAAATTAATTTCATTTACTATCCCTAAATGGTCTTTGCTGGGCGACAGCAACCCAAGTCAGCTGGTGCCAGATTCTGGATGTGCTTTCAGTGAATGTCAGCTGAAAGCACCCTAGGCTTTGATAAGTTTCTGATTTATTTGTCCCCGTTGTTGATGTATGCGTTGCTGCTGCTGTGGTGGTGAGTGCTTTTGGTCCTTAGTCAACGATAACTGTTTTCAAGCAGACTGAAGACTCCAGGCCCTCAAGCATCACATGCCATTCCTCTCTACCTGTGCTGTTTTGTGAAGATTTGTTTTAGTGTTGCTTCAAACCTTCATTTCCTCTTCACTGGCACTGCTTTAAGAGTGCTTATGGCAATTTTGCTTCTGTAATCATACCTTGAACCCATCTGGGGATGAGGCTGGCTGCAAGCTTAGTGTTTCCACTTAACATATTCATGATTAGCATACACAGAAGGAGCAGAATTAGGATGAATGTTTTTGGAACAGTACAGATAAATCCTCATAAATGTAGTACAACAGCTCTGGAGATGCACAGTGCTGAAACGTAATGAAGCTGAACTCTATAGAGAGTATGGTATTCTCCATACCAGGCCTCTCCTAATGAACTCATTTAGATTAGAAAATGGATTTAATATTTTATTGGAATTAACCTGAACCAGGAAAGAGGATTACAATTTCTTTCCAGAAATATGATGATATTAGAGGGGGAGGTAGCATGTTGCATGAATATTAAGGGGTTTTTTTAACAAACATTTGCCACGAAATCCAAATGACTGGAAGGTAATTATGCTTAATATAGTGATAGTGTGCTGAGAATAATGAGATTTGAAAGCAATAAAGATATATTTTAGAAGGTGTAAATTACACCTAGGTGGCATTTTAGCTCATAAAAACAGCTTCAAAGGAAAAATCTTAAAATAGTTTCCAGGCAACCAATTTTAATTGTCCTTAAAAAAAAAATCCAAATCCAAATGTTAGCAATAACAGTCCTGAAAATATTTTGGTGTATACTGAAGGCACAGTCTTCCTGACTCATTAGGATCAATGAGACACTGCACAAACAGGGATCTTAAAGCTCTATTTCGAAAGACAATAACTTTCTTGTAAGTCCCATTGATTTCAGGACTGTTTATCTGAGTTCACTGGAACTTATATACATGTAAGTGCACTTAAGGCTGAGGCTTAGGGGACAATCCATTAAGTGCTACAGCTGCACATCCAACATTCATTTTGAAAGGATATGCTCTTGAAATGAATGGCGTTTCACAGCTGAAGTGTTTGGTGCATCACTCTGAGTGCCAGTAAAGGTCAGTAAAAAAGAAAGAAAAAAGACGACAGTGCTAGCTATTTAATCATACAGTAATTATTCAATTTTTATTTGTTATTTATAGTATACTATGCTTTTCAGCCAAAAATGTTCCTGGAAGGGCTTCTAAGAGAAGACAGTCCTTGCACTACACAAAAGGAACGGGGGATACAAAGGGAGGAGGAAAGGAGGAAAATCAGACACAAGTTCTTATAACAACCATTTCTTTATATGAGATACATGAACTTGGTCCGTAGGCACTGAGTTGGTAAGACAAATGTTAAGATACTTGCATGCGCATAAGTCACAATGTCTAGTTCAGTCTGCCATAACAAGTTTCTGCAGGTAGACCTTGAAGTACAATTCATGCAATACGGTGTGAGGCATTTAGAAGTTGGGTGTTGGAAAACGACAGTCATCGATGGCCTAAAAGAAATAAAATCATTCCTATTTGTTCCAAACTTGCCCACTCTTTAGCCACAGGCACGCTGGTGCTCAGCCGTGCTCAGCCAGTTGTCAGGGTTTACCTGTAGCATAGAGAGGGAACCTTTCACACTTCTTTGAAAGCAACCTGTTCTCTTTTTGAACTCCACAACCAGGATAGCAGAGGGCTGTGGCTCTGTGGTATAGCATCTCCTTTGCACACAGAAGGTGCCAATCCTTGGCATCTCTGGTTAGGGATGGGAAAGACCCCTTTCTGGAATCCCAAGCAGCCACTGCCAATCAGTGCAGACAGAGATGAGCCAATGGTCTGACTCAATACAAGGCAGCTTTCTATGTTCGTACATGCTTAATACGGAGAAAGTGGCTAGAGAACCCCCCCCCCCCACACACACACAGAAGAACTCAAGTATATCCAGCAAAGCTGATGGTTGGAAGATTCCGGACAGATAAGAGGAAACATTTATTCACACAGCACACAAACTATAGAACTCACTCCCATAGGAGGCAGTATTGGGTGCAAACTGTGATGGCTTTAGAAGATGGTAAGACAAACTCATGGAGGAGAAGGCTACCAACAGCTACTAGTCACAAGGACTATGTTCTGCCTCCATTGTCAGACATATCATGCCTCTGAATACCAGTTGCTGTATAAAAGAACCACACACGTTTAATTTAAAAAAATCATGTAAGGAAAAAACGAATACCAGTTACTGGGAATGACAGGCAGAGTGCTGTTGTGCTCCTGTCCAGCTTTCAGGCTTCCCAAAGGCATCCATCTGGTTGGGCACCGAGAGAGCAGGATGCTGGACTAGTGGGTCATTGTGATCCAGCAGGCTCGTTTTATGTTCTGATGTTTATTCAGGGTTGAACAGGCTGCATTTGATTGTAACCTGCCATGGGAATCAGTATGGTGAAGGGCAGGATTATTATAGGGTGATGCCATACTCAGAGTAGACCCATTGAAATAAATGGATTTATTTCAGTGGATCTACTTTGAACATGGAAAGAAGGAAGGAAAATAATAAAGATACAAGAGAATTCAGGAAAAATGAATAAAACCAACTACACAATAATGTAACATTGTTTTTCCAGTCTCCTGTGCAGGGGCAACAGGTTTTAGCAGCTAAGTTTGCAGAATAAAAAGGTATGATATTTTAAAAGACTTGTCCATTGTATTAGAAAAATGAAGTCCGCCAACATTATTACAAGCATTGTCTTTGGAATATATTAAACTGCAATCATGCTCCTATTATCAAATGGATTTTCTGTCTTGGGCTTTCTCTTTCTCACATAATTCAAAATTTTCATCTTCGTAATTAATTAAAATGGCAAATTTCTATAACCAGTGATTGAATTATCCAATATTACCTGCCTAAGGTGATAAAAGTTAATCAAAATAATGGGTGAAAGTTTTGCTGTTTTAATATAACAGATTTGATTCCTCAGGTCTTGATCAAATTAAATGGGGTATCAAATTAACCAATGATTAAACTGTGTAAAGGCATCATGTAGGTCCAAAATCGATTTTAATTTGATTAATTTCCAGACATAAATGGTGACCAAAGTTTTCAGAATTACATTTATTATTCAGTTTACATTGAAATGAAAAGTGCTCTCAGATTAAATAAAAAAAATTACAACTTTTAAAGTAATGTTTATTTATGTGCCTTTTGAAACTTCACTATGTATCCTCCCACATGAAGAGTCATAATATCTGTATGCTATAAGGTGATTTCTTCCTCTCAGTTGCTAATGAAGATATTAGACATTTTAGGGTTATCTGAGTTCCTTCAGAAAAGAATGTTGGCCCCTACAGAAATTCTATTTCTTTTACTGAAACAAGACTTTTGCGACTATTTGTAGATTTCAAGGGTTAGGATGGGCTCAGCAAATGCTCTGGGAACACCTGATGTTGCAGTATTGTTTAAACGGAGCAGGTAGGCATCAGTTTGATCAGTGCATGGACAGGAGACCACTGGAAGACCTTTCTGAATCATTTAGGGCAGGGGTCTGCAACCCACGGCTCCGGAGCCGCATGTGGCTCTTTTACACCTTTGCCGCGGCTCCGGGGCGGATACTAGCGAGGGGAGGAGGTGCATTGTGCGCCCCGAAACTCCCCACTGTGGCGGGCGCTGTACTGGCTGTGACGTCGCATGGGGGCGGTGCGTGCATTAGTCACGCACTGTCCCGACGTCACCTTCCCGGTTTTGCAGCTCCCAGTTTTTTTCCCTTCGGAAAAAGGGTCCAAGTGGCTCTTTTTGTCTTAAAGGTTGCAGACCCCTGATTTAGGGCTTTCAAAAATGAAAATGACTGGGCAAACAGAGGGGAGAAGAGCAATGAAAATAGAGACAAAGTAGGGTATCCTTAAAACAGAGTTGGTGGAAGGAATGTTAAAGAAAAAGAAAAAGATGGTGCAAGGTTAAAATGGAAGGAAGGTTGCTACTTGACCCCCTACTTAGCTGTGGCTGTAATGAGGCACCTAGGTAAAAACTAGGAACCTTCAGAGCTACATATCTTTCTAGTGAGCCACTGGGATTCCATTTTAGAAGATTTCCTGTTCTGTGTTCTTACACTCTGCTGTGATTTTGCCCACTCTGACCCCATTCACCCCACCTGATCTGGGAAGGGACTATAAAAATGTCCAGGTCAGGCTGAGCCTTTGCCCTGAACTGCTGTGGCCTAAACTCATGCACAGACAATAGCCCACCCTTATAGCCTATTATTTCAATACATGTTTCCAGTGCGTGTGTGTGTGTTCAGAAAATGTTGCACCAGAAAATAGGGGTGGGTTGGAAATCCTCTGCAAAACCAGGATAAAATATTGCACAAATGGAAAAATAATGCAAACATTTTTGCTGTTACCATCTTCACTGCTCTTTTATGATTGATATAGTTTCTAATGCTGAAGGCTAGTGATGGGAAGCACATTAGTTCTCTATCTATTTTCTCTTAATCTTATAAGCTGACCTATAGAAATGATTGCCTATTCAGCAAGGATCCATTTTTATTCTCCTCTGTGTCTGTATTTTGCTTTAAGTGCTCAACTTATTAAAACTAACCCTTTTAAAATTCTACTCCCTCCCTCTCACTCTTTTTGCTGATGGACAAAATCAAAATTCCTCAGCTTCCTTGTCTATGCTATGTTCTTTACATGGCATCTAGAGGCCAAAATTGATGTGAGCTGTAATTAATCTTTCTGTGAGGCAATACAGACCCCTTGGTAGAGCAGAGATTAGAATCACACTGTCTGCATATTTAAAATTACTGAACAGCCCACCAGAAATCTGCATTCAGAAACTGCCTTGCTCAGTGTCTGCTGTAAAAGATGAAGGCACTATAAAAGATGGTGAAAGAGAGCAGTAGAGTGGACACTTATAGTTCACTGAAAAGGAAGAATGGCCTTACCAAAGAATGGGAAAAAATCTCACCCAGATTTGCCTTTAAAAATTGCATGTGCTAATTTTTATGTGTCAGTGCAAATTTGAAAATCATTATTATGATTTAAATAGAAATAGAATACATTAAACCATACTGGAAAACAATACTATTAGCAGGCGAGCTCCGTGGCCACTCAGTCTCCTGTCCAGTGTTGATGGACAACTTCAAGGGCCTGCTCTCCCTTCTTTTGATTCTTTATCTTTAAAGTGAACTTGTATGGGTGAGCCCTTCAAATATATTACTATTCTATGTATTGGCTACCCTAGAAAATAACCTCTGGATAAAATTGACCTAGCTCTGAGACAGGCTCCAACTGGGGGTTGTTTGAAAGTGAGAACCAGAAGCAATGGATATAGTCAGAGACAGGCTGTGATTAGGAACTGCATGAAGCAGGCCAGGGCTGCATCTACATAGCTATTAAAAAACGCTCCCGGGGGGAAAGCGTTTTAAAGCTCACAATGGACAATTTCATAGAATTCTGATTTTGGGTCTTCAGCACCATCTGGTGTCACAGTTTTATAACACATTTATAACGTTTTATTTTAACTAATATAGCTGAATCCCAGGTCAGGTACCAACAATTTGCTGTTGCTATGCATGCATACAAGGTGTGTGTGTGTATGTGTTAGATGACTCTCTTCAAACTGGAGTTCTAAACTCAAAGGCATCCTTCCATCTAAGTATAGTCTGCTGGTGTAAGAGGTCATATGGCAGAATCTAGCTACTTGAGGGCCTGATTCAAGGCATCCACACCCTTGGCACCTAGGTGTGAACTTTGTCAGCCATCTGATAATGCTCTAATTAGTGACAGCAGACACATACAAGAGGTGGCTACTGCTCCCCAACTCCCCACAATGTACCCGAATTCCTAGGTTCCGTGTCCAACTTGAACCTAAACCTTGACCTCCGAATGCACACCTTAATTGAAATTCTGTGCTGGTCCCTTTTAACATTCTAGTTTTATGTAGTTTACAACACTCCCCCCTCCCGTGGGACTGTTCTTCAGAATCTCTTAGCACACCTGGTCTCTCCCAAAGTTCAGCCCATTGATTAGCAATCAAATAAGCTTGTTTCAAGTCAAAACACTTATGAATGTAGAACTGAATCTTATTCTGAGTGTGTCTACATGTAAATTATTTCTACACACAAGGGTTCAATCAATATTGCTCACAGTCAACTGGGGTGAGCAAGTGAAGTCATTTGCTAGCAGAGCCGAAACATTTGCTCACCACATACATTGCAAATGATTGTGATTATCCATTCTATCCCACGTTTTATTGAAGGATCTAACATTGCTTCAGAATTTTTCAATATCATAATCATGATTTAACGTTCTACTCCTTTTAAAGTTCAACCTTTGAAAACAAAAACCTCAATCAGCACAGGATGTTTTAACCTTTTTGAAATGGTCGGTCTTAATTTTGGGATGCTCTTTGATGACACTTGACTTTTTCTGCTTCAGAGTTTGCTTCAGAGCTCTAACCATCAAAGCAGAGGAGTGAGCCTGAAAGAGATCATTGCTTGACTCCTCGCAAATTAGCAGATTACCTGTAGGATTTCCTAGCCCACCCAGAGTAGGAATGTTGAAAGAGTAATCAGCACTTTGCATACTCAGCAGGACATAAGATAACATATTGAAGCCCTGCTGTGCTGTTTCAGTACCACCACACATACAGAAGCAGGGAGAACCTAAAAAAGGCAAATGTTGCAAACTAAGCCCCCAAAGGGTGTGTGCGCATTTATTCATTGATGAGGCATTTTATCTTCACTAGGATTTGCTGCAAGATCACATTTGTGCATACCATTGTGCAGTGAAAAAAATCTCTATTGTTTCTTTCTTATTTGGGAAGAACTCTAGCTCAGTAGTAGAGGCCATACTTCACATGCAGAAAATCCTAGTTTCAATCTCTGGCATTTTTAGGTAAGGCTAAGATGGAAACCTTAGAGAGCCTCTGCCAGTCAGCGGACACGAGGGGTAGCCAACTTTGTGCCCTCCAGAAGTTGAGTGCAGATTCAAACATCTGTAAAATCTATGCTGCCAGAGACTAATTGGAGCTGCAGACAGACAAGATCTGGAGAGCATCATCTTGGCTACCTCTGGCCCAGATAATGCCATGCTAGAAGGACCAGTGGTTTGACTTAGTGTAAGGTAGTCTCCCATTTGTTTAAATATGTTTGTCAGGAGTTGAAGTCAGCAAATACAGCACCCAATGTCAGCAAAGTTAACACTTCATTAAAGGAAACAAAACAGCTCAGTCCTAGTGGTCACAGCAACACTTCCCAGTGGGTCTTGCCCCAATGAGGCAGTTGCAAGGATTGAAAGTCCCCACCTTCCCACTGCTCTCAAGGCTCCTCCCCAGTTCCTTCCCCAGCAGCCTAAGGCTTCTTCCTCTTGTTTCTCTTTGCTCCACCATCTTCATCTCTCTGCATGTTCTGGGAGACCAGGGAGGAGGGAAGCTGATTATAGGGGGGGGCACTCCCTGGATTCTTCAACACCACTCCTCTGCATCCAGCCAGTCCATGACAATGTTCCTTTTTTAACTTCCTTAACCTGAGCTTATCAATTACATCCTGGTAGCAATGCTGGGTTTTCTTCGGATCCATTTGTGTGTGAGACACGCGCGCGCACACACACACACACACACACACACACACACACACACACAGAGAGAGAGAATATTGACAATACTAAACAGGCAAAACACACATTCTGTGAAACTACAAAATCACCAAGATAGCACCTTTACCGTATCCCAAATGACAAAAAATCCTTAGCACTTAGAACCTCTCAACACCTGCACTTTTCTTTCACATTATTAACTCAGCCACCTTCAGGAACTTAAGGCAAGGTGAAAGGATGCTGAAATGGGGAAGGCAGGAATCACATGTCTATCCCACGCCATGATCATATCCCAGGGTGTTCTGGAATAACCACTTGTTTCTCCCCTTCATGAAACCCCACAGAAGCCTACAAATGAACTTGTTCAACATTTTCTATCATTGTTGGGTTGTTTTTTTTTTTTTTTGCAATTTTGTTTAGATTACTTTTTAATAACTACCTTCCCTCAAAATGAATGGAGTGCTTTAAAACTGTCTCTTTTGAAGCCATAAATCTGTCCTTTGCCTTCTTTTTCCACTGCTGCAGATCTCAGAATCATTTAGACTGAATGCTTTCCTTTAAGAAGAAAAAAAAAACCAACCTTTTTGTCATTAAAAAGTCTTAGGAGTTTCATTTTTATCTCAACTTCTGCTTTTTGGCTTTAGAAACTCTTCAGAATTTAAATACATTATTTGATTTCCATACAAAGGAGAAGATGAAATTAGGTTTAATGATGGAAATTATAAGTAACCATATCTAGAGGTAAATTCAAAGCCATACAGGGTAAGTGTGCATTGCAATGAAAAGGCTTTGTTCCTCTTATTAAGGAGAGAGATTGTGTTCAGTAACTAATTTGTTTTTTTTTCCCCATCAGTGATTTTTGAAATGAGAATCAAGACAAAGAAAAAAATTTGGTGCTGTAACCAGGAAAATAACCAGCAAAAGATTTGAGGCCTTCTCTCACTCACTAGCCTAGCGTGCTAGAATCTTTGCTTTTGTTCACAAAACTAATTCATCCACCTCGTTAATCAAGTAGTAGATCTCATAGCTTCAGAATTTTTTTTGAATGAGCACTTCTGGAATAAAAAATGAGAGAAGAGAGGATATCCACAGGTGATCGGAGATAGTTTATTATATATAGCAGGGGTGGAGGCAGACTCCAACTCCTGTCAGTCTCAGCCAGCCTGCCCAACAGTCAGAGATTATGTATTCCAATAACACCTATCCCCACCTCTGTTATGAAAAAATTAACACGATTTATTCCATTCTTCTATCCAGAGTAGCACTGAGCAATGTGTCCTGTTAGTGCAAGGATTTCTGCTTGTGCGACAGGACTTTCCTCTTCATTTCCCCCAAATCCCCCTAAATCTGTTTAAAATAATAAAATAAAATAAAATAAAATGATTATCCAGTATCATGACCACACAAATACCACCACCAACTAACTTTTGTTTTGGAGACTAATTTCCACCCTGCTCCCCAACCCTCCCCATGATTATTTTAGTAGGGTCAAAATAAATTTCCAAATTGTCTCCAATGCTCCAGTCTTTTCACACTTTTATCCGGGTGATCCAAATGACAAACAGATCAGTAAATTACATAAAGCTAGGCTTCACTGATTACCAAGATTGATTGTTATCAGGGAAAATGCTTTTATTTCTTTAAAAATGTATGCTGTTCCTCTCTTTTTGGTATTTCAGAAAACAATGAATTATATCTGAGTCATATTCAGAATAAAATCTATTCAATAGACCCACTGAAATTAAAGAACAGGGCTAACTTAGTTCTACTAATTTAAGTGGATTTACTCTGAGTAGAACATGGCTGGATACAGCCCAATATGTTTATTTTCTCTCCAGTCCAGGTCTATCAGATTTCAGATGCCACTGAGCTTTATGATGTAGTTAATACACCTCAAAGAGGCAAACTGTGCCTGCAATATTTGCAAATGAATTCTTTTTTTTCTTCAAAATAGCACTGTCTGGGTCATCTCAAAAGCAGTCAAGGAAATATATATAAGATTGCCAGTGGCTATGCTTTTGTAGAATGTTCTTTAGTTTGTTTTGGTGAATGAGTGAATAAATATTGACATTGCCATCAATATGTTTCTTGTAGCATAGCCTGCTCATTATGTATGCTATGCCACATGCCTTGTTTCTTTTAGATAAGGTTTTTGTCTGCTATTTTTCTCCCATATTTAACAGCCATTCACATTATTTCTTTCTTCCCTCTAGTACTCCTGTCCTTGGCTTAGTGTCTGTCTTTTAAAAATGAAATAATAGTGTACTGCGGTAATGGTTCGACTCCTATAAAATATTTTTGCTAGCTCTTTCTTGATGGATTTAAAGTTCTGGCCTTCCTAACATGAGGCTGGCTTATATGAGCCCATTAGTCAAAGTAGTTTCCCAAGGAAATATTACACTTAGTGCAAACCAGCAAGGTGGGAATTTAAGCTACCCTTGCCCTACAGATTCGACTGCTATCTCCAAGCTCAGCTCAAAGCTTTCTACTTATCCATTGAAGGATCTAGGACACACACACACAAACACACATGCACTATTAAGAAGCAATCTTATTACCCCGTTTTATGAGTTGTATTTCTGAAATGTATAAAAAGGCTAGACAACATTTGTCCGTCCTTCCAGCATTGCAGACAATTCTATAGGGAAGCGTCACTATTTGCCTGGCACTGGCATATTTCATCTCCGTCTGGCTCCAAAAGTTCCATTTTGTCTGAAAAGGCAAGCTGCCAAGGATGTATCAAACTAGGACAAAATACACTTGGAAATTCTTGTTGAACCTCCCTTTGTTGAAATGGACAAAGGAGTGTTTCCACCTCTATATGGTGGCATGGGGCTTCCTGCCATGGTTAATGAGCAAGCTTTCTTCATTCCTAATTGAACCAAAGCAACACTGCAACCCTTCAGAAGAAGATGTTGGGGCTTAAACTGGGTGACGGGTGTGGGTTCACACAGCTGCAACTGCTCCACCCTTGACCTTGCCAGCAATATAAGCAGGGAACTCTGAAGTGAATACGTAATCTAGTTTGCTTTATGATGATGCTCAATTGCACAGAGGCTTGCAAACGTTCAGCCTTTGTGAACTGGAGCTCACACTAGGACTGGGAACACGAGGCAGCAATGAGAAACCTGTGGCCCTCCAGATGTTCTTAGAATCCAATTCCCATTAGTCCCATGGGCAAGAGTCAGGGATGAACGGAGCTGTAGTCCAGCAACATCCGGAGGGTCAAAGATACCCCAACCCTACTCTAGGGGACTCTTCCATACAGGGCTGGCTGGAAGAAAAGTGTGGCTGTGCCTGGGTTTAAGTTGTCAAAAAGGCCTTATGCTACTTTTCAATATTTGGTAGGCTTCAGGCACTAGCTGCACTATAGCCCAACCAGCTTGGAGTGTGCACTTGCACTCTCCTGTTTGTGGGCTTCCCATGGACTTCTGATTGTCCACTATGGGTGCAGGATACTGGATTAGACAAGATGTAGTTCTGCTCCAGTTGTACTTCTGTAAAGGTATAATAATCGAACAGAGTGCCTTTGGCCTCTGAGAAGTCAGAAGAACCAGCCTCGTGGAGGAAAAAATCTTTTTCATCGAAGGTTATCTCTCCAACCAGGGCATTTTTGTGCCACTTTTGTGATGCTATGGTAGCAGTCAGGAAAAAGTTTCATCATGTTCGGGTCTCCATGGGCATTCGGGGTGACATACAAATGTGGCTTGAATTACTCCCTGACTACAATGCCGTGCCATTCTGGAGGCAGGACCTCTTCCTTGAAGCCAAGCTACACATTATGACAGACACTGCATGTGGATGTAGCACTGGGGTAATATTCCAAGATCAATGATTTGTAGAAAAATGGCTCTCACGTTCCTGGATTTTTCTCCCTTGCTGGTGGCAGTCACACTCTGGGTCAAGGTATTAACAGATCTGTAAAGTTCTGTTGTGATAATCAGGCTGAACATCTTTCTGCATTGCCTGGAGGGGATTCGGGCTATTGGCCATTGGCAGTCAGCAGCCTTCAAGTTACATTTTTTATAGGTCTACTTCTGTTAACAATCTTCTTCTCTTCATCTCATCTGTGGCAGCTGATGAACCCTGCCAGTATACTGTTCTTTGACCATTCAGTTTGGCCCACAAGCAAGCTTCCATGTCTGCGTTTGGGATGCAGTTGCCCAACAGTGCTACCTGTCAATGGCTGACCAGAAGGAGAATGCTATGGGGTGAGTTTTTGCCCATCATGCACCGCCTGTGTGAGAAGGGTTCCTTTCCATATATTTTTATAATTCATTTGGTAAAGAATGGTTTGTTTCAGTGGACAGGCTTGGAGCTGCTAGCAGAAATCCTTAAGAATCTTTGTTGCCTTCAGTTCCACGTCCCAGAATTAATGTTTTTGTGGTCAGGGCTTTTGGTGAGGCAGGTCTGGTGGTGGCAGGATGGCCCAAAGAAGGTTGATGGGGCATGATGGAAGATCAACTGTACCATTAAAGCTTTGGTTCTGGGGCATGGAAATACTTACATCCCACACAGTCACATTAAGTTTGACATTCAATGTTATATAAGGATGATGGTATTCATCTGCCTGTAGCACTATTTTTCTAGAGGATCTGCAAAGAGCTCTTTTCAAGCTTTTGTGTGTTTGCATGTGGAGTTGAATTAGGAGAGGTTGATCACCTCCTTTGCCTTTTGGTTGCTCCAAATGGATGAGTGGATTTTGGAAAATATCTGACTGATATTGGAGCCAGAGTGGTCTTTGGGCCTGTCAGGCACATGGAGGTGAACATTGGCCTATGCAGCCATGGTGTGCATGTCTGGTTCATATACCCAGGGAACACACAGTGATGGGGGGGGGGGGTTCATTAGTATGATTGCAGTATGTGGCTGGCAGCTGGCTTAGATGGGAGAGTTGAAATCCTCTATTTAATCCACCTCATAGCCTGGATCTCATTGGTTTTGGTCAATTTGGTTGAATTATTCTGATCGCAGATTCTATAGTTGTTATATTTTAATAAATATAGCCTGTTACCCATCTTTCTTGTCATGAATCTTCTTGGGTATGTTGGCAATATGCATTTCTAACCATGTTTCAATATGTTTATTAAGCTGTAAACTGTGTCAGAACATTTGGGAATTTTAAAAAGCAGTGGATAACTAAGTTCCAATCTGCTCAATAGTCTGGGAGTTATGGATCAGTTGAGTTTGCATTGGAAGTTTTCAAAGCTCAATCACCATTAGGCAAGATGCCCTCAATGTGTTCTCATCCATGAGTGGGTCCACCTTTGCACATTCACTTGCACATGCCCTTTGGGCCAAATCCGCACAACCAATCAGAGGGAGAGGGAAAGGCAGATGGAGTAGGGTTGCCATATTTCAAAAAGTAAAAAACAGGACACCCCAAAGTTCAAAAATTCCCCCAGGACATCAATTCCTTTGAAATCCCGGTAGTGTCTGGTGAAATCTGGACATATGGCAGCCCTAAGATGGTGGCTACTGCTTCCCCTCCCCCTCACTCTTGCAACTGTTTAAGTGCTCAGAGAAGGCACATGAGCAGGCCCCAAGGCATAGGAACAATTCAGGCCTTGAGGGCTACAGGGGTGTGCAGTTGGTTCCTTGTTAGGCTCTGGGTCTTGGCACTGGCCACTGATAGTAACACTTATCAGTATGAAATTGAAACCCACAATCTCCATATTAATGGGTCCTAAAAGAAATTGTTTCTAACCGTAAGCAAGATGATTGGGGAGGGGGGAATCCTTTGCTTACAGGTTAGAGACAGCATCAGTACCACTTTTCACACTGGGAAGTCATTAATAGTCAAATACATGTGCTGTTAGGATATCCTGCTTTAGGCAGTTTAATAAAACTGAATGACAGGCGGGAAAGAAAGGGGGGGAATAGCTTTATATTAATTGGGGAAATCTACAATAATAAACCATACACTTATGTCTGTTCCCAAATATAGATGGGGATTTGTAGAAAAACAATTGTGGGGAAGGGTATAGTTTACCTAGGCACACACTACCTCTTGTATTACACTGTAAATGTAAATACAATTTCTCTGTGTGGTTTCATATAGTTACATGACTGCATCTAATCCTTTTTTGGGATGGATTGCTTTTGAAATAAGCAATTAATCATACACATTCCCACCTATATTAGCTGTTGTTAGATTTCACATTTAGTTTTGTCTCCTGAAAAGAGATTCTCCTCTTGATAGAAGTAAACAAGAACTGGTAAATGCTAAAGATGCATCACAACTCCTTGATTTTTATACTGCAGACTTCCTTGCTGTCTGTATAGCATGTGAATGAAGATGAGATCAGTGGGTGTGAATAAATCCTTAGGGCTCTTTGGATTCCCATTGAGATGCCTAAGGCTTTATGGCTACACGCTGAAATTTAGAGATTTTATTCAGTGAGATTAGAAATCGGAGCATACTTGGAAGTGGAGCGGAAATATAAAAAGATAAAAGAATATTGTCTGCTGTCTCATCACTAGACCTCTTTTCTTTCTACTGCTTGCTGCTGCTTAAGTGTTGCAACTGGAAAAGAAGCACAGAATATATACTGTAGGATGGCTTAACTTGATTTTTTTTAAAAAAAATGGGTGTGTACACACACAGAGAGAGGGAGAGAGAGAGAGAGTATATTAAGCACATTTTTTCTTCTCTTATCTATAAAACACTTGTCAATATGTTGGATGATACCTACACATTCTGAACATAATTATGAAACTGATCCAGTTATTCCAGAAATTGCCATTTGTCAGCACCTGAAGTCCTCTCTCTTAAACATATCATAGTGTTATTTTCCCCTACCTTTCCTTATGCAGTCATCCCCTCCCTTCCGATCTTGTAACATATTTATCTTCCAGAATCTAGTCAAGACTTGATTGATCAGGTATTTTTGCAAGTGCAATACAATTAATATACTTGGATTTTAAAATGACACCTTAAGATACAACCAGAGTAAGAAAGGATGCACCCTGACATTTTGGATAAATTAAAAGCTTTATTGTAGCTACCAAAAGACAGCTTACCTACCCATTTCCTTCTTCCCTTCCTTCCCTCACACAGTCAGCTAAGATATCCTAACCCATTCTGCTAAAGGAAGCCAGCACAAGTATCCCCCTGGCCAACCCTTTACACCCCACACTCCACCCGAATCTACTCTGTAGGGCCAGATGAACCCACAGAACAGCTTATAATGGGAAGGAGAGGGCAAATTGTTGCAATCTCCTTAGCACTACATTGAATGTCATGCTGAAAGTACAGTTTCCCATGAAATCTGAACTGGGAAATTGGTCTAGGTGTTACATCAAAAGCAGAATATGAAACCACTAATGTAGGATGTTGGTTTAATGTGATGTAAGCTGCTTTGAGATTTTCTTAAAAATATAAGGTGGTATGGAAATGAAATGATTAATAATAATATTAATAATGCTACATGCTACCCCAATCTCTGCCGAGTGTTAGCAAGGTTTCAGGGGTTCCTGACACTCACCCAGGGTCTTGTTTCCACATAACACACTTCTGAGGACACATGCATGAGAATATGCTTTCTACATATTCTGCTTTCCCATGACAAATGAACCAGATTTCGGAAAATCTTTGTGTTGAAAAAATGAACCCTGGAGTTTCAAGTCATATTTCTGGCAGTTAATAGTGAAAATTATGTTGTAGAAGGTTTCATGAGCAGATATTCCAAAATGCTAACTAGTGTGTGTGTGTGTTTGGGGAAATATTCATTATCACCCCTTGATAAGCTGAGGGCATAGCTCAGTTAATTGAATGCCTGGGGGCAAAAACAGCGAGATCTAACTTCCTATTTGTCTATGAATTTTAGCTTATATGGAAGCATTATGGGGATATTTCAGTATGGTCTGAAAAGGTGCATAGTTGTAGAGTGAATTGTAGATAGCAGTCACTAATATTTATAAGGGTTTTTTTAAAGAACAAAAAGTAGGGGGAAAGTAGGGAAACTTCACCACCACCACATCCTTGAGTGGAGTTTTTTAAGGTAGCCGGGGTCATCTTGAATTGTACCTCAATCAGTGAAGCAGTAGATCCTTCAGTCACCTGCTGTAACCTGTTCCCAGGGTATGTTGAAGGTAGAATCGCTTGCCCACACAATGGCATTGACCCTATTGTTACAGTAAGTTCGGGTGAGATGTTCAATACTCCAGCTAAGTTGATTTTTATGGGATCCGGTTCAGTCGATACGATCTAAGAACATGGACAAGGTCCTTGCTCATTGTGTCCGTCCACAGTGTATGTTCTTGACTTTTGCCCATCTTGACCGATTAAAGCTAGCTGGAGGGATTTCACAGTGTGAGTTGAGGCAGTAGTGAAGGCCTCATTATGAGAGGAGGTGATGAATTTGGCTTTAGAAGATGCTATTAGTGTTGAGAGAACAGCAGCAGCCCAAGTACAGGCATTCGTGGAAGATACTGATTATCATGCCCCATTTCTTCAGGGGTGGTTTGGGGACTGAAGTAGCCTTAGTTACCCTGATGGATGCCCTTTATCAGGAAGGGGACAGGGGGAGAATGACCCTACTGTAGCTACTTGACCTTTCAGCACCATTCAATACCATTGGCCATGGTATCCTCCTAGACTGTTTCTCTGAGATGTGAACTGGTGGCACTGCACTTTAGTGGTTCCATTCTAACTGCAAGACTGTTCATAGAGAGTGTCTGGGTGATTTTCCTGACATTTGCACTATGGAGTCCTTTAGGGTACCTTCTTGTCCCCAATGCTTTTTGAACATCTACTTGAAGCCATTGTGAGCAGTCAACATGGAGTTTGAAGAAAGGTGTCACTAGTATGCTGGTGGAGTGGATAAAAGCAAGATAACCTCTTTGTATCAGATGTTATTGGGAACTGATGGGTTTTAAACTCAAACAATGGTAGTGTGGTGGGAAATGACTTTTGCAAGTGGTATCTAACACCCAGGAAAGTGGCATATGTGAAGCCTGGTGCAGTCCCTTTGTGATGGCAGCGATGCCATTTAGCTTCATAATCTGATTGACAGCAGCAGGAGGCAATTTGAAGCTCTATGTGGAGATGCCAAGGATTGAAGTTGGGACCATCTGAATGCAAATAAGGTGTTCCACCACTGAGACACAGTCCTCCCACTGACATAAAACTCCACTCAACCAAAGTACCTCCCATCAACAAAGGGACACCACTGGATACAACCCATTGATTTCAGTATACCAGAACTGTGAACGTAAGATGCTTGAGGAGAGATGTTTTCTTAAGTAGGGACAGCTATTACAGGAGGAGGGTATAGAGGAAAAGGCTGTCTTTTAATCAGTAGCCATGTAATATTTCATCCTCTTAGCCATGGGTAGGCAAACTAAGGCCAGGGGGCCGGATCTGGCCCAATCACCTTCTAAATCCAGCCTGCAGACAGTCCAGGAATCAGTGTGTTTTTACATGAGTAGAATGTGTGCTTTTATTTAAAATGCACCTCTGGGTTATTTGTGGGGCATAGGAATTCGTTCATCCCCCCCCCCCAAAAAAAATATAGCTCGGCCCCCACAAGGTCTGAGGGACAGTGGACCAGTCCCCTGCTGAAAAAGTTTGCTGACCCCTGCTCTTAGCTTTCAAAAGGCAAGCAGTGTCTGAGTGGAATAATACTTTGAAAGGAAAGTGCCAAGAACACTTTAGGAGGAGATAGAGATTAAATAAATTGGTATTTTGACTGTGAGTCAGTATTGAGCCAATGGCAGAAAATAATATTAGCTAGGGGCACAGTGATGCTTGACCTGAGCCTAAACTGAGAATAATGAACTATAACTTCATTACAAGCATGAGTACATTGGGAGGATGCTGTCATTTTTTGCAACTTTTTTCCTGTTCAAAAGGTTCTGTTGAGTTACCACAAAGAATGCTATGAACTAAAAAAAACACCTAGCAACATTATTCCTAAACATTGTTGCATAAGGCTGCAGTCTCATTCGCACTTGAACTCAGTAGATTTTATTTCAGAATGTATAACTTTGCACTTTAAAAAATGCAATCAGATTTATAAAGCAATATAAATACTTAAAGGTAAAGATAGGAAATTGTATATTTTTATAAAGTATTAGTGCCTCTGATTGTAAAAAAAATGTCAATGATAGTTTAAATTTTTAAAAGTACCATAATAATCAAGATATGTCATTAGAAAACTAAAGTGCTAATTCTATAAAGTAAAGAATACAGTATAGAATATGACTAGGGTTCTATAGATTATGCCTGCATTGAAATAAACATATGCCTGTCCTGTTACATTTTTAAAAGAGGGAAATGTCACCAGATGGTGTAAAATCACTATAAGCCTTATATCATTATTTATTCTTAGAGATCTATCTCCCTTGTGATATCAGAGAGATACACACCAAGAACTTGGTGGTTCAACTTCAAAACTTACAAAATCATCTGTATTTAGCAGAAGTTCTGTGTGACGTCCAGGCTCTTTTCCTATACCTCGCCAACTGTTTCTACAGCTTAGTGAGCTATTACATATGTGGAAGACTTTTTTTTAACTGGTTGACAAACCGTATAGTGGTGATTTTTTTCAGTGCAGTCTAATAAATTAAGAAGTAACAAATGGACTTGGGGTTCTTTGAAGTTATTTTCCACAACATATCTTTTGAAGTATATATTATTAGTCTCTCCTAATGCAAAACTACTGACGGAAACTAATCTCACTAATGAGGTTCATTTGTTCTTTGACAAAGCAATAAATAGTTTCCTCAAGAAAAATTTAACTAATAGCGTAGCAGCAGTCTTATAATTAATTTTCTTCCTGAATCCTGGCCAGCATGAAAACAAACAGTAAATTTTTCATTTGTTCATCTCTTTACAACAACTGTTTAGCACAGATATGTTTGATTAATGGATTTAATTTGTTCTTTTCTTCTGTAGTCAGTTTTTATATTACATCCGTTATCAGAGGAGAGGACAATAATGTGGGCACTCTCATTGTACTGTATTCCATCAGTGTCAAGGCTGCCTACTTTGCTCTGGGCCTGCTTCTTTAACCTTTGCAGGCCTGTGGAATCTTTCATCAATCTGTGTTACAGTCACCTTGGGAAGGAAAGACAGAAGCACTCAGTCAGCACTTAGAGGTAGTTAAGTGTGTCATTATTTCTAAGAAAATGCTGGGAGTGGGACACCTTTCATTACCAAGAGAAATATCATTTGGGAGATCAACAACCCAACTGTTGAAAAAGGAGAAAGGTGTAAGACTAGTCATTACTGGATTTCTGTACAAAATTATATAAATGCAACATCTCAGATATTTCCTTGCTATTCCGGTTCAACAAAACCATCCATGCTGCTTGTTATGCAGCATGAGATTTGGAATTTCAGATGCACATTGCATAGCATCATTTCTAATGCCATTAAGGGTTCACATCAGCTTGCGATTCGTTTCACAATGCTTGGAGAACCATTTGAATTTAAACCTTGAATTGTGTTTGACAACAAGAAAAAATGCTACCCTGCTTAGTTGATTATGGAGGTCTTACCTAGCACAATACTGAGTGCTCTCAGACTTTGCCTACTGCAGTGAGACGGGAGGAAATTAGCACTTCAGAATGCAGCAGAACACTCCCATTAACCTCTGTAAAAACTAACATATATTAATGCCCTTCATTATAATGGGCAGAGTGAGCGTGGAAGGATGTTTGTAAACCGCAAGGGTTCTCGGAGATGGTAGTCCTGATATTGTTGTATAACACTCAGTGAGGCCCAGCTTCCAGAAGTATGTCTGTGGCCACAGCGGGCCTCAACGGAGGCCTTGCAGCAGCAGCAGTGGAGGTAAGGAAGAGGGTGGGTGGTGGTGGTCTGGACAGTGTTGTTTGCAGATAGGGGGGCGGAGGCAGCAGACCATGTTGCACATTCATCAGCAGGAGGCCAAGCATGGAGCCCAGCATTGTGCGTGTGTGACATCATGATGTCATGTTGCACAATGCAATCTGGGGTGTGAGCCAGCACCTCTGGCTGTACTTCTACTTTTTGTAGTGGGGCAATGATATATAAATGTAATAAATCTAACCCAAACCTAAGCCTGTGACAGCAGTGAGTGCCAAAACAGATCAGCGATAACTCACATGGCTTCAGTGAAGCTAATGCTTTATTCAAAGAAACAGGAAAACTCAGGAGGCCAGGGCTAGAGAGCACAGCAACCTCTCTCGGTAGAACTTGCCCCTATGAGGCAGTTGTGAGGACTGATGGTCCCAACTTCACATAGCACCCTGAGTCTTTTCCTCTCCTGGTACCTTCCCATGCAATTTGAGGCTCCTTAGTCTCGTCTGTCTTTGCTCCACCCTTTTCATAGCTCTTCAGACTCTGGGAGACCAGGAAGGAGGGGAGCTGGTCGTTGCAGATGGGGGAAAAAGCTTGGCTTCCTCACCAGCCTGACTCATTGCTGCCTCTTGGCCCTTCTCCTTTCCAGCTTCCTCTTCTGCTTCTGGTTCTGGACTGCTCTCTGCCACAGACTCTTCCTGCTCACTAAATCCTGTTACCGCTTCAGCGTCCGACATTTCCTCTTCCTAGTTCATGCCCTCTTTTCCCTCTGACCACTCATTGTTGTCCCACCACCAGTCCATGGCTCTGAGCCTTCTTCACTTGCAGGTTTCCCAGCTGGGGCATCCCACCATTCCTCTGCGTCCAGCCAGTTCATGACATCCTATCAGAAAGTGTATCATATTGTAGCATTCTGTCAATCATTATTCTGCAGCCTCTCTTAGAGATAGTAAATTAACATGCGTTGTTACATTTAGTTTCAACACTTCAGACCTACTTAAAGAACTAGTGAAGAATGAATTGATTTGCAACACTGGTAAGGGGAAAGGAAGGAAAGTTATTCTTTTTTTTTTAAAGATATTTATTAAAGTTTCAACAATAAAACAAATTTCACAACACAAAATAGAAAAGGAAAAAACACCATACAAACAACAACAAAACACAATAAAAGACCCATCATAAAAGACAAAAAAGAAAAGACATAAAAAAGAAAAAAGCCATTTTCTTGGATATTATTCTCATAGTCCTCTTTCTGGACTCCCTCACATCTCTCTTTTCTGTGTTCCCTTTTACAAAATCTTGTTCAGCAATACCTCACCTTTTTTCAAATCTTAATTCATATTATACACTTCAACTATTATGCCGCTATTCTTCCCTCCACTTTTTCATATTGTTTAGGTTTGACATAATATTATTCTGACTTCACCTTTGTTCTGTATATCATTTTTGCATAGCTTTTAACTATATCACTAATACCATACTATCTTTATATCCCGCATCATTCTAACATTCATACAGTTTACAATGCTTTTGCAAATAGTCTTTAAATTTCTTCCAGTCCTCCTCCACTAGCTCTTCTCCCAGGTCTCGGATTCTCCCAGTCATCTCCGCCAGTTCCATGTAATCTATCAGTTGCATCTGCCATTCTTCCAGGGTGGGCAAATCTTGTGTCTTTCAATGTTTAGCGATGAGTATTCTTGCTGCTGTTGCTGCATACATAAAGAAAGTTCTATCCTTCTTTGGCACCATTTGGCCAACAATGCCCAAAAGGAAGGCCTCTGGTTTCTTAGGGAAGGTATATTTAAATACCTTTTTCAATTCATTATAGATCATTTCCCAGAAAGCCTTAACCCTAGGGCATGTCCACCAAAGGTGAAAGAATGTTCCCTCAGTTTCTTTACATTTCCAACACTTATTATCTGGCAAGTGGTATATTTTTGCAAGCTTGACTGGGGTCATGTACCACCTATATATCATTTTCATAATATTTTCTTTCAGGGCATTACATGCCGTGAACTTTACCCCAGTGGTCCATAACCGTTCCCAGTCAGCAAACATAATATTGTAGCCAATGTCTTGCGCCCATTTTATCATAGCTGATTTGACCGTTTCATCCTGAGTGTTCCATTTTAACAGCAAGTTATACATTCTTGAAAGTACCTTAGTTTTAGATTCTAACAATTCTGTTTCTAATTTCGATTTTTCCACCTGAAAGCCTGTTTTTTTGTCCACATTAAAAACCTCTCTAATTTGACGATAATGTAACCAATCTCGCACTTTGTCTTTTAATTTCTCAAAACTCTGCAATCTCCATGTATCTCCATCTTTTTCTATTATCTCCCAATATTTTGGCCAGTTGGCCTCCATATTGAGTCTTTTCTGAGCCTTAGCTTCCATTGGTGATAGCCACCTTGGGGTCTTATTTTCTAATAAATCCTTGTATCTTGTCCAGACATTAAACACTGCTTTCCTGACAATAAGGTTCTTAAATGCTTTATGAGCTTTAACCTTGTCGTACCACAGATATGCATGCCACCGGAAGGAAAGTTGTTCTTGGGCTGACTGTCAGTTAAAGTATAATTACAGTCATTTAAGGGGAAGTACCGGTAGTCATCATGCTTATCAGATAACAAATTAATATTAAGGATAATTAATATTTTTTGTTTTCTTTTTTACATTAAAGAAATATGCCTGGTCATTTAACAAATCAGCACTGTTTTGTCTGTCTACTGACAAACTAAAAATAAGAGAATTATATGTTGATATCACATGATGCTAATTACATATGATTTAGAAAACAGCTCTGCTTTACTAAACTAAAGTCAAACATAATACAAAGTCACTTGAAAGATGCTCTCAATCTCATTTCCTCTGTTTCCATGCATCAAAAGCAGATTACAATTTTGAGATGTATGTTACAATTACTCAACAGTGCTTATCAGTAAATGAAATTCAGGAACATGACATGAACATAAAGTCCTGCCAGGGGAACCTGAGACACAGCTAATCTTCTTCATATCACACTTTATGTCGGTGCTTCCATTCACAAAAGAAGGATTGGACAGGCTTGAAGATTTATTATGATTATTTTGTCCTCATTGAAGCCAATGGCAAAATGTCAATATTTTTTGTTCTTCATATCTGAAGAACATTTTTAAAAACAATTGAATGCATCTTTTATAAATAAAAAAGAAGTAAATGGTTTGATGTTCATTAAATTACATTTTAGAAGAAAAAGACCAACAAATGTCCTCTGCATGAGCACTGATACACACATGGAACACAGCAAAAACCAGATTGTTGTCATTTCCATCAGTGCTCATGAGTAGACCACAAACCAAGCATTCCTTACTTTGAAGTTGCTCACATGACTCTATGTGTTAATCAGTATAAAGTGACAATACATTCCATTCAAATCTTGTGTCTTCTTAAGCAAATGAATTATGAACTTTTAATTCGGCTGCTTGACAGGACCATGAATATTCTCATGTTCAGCAAAATCTTATGAAATAAGAGAGAAGCGCTATGCTATCCAGTCTCTAATATTTCCTTCCAGGGCATTTGATTGAGAGAGTGGTGGCCAGTCATATGCAGCTATGCCTGGAGCATTCACACTGTTTGGATCCATTCCAGACTGGTTTCAGGCCCAGTAACATCCTTGATCACCTTCCCAGATGATCCTAATTGGGAGACAAAGGGAGTGCAACCCTGTTTGATTTCTTTGACTTCTCATCAATTTTTGACACCATTGGCCATGTTGTCCTTCTGGAATAACTCAGAGGGGTGAGAGCTGGAGGTACTGTACAGTATTATGGTAGTTCCTACCAGTAGGGCTGCTACCAGAAGGTAGTACTAGGAGACTGTTGCTCAGCATGAGGATAGGACCCGAGTGCTATGATACTATGCACCTGTGATTCCTATCATCTGGTATTTAAAGGCAGATTGACTCTGGTAGTGGAGTTGGAACATGGTAAATCATTTAGGCCCTAAGAGCCCATTCGAACAGAAAGTGTCTGATATGGCACAATCTCCATGTGTGACTTTAGCCACATGGAATGCTAAGGTTGTTCCTGTCATCCCCCCCATCACCTTAGATAGTATTAGTTTGCAAATGCAAGATCTGTAGATCTATATTTCCAAGTGCAGGATTTTGCTGAGGAAATACTTTCAAATAAATGGTTATTACTACACGTGAATTCTGAGGCAAATACAAAATTCTTCAGTTGAAACAAAAAGGTTGTAGTGGAATAGAAACCAATTTCAGTATTTGAATTTAATTTAGAGTCCTTATTTAAGAAAATTATTAATCTGTTGCCTCCCCCCCCCCAATTCTACTCTTGGAAATTAATGTTCAATATATGTGGTAAAAAAAATTAAAAACTTAATAATTGCTATTCTAATGCCTATCATCTCAGCTTCAAACCATTAATAAAAGAATCCTCCTTACATAACAATCACTGTACTACTACACCAACCCTCCCTGTCAGCACACAGACAACCCCATGTCTTCCAGAGTGAAACAGTACAATTCATCTTGAGTGGTCTTTCTGCTATTTCTCTAAATTGTCTCTAATTTCCATGGACTTAATTGGCTATACTTTTAATGAACAGCAAATTGTTTACTTCTCTTGCTCCATTCTTAGGCAGTCTCTACAGGCTCCTTGTTTGACAAGTTGTATTAATTGTTTACCTGCTCTTTCATTGGGTTACCTCAAGGCTTGTTAACTTCTCTTCTGCTGCATGGCTTTGGCTGGATATTGGATTATAAAAAAAGCACAAACATGATTTCTTACTCCTGGTTATTTATTCATTTTCTGTTTCATTGTTTTCATTTCCATGTCTGGGAAACAAGGAAGACTTTTTTTTTAAAGTACCTAAGGGATTTAAGAGCACCAATCATGCTGTGAGTCAGGGAGATTTTCTTTCCTAAACTCTTTAGAAGCATTCAAAAATCTCCACACTAGGTGAAATGCTTGATGGGTTTGAAACTTAACTTTAGACTTATCTTACAACAACCCCCCCCCCAAAAAAAACCTCTCTAGACAGGGTGTGGCTTCTTGATATATAAGGCTGAAGTGTTAAGGGCTTTAAGCTGCTAAAAACTGCTGCCTGATACAAAACACCTCCACCATTCAAGAGCAGCCTAATCCTCTGGAGACATTTTGAGGCACAGGATGTTGCAGGACGGAAGAAAAGAACACACCTGTTTCTAAAAAGTTGTGGTCTCTTTTTGTTTCATGATGATGTTATCCATGGGTCGGCAAACTAAGGCCCAAGGGCCGGATCAGGTCCAATTGCCTTCTACATCCGGCCTGCGGATGGTCCAGGAATTGCCGCGTGGATTGCCAGCACTCACGTTCTTTCCCTCTCCCTCACACAGCAGCAGCGCCTCCTCCCTCCCTCCCTCCTGGCTTCTCCCCACCCTGCCTAGAAGAGGAAGGGGACTGGGCTTTGTTGGTGCCAGCAGCAGCAGCGCTCGAGCGGCCACCATTTTAAGCTGCCCCTCTCCGGAGCCCTTTCACGCGCCACACATTGTCCCACCAGCACCAACCCCTGCCGCTTGCAAGACACAAGTAAGCAGTCACCGGGGCTTGTGGTGCTCCTGCATCATTTCCCCCCAAAAAATATAGTCCGGCCCCCCACAAGGTCTGAGGGACAGTGGACCAGCCCCCTGCTGAAAAACTTTGCTGACCCCTGAATTGTTATCCATACTAAAATGCATATTGCTACTATGAAATGAGGACCATGGATTTTGAAAAGCAAAACAAACAGCAACATGCTATCTTGCTAATGTGGGTCATTGTTTCATTCACAAATATGATCAAGACAATGAAACCCCTTTCTCCCCTGGCAGTTAACCGTTGGAAACAATAATTTGCCATGCTGCATTTGCAAACTAGTTTCCTTTTAATGTAGAAACATCATGAAATAAAATTGAATAATAGGAAGAATATGGTGGTAACCATCAGTGCACTAAATGAGCACATTATCGATTTCCTTGTCTTTGTCCTTTAAAACAACGTGATGATTCAAGTTGATCGTGGCCTAATTTCAGCAATGTGCTTTACAGGGTGTTTTTGCCAAGCATGTTTGCTTACCAGACATTTTACTGTTGTTGGTATCATTAGTATATTGGTTTATTCTGGGCTTTGCCATAAATAGTGGCAGCAGGGTGAGACACAGTCAGGTGGATGCTGCAATGCACCTTTCATGCAATGTCATAAAAGGGATACAGAGTGGGTACAGATATGTGAAAGAGGTTAATGGGTTGGTTAGAAAGGGTGGAGTATTTCATGAGGTGAAACAAAAGAAGAAGAGGTGAATGAGGGTTGTACTGAGGAGTTGTACAAAGGGCAGGCTGAGTGGAAGGAGCCACTGCCTTAACTATTGGGAGGTTTAAGATCTCCAAGAGCTACTGTTCAGCAGTCTGGAGCTAGCATAGCAAAAAAGAAAGGGGGGAAAAACCTGGCAGAATTTCTGTTTTTTATTTGTTTTCTTTAAAATGTATATACTATTTATCAAACAAGTTTCAACTCTGTGACCCCTTGGGTCTTTTGGAGAGTTCTTATATTTCCTTAGCCCTGGATGTATGTAACACACTGAACTAAATGGGTGTTTAGTTGCATTAGCTTCACCACCTTAAACTTACCTTAAAACAGCCCTTTTTTTGTTTTTGTTTTTATTGAAAAGCCTGCTGCCACAAACTGAGTTTCAAGAGTTGTAGGACTCTTATGTGTTTTGGGAGAAGACAGGATGGAATCTTCCTGGACTACTGAGGGATGGATCCAATGGTTGCATGAGATGAAGCAGGCACACACATTTTCCCCTCCTCCCTCTTGCAGTCCCTGGTAACCAAAGAAAGACTAACAGCCAATCTCCTTCAAGATGGAGATTTTCAATTGAATGCCGTCATGTGATCTAAGGTTAAACATTCACATGAGTGCTAGCAGAAAACATCAACAGTTAATTATCAATTCAGTTAGAGCTCAGAGAGAGCTTCAGTATGCTTCAATGGGATTTTTTTCAATGTTAAACCCTTTCAGCAATATACATACAGCTATTATCCATTTTAGTGTGCAGTTAAATAATTATCCTTAACAAAGGGGACCCACTGAACATTGTGGGCTGTGCCATATGGGGTTGGAGGGAGGATATTGCTTGAATTAGCTTGCAGGATCTTGCACCAGTGGAGCTCTGCTTGTCACTTGCACAAGGTTCCTCTCCTGGAAGGTATAATGAGGTAAAAGTCATTTTTCTCCTCTTCAAGATCTTATTTAATGATTATTACATTATTAACTTGCAGCTACAGACAATGAGATGCAATATGATTGCTGGGAGGACCTCCTAAGGTCCTATTTTTTGGACTGACAGGCAAGAAAAAAAGATGGCATCATTGCAGTCTACCCCAACCTGCAGTTATCCAGGTGTTTCCAACTACAGCTTTCTGACTGAGCCTGATAGAAGTTATAGATAAAAATACATGGCGGGCACTAGGTTGGTGAAGGCTGCATAATGGATTTGCTACTTCAAAGACCCACAAGAGCAACAAAAGAAAGATGCCTTCTTTTCAGAGGAATGCCACCAAAATCGGGGGCACAGAGTTGGCAGGTGGTAGAAGATTGTTATTATGGAGAAATACAGTTTGCCTTGGGACATTTCTAGTTCTTGTTCATTGTTCTAGTGTTGATGACATTGAAAAATTCAGGAAATCCAAAGGCAGAATGATTGGCTATCCCAACACAGAGCTTATACACATGATATAAAAGTTTACTAGGTAAAAAAAGGAAATGTATGAGAATGATTTGTTGACTGCTATTACCAACGCCAACCTCTATTTGCATTCTACCAACTAAGATGAAATCTAGCCATCTGTAAAGGAACTTGAATAGTGTTTATTCTTCAATGACAAAACACTCAGTTTAGAAGGACAGGCTTAACATAGCAAGCACAATGCAAATTATGAGAAAAGCAACCTGGCAAGAATAGGTTTTAGCTTGCTTAATGAAGTTTAGGGAGGAAAGTAGGCGAAAATGTCTCTGTTTAATTTGTGCTATTAGAGATATGGATGGCATAATACCGATCAATAAAAGTACAACCTTGTAGGGGTTTATTGGACAAGGTTTATCAGTAATTCAATGCATCCCTGTGTTAGGAGATGTTAGGCTATGGGTACCAGTAATATATTAGATTGTAGGTAATATAATTGCTAAGATTTACCTCCCTAATAGTGTAGCTCATCTGACAGGGAAATTAGAACTTCCCCTTAGATTTCATAGAACATTACATAGTAACCTATTGCATCTGTAAAGTTATCAAATTAGATGCTTGGTCTAGACAGATTACAGATATTCTGTGTTCTGTATGAGCCAGGCAGTTGGCCAACTAAATAGCTGGTTTAATTTCACAATTTTAGAAAGGGTTTGCAACACTCCAAATGAATTTGGCTTTGACCCTCAATTAGCATTAAAATAAATGATGAGAGTACACTTTTGCAAGTTAGACCACATAACTCAACTAATGTATTGCCAATTGCATAATGGCGATTTTATGGCTATCATTAGAACATCCACTCTTAATTGGGTCCATAGTGGTTGGCAAATTTATTTGTGTCCCTCACCTCCCCCCCAAGTAAGTAGAAATAACCAAAAAAGAGAAAGAATCACCTTTCTTTTTGGTTGTAAACATTGTAGCTTTTCCTACCAGCTAGTGACAGGAAATTGGTTTATATTGAATTAGATTTTAAATTGTATTTTATTTCAAGCTAAGGGACCAGAGCTACAATAAACCCTACACAAGAATTTTACTTCCAATATCACTTGAGAGAAAAGTTATCAGCATTACCATAGTCCTGCTGACTTCAGTAATCCACCCAGGAGCTGTATGGGACAATGTCTACGCACTGCTACTGCTGTTGTTGAGATAAAAGTGTTGCAACCTAGAGAAGACCAGGCAACTGTGGATCATTCAAGGTTATTTGCAGGAAAACTGCAGAAGCTAAATGGATGTCACATTACATATAAAAATATTAATTTGGGGTAAAGCTTCTGCAGTTTTAGTGAAGTTATGTTTTTCCCTTTTCATTTAGTGATATTTTTGTGGTCTCAAACATTTCAGGTACAGTATAAGATTTTTTTTATCTGTTAGACCATAGCTCAGTAGCAGACCATCTTCTTTGCATGCAGATGTTTCCAGGTTCAATTACCAGCATCTCCAGATAGGGTAGAAATGCTGCCTGAAACCCAGGAGAGCTGCTGCCATTCAATATAAATTATATTATATATATTAGATCCAGCGCCGAAGGCCTTCTGGCGATTCCCTCATTGCGAGAAGTGAGGTTAAAGGGAACCAGACAGAGGGCCTTCTCGGTAGTGGCACCCACCCTGTGGAACACCCTCCCTTCAGATGTGAAGGAAATAAGCAGCTATCCTATCATCTGAAGGCAGCCCTATTCAGGGAAGTTTTTAATATTTTAATATTTAATGCTGTACTGTTTTTAACACTTGATTGGGAGCCACCCAGAGTGGCTGGGGAAACTCAGCCAGATGGGCGGGGTATAAATAATAAATTATATTGTATTATATATAATGTAGACAATACTGAGATGGATGGCCCAATGGTATAAGGCAGTGTCATATGTTCCTAGTGGACAAACAAACCCATCCTGTGGCTTATGAAAATCTAGACTCTTGTGGTGATCATTTAAGAAGAAAAATGCAGAATTATTTCAGGCATTTACTAGGATAGGAAATCATTTACAAACCATGGGGGGTGCACATACAAGAGAAGGATTAAGAATCAACTCAAGCTGTAACTCTGCTCATAAAATATTACAACAGAAGTAAAAACTTCTCAAGATTATCGGGATACTTTCTCAACCCATCTAGTACAAGAGAATTAATTCTTTTTCTAAGAATCTGATAGTAAGTTTTCTGCCACTTACAGACAAGAATTAGAAGCCCCATGTAACATCTGCACAATGGGGGGAAAGCCCAGGCCACATGAAGTGCGGAAAACTGCATACAAGACCACCTGCAGCTAGCAGCCCATGAGCAAATTCTGCTCTATAAACTACATTAAAAGACAAGTTTCCAAGAGATTTGGAGTGGATTTTTGGAAGTCTTCACTGCATAATACCCACAACTAGAAGAAATGGGAGGTACATTGCAGTCATGGGAACTTCTCCAGTTTAATGGTTTTTAATTTGAGACTCAAGCAAAGCATTGACACTCAATGTGTCCTAACCCTTCTCTGAGCACGTGAGCCTGAACCCTGTATAATATTCAAAACAATTGGACGTCAGGAAGGAAAAGTGATGTAACACTAAGAACAAGGCATGAGTGCTTAGGGAGTGAGAGTAATCAGGAGGGGCAGGGAAAAAGAAGCTGTACTGTTTTATTGAAACAATGTGAAAACCGTAATAAATGATGGATTAAAAGGATGTTCTCACCGAATGATAACCACCTGCTGCTTTGCCTTCTTTGTCTTGCCATCATTTTTTTCCATTTGTGAACACAAATACAAGAAAACATATATGCCTGTTTTAGTGAGCAGCTAACTCTAATTCTGTAAAGCGCTTTAAATTCAATTGAGCTCACTGATTACCCTCCAATTGTGCAATTCCCATGGCTGTAATCATCAATGCATGCATGGACCAGATTATTATTATTAGTTAATCCCATTTCTAGCTCAGCCAGGGCTGTTCTGCAAGTGTTTCACTGGCTTAGTCTCTGCAGTTATGATGATCCTTCTTAGGAGTCATTTGGAGAAGGAAAATGATTCAATATGAATTTTCTGACTAAAATGGAGAGTCATTTCTAAACAACCTTTTCTTTCTTTCTTTCTTTCTTTCTTTCTTTCTTTCTTTCTTTCTTTCTTTCTTTCTTTCTGGCATGCTAGGCTTCAGTCCTTATGCCCTCTGACAATAAGAATTCACAAGCAGTAATTCTCCAATGAGAGAAGTTTGAGAGCGAACTTACTGAGGCAAACATGCAAGGTTGCATTAACACACAACTGGTTTTATATACCACTTTAGTGAATATAGTGAAGTCCAAGATTGGCGCGTTAAACCTCTTGAGAGGCTTGCAACTGTCAGTGCTCTTTGAAGGACACTTTGCAAAGATAATATATACATAGTGTAGTCATCTAAATCCACCCTGAAAGATTGGAGATAGAGCTGTCATAGTGGAAGAGGTGCTCACACAGAGATGTCACAAATGCTCCAGAATATAAGCATCACCTGTCTGTTTTCCTGCTATAAGATTGGTGATTTGGACAGTAGAGGTTTAATGGAACCAGAAGGGCTGTTTAGACTTGTTTTAGACTGACTGCCAAGTGTGTCTATACCTTTCTTTTGTTAGGGAAATTGCTAGTTTAATAACCAGTGGATGCTTCATAAATGGCCAGGACACACTGGGAAGGGGGCATGTGTGTATTTCTTCCTCCATGCCAGCTAGGAAAGCTGTAATACATACATGTGCATGAAATGGAGAGAAACCAGATGATCTTTTGAGCCAGATGAGAGATGTTCTGTAAACGAACATGAAAAGCAGGTGCTCTACCACTAAGCTACAACCTGCTTGCAGTCTGATTCCTTTTGCTGCCAACAGCTACTTCCCTCTTTAAGAAATGGGAGACTGGGACCTTGTCCAATAACAGCCTGTGTGGTGGAGCAGAGACCTGGCACCTGAGTTGTTGCAGGTTACCTAGTCAGGGCCGTGGTAGAAAATAGCTGGGACTGTGTTACCACACTGAGGAGAGTGCTGAGTACATCAGAGGATACGGCCACACCTTTGCTACTGTCCTGCTCCATCCAGCTAAGTCGCAATGAAGGGATGACAGCTCTGTCCCACCACACAGGACACTGCTGCCTATTTTATCCTCAGAACAACCCTGTGAGGTATGTGAGACTGAGATAGTAACTGGTTTATGTGTGAGGGGGAGCTGAACCTGGACCTTGTGAGTGCTACTCTACCAGACTAACCATTACACTACATTCAGTGCTCCAGGCTTAGATTTAGCCCACTGGCTGCTAACTCATTAGACTCAATTTATATTTCATTGAGCAGATAGGGTGGTGAGACAATGCCACACCAGTTCTTCCTCTGAGATATAAACAGGCTTAGGCATTTCAGCCGAGCTTCTCCTGCAAGTGCATCACTTGCCATCCAATATCAAAACAGGCCATCAAGATGATTCATTGATATGCCCCATCACAACAGATGAAATCAACCCCAACTGTGAAACATGATTTGTGAAGCGCACACCCTCGACAAAGTGCGGGAACACCATCCAGGTAGTGCATTTGCAGATGACAATTTATATACATATCTTTTGTTGTGTGTGTATACGGTGGCAATGCATCATGTGAATTGAAGCGTATTCAAATTAATTCTGTTCCCATCATTTCCAGCATGAGCTGAAATGTCACAGAGCTGAAAAATCATTTGGCTCGAAAACAGGATATATACAGTACCATAGCACAAAGGAAAATGAGGCCGGAGCATTGTTGCTACACCTGAAATGTGTCCTGTGCGATGGCTGTATTCTTTCACCCCTCTTCCAGTGCCTTAAGGTTTCCTGTTAAAGAAACGCAAGAGTAGGACAGGTGTATTGAACCCACGAAACACAGAAACCGCAAGAAAGGAGATTGGTAACCAATCTGGCCTTGTGGACTTCTATATTAGTTTCAAACAAAGCAATACAAGGTAAAATTGGAACCATCTCTCTCCTGCATCCCTTCAGAAGCTCAGAGTTCAGAAAGCTGCATAGTAAAATGATTGAACTGCTTGCTAACTAGTGCATATCCCAACTCGTCAGGTACTTTGGGGCCAGCCAATATATCTATGGTTGTTGTTTTTTTTAATTAGCTTGAAAGATGCTTTGCTAAAGGTAAGATGAGAGTCCTCTGAGGGCACTGATGGAGAAAGCAACATATATCTGCTCTGCTCAGCATTTTGCTTTTATTCCCTATTCTTCGCCCCCCCCCCCCCTTTCTCTCTTCATTTCTATTCACCGTAAGGTGCAGAATGCTGATGAGAGCAGTAAGTGCAACGTGTAATAATCAAACATAACCAATTTATATGAGCATTTGGGTGAACTGGTTGACCTTCCATATAAATAACATGACACCTTCCAGGCTATATGAAGAAGCTAATATAACGAAGAGATTACAGGAGTATGTGTGTCTGCTTCCAAAGGCAAAGAACTATTCGTAGCCCTTTACCTATTTACTTCTATTCCACAGTGGCCATCCCCTGTCCAGGAAAGCATTACAGGATACCTAAAACTCTCTGCCTACTCATATTAAATTCCCCTTTTCCCCTGAAATAAATCACCCCAGCTGTCTACCTGTTCTCACAGAGGTTGATGCTGACTGCAACTACTAACCTTCATATACCCCTGGTAATACTGCTTTCTAATGACTCAATTTATATAGTCTGGTTCTACCACACATCACTCATAGAATCATAGAATCAAAGAGTTGGAAGAGACCCTGAGGGTAATCTAGTCCAACCCCCGCAATGCAAGAATCACAGCCTACCTCTGCTTGGTAGTTCATTCCACTGTCAAAAACTCATAGTGTCAGAAAGATCTTTCTAAGATTTTATCGGAATCCCAATCTTGTCATTTGAATGCATTGGTTCAAGTTGTACCCTCTGGAGCAGCAGAAAACAAGCTTGCTCCATCTTCATATATTTGAAGATGGCTATCATATCAATGTGGGTGCCACTGTGGTCTAAACCACAGAGCCTAGGGCTTGCCGATCAGAAGGTCGGCAGTTCAAATCCCCGTGATGGGGTGAGCTCCTGTTATTCAGTCCCTGCTCCTGTCAACCTAGCAGTTCAAAAGCACGTCAAAGTGCAAGTAGATAAATAGGTACTGCTCCGGCAGGAAGATAAATGGCGTTTCTGTGTGCTGCTCTGGTTTCACCAGAAGCGGCTTAGTCATGCTGGCCACATGACCTGGAAAAACTGTCTGCAGACAAATGTCCGCTCCTTCGGCCAGTAAAGCAAGATGAGCGCCGCAACCCCAGAGTCATCCACGATTGGACCTCACAGGGGCCCCTTTACCTTTACCTATCATATCACCTCTCAGTCTTCTCCCAGCTAATAAATATCAGGTGCTGATTGCCTGGTTTCCCAAATAGCACCCAGTCCAGGCCTACTGCAAGCAATAGTACCCATACTTAGACGATTCTCACAAGGCACAAGAAAGCCTTGTTCTTCCCTTAACCCTCAGGGTCTTGACCTTGCCCTTTCTTTCAGCACATTGCTGAAAGCACATTCAGCACATTCTGGTTAGAAAGGGAGGGGGACAAGGGCAGCAATTCAATTGAAACTGTAATTTCAATTGTAGAATGACGTGGGAGCTCAGCATTTCTTAGCCCCTGTCCTCTTCCATGTGTAAAATGGAAATAATTATGTCCTTCCTCACAGGATTGTTGTAAGGATTAGACAAAGAAACAATCCAAACACCTTGACATGAAGATTCTGCAGAAATGTTTGGGTTGGAATCTGACTTTCTTCCCACTAGCAGCTCCAAAGTGGAGTTCCTTTCCGGGTGAGTCTACTGCAGGAAAGGAGCAGGGGTGATTATTACCATTCCCCCCTGTAGTTCTTTGTGCCACCTCCCAAGTTCCATAGGGTTCTCCACTAATCCAGAACAAATTTTTGGAAGACATAGAAGTCGCACCGGGGCAAGGCTATGTTGTGCCCTAAGCAAAGCTAACTACTTGTGTGTGTGCGTGCACACACACACACAAATTGCTCACTTCAGTTTTTAAAAACAAACTTCTTTTTTTCAAGGATGGTTTTTCCCCTACAGTGTCTCATTCTTGTTTGTTTTCCATTTCAACATGCGCCCTCTCTTTGTTTTGTAACATTGGCTGCTATAATGCTCAGTTGCTTAGCATCTGGAGGGCACAGAGCACCGCTTGTTACCAAAGGTGGGGGCAAGATGTTAGAACAATGTGATTAAGTGTTCTGCTAGTCAAGACACCTTGAGAACATTAAAGGAACCTCATTGTCATTCCCTGAACTCAGACTGCTTTTATGTGTTGTATTTCATTACTCTGTGTTCTTTCTGCCTCTTTCTACAAGCATCCTGGATATTATTATTACCACTGTATTTGTTGTAATATGAAGAAATAATACTTTAATCACAAGGGAGCCCTTATTGGGTCATTGCTTATGTGAGAGGTTTTCATAGTATCATGTTCCTGAATATAAGTGGACTCTGGTGACTGTAAACTGAAAATTAAAACATTTTGTCTATTTGGAAAGCAGATATGAATAAATCATGACCCTAATAATACTTTACTGCATTATTTCTATATATGTAATTTTATATTGCTAGCTGCATTACAGACGTATGTTATTACAGAGCATGAATCTCTTCACATCTCAGAAGTTCTTTTTAAGTACCATCCAGCTGCTGAATCCCATTACCTCCTAGGTACATCAAATTGGTCTTACTTCCTTACAAAAAAATAAAATAGAAAGATTTCTTTATTTTCGGTGTCTTAAATTATAGTGCTTTGTGTGTTTTGTCCTCTAAAGTGCAAAGTAATTTATTGTTCCCTATATATCACACTATTTTATATGACAACATTACAGTCCTAATAAAACAATAATGAAGAGCCATTGCCAATTAATCAAAAAATAAATGCCAAGTGCCTGAAAGAATTTATGAGATCATCAGAATGGGATTCAGTAAGCAGGGATTACCCTGCAGAGAGGACTCCTCATCAACCGAACCACAAGTATCATACATTTTCTACTAAGTTCATACTGCTGACATTGTCATTATTGGAATTTAACACTGAAGAGCTCTGATTGATACCAGATGTTCCTTGCAATTATACAGCTGAATGCACAGCAGACTGAGGCCCAAGCCCAGTTTAATAATAGACGTGAAATTAATGGAAATCTGCAAAAAAAAAAAAAAAAACCCACCCCAAAAATCCCTATAGGCAGAGATCAGAAACAAGGTAAAGCTGAAAGCTTTTGAAATGCCCATCAATTCATATTCAAATGAACTGCTTCATGAGGGTGCCTTCAAATAGATGTTCATAAATGGTACACATCAGAGTCTCAAAGATGCCTGACTAAGACAGACATTTTTGCACCACAAACTCCACAAATAGCCATTTTTAAATTGAAAAGTTTTCTGTATAAACTCCACTTTCATGGCCTAATCCCATGTGCATATTCAACCTTGCTCCTCTTGGCTGATAAAAACCAGCAGGGAGGTGATGAATGCCTCCTTACGAGAGGGGGTGGTCCCTGCCTGCTTGAAGGAGGCAGTGGTAAAACCACTCAAGAAACCCTTCCTGGATTTGGAAAATCTAAATAATTACTGGTGAATTCCTACCTGGCCCCGAACACGGTGACCGAATAATTCCACAGTAAGGCCATACATAAGCGCTGCCTGCTTACCTCCATCCAGCCACAACAAAAAGGGTGGGCAGGTGGTATGACTGCTTCTCAGCTGCACTGTCCTCTAGAGGCACAGCCAGCTTTTGTGCCTGGGTGGCGGACCCCGCAGAAGACTGGCCCTGCCAGATCTGTCACCAGAGCTTCACTCATGCACCAGGGCGCTCATTTTAAATTTTGGGAGGCAATCCCACCAGCTCCCACAGCCAGCCGACACCAATGCTGACATCATGCGACCACATCATAGATTATGATACTGACAACTTGATTTTTGAATTCTTTCTAATAACCCCCTATATAGAATTTGCCTTTTTCACAGTAACCATACACAGGGAGTTGATGCCTTTATCAAACCTATCCTCCACAACCCAAAGATCCTTTTCCTGGTCATCCACTGCCAGCTTAGATTTCAGCAATATATTGAGGGCTTTGATGCTGTTCTTTTTGACCCAGTGTGATCACTTTGCTCTTGGTTGCATTGAGCCATATCGGTCAATTTAATTGCTACGTTCCCAGTTTGGAAAGATCCCCTTGGAGCTCTTCCCTATCCTTTTTTTCTTTACCACCCTAAATAATTTGTTCTCATCAGAATTTTGCTCATTAATCAGTCCATTAAAATTTTACAATTTAAATGATCTTCTATAGCTTTAGATACAAATTTGATGCCTGGGAACACTCAGTCAGAACAATGCTGAGCTATTTCTGCAGTGTCTTATTTATGAACTGATCTGGGGGAAAATATTTGTTGATATGGGAATATTAGTACATTGTGCATATTATTTTCGACATCTCTTTTACGCTTAAAAATCTATGCTGTTTTAATAATAATGTTATAATTCTTATGTAAAAATCTTATTTTATGCTTCTGCTGTATCATCAGGACTTTCCTTAAAAAGCCAACAAAACTTTTCTTAGTATGCAATTTCTTTTTTTCTTCTTCAAGTGGTATCATCTCTCTGTTACACAAATTCATCTTGGACTAGCAATTAACTTGTCCCCTTAGGAAAGTCCTGCTGTAGAGGTTCTGGATGCTTCACACTTCTCTGATCTTACCACTGTTTTCTGCTACAAAGCCTTTTTTTTTAATTAATATAATGATAAAGACGAATGATCATTATTCATCTGTGCATTAATTCACATCCCTGGCAACTGACATTTAAGAAGTGAGGGGTGACCAGCACAAGGCTGAGTTATAAGATATAGGCGTCCTAATTAAAAATGATGTCTAATGGGGTATTCAATGGTGTGGCTCAGCTGATGTTTTGTTCAGCTGTTTGTGAGGCATTGCTGTTTTTTCTTTTATTTGCCATTGAGGGCAGTGCATTGCCCATTTAGTTGTTTGGTTGAGGGATTATTCTTTTTGAAGGGGTGTTGCATGCTCCCCTCCCCTTTAGTCATATTTTTGCTGAAATTTTTCAGTGCAGAGACATAGATCACAAGATGTCACCAATGGTGAAGGGGAAATGGGTAGCACCAAGACACGTGCAATACCATAAAACTGCCAGATAAAATAAAAAGATATACACCCATTATTTTCATGGATGATACTTTAGCTCAGCCTTACTTAAAAACCTGGATATGCCACAATCATGTAGAAAAGAGTGGACTGGGGCTCTGAGTTTAGGAAGAAAGGGTATGTGAAAGTGAGGGTTGCAGAACATTCCAAATGAACCATAGTTTACCTTTCTTCTGGCTTCTTCTCAAGCACCTTTTCCCAGTTGTAGCTGTGATACTGGAAATTGGTCTGGCTAAGAGAATCTGGGAAGAGGGCCTAGAGAAAGCAAGCTGCAGCAGGAGGAAGATGAGTCAGGTCCCCTCACTTGCAATGCTTTTGCTTCTGAAACCAGGTCCTTCTGCCCATTTTCTGAGTGATTGTGCTGTGGCTAGGGATGGGGGAAGAAACCTAATTCAGATCATATTTAAAGGCGAACCAACCTAATACACACTTTCTGAAACATTCATGAACCAAAATATGGCCATCCTTCAAAATTCCACACTTTTCTGAATTTTGCAGTTGCAGTTCTCCAAGTATTACATACAAAATAAAAATGCATATATTGCTGGAAACAACGTACAAAATTGCATTATATCAGTCTTGAGGGGGGGGAGGTGTACATTAGGCAAAATGGCATTCAAACTTGTAAAATGTTATGAGAAATTAATGGATTTTCATTAGGATCTTTTTGGATCAGGCGGGAGGCAGGGAATTGCAAACTGAGTGGAACTGTGGAGAACTTAAGGCTGCAAAAATGAGAAACTAAAATAGACAGATTTGCACATCCTTAGCTGTGGCAGATCAGAATTTAATGCATGTTTGTTTAGTTCTGATGTTTCCTTTGTTCCTTAAAACAGAGAAAGTATTGAGGGAAAACGTTAACAATGCTGTAGCTCTCAAAATTGAAGGACATGTGGATGGGGAGTGAGGGGCAAGTATGACTTTAAACGGAACCCAGTTCAATAAGTAAAGTATTTTAGATAGTGAGATATTAAGTGTAAATGGGTCTTAAATGGCACAATTCCAGTCACAAGGAATCTGAATGAGCCCACTTGTGCTAAGAATAGCTAGGCATTGATTTAAAAATATACCAGCAAACAAAACCTTTTATTTTGCACCACAAGCAGCGAGAATGACTGTTGTGACCTGGGGCTTCAGAGTAGGAAAATAAAGCAAGTTTCAAGATACAAATGTCCTAAGTGAACCGTTCTTATCACTTTTTGATCAATTTCTCAGCAGCAACCAATAGTATAAATGTAGCTGTTGCAGAGCATTTGTGTCAAATTTGTAATATTTATAGAACGCACTTGAAGGCAATTGTGTGTGTGTGTGTGTGTGTGTGTTGTTGTTGTTGTTGTTTAGTCGTGTCTGACTCTTCATGACTCCATGGACCAGAGCACGCCAGGCACTCCTGTCTTCCACCGCCTCCCGCAGTCTTCCCACAGTCATGTCATGTCATATATATATATATATATCACACATCTGAATTGGGCATTCAAGCAGATGAAAGAAAATTCTATAGTTTTTTGAGCAATTTCTAATTGAGCACAGAAAAACAGGTCTCACAATAAAATCTTTAAAGCATTGAAAGCCTAGATTATGTGATTTGCAGGAGTTTGCAGATGTGTGACTTTGTCTAAGGACATTGCTTTCCACATAAAAAGATGTAAGAATGTAAGAAGAGCATTGATGGATGAGACCAAAGGCCAATCTAATCCAACATCTCATTTCCCAGTGGTCAACTAAATGTCCATGGGAGGACAGGTTATGAACACAACAGCCTTCTCCTGCTGTGATTCTCCAACAACTGGTGTACAGAGACATACTACTTTTGATCTTAAAGTGTATAGTCACTAGAAGAAATTGACAGACTTATAGTTCATGAATTTGTCTAATCTAAACTCCCATGTATAGTAAGTACATCGAGAATTTCCCAGATAAAATGAATAACTTCTTGGCCTTTTAACAAGCCAAGATAATGTGGAAAAACATTGAACAGGAAAAATTGTAGCGTGAAAGGCTTCAATCCATATTTCAAAAGCTGCAGGTATCAGGCTCTGAACTACTCTGCTATATACTCTAATGCCCTCCCTAAAATGGAATGAATAAGTTGGGGGTTTTTTAATCCACAAAGTACTTCTTAAATTTGTCTCAGAGCACTACACCTTAAGATAGGTATTTTCAAGATACTAAACAACCTTAACCATCATGTTGCTCAAAGTTGCTCCATTAATATCTAAAACAGATTTTTTAAATATGTATTTCTTTCTTCAGACAGCAGCTTCTAAATGGAATTTTGCATTTTCTCAATGCATCCCTGGTCTATTCTGAAAAACAGAACAAAAATAAAATGAAGCCAAACAGTGTTTTCTCCATTTTTACTTTGACTAATGAGTCATGTATCAGACTTGAGAATTACAGATGTTTCCTGCATTGCACAGTTTGGACTCATGCTGTATTGTGATAACTTTGGGAAACTTAACTAAAGAGGCCATTTCTGTAGAGCAGAGATACTACCAGGTGAAATCAATCTTGCTGCTGTTAGCATGGTGTAGCATACTGTTCGTATTTTAAATTATTTAGACCATTGAGAGACTTTATTTACAGGCAAGGTAATTGATTTTTATAGCTGGGATATTGAATGTTGAAGATATAGTTTGTATGACTGGGGGGGGGGATGTTTTTGTACAGGAATCTTCCTCAAACTACAAAATGTGAATAGAATACATCTCACAGCAGAAGTATCTCCTTTCAGAATATTAAGCAGCATAACCTTGCGTAGAACGACATATTCCATTGACAACATCACTGTCAATAAACTATCTACAATGTGGCACTTAGTTTGACAATACGGTAACTCTTCTCAATTAATCAAAGTAAGTTAAATAATGTAAGCATCTATAAAGCTGTTCTGAAGTATCTGCAAGCAGGAAATATGTCTTGGAGAGATAGCATGTGTTTATCTAGTTCATATGAAGTAAATTCAGAATTTGGCCCTTAATACACTGTCCTGTATTAAGAAAAGATGTGGTCTTGATCCGTCCACCTCCAATGGTAGCAGAGGCATAGTGTGGGAGACAACAAGATGAGGCTGCAATAAATTCTGCATGAGACTGAGAAATAATTGGTTGTTTTATTGTTATTGTTTTTTGCAACTGTATAAATTGACTAAGGCTGAAATTAGTTCTCCTTAGGAGTGCCCCTGAGGGACAAATAATCTATTTTCCACCTGAAGCTTTCCTTCCACTTTTGGTCTTCTAAAAATGCCTTGAAGCAGCCCTCAACTTTATATGGTTATTTGAATCCTGCTTTTCAGCCAACAGAAAGACCTCCTGAAGTTGCTCACAGTGTAAAAATCATACAATGCAAAAACTAACAGTAGATAAGAAACTGCAGACAAGAATTTAAAACTGTGTTGAAAGTTAACAGTCTACCTAAAATTCATCAGGTGGGGGGGGGCAACATTCCAGGGTCATAAACTGTCTTTATGATATGTGATTTATTTACACACATATATAACCTGAGCCTACAATGAAGAAGTTAAAACAGAAATCAAACATTGCTCTCTGAAGTTGTGTCATCTCACACAGAGCCTCCTTTCCTTTGCTCTTTCAATGGCCCATCACCTAGGTGATCACCTCAGCACAGGAAGCTAGTCTGCCTTATATTTTAACACTTGCTGGATCCAGGAGTTAGAAGGAACTTGCATACAGTCTACTTTCTCCCCCCACCCCTTGACCAAACTTATAACAATATGTAGGGTGTGTGTGTGTGTCTTATGTGCCAAAATGGGTTCTAAACTGGCTTAAAAGCCTACTGTGTATTAAGGTCAGATCTAGTTTTGCCTTCTCACCATTTTATGGAAAACGTTCTACAAAAAGCCAAATATAATTGACCTACTCCATATTTCTGTTGAACTCTTGAAGACTATGCTTGGTGGTGTTGCTTGTGCCCACTGTGCCACAAAAACAACAGCAGTGCCTTGAGTGCTCAGCCATGATGAATGCCTCTTCTTGTGCTGAAGACTTTTAAGCCCCAGTTCCATAATTTATGCAACCTCTGTAATTTGGAATCCCTGTCTTCCAGAAAAATAGACATTCAGTGTCAAATTACTATGCAAGTATTGCAGGAGAATGGAGAGAATCATGCAAAACTGGAAACAAATTTTCTGTTATAAAGAAAGCACAGAAAAAAGCAATATCTTTGTGGGGTTAGATACAAAGGATCTGCATAAGGGGAAAGTATCTTATCCGTACAGTGGGGGGTGGAGTATATAGCCATAGACAATTCTGGACAAAAGATCAGTCACAAAAATCCATTTTCAAACCTAGCATAGTAACTGTACAAAGAAAGGCGATTAGACTTTCCCAAAGTATCACTGATATGATTGATCACCAGTAAAGCAATGTAATGTTTCTTCTCTGGCTGAGAGGAAAAGAAGTGATAAGATCTGTATGTCTAAATAGTTCCAGCAAATTCTCAAAAATAAATTGTGCTATTTATAAAACCCTGCAAATAGTTACATTATTGTTTCTAGATTTCAGCAACAGCACTGAGGTGTTATTTAAGTGACTGCATTGGCCATGAGCATTGCTGGTGGCAGCATTCAAGCTCAGAGGCACTCACATATTCTGTTTTGCTACATAAGACTTTTACTGGACTCCAGAAAATTATGGGATTCAACATCTTATTAGGTTGTTAGGAAGCAAAAGAAAATTAAATGATCTGCAACTTCTATATCAACATGTGAACTACGCTTTCAAATGTAAACACTGTTTAAAACATTATTATTTATTCATTTACAAACTTTGTTGGAAAATTTAAAAACAATTACCAAATATGAAGTGTTGTCTTCAAAGAGAAATGCATGTACAGATGTTAAGTTTTGTATACAGCCCTCCAAATAGCATCAAAATGAACTTGGGAAATATTTTACGTTACAGAGTAACTTCAATCTAAAACGTTAAGATAAATTCCGCATTATGGCTGCTGTGACCAAGATGGAAGGGAGATTAGTATTGATAATAAATGATATAAATCAATATCATGCAGAGTCAAACCCATCTTTCTTTGTTTTCCTCTTATCACCCTCTGATGGTGAGTTAAGTATTCCATAAGTGCTATTTTCCACACATATTGGGTTTCTGTGGTGGTATCCTTTCCCAACTGGAAGCAGCTATTTTTCCTGCTGCTGTCATAAGAAGACCAACTCTTTATGCTTAACATATGGATTGATATCGTTTTCCTTTGACACCAGGGATTGGGTCCAGAAAACTTTAAGCAAAGGACACTCCCACCACATATAGAGAAACATGCCTTTAAGCATATACTTGCTTCAGCATAACGGTTCCCCCCCCTAAGAATCCTGGGAACTGTAGTTTGTTAAGATTGCCTTTTCCTCCTCCCAGTCCTGAGTTGCCAGTGAAAAGAAATTTACTGTTAAACCACTCTGAAAACTATAGTTCTGTGAGGGAAATGGGAGTCTCCTAACATCATTCAGTATCCTTCACAAGTTACAGTTCTCAGCATTCTTTGGAGGAAGCTGAAGTAGTATGATAATGCTTTAAAAAATATAGTGCAGATGGGACAATATATAGAATTGCACTGCTAGGTTTCAATTCTGTGCACATTATGACGGGAATCAACACACAACAAACATACTGATTTATTTTGACTCATTTCAGACTGTTTAACCAAAGAACTGGATAATGCCTTTATGAAAAATCTATGTAATCAAGTGAGATATGCTTGTTTCTAGCTTAAAAATGAATGTTTTCCTACTGTTCAAAGAACTTAGTCTCATAATACAAAGGACCTAGCATTTGGAATCCATTTCTGGAACCATGTAGTTCAGCCAATATATTTGTACATTTCTACAGCAAGGTAGAAGATTAGACATGGAACATTTAACAGTTTTATGTGCCAATGCTATGCATCTGTTTCCGTTGAAGTGGTGAAAGTTGTGGCTGTGGCTGAAGGGCTGACCTATGGAAGGAAGGAAGCCAAAAACAGCAGGATACCTTAGTGTAGTTGAAAAAGCAGCCAAATACCAATATGTGTAAAATGTGGCGGAGGTGGGGTGAGAAACCCAGCTCCTTTTAATTAGTTTGTTACCTATTTGATCAGGAGGCCCTGCTGGATAGAGATGGAGGTGTGGGAATATACTGAGCAACAGGGCTGATCTTAGCACTGTACAAGCCTTAATGAGGGATAATGAAGCAGGTCATGTCTGAGTGGCCCATCAAATAAATAATTAACTTCCTTGTCAGTTCTGTCTCATTAAATCTCTCTCCTTGATCTTCCGTGTGGTGGTTTTAGCCCCCTTGTTCCTTTAAAAAAATGTTCTTCCCTTTATTGTTTTCATCCATCACTCTTTATAGTTTTTCTTTCTCATACTTTCGTTGCTCAAGCAAAGCAAGAAGTTGTCCTTTCAGTTATCAGTTAGGTCACAGTGATAGTACAGGCTCTGCTAAGTGCTGGGCTCTGGTTTAGTCATCTTAACTGCACCTGAAATATAACCCTCTTTATTTTAAGCAACTGCTTTCTACTATATGTGTGTGATCAACTTTCTTGTGCATTTCCATCTGTAACAGTCAGTAATTGGTAGCTATATATCACCCCCTTAATCTGCTGGGGGTATTTTCTGGGTTCCTTTTTCGGACTCCCTCTTCCCATCTGAAATCTCAAACCTGCTACTGGGCAAAAGTTCCTCATTGGCTTTTTGTAAGTCCTTCCTGTTACATCTAGGGAGGCATAAGAGAGTATTATTTGGTTTACATTTTTAAGGGAACTGACCTAATACACACTCCTAGAAAAATACATGAATCAGGACACAATTACCATTCAGAATTTTGTACTTCTCAAGATTTTGCAATATAATTCTTGGCTAAGGAGAAAAAGGTATCAAAATGCATAAAAATAATATTTTAGAATAGTTCAGAAATGCAGACATTGAGATAAAATGTGCATTTAAATATGTATTTGTGTTAAAAATGTATTAAAGTATGTATTCAAATATGTTTTTTAAATATGGATATAACAGATTAATGTGGAAACAGGATGGAACAGACATAAACACATGAAATCGACATGGACCAGGAATTGATTGATTGATTGATTGATTGATTGATTGATTCATCCATCCCTAGTACAGCCTCTTAAAGTATTTGACAAATATTTACTGATCTGCAACACCAGGGAAGTGGATAGCAATGGTCATTCTTAGTGAATAGTGCCTTGGCATATAGGTTTATAAGATCTTTTACTCACCCTTCACCATAAGGTCTAAGGCAAGTTACAACAGAATATACTACACACACACACACACACACACACACACACACACACACACAGTGGTACTTCGGGTTACATACGCTTAAGGTTACATATGCTTCAGGTTACAGACTCCGCTAACCCAGAAATAGTACCTCAGGTTAAGAAATTTGCTTCAGGATGAGAACAGAAATCGCGCGGCGGCGGCAGCGGGAGGCCCCTTTAGCTAAAGTGGTGCTTCAGGTTAAGAACAGTTTCAGGTTAAGAACGGACCTCTGAAATGAATTAAGTACGTAACCAGGGGTACCAGTGTGTGTGTGTGTGTGTGTGTGTGTGTGTGTGTGTGTTGTGGGAAGAAGTGTAATATTTATGTATACAACTTTAGATCAATATGCAAAAATATTTCTAGGAAAGACTTTCATACACAGTACCATATATATGCTACAAAACACACACACACACACACACACACACACACACACACACTACAAAAGGGGGAATATAGTTTTCTATTCATTGGGTATGCATGTAAGGAATAGACAAATGGTCAGTTTTCTCAGCAACTTCTACAGCCAAGGCTTGTGACAATCTTATGACAGGAGGCAGAAGCTGTTACGATGCCCTAAAAAGCTGCTGCTGAGCAATTAACTCATAAATGAGTCTGTCGGCTCTGACCCACTTTGTTGATTGGGTCAGAGTGCACAGCCTGACTGTTGAGCTCGCAATGAGAAAATGGCTTTTTCACGATACTACATTCTGCTAGACAGTAGAAAGGACTGGCTTACGGCAGCATGAGAGCTGGCACGCATTGCCTTTGGCTTACTAAAAGGCCATGGCATGTGGTAACTTGGCATATTTCAATTCCTGGATTAATTTTATTTGTAACTCCTTCCTGTATTTAGAGAGCAGATTGAAAAACTGGAGCACTAATCTTGTTAGAATTCTGCACTTTTATTTTGCATGCTAAAATCCTCTCTAAATCTTTTACTATTTCAAGTCATTAGTTCTTAAGCTGTGGATTCCCCATCCCACCCTCAGTGCACAATCTTCAAATACTCAAAGGACTAAAGGCATTATGAAAATGAGATTCTTTGTCAAATGATAGTTAAGAATACACTTACTAGTAATTGTGTCATTGTTAGAGTACGCACTATCTAATATCATAAAAGAACAGAGACAAATGTAGATGCACTACTTAGGGTTGTTGCTTTTTAAGCTAACTACTATGAGATATAAGCATGAGATAAGCTCCTCATTTACTCCAATAAGCAAAGGGTCCAAAGGCTAGCAACAGAGTTTGGGTTTCCTTTCATACAGACTTATGCTGTCATTGTATTTGTTTTCTTTACAAATGGAGCCTATCAAGAAAAGGAAGGTTTCTAAACGTAAGCAGCAAAATTATTGATCCTGCATTTCTCAAAGACACAATGTGGTGTCCTGTATGCTCTCACACTGTTTTCAGTTTGACTACAACATGCTTAGAACATAGCTGTCAAGTGTCCCTTATTTGAAGGGACAGTCCCTTATTCCAGCGCCATGCCCCACTGCTGTCCCTTATTGATGGATGTCCCTTAAATTATATCCCTTAAATGATATCCCTTAAATTTCAAAGGAAGCAGCTCCCCTCCCTCCCTCCCTGCTGGCCAGGGAGGAGGGAGGCTCCAACTGTGTTGCTTGGCTGTGTTGCTCACCCAATAAGAAGTCTAAGAACGACTGGGGGGTGGAGCTTGCATGCCTTGTGTGTGGCTAGTTAATGCAAGCTGAGGAGGTTTTTGAATGCTAGATGCCATTTTGGTGCACGTGCTGCTGCAAACTTTGCAGTGCAAAGCGAGGCCGGGGAGCCATCTTAAGTTGAGGCTGCATAGGCCTTGTGGTGCATGTGATTCAGATTCTATTCAGTTGAACCTCTGGTTACAAAGTTGCTTGGACAGTGTTCTCGAAGCTACCAGCATGAGTTTGACCAGACTGCAGGAGAACAGGAAGACAGGAGTGCCTGGAACAGGTGAGGCTGCAGGTCCCTTATTTTGGCTGCTGGTCCCTTATTTTCAAGGCTGCTGGTCCCTTATTTTCAAATCTGTAAGTTGACAGCTATGGCTTAGAAATCACTTTCAAACCTCCCTGCTCAACATGGGAGAGGGTGAGGTGATTGAGTGCTGTACAGTGGTGCCTCGCAAGACGAAATTAATCCGTTCCGCGAGTCTCTTCGTCTTGCGGTTTTTTCGTCTTGCGAAGCATGGCTATTAGCGGCTTAGCGGCTATTAGCGGCTATTAGCGGCTATTAACGGCTTAGCGGCTTTAAGAAAAAGGAAACAAACTCGCAAGAACTCGCAAGACATTTCGTCTTGCGAAGCAAGCCCATAGGGAAATTCGTCTTGCGGAACGACTCAAAAAACGGAAAACCCTTTCGTCTAGCGAGTTTTTTGTCTTGCGAGGCATTCGTCTTGCGGGGCACCACTGTATCTGCATGCATTTGGGGCTGGGACTTATGGGAAATTGCAGTCAAACATAACTTGTATGACGGCTAGTTAGTGCTTGAAGGGGTAAAGCACCACAGAATTGTATTGCTAGATAGACTCCCTCTGGAAAGGAAGTGAAGATTTAGTACGTATTTTCTCTTTCTCTTTTATTTTTCTCTCACTCTGTGCCATGTTATGAGGCAGACTTGTGTAAGCTTGTTCTCTGTCCCACTTTGAGAAACTACCCTTCAAAACAAACATATTCCTAATTCATCTCACAAGTGAACACCTCCTCTTAGAAAAATATAGCGTGATCTGGATCAACAGAAGAAGTGACCATGTATTGGTCAGTACAGTTAAGAATATGGGACACTTCAGGCATAAAATTTAGTCAGGACAAGCCTTTAGCCCATGTGCTTTCCCTGCTGTGTGTAGGAAATGAACTGGTGTCATGAATTCTATGAAGGTGCCATGAATGGTTGGATCAGGAGAAGTGGGAGAAGCTTGGAGAGCTGGTGCTGGAAGATCATGAGAGTTCTGGTGGGCTGCTGATTATCGGTTCTGAGTGTCACCATATGTCTGATCCTAGAGAGGGACCCAGTGATCTTGGGGATGGATGAGAAGGGCTCAAGCAAATTATTAGAAGACTGTTGCACTCTTCTAACATCAGATATGCCTAGTCCACTGCCTTCTGTTGACGAGCCACCTTCAGCACTTCCTCCTGTCACTTGGGAGCCTTCCCCTTTGTGGGAGGTAGATGGAAGTGACTCTAATGCCAAGCCAACCTTGATTCCACCTCCATGATCACATACACAGAGATGCTGGCACAGGCAAATGTCATTTAACCAACCCACTAGGAGAAATACCCATTTGCTTGCCAAGTCCTGGGACTCCAGCTGTGTGCTGCGCTAAGGACTGTTCCTGCCACATGTTTCAACAAGAAGGTGGGGGGGATATCACTTGATGGAGCAACTCCTTAGCTTATGCATACATTTAGCCTCTCACGTAGTTGCCTATCCTCCTAACCTTTAACTTGCCTTACATACTGATCTGATTTGATCTTTCACAGAAATGGTATTGGGAGTTCGAGTTTGTTGGACAGAGATGGTCAGGACAACTGGGACCTACATGTATAAATAACTTCATGACTAGGTCCCACTTGGTGATATTTTTTTCTGAGAAAAGAGGTACTGGAACTCACCATGAACGCCTTCTCTTATAATGGCAATGGTACCCACCTGAGAGGTGCCAGAACAGAGTTCCTGTGAGTTCCAGGTGTAAAAAAAGCCCTGGTCCCACTCATAGAAACCATGCACCACACTTTCACTGCAATATGCCTAAAATAGGGATAACAAATGAAGATTGCCAACTTTATGCTGGGAATTCTTAATCATTCTGATATTAACTCTATGTGAACCTTACCACTGATGTCAGAAGACTTTACTGTTGTGGGAGAAAAGTACATTCATTTAAAACCTCAACACTTAATTTATCTCAATATTTATTTCTCCAAACTATTTTATCAATGTTGAAAATCATGATTAGGATCAGCAAGTGATGATCTATATAATGAATCTGTCTTATAACTTTTTAATGCTATACTGTTAATAGTACAGTCAGACCTCGGGTTACAGACGCTTCAGGTTGCGTTTCTTCGGGTTACAGACCGCCAAAACCCGGAAGCACCAGAACAGGTTACTTCTGGGTTTTGGTGGTTGCGCATGCGCAGAAGCAACGAATCACAGCCTGCGCATGCACAGATGCACCACTGCGGGTTGTGGACACTGCGGGTTGCGAACGTGCATCCCACACGGATCACGTTCACAACCCGAGCGTCCACTGTATGTTCTTAGTCAACTTTTTTCCAGATAATAATAACAAAATGCTTACTTCTGAGGAACATGCATAGCATCAGGCCGTAAGGCTTTAGTGGTCACAGATTAATTATGTATATAGCTAGGTCTAGATGAATCTATGTATAGATGAGCTAAATAAAAAAGAATCATATTTATTTAATTGAATTCTGAATATAATTCCCTCTAATTTCTTCCTCTATGGAATAACAACTTTGCCTTTTGCAATGTTAATAACATTACCATATTTGCAAGGTTTATTATTCATAAAGCCTTCATTGGATTTCTATTCTGATATTTGTTTTCTGAATTAATTATTTTGACAATAATAAAATGTACAGTTATTACTCTTATTTACATTTGAAACACAATCGGTTCCAGATGACATATCTATGTGATTTATTAGACAGGGTGGTGTCACAATAATATTTGATTAAATACACATGATGCACAAGGCTCAATGTGGGAAATGGTTGTGGCTCTGGGAGGAAATGAAAGCTTACATCTCCTGTTGCATTTTATATCTATGAGTCATAGAGAGTTATGGTGATATTAAATATAACATTACGATTATGATATCTTTATTGTCATTGTCCCATGCAGAACAATGAAATTGAAAAACTACATAAAACTACCACAAAACTACATAAAACTACTACAAAACTACATAAAACTACTACAAAACTACATAAAACATTCAAAAACCCCTAAAAACTCTAAAACCCCATTTTAAAATACACTATACTATAGAGACCCCTTATGCTGCGTTTAGAACCAGAATTGCATTTGCATAGAAACTGTTTCTCAGGTGGCTAGTCCTGGCCTTTATAACCCTATACCTTCTTCCAGAAGGCAGAAGCTGAAAAAGATCATATCCGGGGTGCGTACTATCCTGTGCTATCTCTGCCGCTTTCTTATGGCACCTGGCAGCATAGATTTGATCTAAGGTGGGAAGAGTGCACCCAATAATTCTCTCTGCAGTCTTTACAACCCTGGATAGCATTGTTTTTTCCCTGGCCGTTCAGCTCCCAAACCACACACACAGACCATAAGTTAGTACACTCTCCACAGTGCAATGGTAAAATGCCATCAACAGGTCCTTTGAGAGATTGTTCTTCCGGAGGATTCTCAGAAAATATAACACTATCGTAAATTAAAAGCTATCCCTAAATAATTATAAATTTAACATTCCAATTATGAAGGAAACTCCTATTCCTCAAGCAGGTTGGGTATATGTGCTTGCATGGTATGCGAAAGATGAAGTGCATTAGTTTTACTAAGAAATTATCATAATAAAGTTGAACTGTAAAAAAAAAAAAACCACACACACAAGATGCAGCTTTTATCCTAGAAATGTTAGGACTGGCATTGCCTCAGTTAAACACACTTAGTAATCAATCATTCTGGAAAAAGCCAATCAATGCACAAAGACCTCAGTGTTAATAAAAAGGTTTCTTTCTAACCACCTAGCTTGTGTCATGTGTCACAGCAGGAAGTGCCGATCAGTTCTGACAAATCAGAATTTACATGTTGGAAGGGTGGCATTGGTGCCTGTTCTGCACAATAAATTAGTACATATTTGTGCCCCAAATAGCATGGCATCTTCTATTTATCTGAGGGGAAGAATCACACTAATTGGGGCAGCAGCTCTTTTCTGAAATTACTACATTACTTAGGGTAAACTTATAATGCAAGTGAAGACAAGAACAATAACAGCACCTCCTCACCCCCAACTTATTGAGGGTGACTTTGTGAAGCAGGGGGCCTCCTGCTTCTCCTGAAGACTCCTCTTACTTTGAATTCTAACCCCTAACTTTATGGAGTCACCAGGCTTTCTGCTTCACAGAGATACCCTCCTTCAGCTGGAAGACACCAAGAATGGTGTCTGATGTTCCTGATGTAGCTCTTCCCTCATCCCTCCTTCCTTGGCAGGGAGAGGGACGCCATTTTGGGATCTGTCTCAGATGCTAAAATGTATTGGATCAGCCCTGAGAATGGTACAGGAGTGGGGGGGGGGGGGGAGAGAGAGAGAGAGAGAGAGAGAGAGAGAGAGATTATAACCTCCCCATATCCCACAGCTAACCACAAATTATAGGGCTTTTAAAAACCTAGTTTTTTAAGGGGAAATGTTTTTTAAACTGAAAATATTCCTTGAAAACAATGTAACAAAGACATTGTCTTCTAGTCAGACAAGCTGTAAGCTGACAAAGAATTTGCTTTAATCAATTTGCATAGAACTAATGAACAGAAAGTTAAATCCCTAGAAAACAAATTTGGCAAAGAGTTTAGGGCTGTTATTATAGCACTGGCAGTTAGAAAAAGGTAATTATTTTCCCAGTTAACAGTGTGTTCCACCAAGCATGGGTGCTTGCACCTTTCAGATGGAAAGTGTGCTAACAGTTTAAAGCTTTAAAAATGTATTGCCTCACAAGGAAACTGTCAATTACAGAATTTTGCTATTACCCAAGCAACTGCAAAGACTTTCAAACTTGACTTAGTACAGCCTCTATGACAAGGAAATATTATTGGATCTTCCTGCAGCTCTAGAAAGATAGGCTTCCGTTATATGTTTCATTAAGCATGTACTGTAGCCTCTTTTTAGACTGAAATAATAAGTATATTTACTAGAAGGAGGTGCCATTGATCTCAATAGTATATTTCTGAGTAAGCATGCTTAGGATTGCTCTTTTACAACACTTTACTTGGAGCACGCTACTAGGTCACAGTAAATTCAGTAATGGACATGGTGGTCTTCTGTTGCATGTGAAGAAACCCCAAACCCCCTCCAAAATAAATCACACAGGAAACAGAATATTTGTTTAGGATTTTTGGCATTAATTTGGCCACAACTTTATTGTTTACAGCACGTGAGTGGTTGCTTAGGCATTGGTTCGGACTACCTGAACCTGCACCGGCAGGAACAGGACTAACAACTGGAACCTCCAGAGGTCAGTAAGGGAAAACATACTGGGAGAGCACAGAGGTGGATTTCTGCCTCTTAGTTCACCCCAGATGCTCCCAGGAACTCTGGCATGGCCCTACCCCTGAAAGGGGATCGGACAGAGCAAATTGAGCCCCTGGATTCCTTTAACGGAATTCCCTAGCAGCAGTAACAAAACTGAGGGGCAGGCACAGCCATTCCATAACCTCCTCCACCAAAGAATGAACCAATGCCTAATCGCCAACCTTACAAAGTTGTGACAATTTGCTACATGGCAGGCAAAAACCAAATGGCACCAGCCGATCAGCCAAGTGGCAAAATTCCTACAGGGCGCTTGCTCCAAAAACAGATGACCCCTAGACAGGCATAGCAAGGTTAAAAACACAACCTAAAATTATAGGGAGGAAGGGCGGGAGATCCGCTACACAATGCGAAAGAGGAAGTACTTCGCCATGTGCAGTCCCTTAAATAGACCCTTATGTGCCAACCAAACCCCAACCAACAAAAATCTGCCCCAGTAACAAAGGGGCGACCAATGAGGTGCGGAGGTCATCCAAATGGGCCCGCCCCAGCAACAAGAAGGCAGTTTGGTGATCTCACTGCAACATGTGGCTCTCCATGATTTGGAGGACATGGTTTGTGGGAAAATCTGTATCAATGAGTGTACATATGTATTCATTATAATTTTGTTCTGATTCTATATGCAGAATTTGTGGCAAAACTCAGATGTAGTAGTAAAAGCCTCCTAAAATGAGACTGTAATGCCAAGGGCTTTGAATGTGGTGATTATCCAACCTTTCTGCAAAAGAAAAGGCAAGGGATTCATTGGTCTTGAATAATTAAGGCCAATGGTCTCAGTACTGCTGCTCAATATATTTTAATTGGCCACTGTTCTGTGTTTTATTCTTTTTCTTGTTCTGACTCTTTAACTGGTTTTTAGCTATTCTTTTATGTTTATGTTGCTATGTAGGTTTGTAATGTTTTAGAGCATATTTTACTGTACTCAGCTGCCTTGAGTGCCAGGTGTAAAAATGCAGGATGTAAATTAAAATGTTAAATAAATGCATGATCTGAGGGCCTTGTCAGTGAATTAAAAACAGATCACCAGGTCTAGACAGTATCTACCTAAGAGTTCCTAAAGAATGAGAAATTAATGATCTTCTAAGCAGAATATTTAACTTATCCCTACTATTGGTCTCCATACCTGAGGACTGAAAAGTGGACAATGTAATATCATTTTTTTAAGAGGTAAAAAGAGCCCTGTGGCATCAGGCCAAAGGCCAACTATGTTCCCACAATGGTCAGACAGATGCTTCTGGCAATAGCATTTTTCCTCGCATGCCTCCCAGCAAGTGGTATTCAAGGACTTTTGTCTATGGTACTGGAGATAACATTGTCTTCATGGCTAGTAGTCATTGATAGCCTTATCCTCCATGAATTTGTATAATCCCTTTTTAAAGCTGGTCAAGTTGGTGCCCATCACTACTTCCTCCACAGTTTTTTTGTTGTTGTTCATTTAATTTCTATACCACTTTGTATTTTTAAGGAAGAAAAATCTCATTGCATTAAAACATCAAGTAAAAGCAATCTAGAATAAAGAAAGTCAAATATGGGTACGGTATAAATAATAAAATTATTGTTATTAAATATGAAGTATATTTACCGAGCAACATAATTAACAGGAAACTGAGGTATTATATTAAGCATTTCAAAAGAAAACATTACTAAAGGAAGCCAAATAGAAAATGTGCATTTAAAATAGCATAATTAGCAAGAGAATATAATCATAAGCACAGAACATATCTGCTGCTGTTGCTTCTAATCCTTCCAATGGTGGTTAAATGGTGGGGGGCAGCTGTGGAAGCTCAGTCATGATGATCTGGGTCTACCCTAAGAGACAGCCAAGATGGTTGAAGGATGCACTTTGCAAAGGTATGTTTCCTTTTATCTGCCCTTAAACTTTCACCATGCAGCTTCATTGGATGATGCTGAGTGCTATTGTAAGAGAGGATTATTATTATTTTCCCTATCCACTTTGTTTCCTGGCAGTTACATACATTTCCAGACATGCAGAAGGTATAGTTAAATCATTTTTATAAATTACATTTTAGAGAATTCTTTCTGGCCTCCACTAATAATAAGTTTATCAACGGAATGGAAGGAGTCTGTGAAGTATTTGAATAATGCTGTTTTCTTTTCTACACATTCTACCACCCCAATACAGTAAGTACAATATAGGATGGATCCACAACTAGACTTTGTAATTTCCTTGATTTGGCTGCAGCTTGTAACTTAGATCATAATTTGCATCTGTGTCAAACGTGGTATTTTGTGCATTTTTGTCAAGCAAGGATAAGTATAATGTATGAAATGCTTCTAATCATTTAGTTCATGGCATATCTCTTGGGAGAGTTGCTAAAGCATTTATTGATGTAAGACAATTTCGCATCACAGTTATTATCAGGTATTTCTAGATTTCATTCTCTCTCTCTCTTTTTAAAGAAGCTTTTGGGGGGTGTTAATGAAAGCTCTGAGAAAACAATTTTCTTTCCTGTACTTCTGTTGCTTTACAATCAATCACTTATATGGTTCAGATTTATAGCAGTAGCCCATAATTTGCCCCCAGAATAATTTTCCTGCTTTGCATTTGCAAAACCTTCCTGCATCACACTGTGCCAAGCCAAGCTTGACTTCTCAGCCACTATTAAGTGGGACAGAACATTTAGCAGTTGTCCTATGTATATGAAATATTAAGGAGGAGGATCTTTACTGCTGTGTGTTAGATGTAGTCTAATGCATGACTGATTTTTCTTTTAAAAATAGCCTCCTTAGAATCTAGAAAGTGGACCCTAAGTGATATTTAAAGTTAATTTCACAACTTTTGTTCCAGATCTAATTTATTGTGTATTTGGAGCATTTATTTCACACATCTATGTGCAAAATTGTGGTTCAGGTTTTCTTGTTTTGTTTTAAATGCTCTCCCCTTGAATGTGATTGCACCAAATCTTTGGACTGAAGTTCAGAATTCTGCAGCCCAGAGACACCCCCCAAGAGTCTCAGCATCATCACCTGGACCAGCACTGACACACCATTAGTTACTACAGCTGACACTACACTCTATACCATTCTGCCCCCCTCCTTTAAAAACAATTTTATAGTCAGCAGGTAGCTGGGGCATGTACGTTCAATAACAACAACAACAACAACAACAACAACAAGAACAACAACATAATTTTTATTTATACCCCGCCCTTCCCGGCCAGGACCGGGCTCGGGGTGGCTAACACCAATAAAATTACAATAAGACGTAAAAGAAAAAGAAAAAAACCGTTAATTTAAATATGGGTTAAAATACGGGATAAAATACAATTTAAAATGCAGCCTCATTTTAGTAGTAGCCTATAAATCAAAACTATATGGGGAAGGAAACATAAGGGTCAGACTGAGTCCAAACCAAAGGCTAGGCGGAACAGCTCCATCTTGCAGGCCGTGCGGAAAGATGTCAAATCCCGCAGGGCCCTGGTCTCTTGTGACAGAGCATTCCACCAAGTCAGGGCCAGTATTGAAAAGGCCCTAGCCCTAGGTGAGATAAATCTAACCACCTTGCGACTCGGGACCTCCAAAGTATTGTTATTTGTGGACCTTAAGGTCCTCCGCGGGGCATACCAGGAGAGGTGGTCCGGTAGGTATGTGGGTCCTAGGCCACATAGGGCTTTAAAGGTCAAACCCAGCACCTTAAACCTGACCCTGTACTCCACTGGGAGCCAGGGCAGCTGGTAAAGCACTGGCAAATCTCCAGGCCCGGATGGACTTACCTCCAAATATTATAAGACTTTGAAGGACTATTTGATACAACCTTTGATGGAGGTATGTAACCAGATTATGGAGGGGAAGAAGACACCAGAGTCGTGGAAAGAAGCCTTCATCACATTGATTCCTAAAGTGGAAACTGAAAAGACTCAGCTTAAGAACTACCGTCCCATCTCACTCCTAAATGTGGATTACAAAATTTTTGCAGACATTTTGGCAAGTAGACTTTAAAAAGTTTTGAATGAAGTAATTCATAAGGACCAGGCTGGCTTTCTCCCAGGTAGACATTTGTTTGATAACACCAGGAACATTATTGATATTTTGGAACTTTTACAAACAAATATTAATAAGAGAGCGGTGTTAATTTTTACTGACGCAGAGAAAGCCTTTGATAATATTTCTTGGATGTTTATGAAGAAAAATTTGGAAGGGATGGGAGTGGGACGGGGGTTTGAAAATGGAATACAAGCAATCTACACAGTGCAAAAAGCTAAATTGATAGTGAACAATGTGGTGACAGAGGAGTTTAAAATTAAAAAAGGGACACGACAGGGGTGCCCTCTATCTCCTCTTTTATTTATCTCAGTCCTGGAGGTGCTGTTGAACATGATTAGGGAGGACCGGTTGGTACAAGGAATAGAGGTCGGAGTGAAACAATATAAATTGAAAGCTTTCGCAGATGATTTAGTTTTAACACTACAGGAGCCAGTATCTAGTACAAAAAGAGTTTTAGAATTGATTCATGAATTTGGTCGGGTGGCGGGATTTAAGCTGAACAAGCAAAAGACCAAGGTTTTAGCCAAAAACTTGACATCTACAGAAACAGAGGGGTTTCAGAAAGAAACAGAATTAAGTGTGGTTAAAAAAGTGAAATACCTAGGGGTTCATTTGACCGTAAAAAATTTGAATTTATTTAAAGACAATTATGAAAAATGTTGGTCGGAAATTAAGAAGGATTTGGAAATTTGGTCAAAATTGAAACTTTCCTTGTTGGGCAGAATTGCAGCTATAAAGATGAATGTATTGCCGAAAATGTTATTTTTGTTTCAAACCCTACAGATCGTGGACAGAGTGGAATGCTTTGGAAAGTGGCAGAAGGATATATCTAAGTTTGTCTGGCAGGGCAAAAAGCCCCGAATAAAGTTTAAAATACTAACTGATTCGAAAGAAAGAGGGGGCTTTGCCCTGCCGGACCTGAGGTTGTATTATGAATCTGCAGCCTTCTGCTGGCTGAAGGATTGGTTTCTGTTGGAGAACACTGATGTCCTGGATCTGGAAGGGTTTGATAATGCTTTTGGTTGGCATGCTTACCTGTGGTACGACAAGGTCAAAGTTCATAAACTATTTAAAAACCATATTGTCAGAAGAGCAATCTTTGCGGTCTGGTCGAAATATAAAGACTTATTGGAGGACAAGACCCCGAGGTGGCTTTCACCGGTGGAGGCCAAGGTTAGGAAAAGACCCAACATGGAGGCCTATTGGCCAAAATATTGGGAAATAATTGAAAAAATTGGAGACAAATGGAGGTTGCAGAGCCAAGACAAACTAAAAAATAAGGTGCGGGATTGGTTACATTATGCTCAAATCCAAGAGGTGTTTAAAATGGATAAAAAAGTTGGTTTCCAGGTGGAAAAATTGAAATTAGAGATGGAATTGTTAGAATCAAAAACTAAGACACTTTCGAAAATGTATAACTTGTTGCTTAAATGGAATACACAGGATGAGACAGTTAAATCTGCCATGATAAAATGGGCACAGGATATTGGACACAACATTATGTTTGAAGACTGGGAAAGGTTATGGAACACCGGTATGAAGTTCACGGCATGTAATGCCTTGAAAGAAAACATTATGAAAATGATATACCGGTGGTACATGACCCCAGTCAAGTTAGCTAAGATATACCACCTGTCTGATAATAAATGCTGGAAATGTAAGGAGGCAGAAGGGACATTCTTCCATCTTTGGTGGACCTGCCCAAAAGTGAAGGCTTTCTGGGAAATGATTTATAACGAGTTAAAAAAGGTATTTAGGTATACCATTCCTAAGAAACCAGAGGCCTTCCTATTGGGCATGGTGGACCAGAAGGTGTTAAAGAAGGACAGAACCTTATTTATGTATGCTACCACAGCAGCAAGAATTCTTATTGCAAAGCACTGGAAGACTCAAGATTTACCCACGCTGGAGGAGTGGCAGACGCAGTTGATGGACTACATGGAACTGGCTGAAATGACTGGCAGAATCCGAGATTTGGGCGAAGAAACAATGGAAGAGGACTGGAAAAAATTTAAGGACTATTTGCAAAAACACTATAAGTTGTACGAATGTTAAGAAATACGCACGATTAAGAAATTTTTGCTTTAGCAATTCGATTAGGTAAACTGAAAATTAAGACAAGAAAAAAGAGGTGGTAACGTGAAACAATTTTATTATGTTAACTTTAAATGTACAAAGTTGGGATATAATATTGTGAACTTGGAAACATAATAATTGAAAGATACAGTAAGTTAAGAAACAAGGTAACAAATTGCTGAAACTTTTATTGCAAAGAACGCAGAGTCTGGAGGATGTGGGGAAGTCCATTTGGAATATTGAAAGAACTACTGAAAATTGGATTGTAATAATCTTTTTATTATTTTTTCTTAGTATTTGTTTCTGGTATCTTCTTACTTCAATCTTGTATTTATGACTCTAAGAAAAGAAACACAATAAAAAATATTTTTTTTAAAAAAAAGGATTTAACTTCAACTGGCTCCCACGCAGCCATCCAGCCACAGCTTCCAAGCATCTGGTCAGTGTGTCCGGGGCCGAGTCAGGGCAGCCATCCATCAACAGATAAAATTAGTATTCTACGGATACTCATTTTATTATTTTTACTTTAAAATCACTTATCGTCTTTTTCTACAAGAAACTGGTGGCTTATATCCAAGCTAATTTGTTTAGCATCAGCGCAGTTGAAGCAAACCACATATTTTCTGCCAGTCATGAGGGTGTCGTGATTTACGTAATTTTAACATGTGAAATGTAAAAAATAAATTAAAAAATGTTTTGTTTCTGCTAGTGGAAAGAGAGAAATTATATAAACACAGTAAAGAAAAGAGATCTCTTCTAGTAGAATAAATAATCTATAACTGGGTGTCTATGAATTATGAGGTATTAATATCTCTATAAGAGTTCTATGGTCTACACTGGAACTGTTGCATGACAGAGAAATGGCCTTTCTTGTCCTTCCGAGGGTTTTTAAAAAAAACTAATTTGTTTGTTTTGTCAAATATAATCTTTTTTACTTTGATCAATAATGTGTATGGCCTGTAACTGAAGCGAGGAAAGGTATTTATTTATGCTATTGATTTTCCACACTGTGATGCTAAGAATTTATCTCAACTCCACAGATCTATGGGAACAGTATCTGTAAGTGATCATTAGTTTAATCTTAATTAAGCTACATAGTTCAGGTGTTTATACCTGCAATGTAAACTAGATTAAAAATTAGTTACCAAACAAGAATCATTTAAAAAATGGAATGTTGTTCCTTTTTCTTTTGTTTGAAGTACTTGATACATGGGTAATATTAATTTGCTCTTCCCCCCCCCCCAGAAACATGTAAGATGGTGGCCTTCTGTAATCCTGCCTTAGAACTGAAATACATTTGGTTAAATACTAGCTAGCTAATGTACTCTGCTGAAGTTTTCCACAGTGACCTGAAACATTGCATTTCAACCAGTAAAGGCAACATCACTGTTTACAGATTTGGGTAAGAAAAACATATGCAATAATTAGATGCTTAAAATCTTGTTTGGTGAACATAAAACATAATCAACATATCTAGATTACTCTTTTGCCTTTAGCTAGTTCTTATCATGATGGTAAACCTGGGTCTGGACTATACTATTTCAAATTATAGATAATGGTTTACATGATTGAATGTTTCCCCATACACATTTCCTCCACAAATAAAATTAATTAACTGGGGTAGGGTTCTAGTCTAGCTTCCTTGTTTTCAGTGTGTAGATATGTCATGGCTGTTAACACTAAGTGCAAATGACTGTCTGGTAAAATGAATTATAATGAATTGTAGAAGGTCTCTTGATGCAGCATAGAATTCTGTGAACAAAGAATGGGAAGAAGTGATTGTTTGGCTCCTTCCCTCTGAAGTTCTCAATACCTGGGGATGGGAGTGCTCCCGAGGACTGGGGAACCTCTGAAACACTGTGGGAGACCCTGTGTTTTGGGAGCTACAGAAATTGAGAGGTTTTGTGAAATCCACCTCCTTCCCTCATCTTTCTATAGAAGCTTCCTCTGGATCAAAGAGTCTTCCATGAATAGAAGGCAGCATTGGATACAACCCTATAGGTGGACAACTTCAAATAGCCACACTGTTATGGCAGTCTGACAATATACACTGTAGTAGAAGAAAACAACAATCCACCCCTAAAATGTGTTGTTAAAAGGGCACAAAAGCAGCACAGAGAACACTAACAGCCTGAACTATATGATTTATATTAATAAGTGACATTTAAATATCACTTGAGGTGGAATTTGGCAAGAGCAGGAAGGCTACTAATCTTTTGTCCATGAATTGTGCCCTGGGATTGTTAATGACCAAATGTAATTGAACCTGGAGTTGTCCATAATTCCAAATTAGTTCAGTAATTTGTTCATTAGTAAGAAAAATACAGTAATTTAATCCCACTGAGTAATAAAATGAGTCCTGCTTCCCTGAAATATATATATGCTTGCTGTTGAGCTTTGTATTCACAATTTGTGTTTCATGCAATGGAAAGAGTTTTTAGTATTTTTGTATTAAAAGTTACAGTATAATATGATCCCATATTCCTGGACAAGAGTCAGAAAACAATTTGTTTCAGTTTCTTTCTCCACTGGCAGCAAGAATACCTGAAGGACTAGGAAGTGAACTCTGAGGAACATATGCCCCCAATGCTACCCTTTTCAAATCGCCTCTTGCATCCTGTGTTGTGGGAATGTGTTATTTCCTACATGAAAGTGAGGTGGCAATAGCAGCTAGTGAGAGGACGGTAGACATTACTATCTTCCCAAGCATCTACAAACCCCACCTCTCCTGAGAATTCTAATGACTGAGAGCAATTGAACCTCCTGGTTTTGTAAGCCTGCAGTCTCACCATTTTGATTGTCAGGGAGAAATCACTTCACAGAACTTCCAGGTGGTTATCACCAACCTGGTAATAACAGAATAAATGATGCAAGGAGGGAGCTGCAGCCCAAGATAGGAAAATAGGTGGTGTGGGAATACCTAGTTACTTTAAATGAATTCAAATCTCTAGGGCCTGATGTGCTGCACCCAATGATACTAAAGGACCTTGTGGATGTAACAGGTGAGATCCTGATACTTTGGGAGCTTGAAAAGCATAGAGCAGATACCTTGTAACCGTTTTCTTTAGATCTGATTGCTCCATTATTTCTCCCTTTTGGACTATTTTTTTCCCCTGTTTGTTTTGTATTTTAGTTATTCTTTCACTTTTGGAAAGGAAGGAGTTACAGTCCGGTGGTATATATACTTTTCTCTCTCCACAAACTGAACATCTTGAGAAACAGTAGCAGTGTTACATGTTCCTGGAGATTTCAATTAGCTGTTACCACTGGATAGCAGAGGCTGTCAGGGGAGGGATGGCTTTTTGCTTCTCTTCTCTGTCTCTTCTCTTTAGGACATCAGGGAGAGTCTCAGCTTGGTGTGTGAAATGGTGTGAAACTGTTGGATCAGTAGTGATGATGCAGCCCTGAAAAGCAGCTGCTTCCCTTCCACGCTGGTGGATTTTGTTCCATGTGGTGAGATTTAATGAAAGAGCATTCTGTTATCAAAATGAGTGGTGGGACAGAGAGGCGTTCATTAGAGACAAGAAAATAGGGAGAATTATTGATGTTATTAATATCCCAATACAGGAACAGACATACATGATTTCATATGTTGCTGAAGCATGCTTCACCATCCACCCACTTTCAAAATCTAGGCAATATGCTGATTAAATTAACAGATGAGAGCAAAAGGACAGCATCGATCCACCAGAAAAACAGAAAGCAAGTTACCGTCTTATGAAGAATCATTGCTCAGGCAGGCGCATTATGAGAGCAGCAGAATAACCAGACTGTAAAACAGTGATGGGATAAAATCAGGCCAAATCTTTATTGACAGCAGCAGGCAGGTCAAGGGTTGGCATGACATTAGGTCCCAGGATCAGTTCATCATTCCTCAAGCCCCATGTTGATGTAATGGATCCGCTGGGTTTGGATTGGTCCAAACCTGTATGACGGGAGTTGGCCAGTGTTGAACCTTGCCGTGGTAGATGCCAAGCAAGCAAGGTCTCACTGGGGGACCAGGGCACAGATTCCAACCAGGCAGATATCAAACCCACGCTTGGGTTTGCCATGGCCAATCCTCCCCTCAGGCACCTTCTGGGGGGCCCTCTATACTATGTTGATCCTCACCAGTGGCATTTCCACCCTCATAAAACAATGTTCTTCTGCCTAACAAAGGAAAGCCATCATTTCACTGAGGGAAAGGCAGGAAAAAACCCAACCAAGTACCAATGAGGTTGAGAGGAAAAGAAGAAAATAATCCTTCCGGCCCCCAGTTGATCCCCAATTGCTCAGTGAAAGCTCTAACCTGATAGTAGGTGGGCAGGAAGCTCTCAAAGCAGAATGGCTGTGAGCTCCCAAGGAAGCAGCCTTATATAGGCTTTCCCCTCCCTTCTGCAGCAAGGGCTCATGGGACAGCTTTTCCCCATGAGCCTATCACACAGAGAAGATACTAGACCAAAACCTTGTCCAGTATTTTGCTGTAATCTATGGGCCACAGTAAGGGACATGGGTGGCGCTGTGGGTAAAAGCCTCAGCGCCTAGGGCTTGCCGATCGAAAGGTCGGCGGTTCGAATCCCCGCGGCGGGGTGCGCTCCCGTTGCTCGGTCCCAGCGCCTGCCAACCTAGCAGTTCGAAAGCACCCCCAGGTGCAAGTAGATAAATAGGGACCGCTTACTGGCGGGAAGGTAAACGGCGTTTCCGTGTGCTGCGCTGGCTCGCCAGATGCAGCTTTGTCACGCTGGCCACGTGACCCAGAAGTGTCTCCGGACAGCGCTGGCCCCTGGCCTCTTAAGTGAGATGGGTGCACAACCTCAGAGTCTGTCAAGACTGGCCCGTACGGGCAGGGGTACCTTTACCTTTACCTTTTATGGGCCACAGTACCAACAGGCAAAGGTGTCCCATGCTTATTGGGCAAGGAACGGGGCTTCTTCAGAGAAAACATTTTTAACTCTGCATCGGGACAGCAATGTGCTGCTATCCAGATGTTATGGACTATATATCATCCCTAGCCACACTGTTTAAGGCTGATGGCAGTTGTATTCCACAACACCCAGAGAATACCATATTGCCTATCCATCCCTACTCAACATGGTGAAAATCAGTAGGCTAGGATTGATGTGACTGTTGCTAATGGGGTATTTTAATAGGGTGGAATGAATTGCATTTCTACACCTGCCACAGGTTCCACCTGTTTGTCATTCACTACAAACAGCACCCTCACAATATACTGATAATTGTATTATTGTTAACTAGGTTAGCATGTGGATAAAGAACCTAGAGGGTAGCAGATAAATGTAAAATTACCTGACCTTTTTGATTCCACTGTTCTAAGCCCCTCTACTAGATGTTCTAAATCTTCAGGCTAAAGTCCCAGACACCCAACTGTTATTTCCAATGAATCTGAAAATATTCTTCAGCATAACCTAAACTCCAGAACTCCTTGACTATTAATATTGATACCTCCTAAAACATTTAATTTAGGAAAACCTACCTAGACATGTCATTTTATTATGGATGCTGTTTATTTTATTTATAGTTTGGTAATTTAAGTGTATTTTAGCTATAGTTTGGTAGTACTGATTTTATTTCTTAGGGCTATTTTTTGATTAAGTGATCTACAAAATGTTATATATCCCAAAGAAACCATTTTTGCAACCCTTTTCTGTGTCTGAAGACTATGGATTCCTGAGCTAAGTGCTAGCTATCCTTAGACACACTTGCCAGCATATGTATCTTAATTTTGTTTCAATAATCTTCTTGAGTTTCTAGATCAAGTTTACAAAGAAGTTTTTTCTCTCCTATCTGTGTGTGTGATAATTTTTCAAAATTCGTTCATGAAAAATTCATTAACCTGAAGTTAATAGGGTTTCCCAGCAATAACCAATGCTAGAATCTGATCCCCTGTCAGGTTTAAGTGCAAGTAATAAATTCCGGCAAATATTGCTTCCCTGTGACAAATCAGAAGTAATAATATTTTCTAGATCTCATTCTGATCTCATGCAACTGAAGAGCAACATGTCTGAGGCAAATGGCCCCACATATGAATTCAAACCTACTTTATGTTTTCATGGGAAGCAAAATAAGCACTCATAATACTGGGTCTGAAAAGATAAGAAAATGACCTAGTGGTGTATATTAAATGTTAGCAGCTTAACCACAATATTTTAAACTGGCTTTTAAAACAACCTGTGGTTTTTTTACTATAACTCTCATCAGTCGGAGCCAGCTTGATGAGGGATGATACAAGTTGTGGTTACAAAACCACTGGAAGGCACCAGGTTGGGGGACACACACACACACACACACACACACCCTATAGTTGCCCTACTTGTGGACATTAGTTCTGAAAAAGTTGTTGCAAAAATCTGAAGTTGTTGAGGTTATGTAAGAGGCTTTAAAAAGTTTTGTTCCTTAGTGATGTATCTGAAGTAGCTGCAATCAAGGCCACATTTCTTTTCTATCCCCATATGGTGGTGATGGAGAGATTGTCTCCTATATGGGAATAGCCACACATATTTCACAGGAAATTAGGGGAGCTTAGTGCTCAGCAGGACTCACCGTACCATTTGGTAGAATGAAGGGAACACCTGCTGCTGGGCAGACAGCACTGGCAGCTACCTGTTGTTGCTTCTGAGCCTCCCAGCCGTTGTGTTGTGTTAGAAGATGGAGCTGACATGTTACTCAGCCTTTTCTGGGGACCTAAACAGCATGTGGTGAGGATGCTATTCCATCATCAGTGTAGGATTCAACTGTCAGTCCAGTTGGCTTCTGTCTGCGAACTAGGGAGGGATGCCATCTTTTCCTTCAGACATAGGCTAAGTCCTGACACTCAAGTGTCAACCTTTAGAAGACATCTGAAGGCAGCTGTGTATAGGGAATTTTTTAATGTTTTATTATTTTTGTATACGCTGGAAGCTGCCATGAGTGGCTAAGGCAACCCAGTCAGATGGGCAGAGTACAAATAATAAAATTATTATTATTATTCAAGAGAAAATGCACAGTTCTCAAGCAACTAAAACTTGTGCAAGGAAACTATGCACAAAATAGTGGAATATATTGGTGAGATGGGAGGGCACGATTGCCTTGTATCTTCAGGGGGCAGGGGCAGGATACAGTACTTAGTCATGTAGTGCTTACCTCTTCTATGTTCTGAACCACACTCAGCCATTCCTGAATACTAAGGTTTGGGTGGCGGTAGTGGTTTTTTTTTTTAAAAAATGACTTTACACATATAGTCTTATTCATCATATTTTGTACTGAAGAGTCCCATGTACTATAGGTAAGTGGTGTTAGACAATGGGCTTCTGGTATGTCTCTATATTTCTCCCCTTTTCTATCAAAAATATGACACAAAAAGAAAAGGAGAGACAAACTACTTCAAGTACATGCCATAAGAGCTCTCTTATTTGAGGATAAGTAAGATAACTTCTGAGATGGATTCTGTCTTGTTATCTTATAATGTGAAGAGTACATCCATCTGGGTTAGGAATGTCCTGCATCACCTTCTCCCATTTTGAAGTACTTTCCTATTTTCTTTTGAAAGTCAAAAATTTGCTTGGGTTATTATAAACTTTGAGATTGCAGCTCTCACTGACTCAAGACTGGCCTCTTCAAAAGAAAGGTCTGCTAATATACCTTTGTTCACAAGATTCTAACTTACTAGTTGAATGCTGTACTTTATTTTTTGTTCTCAACATACAGTTGGCACAGCATAGACTGAGAAGAATGATTTTATCTTCTATGTAAATGCTCTTAAATCTATGAAACAGTCCTAATGGAATACTTTATTTAATAAGTCAGCATTGCAAATGACCTGATATATTTATGCATTTTCTAAGTACCGGTATCTCTTTTTCTAAAAATCCACACAGCATTACACAAAGTCATTCAAAAAAAACAAGAATCCTGGTTTGACGCAATCACTGATGTTTATGAAGGAGCTGTTGTAGATATTTACTGAAATGTGGTGTGTTTCAAACTTCTGAAATATAAATAGATTACTTGCTTAACATATAGTAGTAATCTGAAGATCAATCATAGGCTGTTTTTTTATATAAAAAATTATCAGGAGCAAGACAGCAATGCAGTGGACAGTGAGTTTTATAAATTTAATCCATTTTTATTGGAAAACCAGAATAAAATCTGGTAAAATGTCAAAGTTACATAAGAGATTTGTGGGAAGCTTTAGAATATTAATGAGCATTTGAATGAGGTCCAAGCAGGTTTTAAATGTGGTCCTGAGGGTGGTGATCATAGACTGAACTATGTGCAAATATGATCAGGGCTCTCTCTACATTAGCAATGAAAACCCAAATGTACCATGATATGCTATTCAGTACAGTAGTTTGTAATAAAGGGTTTAGTCTTGCTATGGCTTATTGAGATTCAGAGCAGGTTAAAAGAGGTTTGCTTGTTTTTCTTTTTAAGAAATCGAGTTCCATCTGGTTTTCTGATCAGAACTTAAGTAATCTTATTAAATATGTATTTGGTAATTTTTGGTTAGTCTTGAATGATTTGACACTAATACAGTGGTACCTCGGGTTACATACGCTTCAGGTTACATATGTTTCAGGTTGCAGACTCCGCTAACCCAGAAATAGTACTTCGGGTTAAGAATTTTGCTTCAGGATGAGAACAGAAATCGTGCTCCGGCAGCACAGCAGCTGCAGGAGGCCCCATTAGCTAAAGTGGTGCTTCAGGTTAAGAACAGTTTCAGGTTAAGAACGAACCTCGGAACGAATTAAGTACTTAACCCGAGGTACCACTGTACAGATCTTTCAAATCACTTGGTTTATCTTTGCAGTTGAAGTAACCACTTCAATGGCTAATGTGAAACCTTGTGGGGTTTTTCTCCGACTTGCTGATGTTTCCTTCCAAGTCTCACACTGTAAGAAGAGTAAATGAAGGGTTGCAGGAATATCACATTATAACTAGGTTACACTACTGTGTGTCAATATCAGCGTTAAAATAATCTTTGCAGCATTTTGGGAAATGCAAAAACTCTCCTTTTGCATTAGACACCAGACAATTTTTGGACTTTGTCTCCCCCCAGAGGTATTTTCTAAAGCATTGGCACTATGTACATTTTGTGAAGCAGAACAGAAGCAAGGAAATAACACTGGAGTTTATACAGCACTAACAACCGTCTAATCTATATTGCCAACTTAATGGTGCTATCACATTTTCAGAGCTGTTTTTTTATATTAAAAAAAAATTTGTTTGGTTAATGATTTGAGGATAGTGATGATATTTGAAAACAAAAGCTATAAACTATGAATGTACTGAGACATCATAGAAATCAGCTATAAAAGACATGAGTTAGATTGTCACAGCTTCTGCTCATTTATGTAGGACAGCAAAAGCTCTCAGTTATCTCTCAATTAGATTGTAAATCTAATTTCAGAGAAAGGAACAGGGATTCTTTAGTGTATCCTGACAGCTGCTAGCAAATATATGGAAGTGAGCAACTGTTTGGGAAAAGAAAATTCGCACAGAAACTTAGAAGTCAGGTTAACAATATATGGTGTAAAAGGAGAGCTAATTGGCTCCTTGAAGTAATTTTCCACTTGGAGTGTCTGAATTCTAGACCATGGAACAGCTGAATGAGCTGCCATGGGCTACTGTGAACAGATCTTGTCACCAAGTCTGAAACTCACAGAGCTGTAAGAGGTGTGGAAGAAGGCAAGCAATCTGGGGGACTTTCAATGTTACACAATTAAAAGGTAAAGGGACCCCTGACCATTAGGTCCAGTCGTGGCCGACTCTGGGGTTGTGGCGCTCATCTCACTTTATTGGCCGAGGGAGCCGGCGTTCAGCGGGTTCCTTTATTTACAGAAAAGGTGATTACAGAGGGGGAGAAAGGTGATAGAGGCTCATAAAATGATGCATGATATGGAGAGCGTAAACAGAGGGAAAGTTTTAATCTCTTTCATAATACAGTATTTACTTTTATTTTATTTAAATAATTTTTTTATCATGCTCCTCAGCCAATAAAAAGAATTTCCCAGAGTGGTTTGAGATCATCTGCTAAGTGTGATTGGCATAAGATTCAGGACAGACACAGAAAAATAAAGAAAATAATTTGCTGTCATAATATGATTTGATGGTCACTAGCTTGGACCACTGAAGGAAGTTGGTGGGATTAGAACAATTTATGGAAGACATATCTATTAGTCATATTGGCTACATGCAATATCCAGGGTTCAGAGGCAGTATACCTCAAAGTTCCAGCTGCAGAAGATAAACATTAGGAGAGGGCTATTGTCTCCTTGTCCCATTTGTGGGCTTTCCAGAGACATGTAAAGGTCACCAGGTTCTAATGTTATAAGAGAGGGAGAGACACCTCTTCCTCTCTCTCTACTTTCTCCACAAAAAAAATCCTTCCAGTAGCACCTTAAAGACCAACTAAGTTAGTTCTTGGTATGAGCTTTCGTGTGCATGCACACTTCTTCAGATACACTGAAACAGAAGTTGCCAGATCCTTCTATATAGTGAGAAGGTGGGGAGGGGTATTACTCAGAAGGGTGGTGGGAATGGGTGATTGGCAGATAGCTGTGATGAGCCTGTTGACGACTCTTAACGACTGCAATAGGTCTTACAGGAAAAAGCAAGGGGTGAAGAAGTGTGCATGCACACGAAAGCTCATACCAAGAACTAACTTAGTTGGTCTTTAAGGTGCTACTGGAAGGAATTTTTTTGTTTTGACTATGGCATACCAACACGGCTACCTATCTGTAACTCTACTTTCTCCACATCATGTATACACCTGCATGATATTCCTTCTTACTCATAGTTACAGATAGGTAGCCGTGTTGGTCTGCCATAGTCAAAACAAAAAAAATTCCTTCCAGTAGCACCTTAAAGACCAACTAAGTTAGTTCTTGGTATGAGCTTTCGTGTGCATGCACACTTCTTCAGATACTTCTTACTCATGTTTTCCCTAAGATAAAAAAGGCCCAAATATTTTCTCATAGGGGAGTTGCTCCATCCCTTTATCATTTAGTTGCCCTTTTCTGGATCCTTTCCAGCTCTACAATATCCTTTGTGATGTGAGGCATCCATAACTGTGGACAGCTTTATAAAATGGCATTATGATTTTGGCCGTCTTGTTTTCAAGCCCTTTTTCACAGCTCCTGCACACTGGGCTGACATCTTCATTGAGCTGTTCACTATGACACCAAGGTCTCATTCCTGGTCAGTCATGACTAGTTCAGAGCTCTGGAGTGTTTATGTGAAATTAAGATTTTGAACCACTTTACACTTATTTAGATTGAATTATATTTACAATTTTATTGCCTGTTCACCTAGTTTAGAGAGATCCTAATTAACAAATCATGGTTTCAAATTTTGTTTTCTTCTGTTTTTTATAACAAAAAAACCCTGAGGTAATGAGAGGCTTATAGCGAATAGGGAAGCAATACACTAGCAAAGTTCTAAGTCCTTATGCAAAATGATGGTCCAGCAGAATCCAAGAATTGGTAAGAGACTTGCATCATCTTGAAGGATCCTTATGACTTAAACTAGCTGCAACTGATGCCAAACAAGATGCAGCGCACACTTTCTATACTGTTGTGTATCATTTAATTTGATCTTGTAAAAACTAGTGGACAGGAAAGGCAAGTCTTAAAGCAGACCCTCCTGCCATTCACAAGATCTCCTGGCTGCTGCCAGACGAAGGCTGAGTAAATACTTATTCAGCTCTGGCAGAAGGTGTGATAGCTCTGTCACTCACCATCACTCAGAATTCAGTGAAGTGAGCTGAAAAATGTACGCACTTATGCTCCCTCAGAAGAGCAATCTGAACATATGACAAGTGAAAACTAGGGTCATCTTTGGTATAGTCACCCATCTTAAGTTATAGACTTTCTGGTGCTACATATGATTCTCAGTGTTAATTGGCTGTCAAAATAGCTGGTCTTGCCATATTTGAAGAGAGAAAAGCAGGTTTATGGGGTGCCATGCAATGTAACTTGCCAATTTCCATGAAGTGTTACTGTCAGTATTATAAAGTAATCATATCATTTTATTTACTTTGAGATGTTCATATTTGTGACTTTGCTGTATTTTTGATAAGATCATATTTTCAGTGGCAGCACAATTCTAAAGTTTTATTTTTCTTTTGCACCCTTTTGGGTTCAATGCAAATTTGAATATGAGAACTGTGCAGCAATGGCAAACAAGAGGAAAGTTTCAGATATGTGTTCACTGACATGTGGAATCTGGACACCACTAACTCCTCAATGAAAAAAAACACAAAGAAGTTGCTGAAGGCATAGAAAGACTTTTCACTGCAGGAAGGAATGAACATTTTAAGGAATGTCCGACTATTCCAATATCTCAGTTTTACACTAAAATCCATAGATATCACATACAGTGATGTTAGCATTTAACGAAAGATTGTTTTTTTTAAAAAAGGGGGTGTCTTGACACTAGCTAATAATAATAATAATAGAAGTTTCTGTACTCAAAGGATGCAGAATGTGCTGATTCCAAGGATATAAGGACATGTAGCAAGGTGTTTGTCATAAAATTGGCTCTCAATAATTGTGGTGGCCATACTGGTTTTTCAAAAATACACTGCCCTGGTTTTTTATTGTTCTATGGCATTGTGGGTAAAAAAAGGTGAATGCCACAAGAATATGACCCAGAATGGAGGCCCTTGCAGGTATCACTGTCAGTAGTGGTCCCAGCAAGATTTACCATCATTAGTGGGCCTCAACATCTCCCTGGTTGTAAACCTTGCTATTACATTTGTGGCAACTACGGTATATTACCAGCATTACTGGGAAATTTTAAAGCCAGATGCAGTTGTCACTGAAACAGCTGCAAACACAGTTACAAAGGGGGGGGGGATATAATAAAAGAATTATAGAATTGTACAGTTGGAAGGGAAAACAAGGGTCATCTAGTGCAACTCCTTGAAATGCAGGAATCTTTTTGTCCAACATGGGACTTGAATCCATGACCCTGAGAGTAAGAGTTTCATGCTCTACCAACTGAGGAAGAAGCAGAAGCAGAAGGAGAAGCTTACTTAAAGTTAAAACTCAAATATAAGTTTACTTAATGGCAAATGAGTTTCCAGAAGCCAAATAAGCATTAAAATAAAGGCAGTTTTAGTGGGAAATATAATACTAGATATAGTGCCGAATTTATAAACAATGATAGAATTTATAAACAAGTTACTTACTGAAATGCAGAGTAGTAGATGAAATATCATCTCTCAGGGACAATAGTTATCACTGCACGTATTGAATTCAACATATGGTTCAGGCTTGGGGGACAAGAGGACATTTGTAAGCTCAAATATCATCTGGTTCAAACATATGGTGATAAGCATTTGTAACTGTTGGGCAAAATATAAGCCACAGGTGGGAATGAGTCGGTCTGTATTAGAATAAATTGGTTTGCTATGATTTAAATTCTTTGAAATGAGCAGCTAATATCTTGAGAAGGGCTATCCCACAGCTGTCAAAGGTTTCTGTACCTTTACCATGCCCTCCGACATCAGATAACTTTGATTTACCTGACAAGCTGTCTCCCAATGTGGTGTGATAATTTTATGATCATGCTCTTGGCCATAGTAGCAATAAACAACAGGAACAGCAAGAACCAAAATGTTCTGAAGATTTCGCTCACATGGTAGCTAAAGGGAACGCCTGCATTAAGAAACAAACAGTTGTATGCCTGGGTGTGCACTCAAGAATAGGCAGGAAGACATCTATTTCTGTGTTAAGTCTGCATGAGAGAGAGAGATACAAATGTCAAAGAATTACATGTTGCTAAGGAATTTTTGTTCCATGTTGATTATCATGGAGAAAAGGATGTATGGCTTGCAACATCCTAGAAAGCTTTGTTCGTGCAGTGTATGTATAGAAGCAGGGCTGGATCAATCTGGCAATTTCTGCTTTTGCTCAGCTACTCTTTGTTTTACAATCTTAAGTTCACCACACTTCTGCATCACTTTGCAATATTTTTTAAGTCCTGACAAATATTTATCAGCATTTTGATGCACATTTTCCTTAATACACACAATTTGCATGTGATTTGGCCAAACATAATCATTTTTGCAAGCACAGAAATATGCAATTTTATACACACTTTCCCTTGTTGTTTTTTGTTGGAAAATTGCAAAATTTGGACACATGCTCATTTCAAAGGATAGTCTGTGTTTCGTTCACTTATTGCTTTGGGTAGTGTGAGTTGGGAAGGTTTCCCCTGAAATGCAGACCAAACTGAATTTCTCCAACATTTCTAGATAGAAAAGCATTAGAAAGATTACTACAACCTGAACAAATTTGGGATTAACTTTTACAAAAGAAAAAATTGATTTGTCTGCTCTACGGCAAGAGTCTTCAAAAACCTGGATCTTTTGGTTCAGATCTGTGCTAGGCTTTGTCCATTTTCTACAACAGTAGGTCTGTTGAGTCTGTAGAACAAAACACATACTATAGACTCAGAATGATAACCTAAAAGGTGAAAAATTCATATCTTGATGATTTCACAAGATTACTTGCAATGGAAATATATATAATACTGATGACTGTGAAAAGAAGACGCCACATTCTTACCCAAGTGATTTTATTTGTGACTACAGAAGTAGTGACAATATTCATGACAGTGATATTATAGTGTGGTATAATGGCAGTGAAGCAATCATAACTACATCTGCAATCATAAATTGCAGATGATGATGACTACTAACTACACATGGAAAGTCCTATTTACTTTTTGCACATTTTTTGCAGGTTGGCCCTATTGCCAATGAAAGTCATCTTGGATGACCTGTTTCTTATCAAACATTGGATTCAGCATCCCAAAATATATAAAATGAGATTCAGTACATGTATTCAGATCCCCAGCAATCCTTTTCTAAGAATTTCCACTGGGTAAATAAATGCACCTACATTTCTCTATTGAAAGAAAACCCTATCATTGCCATTTTTGGAACATGTTGTTTCATTTTGCACATGAAAATTGTCCATACACAATAAATATTAGTGGGTAGAATGTTTCATTGGGCTGGGGATAGAAGGTGGTTAAGACAACAGAGGATTTTTGTGTTTTGTTTGGGAAAAATTTAGTTGACTAATCTTGATTTTATTTTCAGTGAGGTTTTGTAGTGGATGGGTGGGTGTTTAAGATTAAGATCTGTTGTTAACTCAAGCTTTTGTGATTTGAATAGAAAAGAGAGAAGTGAAGACTGACAAACCACCCAATTCTATGCCCTGCCAAGCTCACCCCAGCACGTCCATGTGGCATAGGAGCAACTCCTAGGGGTCAAAGTCCCTTCATCTACCCAAAAAAATATTTGCGGGGGCTGCCCTTCCCCAAAGTTGATGGGCATCAGCATTCAAATGGTGTGCATGTGATTTATTATGTGGGGTGGGGATTACCTGCCCCCCTCTATATTTTATTCAAGTAGGGATTTTGTTTTTTGTTTGTTTTCTGTTCTGGGTTGTTGTTTTCTTAAAATGAGTTCGCTCCCATTGGAATCAATTGGAGGGAAATAAACTGTGCCAGGCTGGCATAGTCTTCCCATACTTTCCAGAGGCATGTTGGGGAAACAGGAGAACTATGGAATTATGGATTGATGGAATCTCCTGGAATGCCCCCAACTTCCCTATGGAATGCCTCCTCTTCACCACCTCTGATCTCAGAGCTGCGGATCTTTCTGTAGTCTTATGGAGGAGGCATCTGACACCAGGCACCCCTTTCTAAAGAATGACCTCTCTGCTCTAGCAGGGGGAGACTTGTCAGATTCCATGGGGATGCCCTCCTGGAGACCATTTACTGCCTTCATCAGTAAATTTCCAAGCAATTGTCCTCTCAAATAGGTATTAATGTTTTAATGTTTATTAGATTCAGTGTAAAAGTTGTTAGTGTTTTATCTGAAGGGAGATCTCTCAAACAATGTCTGCTACAGTGGTACCTTGGTTTGCAACCGCTTTGGATTACAACCGTTTTGGATTGCAACCATATCAAACCCAGAAGTTTGTCCCTTTTTTTGGATTACAACCCATTTTTTGCGGGAGGCCCCATTGGCGAAAGAGCGCCTTGGGTTACAACCTGTTTTGGTTTACAACCGGACCTCCGGAATGGATTATGGTTGTAAACCAAGGTACCACTGTACTAGCATATAATCAGATTTTTTATTAGAAATACAAAACAAACCATGTTAGAATATGTTCAGTAACTATGTTAGAATATGGAAAACAGCAAACAGTATTTTGTTCTGTTTTTTTATCACACTTTCCATGGCACTTTCTATTCAGTGGAGGAATTGTAGTGATTACAATGTTTCTACTTTCCCAAATGATACACTAGAATTTCTGTTGCTTTGCTTTTGTCTTTTAACAAACGTATCATCTAGGCCCTTCCGTTAAAAACCATATATGCTTTTGGCTCTGTTTTCTCTAGCTGTATTTTGTTTCGTAATTAAAAACAACCTATTTTAATACAATTGTCTGTGACTTCCGCACGCGCGTGTGTGCATGTGTGTGGAGTTCTTTTTTCCTCTTTTTTTTTTTTTTTTTTTTGCCTTTGGTCTTGGAATGATGGATTTCCTTTTGGCCCCATTTCTCCCAAGTTTGAGTAATAACCCTTTAGCTATTGCTGTGTGCTACAAATGAATATAGTCTGAAGAGGAAAGCAGTTTAACCCTCCCTTATCACAGTTTGACAAAATATCATCACTGAACTCCCCTTGGAGATTATAAAAATTGCTTATATCCCTCAGAGGAAAGGGCTTAATGAATGAATCCTCAAATTTTATCTCCTGGACTTACTGCATGACATAGGGAGCTATAGGACTTGGGGTAAAAAAATAAAGAAACCTAGCCAGCTTAGAGCAGTGATGTCTCATAGTGAAACAGATAGGAAGGGAAAGCTATTAACCGAGGTGTATAAAAAGGCTACTCTTTTTTATTGCTTTGACCTCCCACTGTTGTGGTACTTTTAACACTCCAGCTCACACTCTGTGTATGCCTGATAAATTAATAATTTAAGCATCTTTTAAAAAAACCTCTGAATTATCACTGTAAATATAAAAAATTATATATTGCAACATAAGTGCAGGAGGTAATTTACTTCCCCTTCACTTTGGGGTGTCAGTCTGATCCATGCTTAAAACCAGTGTGTTTTATATTTTAGTTTGAATTTCCAACAGATGAAAGGGGGGAAATCGAGTGGCTGAAATATATTAAGTACAAAAATATGCACCTTATATCTACGTACAATGGTATTTTGGTTTTCGAACGTCTCTGTTGATGAACATTTCAGTTTTCGAATGCTGTAAATGCGGAAGTAAATGCTTCAGTTTTTGAATCATGCCCCGGAAGTCGAATATGCCACGCGGCTTCCATGTTGAGTTTTCCGTATTGAGTTTTCCATATTGAGGCTTCCGTATTGAGTTTTTGGTTTCGGAATTCGAACAGTCTTCCAGAATGGATTGCATTTGAAAACCGAGGTACCACTGTATATTGAAATGGGTGTGTTTCATAATGGAGGGCTGATTAACCACTTATAAAAAGGAGTCAAACAGACATGCTATGTGTCACCACAGATCAAACACTGGAGCAGAAGGTCCTGAAAGTTGTGGGTCACTGTTGCTTTTGACAATTTTCTCCTCCCTTCCATGTTGCCATTTTCCATGTCAGTGAGCAGGTCCTTCAACTGAGCAGGTGAACTCACATGGGTTTGCTACCCTGCCTTTATCTGTTCACATGAGCTGTGGTTTTGTGCAAGCTTGCCATTCACATATCCTTGGAACTGATCCTGCATGATAAGCCTTCCAGGATGCATAACCAAGTGACATGCTTGCTTGTGTGAATCACCTCCGAGACTTCAGCCAAGCTCATTATCAGTAAATATATGTTTCCATTTGAGAATGTTTCCGTGTGATTAATTACCTATCACAGTCCTAGGGGAGGAAGCTTGTTGCATTTCATTGCATGACAAAGAAGCAGTGACCAAAATCCCAGCCCTCATATAATGAAAATGTAGTTGCCCACTACAGCATGAATGATAGAACGAAGAGACATCACTATACAAAGGATTATGGCAGCACTTGGAAAGAGCTGCCCCTGGGCATTTGTATCAATGCAGAGATGGGGGGAATGCTCTAACTATACAGCCGTCTTTTCCTACTTTGTGCTGTCCATTAATTCTTGGAGATAAGTGTTCATCCCTTTAGCTAAGTACTGTCTGGAGTTGAGTAATAGTGTTGGCCATCAACAGCTGCTCTCCACCCTACCCCCAGGCTTACTTAACTTCTGGGGCATTGATGGGGATGCAAATCCAACACCATAGCTAAAAGCCAGGCACTGTTGGAGTCCAAGACAATAATAAACATTTTTGAAAAGGGAACTCAGGTCAGGCATGAGGGGTGGGAGAGGCCCACAGGGTTGCACTTTGCTTTGGGGTTGCTCAACAATGGGTCCAACCCTGGTCTTATTTTTCATCCTGTTAATATCCTGCAACATCTCTTCTGTCTAACAGTTCTTGTGTTGTGGGGAATAGGAGAGCTGTGCTGGATCTGCAGTGTATATGATTCTACTCCCCTGGTACTTGACAGTGAGGTTGCTGATATGAGCTGCCATTATTTTTTGTGGAACTACACAAGCAATTTTGCAATGCACCTCTGCAGCAGGAGATGCCTGAGTCTTGAAGGCCTCTCATAGCAGTTCCCCACTGACACCTGCCAAGGAGGCATTGTTTTGGGTTCCTTTGCCTACTTGAAGTGAAAACTTGCATGATCTGGTGCAGGGCTTTGTCTTTGGCAGAACTGCAGCTTTGGCATGTATTGCCCAGGGAGGCCTGCATAGCCACTTCTCGAACAGAGCTAAAGCACAGAGCCAAACACAACAGCAAGCTGTTTCCTCACATCTTTGAAATTGATATAGAAGCAGTGTTTTGGCCATGAGAAGATCCCTGCTGTAAGAAGATCACAAAGGCCCATCTAAGTAATATGTTACAGTGGTAGAAACAAGCAGGACAGTTCCTTTACCAGCATTGGCAGCCGGAGCCATTTAGCATTTTTCATGCCAATTTAACAGGCATGCCCACCACACCATTTCCCACCTTGTTCTGGTTGGTGCCCCAACTCACAGATTGTCAGGGGGCTCTGATGGCTACAACGAAGAGGGGAAATGGGGGGGGGGGAGGGAATCACACCCTCTCCTTGACTGTTAGCTGATAATTTGAGCCCTCAAGTGCCTCAAAGGTCCTTCCAGGAGTGCAGGGGCACCAGTTCCACCCACTGTGTTTAAACTGTTAAACAACACTATAACATCCTAGATAAAGGACTGAGAGTCAAAGCAAGACTAATATAGGTGCATAAATGTACTAACGGTAGTAAAATCTGAGTGTTTTCCACGGCAATGCTTTCCCATAGTGGTTAACAATAAAATGGCGCTTCTGAATAGACTTGCCAATTCTGTCTGTTTTCATTATCTCTCCAATTCTGTTATTCATGAATACTAAGATAAATGGGTTTATTTTCAAGAACATTCATCAGGATTTAAACAAAAACAAAAGAGAGAGATGCCTGCAAATATATGTATAATAGCAGAATGAAAGGATGTCCAGACTAGTCTATTCCATTTTGTCTAATTTTGTTTATCACAGACAAACTGCAGGGTTCCCTTTTCTGTGTGAAAATTATCAGCATTTGCTCACCTAATCACAAAACAGAAAGGTTACAATGTGGCTTCTTATGTGGCAGACACAATTACTACTCAATGCTCAGTTCACCAAAAACATTGTTCAGATTATATGCATATGCTATTCATTGGGTGGGTGGGGGAGATGTCAACAGCAAACAGATGTGCAAAAGCCAGTAAGCTCTTTTTTTTAGTGGACAATTTGCAAACGGAGATAATTTGATTGAACAATTTATTCACAAAACAAAAAGCTAGGTCAGCTGTTAACATTAATAAGCAGGGCATCTCAGTCTCAGTAGAGAGGCTTGTTTATGAATATTTGTAATACCTAACAATAAGACCAATGGTTCAACTGAGCTCAGCATTCAGTCTCCACCAGGGGCTAACTAAACACCTATGGAAAGCCCAGAAGGAGAGTATGCTAGTGATAGCTAAAAACAGAAACACACTCTCCCAATAATAGCAATTATAGCTAAAAGCCACTAACAGACAAAAGAGCATAAGAAGAGGCTGCTGGATCAGAACAACTGCATATCTGGTGCAGCATCCTGTTCCTATGGCGGCCTACCAGATGCCTGTGAGGAACCCAAAAGCAGGAGCATAAGAGCATGCTCCCTTCTTGCGGTTTCCAGCAACTAATGTTCAGAAGCATACTGCCTCCAACCATGGAGGTAGAGCACAACCATCACAGCTAGTATTCCAAATGTGGTTGCATGACAAAATTGTACAATAGAGTAATGGTATCCATATATTGACTAAGGGACGCGGGTAGCGCTGTGGGTTAAACCACAGAGCCTAGGACTTGCCGATCAAAAGGTTGGCAGTTCGAATCCCTGCGACGGGGTGAGCTCCTGTTGCTTGGTCCCTGCTTCTGCCAACCTAGCGGTTCGAAAGCACGTCAAAGTGCAAGTAGATAAATAGGTACTGCTCCGGTGGGAAGGTAAACGGCGTTTCCATGCGCTGCTCTGGTTCACCAGAAGCGGCTTAGTCATGCTGGCCACATGACCTGGAAGCTGTACGCCCGCTCCCTCGGCCAATAAAGCGAGATGAGCGCCGCAACCCCAGAGTTGGCCACGACTGGACCTAATGGTCAGGAGTCCCTTTACCTTTATCCATATATTGAACTAATTGTCAGCCAATGCAGTCTACCCAGGATCTGTGTTATATGTTCAGACCTCCTGGTACCAGTTATTAATCTGGTCCCTGAATTCTGCACCAGCTGCAGTTTATGGACTGTATTGCAAGGCATATCCCAGATAAAATGCATTGCAGCAATCTAACCTAGAGGTTAGCTGAGTGTGGACGATAGAAGCTAGGCTATCCGTTGTCCAGATAAGAGTCACAGCTGGGCCACCAGCCAAAGCTGGTGAAAGGCACTCCATGCCACCATCAGCTTGTGCCTCCAGAGACAGTAGTGGATCCAGATGCACTCCCAGACTGTATATTTGCTCCTTTAAGGGAAGTGCAACCCCACCCAAAACAGCCTGAACTCCACCAACCCAATCTAGGGAACCATACACGAACAGTGCCTCGGCCTTATCTGGATTGAGTTTGTCTACTGGCTCTCATCCAGTCCATTACTGAGCCAGACACCGGTCTAACACATCCACTGCGACACCTGCCAATGTAAAGGAGAAGCAGAGATGTGTGTCATCAGTATATTGATGACAAGACACACCAAATCTCTGGATGAGATTTCATGTAAATGTTAAACAGCACTGGGGATAAAAATCAACCCTAGTGATACACTACATTGGATGAGTCTAAAGTATAAAATGTAATTGTGCTTATTTTGAATAAGCATGTTCAATGATCCAGAATTATATAACAATACAGATTTCCCTAAAGCTGAGATTTACTTGCCTATTTCTCCTTAAGCATTACTGATGTATTCTTCTCCTATGGATTGTCCCTCACCATTCCTTTCCTCTCAAATTTGAAAGTAAAATAGTAAAAAGCCTGCCATGTTAAATGCCATTTCAGCAGGAAAAGCATTCTCTGTGGAGAATTACACAGAAAGCAGCCTGCTGGTGCCCTCTATTGCCTTTTTTAAAAAATTGAACATCTTTCAGGAAAAGGAGGATATCATAAACACTGCATTTTGCAGTTCTGCTAGAAAACGGCTATAAAACTGGATAGATATTTAAGCTGCAACAGTTTGCTTCTTTGAATCTACACTTCTTATTTATCTCCAGCAGTACAGTATAAACATACCCTGAATTCAACATCAGACATGTTGCACAGCAAAATCTACACCGCTACTGATGGGTGAGGCTTCTCAGGACAGCAAAGAACATGAAGGCAAAGGCAAAGTATTTGTTTCTTTCTCCTAGTGAGATTTTTCTTTTGCAGTTAAGTATTTCTTATATGCATAGAAATCTAAATCTGTGATCCTTAACGGCATGAGTGTGGCACCTGCTGCCATTTTGTGCTTTATGAAACCCAAGTCTAGTGTGTCTTGCTGCCTTTTTCAGCTGTTATCTTTGCCTCTTCACAGCTGCAAAACCAGTTTTGCAGCACTTGTACATTAACATGGCTTTCAAGCCAGTCAGTTGCTGCTTTATGATGGCAGCAGGTGCCTAGGATAGGCTCAACAATGTGGTGAAAAGACAAGTTTGTGTTTTTTTGGCAACAAAATAAAATCAATCTGGCATACGATAGATGGCCAGGTCAAACAGAACAGGGCTTTTCCATCTTGAAGAGGGAAGTCTTCTTAACAGTTTTCCTGCAGATTTTAGCAATGGCATCCTACCTGGGAACCTAGCGAGTTCTCTCCAGATAGTGTATGCAGTACATGTAGCCAAATAATGGAAAACTGAATACCTTTTCTCTAATCTACAGTTTGCAATGGCGTGTGATACTTTTTACTTTGAATGGCAGAAGTGTCTCCAGACCTGTTGCTGGGGTTTCCAGGGACTGAGATAGGGCCCTGGTACATACAAAATGGGCAGTCTAGAACCTATGGCCTTTCTCCTTCAGGATTGCCAGGAAATCAAGCCTAAGTCAGGAGTCATATCCTAGACCAGGAGTTACCACCCTTTTGCAGCCTGTGGCCACATTTGCAAGCCAGAGAAATGGGTTGTAAGCATCAGACAGAGACTGCAGCAAACTACACACTACAGACGATTGTACTGGCTATAACAGAATGCTTCTTTCAGCCCTAATTTTAGGGTGGGGAGACATTGTGGCATCATGGAAAGCCTTTGCAGGCTCCACATTGGTGACCCCTGGTCTAGACAAGCAAGCCTGGCTTGATATCTGCAAACTGGCTCCGTCTCCTTATGGGAAATGATATTGTGAACTGAAGCACATACCATCACATATTGCAGAGGCACCTTGAAACTAAATAAAAACACATAACCTCACCCTCAAACCTCTACAGACCCAATACCCAAGATATTAGTCCTATTGTGAATGATGTCTGCTTGGTAGGATAGGAATGCTTTTACACTGAGAAATACATGCATTGTACCCAGAAGGTTACTGGTTCAATCCATACCCAGTTAAAAGGATCTGGTAGCAAACAATGTGAAAGTCCTTTGCCTAAGACGACGGTGTTTTTCTGCCAGTCATAGAAGACAATACTAGGCTAGATAGACAATATGCCTGGTGAATAATAAGGGAGCTCCTGTGTTCCCATGACATTTGTCCTCTCAGAACCCTTACTGGTAACTTGCTTCAGGACATTAGGCTCAAGTGCACATCATGAACTTCAGTTCCGCACACCTGAAATTGGGCTGGAAGGACAATGTACTCCACACAGCAAGGAGACTAATCAGGAAGGCATAGCCTATTGATGGGCTATGCCTTCCTAATAAGGCATATCCTTTCTTCAACTTTTTGCTTGTTTTCTCATTCCTGCCTCTCTCTCCTCTTCTTTTCCCCTTTGTTCTGTTTACTGTGGCCCTCAGTGGGTAAACCTCTAAAAACCAAAGTGCTACAGGGGCCATAGCTATAAAGGTGTGACTTGCATTATGGGACTCTACAGATTGCATGACAGAGGGAGCTGCATGTTGCTAATTCTGATGAGCACAGTATCTCTGGTTTGGAAAGAAAAGTTTATTCCCTGCTCACAACAACACAACAACAACAACAACAACAAATTAGGTTTGAGGCAACATCAACATACTTAATAGGCACAGCAGGGGAGGAATACAAATACTTCTAACACAGGAAAACACCCCCTACTTCCTTGAAACTGATAAGATAATTAGGATAAAATTTCAGCTTTAATAAATTTAAGAGAAACTTTGTGTGTGCACATTTGTGTGTGTGTTAGCATTCATCTTATTAGTCAGTCATATCCTTAAAATACAGAGAGTAATGCACATTCTTATGCATATGTCATAATAACCCCTGTCATTTAGCAGTAGGACTCATTAATGTCACTCATTAAATGGCATTACTTTTATTTGGATGTTAATGCTTTTAGTTCAGTCTACTCTTCCCTATCATTCTCTCTTCCACTGCTCACTCTTCACTGATGAGCAATTTACCAGTTGGCTTCCCTGTGGTGTGGCTGATACCAAGCTGCTATTACTTCTGTCTATGATGTGCTTGACAGATTTTAAGCTACTTTTGTTCTCGTCTTCTTTAAAAGACAATCAAGGAAGTTTGACTATCCTCCCTACTTTGACTGCTGGGTACAGAGCTTCCTTTGTTACTGCTGTAAGTGACAGGACTCTTGGCATATGGGCTTCCATTTATTTACATGGTGGCACTTTTGTTGTCTCTCGTTCTCTGGTGTGGATGTTATTCCCATCTATTTTTAACTTGTACTAGCGTAGTCTCATTTTGGATAATATTCCCCTCCATGGCTGAAGTTTGGAGATAATTGCAGGTCAGAAACTGGGTGGGGGGGGTGGGGACAAAAGGATAATAAAACCTTCATGGAATCCAATAAACAATGTGATTGTTTGCCTCACTGCTAGGTAATCATGAGGGGAAACGGGGTGGGCTATGAAGGCATCTGCAGCAATATAATGAGCAGTGTAAAGGTTTATCTGTGGGAAAACACATTTGTCCCAGTTTCCAAAGCATTCATGCCTCACTTAGTTCCCTTAAATTTTCAGAAGTCTTCTCAGGTTTTCCCAATAGAGGCTCTTGAGTTTTCTCATTCAGAGAACATACTCAGGCCTTTTCAGGTCATGCTGAGTCTGCATGGTCTCTTGACAGTGTCTAAAGAAAGTGTATTTAGAGATTTCCCTTCCTTGTCAAGATCCCAGCCCTGCTCTCACTGATATCAGCTGCCAGAATTGAACAAACCCTAAATGAAAATTGAAGCAAAAATCCAAAGATACTCCACAGTGCCTTCTGTTGTAAACAAAAATCTGCCCTATTCCCTTATGGGGTATCCAAGAGCCCATATAGAGTCCTTACATAGGTTCCCTATTGGTAGGAGAAAATAACAGAGGCCAACCAGAGAATATTGAGAAGCAAAGCAGCTAGTAAGCCTGATCTTTATTGATCTGTTGCAATAGGGTCCTCGCTTACCACATGTAGGAGGGAGGAGGAACCCAGAACAATGGCGCACAAGGCTTTATATAGACATTTAAAATTCCCTGCCCTGAAGCTCAAGACCACCCCTCCATACATCATACATACATCACAGAAGGGGTGTAGCTCAAGACCACCACCACCACCCCAGATACATCACACCTACATCACAGAAAAGGTGTTGTTGTTTTCCCTGTCTGCCAGGTTATCTGACTGCCTTTCCTGATTGCCTTTCCTAATAGTCTGTCACCCATTAAAATGCTGATTACTCAATTCCTGAGACAATGGGAAGGCTCCCTGACAGCCCCCCCCCCTTGCAGAGAAAACATTTGGGAATCAAAAATGATTTCAGGTCGGTCCTCCTGTGCTGATCTATGTAAGTGCTTGGCTGGTACACTTATGAACATTTAACATACCTATATCTAAGACCTCAAAATTCCTATCACACTTTGCTTGGTTATGGATGTGGGAGATTTTTAATTCCATTTACTTTAGGCTGAGTGCAGCCGCAGGCCAGCTGTTTTGCATTGGCTGCAGAAGAAGTAGCATAGGGTGCAAGATAGGCCTAAGGTACAAAAAAAAGGAGTACTTGAAGGATAATGACATAATGTTACCTGCCTAAAGGTGAAGGTAAAGTAGAAGAAGTCTTGTCCAAAAATAAAAAAGTGGCTTATTATGCTTTGGGCAGTTTAACCATGGAAACTGAGCACATTACAGAGCTGGCCCACCCATGAGGCTGTCTGACACAGTCACCTCAGCCAGCATTCTGCCACCCAGCTGTGCCCCCTGTCTCCTTGGCCTCTAGGGGCAGAGAAGGACTGGTGGCAAAGCTCTGCGCAATGCCTCCTCGCTCCAGCATGGGCAGCAGTGGGGCGTTTCACCTCAGTTGCGTGTGTAGGTCCCCAGGCCACCCCTCAAATAACTTCACACATAACACGTAATTTTAGTTTTGGTTTTTGGACACTATTTTGGCCACAACTTTATTAAAATACAAAATCAGTGAGTGGTTGTTTAGACATTGGTTATGACTATCTGTCCCCCCGCCTGGGACAGAACTGACATCCCGAGGTCCGATCGGTAGCCAGTAGAAGAGAAAGTCAAACTGGGGGGTCACTTGAGCTAAGCGTCGGACCCACGCCGCTCACCCCAGCAGCTCCCCGAAAGCTTGCCTGCCCGGTCCTATAACAAGGATTCCCATAACAGGGATTGGGCGGCCCTGGTCCCATAACAGGGATTGGACGAAATCGTGGCAAGCCCCAGGATTCCTTTAACGGAATTCCCTTCATCGCAATAGGAGGGGCAGGCCCAGCCTGACACCTCCACCACCAGCATATTATAACCAATGCCTAACCGCAACCTTACAAGTTGTGACAAATTGCTGAGTAGTAGGCAAAAACCAAATGGCACAGCCAATCACCAAATGGCAAAATTCCTACTAGGCCCCTGCGCCAAGGCAGACGACCCCATGACAGGCAAAGCAAGGTCAACCGGAAAGAGGGCAGGCGGGCGGGTGATCCGATGCACTCTGCAAAGAGAAAGAGAAACCAGAGTGCACCAATATTTAAAGACTATGGTCCCACCCACCCAATTTGCAACATACAATTTGCCCCAGCAACCCGGTTACCCAATCATGATGCCAGGCAACAACTATTAACCTGCCTGGCAACAAGAGGCCTGGCCTGGTGGCCCACACCGCAACACGTGCTCTCATTTATTGGAGAACACGCTATGTCAAAATGCCTCAGGCTACCCCTGGCACATTAAATATGATTTGTATATATAATGTCCCTGACATTTCCTGTCATTTTCAACACAGACATTTTTAAACATATACATATAATGTATGGTGTTTTCCTCCCGGTTTTCCAATTGCACAAACCTTTTCCCATTTGTGCAATTTGTGTCCAACTGCACACTTTAAAAAAACACCCTCAAATTCAGCTTTGTCAAAGTAGATGCTCAGCATTTATTTTGGTGTATTTGGGTACTGTTTTATTAAATGTCCTAACTGTTTGTTTTCAACATTATGCAAAGCCATAGGACACAACCCACAGGAGGTTGAACACTTTTATGTCAAATTGAAATCAAATGACTTAGAACTGGTCTAAACTACTTTAATTGAAAGTAAGGGCTATTGATTCTAAGTAAACTTGCTTCCAAGCAAGCATGGGCCAACTCATTGCCTCTGGTACATGCCTGTTAATCTGTGACATATGATGCACGTTAACCAGCTGCATTAATACACTCCTTAACGCCACACTCCAGGGGTTTGAATATGCTTTTTATTTCAATAAAAAATGGCTCCATACTAAATACGATAATTTCATCTACTGAATAACCTCTATTTCTGAAGTGATGCTATACGCAAAAATGGTTTCAGACCTACTTAGGTAAGCTCTGTAAGATTATGTAGTGCATTAAAGTATTCTCATGAAGCCTCAGAAGCTCATTCCAACTTTATGTTCCTGGCAAATGCAATTGCCTTAGGTTGTTAGAATTACCGGCTCACCTTCCTTCCTTTTTTCCCAGCTCACGAAAGATGGAAGCAGAATATAATACTGCTTGTTTGCACATAGAGCTGCCTTACCGGGTCAGAACCAAAGAAGTAAGATTACAAGTTTTGTGACTGATTTTCTCAGTATGACTCAGTATGAGGTTCTGAACTATCTCAATTCTTTTGGGAGAGGGGGTTTACAATGACTTTAACAGTTCAGAAAATAATGGGCTCAAATTAGTTACTTTTGAAATAGCTTTCACTCATAATGAGGCTCCACTAGGAGTCCATGATCCCCTAAACCTTTTAAGTACTTAGGAAAAGCCAGCAAGTCTTTCGTTAAAATCTGAGGTGGCAAAAGATTTTTTTATTTTTTATTTAAGCAGCAGCTTGGTTACTCTCTCATCTTTCCCCCAGGAACACAGTGGTGAAGTGTTTTTTTGGATGGGAGAGGTGTGTGAGAAAGAAGAAAAAACCCTTGCCATCTTTGTATCTTAATGCAGGACACCTCCCCACAAAAATAATAATACTGTGGTACCTCGGTTTTCGAATGTAATCCATTCTGGAAGACAGTTTGAGTTCTGAAACGTTCAAAAACTGAGGTGCGATTTCCCAGCCGACAGGACTCCACAGCTGACAGGATCTTGCACTCAGCAGAAGCCGCCTCAGAAGTTCAACTTCCAAGGCGCGTTTGAAAACTGAAGCATTTACTTCCAGGTTTTCGGCGTTTGAAAACCGAAACGTTCGTTAACGGAAACATTCGAAAACCGAGGTACCACTGTACTTGATTCTTCATATTTGCACACAGATACACACACACACACACCAGTCAGGAGATACTTTTGCTCCAAATCACAAACTAAGGCAATCTGGGTAGGCCAAATACTTTGGCCAGTGCTAGTCTTTATCCAACCCAGTATGTTAAGAAAACACACAACAGAATGTTGTACACATTTATTTTGCTGCATGGTTTGGGCCTGCTTTGGTAGTTCTCAAAGGAAGCCCCAAAACTAAATGTGGAAAGCCAATAAAAGTCATCTGAAAAGATTGGCAAAATATTGTATTTTCATGTGCTAAAACTGCTATTTTGTCCATCTCTTCTGATGACTTTGGTTAGCAGTGCACAGTTTCAATAAAAGTTGCAAGAAAAGCATTTTCTCACTTACAAGAAACCTTTAATTACCTCCTGTTGCTAGGGTAACATCACAATATGTCAAACAATGCAATGAAAAACAATAGAATGTGATTGATTTGCAATTAGATTCATTTTAATGGAGTCCATTTTATGTGTGATGTCTAACTAAATTATACTCAGAACAGACCCATTTAAATCAATGAACACGTTTCTGAAATTCATTAATTTCCATGGGTCTACTCCAAGTCTGAGTAATGTTGGATATCACACTTTGTCTATATTTTTAGAATGTGAACACTTTTATTTACAAAATAAGACTAGAAATGTGTTCTGGACAGTTTGAAACAATTAGGTTTCCACTTTCCCTCTTCTTGATAATTGCTTGCTATAAGCAGATTAACGTATATTTTCCCCACTTAAATCGCTTATAAGGAAGGATGATAAGACAAGGTGAGAAAAATAGATAAAGATTCTAACAAACCATTTAGATTATGCTCCTGATGCAAACATAGATGTGTTTTCCCACATTAATTAGATGTGTTTATTATCGTTGTTAGAGCTTATCGTTGTTATAGTTTAGAAGCTGTCATGTATATGCAAATGTACTTTATTAATATGCATGTTATCCTCTTATTTTCACTTTTCATTTAAATTCTATTACTAATGCAGAAAATAAAGAATAAATCATACGCTTTTAAATGTTTAATATGGGTACCCAGCAGATTAACAAAATATAGCTTCAGTTTAAGGTTACTCTACATTTCTAATGAATATTAATCTCAGTGTCACCCCACCGAAGATGATGCAATAGGATGGATAGGGAATGGAATTTTCTGCACATTTCAGTAAGAAACTTATTTGCATGTGTTTTTTTCCCCCTAACCCCAATATCACTCCTTTATCTCAATGAGAATTTTTTTTCAGGTTTGAATAAAAATGCTAACAATTCATTCTTATACATATTATATGCATATGACACACATATATTATTGGCTTATTGAACAAGTAAATAAACAGATACATACATAAATGCATATATGTGAATAAGATATATTTAAATAATATAAAATAATATAATGACATTTATTTAAAAAATAAAATATTTTAATAAAATAGTATGAAATTTCATCAGAAATAAATATACATATTTTGCATATAATTTTTGTGCACACTTGGTTGGATCCTTAAAAGTGATTTTTACTTTATCCCTAATGCTGGGTAGCCCCCAGGGTGGATCTTTTGAAAGGTGAAATTCCTCCTCTATTGCACAGGTGGCCCTCCAAAATGCTGGACTACCATTTCCACGATCCCTAAGTGTTGGCCATGTTCTCTGGAGCCTATGTGGGGGATAACACCTGGAAAGCTACAGGTAAGGCATTTGCACCCTATTGTTAAATCCCAGACATGTGACATTTTTTTAATGAAAGTTTTGATGGGGAAAATGTTGGACCATGAGCTGATTGCAGAGACAAGTCCTCATCATTTATTATAAGATTGTGGTTAAGATTTTATATATATATATATATATATATATATATATATATGCTTTCGTAGATTTTCACGGGTACAGGAATGCAGGTTTTGGTGTCCTCGGGTGTCTTCCCGTGTAAAAGTTGGGGTGTCTAGGCGACGACAAGAAGCCGAAAGCACCAGCCTGAAGATGATGAGTGAGACCTCGTCGAAACGTCGCCTAGACACCCCAACTTTTACACGGGAAGACACCCGAGGACACCAAAACCTGCATATATATATATATATGCAGGTTTTGGTGTCCTCGGGTGTCTTCCCGTGTAAAAGTTGGGGTGTCTTTTACACGGGAAGACACCCGAGGACACCAAAACCTGCATTCCTGTACCCGTGAAAATCTACGAAAGCAAATATATATATACCAGCCTGAAGATGACGAGTGAGACCTCGTCGAAACGTCGCCTAGACACCCCAACTTTTACACGGGAAGATACCCGAGGACACCAAAACCTGCATATATATATATATATATATATATATATATATATATATAAAATAATGATTCACTTAATCTGTTCAACTGAAGGCAGCAATAAATCAGGTTATGCTGCTTAATCCTTGCTCAGTCATATACGTCATTTCATACCCTTAGGCAATTCATAGTCCCTCAGACTGAATTCCCTGTTGTAAAGTGAGAACAATTGTAAACTTCAATCAAAATTACATGCAGAAACCAGGGCTTTTTTTCTGACAGAACATACCAGTATGGAATACTGACACGTCTGTTATTTTGCTGCCCATAGCAACCATTTTGTGCTGGCACCCATGGCAGTTTTATCAATATTTGAGTTCCAGCATCACAGAAAAAATTAAAAACACCACATACAGTGAAATTCTATACATGTAATTTGGCTCAATGGGGTATGTATAGGACTGCAGCCTTAATCATATTATAGAGAATGATTAACATTTAGATTTTAAAATACAAAATAGGACGTTCTGTCTACACCATTGTCTACCACATATTTGATGTCACTGTCATATTTACTGACATGTTCTCCTGTTGCAAATACCCAACAAAGGTTACTGATGAATCCCTATGCACATTTATCTGGGAGCAAACCCCATTAAATCTAAGGGCTTTCATGCCTAGAAGTAGACTGCTTGTCCTACTGTTTATCATTATTGGGACTCAACCAAAATGACTCACCATTTTCCAGCAATATTAATTTACCTGTCTATTTTCCTAACTTCCGAAGGTTGCACTCTCTGTCTACTCCATTTGTTCTCAGTGATATCCTGCCACTAACCTTTATTGACCATGTGGTGCAGTTGGCACCCATGTGACTAATTGTTGCAACTGTACTCTCAACTGAGTCCATTGGCCATTAGTGACATTATTGCAAATCCAAGCTTGATTGCCTATTTTTCAAGGATGGAAGAAGAATTTGGTTTGGTTCACATTTTAATGAAAGCTAACCTGAACAATATGTGAACCCAAATATATCTCTTTTTCAAAATTAACACGTCTCCAAATTTAGCTATATAGTTCCCCAATTAAAAATGTGTACAAAAATGTGTATATTAGAGGCAGGTGTGTATCTGAATGCAAATGTTGTTGAAAATAACATACAAAAATGCATTATATTTGGGAAGGTGTTTTGCAAAAATGTATGTATTAGGCAAAATTGCATGCAAAAACTGGGAGAATTTTTTTGAGTTTTTTTATTATAAAAAAATGCAAACTGGTCTGCAATTGATGACTGGACTTGAGTGGAAAAATGAGAAGCAAAGAGAAACTGAGATTGACAGATTCACCCATCCTTAGTTAAACAGGATAGTGATATCATTATCCTTCATCTACAGCAGACGGAGGTGCCAATCAGACTACAATGACTAAATCCCATTGAAATCAATGGAACAAGTTAGTCTTAAATTAAGCAGAGCTGCAAGAAATTTTTATCCTGTTTTGATCTTTAGAACAAAAATAACATTGGGGAAAACGGTCGAAAAGAGCTTTATTGTAAGTGAGAACCTGTGTTTCTTAATACTGTAGGGGCAAAGCTCTTCCTTCTAAGAAAAAAAATGTGACATGTTAAGTAATTCAGCATTATTGCATCTTTATCCTAATGAAGGAGTCAGGTGATATGGAATGTGCATAAGATCTCAAACATTCATTTGCATTGTGAATGATCAGGTGCATTATTCAGTGGTATTTGAAGATTAATACTTTACTAGGTTGCCATGTGTTAATTGTCTTAGAACTGGGATTCTATACCTCTCCCCAGTTCTTCCACTTCTGGAGCTATGTGCCTACATATATTAAGGTAAAGGTAAAGGTACCCCTGCCCGTACGGGCCAGTCTTGCCAGACTCTAGGGTTGTGCACTCATCTCACTCTATAGGCCGGGAGCCAGCGCTGTCCGGAGAAACTTGGCGAGCGTGACAAGCTGCATCTGGCGAGCCAGCGCAGCACACGGAACGCTGTTTACCTTCCCGCTAGTAAGCGGTCCCTATTTATCTACTTGCACCCTGGGGTGCTTTCGAACTGCTAGGTTGGCAGGCGCTGGGACCGAATGACGGGAGCGCACCCCGCCGCGGGGATTCGGCAAGTCCTAGAAGCTGAGGTTTTACCCACAGCGTCACCCGCGTCCCTACATATATTATGGATGTGTAAATAAATCTATTCTTCTGCTTTCACTGTCCCTGATGTTTTTTCACTTGCTGCTGAATGGGGCTTTGACCTGGGATGTAGGAACTTATACTTCAAGGCAGGATTCAAAACTCATATGAAATGGTTCACATGCCAAATATTCCTTAATTGTTAGATATGATGCAACGAGATGTTATCATTTCAATGAGAAGTCTACTTGTGGATTTAACTCTCTCCAATGCAATCAATAAGACAAGGATGCTTAACTTTGGCTCAATCATTTCCATAGCCTTAAAAAAGAAAGAGATTTTGCAGTTTCAAGAATGCATACTTAAATTGGCCAATAGAAACCAAAACTGTATTATCAAACAGCTACAGTCTTTGAAAACAAATGAATCTTTATGCAAGATAAAAAGATTGTTCTTTGGTGGCTTTTTGTATAATTGCACCCTGTGTTTGTTTCTTCTATTGGCTTTCATTTGTTTTATCTTTGTTTGACAGCTGCTATTAAACTTTTTCCCGCTGTCTACGAAAGGAGGCAAACAGCTGTCTCTGCAATTGATGTGCTTGCTGTTCCCCACTAGGCCATCTGTGTCACCTCCTTCTAACAGATGCATTTAGAACTATGAAAAGCTTCAGGGGAAAGCCTGGTGAACGCGCACACACTGCTTTATTAAATAAAGCCTCTAACATACATGTGCTCTCGGCAAAGAGAGCTGCATTCAGATGGAGAACCTTACAAAGAGAAAACAAAACAGCCTGAACTCATTATTTTGATTTCCCACTCTCCTTGGGAGCAAACTATTAAATTTCCACATCAGACTGTGCCAGAATAACTTTGTATAAACAGCAACTTTTTAAAAACAGAAAAATAGTAAACTAATTCTGCAAGAGTGGATCTCTCTAGCTCCCAGCCTACAGGGGTGAAAACCCGAAACACCCCAATAAGTAGGAGTGCCAACTCCTGGGAGCCGAGGTGTCTTTGGCCCCCTCAAAATCTCTGGGCAAGAGGGGCCGGCCCTCTCAATGTTGTGGGGATGGAGGAGGCCTCTGATGCTCAGCCTTCTCAACCATTGACCTCCTCCATGAACGAACCCAAAGTACCAGCTACGGATGGGAGGACATGCTGTGCTCTTCAGTAGAGTGCTGGACCAGAGTGCTGACGAACTCAGTGCGCCTTCTCATCTGCCACTGGTGTTCCTGGTTTGTCAGAGGTTATGCCAAAATGCTGAAAATCCAACACTCTGGTGCAACCTTCTAAATTCCCTGAATTTAATGTCTGAGAAGGGTTTTGAGCTAGTACTGTAGCCGGTGTACCACCCCTTAGTCACAATTATTAATTTCAGAGGATCTATGCTGATGTGGATATTTTTCCCAGTGCTGCCTGGGAAGACTTCGCAAAGAAAGACACAGTTGACACCAATATTAGTTTAAGGTTATTGGCATAATTTTGGCCACAACTCTATTGATTACAGAATGTGATGTTAGAATTCCTGCTCCATGATTGCAATCATGGGATTTTTGTCTATCACATGATGGTGTATGTTTTGACTCCACAGAGTGGGACATGATGGAGACAGGATGTTTGTGTTACTGTGTTCCATGAAGTGGGACTATTGTCCTTTGTTCTTTTTCTCTTTGCTGTCTGATGCTAGGGAGAGAGGTAGCCATGTTGCAGTGCTCTGTGTGTGTTTATATGTAAATAAAGTAGATTAGCCAAAATGCTGAGTTGCTGAGGTCTGTTACGCAAGCTGCAAAGACTCTGCGGATCCCTAAGTATGCCGGTGTCTGTTGGCATCAGTCGCTGTGATGTTCTGGCTGAAGAAAGCTTTTGATGCTCCCAAACGATCGACCAGGAGGGAGAGAACATGCCAGTCAGGCATGTGTCTCTGCCAGGGTCCTACTCAAGAGTAGGCTGAGCTCCTGACATGTGAGTGGTTTGCTTAGGCATTGGTTCGACTAGCTGCACCTACACCTCCGGCAGGGCAGCACTGACAACTGGACACTGGCAGAAGTCAGTAAGGGTAACCATACTGGGGGAGCATTGGTCCTACCACAGACTCAACCTCACCCCAAAATGTTCCCAGGTGCTCTGGCGTGGCCCTAACCCCTGGAAGGGGATCAGACAAAAGCATGACAAGCACCTGGATTCCTTTAACGGAATATCCTATCGCACATTGAGATCCACTACACCTTGAACCAATGCCTAACCGCCAAACCTTACGGTTGTAATGATTTGCTACGCGGCAAGTGAAACCCAAGTGGCACCAGCCAATCAGCCAAATGGGAAAATTCCTACCGGGCCCCTGTCCCAAAAGCCAGACAACCCACGGTGGCATAGCAAGGTCAGGTCATAGCAAGACCCTAAATATAGGGAGGGTGGGCGGGTGATCCGATGCATGAGGCACTAAGAGGAAGCTCAACAAAACATGCAGCAGTCTAAATAGGTCCCCCAGCTGCAAATTCTCTCAACCCCATTGGCCAGAATTACCCCAGCATCCGAGGGACCCAATCGGGTTGTTGTGGCTATCCAAATGATCCCACCTACACAAACGGTGAGGTTAGTCTTGGTGATTTCACCACAACATGTGCCCTCCGTGATGAGGACATGATCTATAAGAATATTACTGGATGCATTACTCTTTCTGCATCACTTATTTCTACCTTCTCTTACTCCTTTTTTCACCTCGCCCTTAGTGACAGAGCTAAAAATATTTTGTTTTTAATTCCTGACTTTTCTAAAAGTAGCAGATGAAGACTTGGTCAGACTATACTAGGAATATATGCACAGTACACCAGCTTATTTATTTATATAGTGTTTGTTTTTTCCAACATTAGCGTGCGCGCGTGCGCACACACACACACACACACACACACACACACAAAGATCCCCAGAGCAGTTTTACAGATCAATGAAAAACAATCTAAATTATATAGCATAAAAGGATAAGGGAATGGGGAGGGAGAAGAAAGGAGACAAGCTCAGGCAATAGTTATTATACTTCTTATACTTGCATAATTCTCTCATTGCTTCTCTGCATTCTGACTGTGAATGCAAGAGAAATGTATTAGGGATGCAGCCTTTCTTGATTTGGAAGAACCATCAAATAACAAACCCTATACCAGGAAAGAGTTAACAATTAATCTACTGTACATTTATTATCAGTTTACTATAGACAAACAAATTATGACTACTTAATCATTATTTTAAGTGGATTGCCTAGTCTCTTCACATTCTCATTCATTTAAAGACTAGAATATAAAGTGCTTTTGGAGGTTTGTGGAGATGTCCACAAGGTGGCAATCTCAACCACTATCTAGCTTTTAGTAACTGATTCTTTCTTCCAAGAGGCACAAACAATAGAAGGGTTTGTCCACACTTGCTTTTTGTTCTGCTCTCTCCATGCTTTAATGCTCTGTGTCCAAGTGGTGTTTTTTGGGGGTGGGGCATGTTGGTCTGAGCTTTCCCAACAAATCAGAGCAGATCTGAATTTGGGATTTCTCCGGGGAAAGCTCCAGAGCAAGACTTACCTCTCACCTAATTAGGCCCACTAGCTCTCCTCATTTGGTGTGGGGGGTTATTTTGGACAAACCACATGCATCTGTCCTGCAGATAAAGTGTGCTCTACAGCTATACTCCACAGGTGCAGGGTAAATAATGGGGCTTGAACAAGAGGGGGTTTGCCAGCACCAGAGCTCAGTGGACTGACAGTGCCTGCAAAGTCCATTTGCCAATAATATGCTGATTAGGAAGCGCAGACACACTTTTTTGCCTACATTCTCACCTTTCACACCTGACCCATGACAGGATCCAGTTTTCTGCTGCTTTATTTAAACCACATATTAAACCACCTGCTGTTGCCTTCATCCCTTCATACGAGATCAACTATCAACAGATACTGGAAGTATAAACACTGAAGCACATTCTACAGATAAAATGATGATAATTGAGTGCCGAGTTTGATCAGCTTTAATGTTTAAGGATATGTCAGCTGATTAATACCTACTTTTAATTCTTCTGTCACTTGGTTGTTATGCAAAATAAGGAGCAAGGGAAAACCTGGTCTGCTCAGGCAAAAGTGGGAATACCTAGGTATCCTTCAGAGTTAGATATCTTTCAGTTCAAATTAACATGAAAACTAAAGAATATGACACTTGTTTTGAATATGGATTTCTGGGTACAAAATATAGCAATACATGATGTCTCTCTGTGTGTATTCTGCCTCTTGAATAGTTTGAGAGAATATGTGTGTCTCCAGATAGATTCTTAAATGCCTTTATATGAGAAAGTATTAATTAGTTTTGCTGATAGACAAAGACAGTTAGAATGGCTCCCACAGCCATTAGATGTGTTTTGAATTCAGAGTCTCTTCCCCTTCTAATGGAAGCAGATGACGACATATTGTGCCTCTGTCTAAAAGCCAGAGAATAATTTTTGTTTCTCTACATCTTCAAGCGAAATAGGCGCAGGGCATTGTAATGTACTTTATATTATGGACAAAGCAAGACAAGTGTCTTTGCGATACTTGTACAAATACAAAAAAATGGCACCGACCTTCTTTTAGGTGGGATGTCTTGGGGAATTCAATATCTGAGTGATGAAAACAAATAGTGCATTAACAAATGCTGTGGCTTGTAAATGAAAAGCCAGAGTGAAATGGCCTGAAAGAATCAATAGCAAAAGATAGCTTTATTTTCATTACAGCTTTTATTTGCCTCACTCAGTGATGTAACATATTAAGAGGCATGGTGTATACATTTTATTTGACATATTGGGAAATATGGTTCAATAGCAAGAAAATCACACACGGCTATTTATCTTTTCTTCTTCTTTCAGCATAAAGGAAAATTAACAGTATGCCACTATTGTCGTTCCATAGGAAAGCTTCAAGCTGCTAACCAGTATCTGCCATGGGCAGCATATTTGCATGTGAGTACTTAGTGTTTGTGTATTTGTTTTAAATCGGTACTATGATATGGTGGTGAAAGTAATGGGTATCTGAGTTCCATACCAGTATATGTATAGCTGTATGGAAGTAATCAACCTTAAACAGCACAACCAGTAAGCTGTTCACATACCAGATATTTTAATGAGGAGCTAATAGATTCAGCCTTAACAACATTTAAGCACTCAAAGAGATCAATAAGCAAGCAGATACTTCCCAGTTGTCTTATATCAGTAACTGCATGCTTTGCATATATAATGTGATATGGTCTTCATAGCAAAAATAGGAGCTCCAGTATAAGTGGAGCAACAGGTATGCTATATTTTTTTGATAAGGGGAGGGACTGCTTCCCCCCTTCTTTTCTAAGCAGATGCTTACAGCTCATGCAAGTTCTTCAGGCACCTGTAGTCAGAGAAATTGAATACGGGATTGCCAATTTTCCTTGCTAAAATGACATTCTCATAATGCCATTGGGAACTATGAGCAGGGGAGACTGATGAAAGAATGCTTTATTCCTAACATGTATGTTTGAACTTGGCACTTTTCCATTACTTGGCTTGCACTGACCTACATCTCCCAGTGGTGAACCACAGAGTGAGGAGTATGGTGATTAGAGGCCAGTTGACTCTATGCTATTCATTCTGATTTGCTTGCACAATGCTTACATGGAGGTTAGACTATGTCTAGTCTTTATTGAGCACTTGTTCTGATTTCTTTGTGGGTAGTTAGATGGCAATGAACATTCATAATGATTTGCTTGTGGGGTGTTTATACCCCTTCCAATTAATCATTTATTCATGCCAAACTTTTCACTGCAATTCTGTCACTTTACTTTTAAAAAAATAAAGACTGGATTTGTACCCATAGGATAACAGAATACTGTAATCCACACAAACCTGAATTTCTGGAATGTGCTGGCATCTATCCTGCAAAATAATGAGATTCTGGAAGCACTTCTTGGCACCTGAAGCTAGGAGCTGCACTTGATATCTGTGGGACAGTGGAGTACAGTGGTACCTTGGTAGTCGAACGTCTTGCCTCCTCAACGCCACAAACCCAGAAGCGAGTGTTCCGGTTTGCTAATATTTTTCAGAAGCCGAGGCTTCCGATTGAATTCAAGAAGCTCCTGCAGCCAATTGGAAGCCGCGCCTTGGTTTTTGAACCATTTCGGGAGTTGAACAGACTCCCAGAACCGATTAAGTTCAACAACCAAGATACCACTGTACTTTTTTCTATCACCCAACACCAAGAAAGAAAGCTACAAATTCTTAGCACAATGTTTCAAACCAAGAAGCCAAGATAATATAGCTTTCCCCGGAAAAGATCAGGGAAGGGTTATCCATTCCACAACCTATTGTTGGGCTGCTGGAGGATGCTCCACTCCAGAATTGCCTTTATACTTTTTAAATGGCTTCATTATTATTTCCTCTGCAAGGAAAGTAGAAAGGCTAGAAACATCATGAAAAAAATGTCAAACTAGTTAAATGGATTACCTCAACAGAGGTGATGTCACAGGCTTTGGCATGTAATCCAATCAATCCAATACTACAATAGGGTGCCCCTGCAGAGATGGGCTCACTAATCAAGAGTCTAATTTAATTATATTGGCCTGAGAATTATACAGTGTAAAACGGTCTCCACAAAAGTAACAAGATCCTATCAGGATGGGAACTGGCCCATCCTGCTGAGTACTCACAGGGCTATACTAGGTTATAGGAAACGGTAAAGCTGATGGCTATATCCAATCAATTTTGGAATTTGCTTTGAAGCTTTTGCCCCCAGTGGTATATAGAGACTGTTTGTCAGAGCTTTTTCCAATATGCATCCAGTTTCCTACCTGCCTGGATCTCCTGAAGTGGATTTCCTTGCTCAAGCTGCTCAAAATCCCTTTTCAGGGATCTGCATATGAGATCTAATTCATGTTTCCTAACGTTTTCAGCAAGAATCCACAGTATAAAATGCCAGTCTTTTCAGTGCCCTCACTTGTGTAAAAATGTTCAGCTGCAGAGACTTCAGAAAGTTGTTTGGGCAAGGGTGTGACAAATATGCATTGAAACATTTAACTGACAAGTGCTTTTTTCATTCTCCTACCCCACTCTCGGGTGTATGAGGTATTAGGGGAGGGGCAGTATCTCTGGTTTGGAACATTGTGCTCCCTCTGGGTAGTTCCTCCACCAATGGTCCCCACGCTGCACCCAGCTCTCATCTGTGGCTGCTAGAAGCTGTCAGCACACCACAGTGGCCACAACCCAGGCAATAGTTTTGACTGGTGGACAAAATCAGGTGAGGGTAAAGTCTGAAATTCTTGATGAGCCTTGATGCAAGACTCTGGCAGACTGAGTGGACAAGACCAATAGTGGGTCCAATGGCCAGGAAGGCAGTTACTGCATATGCCTTAGAGCAGGCATCCACAAACTCGGCCCTCCAGATGTTTTGGGACTACAACTCCCATCATCCCTAGCTAACAGGACCAGTGGTCAGGGATGATGGGAGTCCCAAAACATCTGGAGGGCCAAGTTTGCGGATGCCTGCCTTAGAGGGAAATGAGGAGTAGATAGGGTTTGTCAACCTGGGAAGGTAGCCCATCTAGGAGAAGGAAAACTCTGATCCAAAATCTACACTGCCTTGTGGCTGTACTCATTCATTCATTCATGAGAAAAGCATTGAGAAACAATCTGTACCTGCTGCATTGCAGGACATCTTAGGGAGAAGAAAAGGCTAAGGAGTAAACCCTACACAAATCAAGAGTGAAGTCCCTAAGACAGTTGCATGGTGCCTTGTACACCTCCTTTTGGCAACTCCTGTAGCCAAGTTGGTGCAAAACGTATTGCTCTGCTTCCCTTTCGACCTCATCAGTGAGGCTGAGAGGGGTGGGGTCTTGTCATCTGGGTAGCCCAGGACCTTAATACACACTGTCCAGGCTTGAACCCCAGAGCAGTCACTTTGGTGCTGAAAATGCAGTAAACCTTTCCTCCAAAAACAACTGGAAAATAAACCTTGTATAGTCTTCAATTTGCAAATGGCAACACAAATTGTGTAAGTCATACCTAAAAATAACATACTGACCAAATGAATATAAATTAAACAAATAAATGAATATGCATGTTATCCAGTTGTTAACAGAAGCACAAATATATTTCAGATCAAACAAATCATTGCACAATGGAAGCTGCCACAGTTTAGAAAGCAAATGGAATTGAAAGGCATTTTCCAGACAGCAGAGGGCACCCGTAACCTACAATGCAGAACAAGCATGCAGCTTTTGTGTAAATTGTAACATTAAATCCTCATTTCTGATTCCTGAAATAATGCAAGAATACTACAGTAAAAGGTCTTTAAAAATATTTGTAAGGCTGAATATTTTGGATAGTGCTCCTGCATATTTCTTATGGAAATGGGATTTCTAGCATGCTATGCCATACAGTCACGAAACACACATCCCTAATGATAAGGACTTAATGTTGCATGTTATTTTTGAAATATAATTACTGCACTGTCAAATTATACTTATCTTTTATACAGTAATCCCCCTTGTGAGTCATAGATCTGAAGCAACAATGAAAACCTATTATTTGAAAGCAATCACTTACAAAAAGTCAAACTTAATAGTACGGAAGAAAATGTTCACGGAAGCCTTGTTTTAAAACATTACTTATCTCTCTGAAATTGACTAAAAAAGTAGTTTAGCACAGCAGCTGCCAAAGTATTGGCATTGGTGGCATATACATCCTGGAAACTTTTTAGAAAGACCCAGGATATCAGTGGTAGTGTTCACATGAACAGGAATGTTTCTCCTGTTGTAAAGCATTTGGTCTGTAATAATCAGAAGGTAGGTTTAAATAAGAAATGTGCATTTTTTTTACCCAGAACTTATAATTTCTGAGAAATAATGTTAATCTTGGAATGGAGATCAATTTGTTTCCAATCTGTATCAATTTCCCATGTGCTCCTTCGTAAATTTGTTCCATCCCATTTCTGCATTAATCTGCCTGGGGGTAGGGTGGGGATTAAAAGACAACAACTCATGAACATTTGTATTTAAATATTTCTCTTAATTTGAATAATATTACAAAATGTGTATTGTCATATGTATGTTATGCTAGTGTATGCATTTCTAAATAGAATTTATCCTAAAATACACATTTTATTGCATTTTTGTATGCTTTTGAGGCAAAGATCATAGCACAGATCTTGGAGAAATCTTAATTGCGTGTTGAGTCCCCCAAGCCACCCCCCTTCCAAAAAAGTCACACATCACACATAATTTTTGTTTAAGGTTATTGGCATAAATTTTGGCCACAACTTTATTCAAATACAAAAATGTGAGTGGTTGCTTAGGCATTGGTTATGACTATCTGTCCATGCCCAGGGACAGAGCTGGCACTTCCGGATTCCAGCGGAAGCCAGCGTGGGAAACAAGTATTGGGGAGAAGATGAAGCTGGGTACCAGTCCATCACTTCTCACCCTCATGTTCCGGTGGGGCTTGCACGGCCCAGGTCCGACTCCGGGGACAAGGACGAAAAGAATGGCAAGCCCCTGGATTCCTTTAACGGAATTCCCTTTTTCGCACACCATTGGAGGGGTAGGCACTTACCCCTCCTCCAACCATTTTAACCAATGCCTAACCGCCAACCTTACAAGTTGTGACGATTTGCTACGCAGTAGGCAAAAACCAAATGGCACCAGCCAATCAGCCAAATGGCAAAATTCCTACCAGGCCCCCGCACCAAGGCGGACGACCCCATGACAGGCATAGCAAGGTCAAATGATCCAGGACAAACCCCCCCTTAATAAAAGGGAGGGTGGGCGGGTGATCCGGTGCAAAAAGGCCAAGAGGACGACCCACGTTGGGCGTCCTATATTTATGGCCTCTGTCCCCTCCTTCCAAATTCGCAACATCCAAAACTCCCCAGTAACCAAATTAACCATTGAGGTCCCGGTTAGCCAAATTGCCATTCACTCAAGGTGGCTTGCATTCCCAACCGCAACACGTGCTCTCATTCAGGGAGAACACGCTTTGCGTGTTGAGTCCCCCAAGCCACCCCCCTTCCAAAAAAGTCACACATCACACATAATTTTTGTTTAAGGTTATTGGCATAAATTTTGGCCACAACTTTATTCAAATACAAAAATGTGAGTGGTTGCTTAGGCATTGGTTATGACTATCTGTCCATGCCCAGGGACAGAGCTGGCACTTCCGGATTCCAGCGGAAGCCAGCGTGGGAAACAAGTATTGGGGAGAAGATGAAGCTGGGTACCAGTCCATCACTTCTCACCCTCATGTTCCGGTGGGGCTTGCACGGCCCAGGTCCGACTCCGGGGACAAGGACGAAAAGAATGGCAAGCCCCTGGATTCCTTTAACGGAATTCCCTTTTTCGCACACCATTGGAGGGGTAGGCACTTACCCCTCCTCCAACCATTTTAACCAATGCCTAACCGCCATGGAGCCCCAAGCTCACCGCCAAACCACTCACAGCCCCAGCCAAGACTTCAGCTTAGCCACCACCGCACCTAGCCAAGCCTCATTTCCCAAGGCAGAAAGGTGCACGCCATCCTCCCTGTAGAATGATTCAGCCTGAAACTGAATCCCAGGATGGGAAATAACATCACCGCCCAGTTCCAAAACCTTTTTGGCCACAGCAGAATTGACACGTTTCCTGGACCTGTCAGTGGCAATTGGGCAGCGACTACCTTTCCATATACGTCGTTGCAGGAGCTTTGACCAAAATATCTTTGCTGACGGCACCAATGACCGCAGCACCTCGAGATCACCCACTATTGCGGCACGTAACGACAAACAGTCCGTGGAAACCAGGTCGTTCTCTCCCAGCTGTACCACGATAGCCGTGGGCGGCCCTTCCAAAAGTAACTGCCTCCGGATCAGCGGCAGGAACTCCGGCCAGCGCATTCCACGTCTGGATAGCCACGATATGCGCACGTGTGGCGGAAGGCCGAGACCTGGACCCAAACCGGACTCCCTGGCTCCGACACCAGCCCAATGCACGATGCTGTGCCCCACCAGCCAGATGCGAACGGCCGCCAAACCTGGGTAAACAAGTAAAAGATGTAAGAATAGGAATTGTTACCGCACATAGCCCCTGAACGCGTCTGATTTCCATCGACCCAATTCCTTTATTCTGCTGGCAGAGAGGCCCCAGTGCGCTGCTGTCGTGGCCGCCCCGATCCTGAAGGAATGGGGGGCGAAACCATCAGCTGAATCCCCACCAGCCTTAATCGCTTTTCGCATTACCATAGCGAACTGGTGTCTAGAAAGGGGCAACCCATTTTCATGCCGCAAAAGAGGACCATCCCCAGGGGAACGAACGGCCAGGTACCTTCTGACATCTTTTACCGGACAAGGGCCCGCCTCCCCCGTGGCAGGGAGACGAAGAAGGGCCCCCCTACCTCTCTGATCCGTTTTTGAGCTCCTAATAGTGAGCCTCAACTCCGACGGGGATAACTGCGCATCCTGGAGCAACAGACCCCTGGAGCGACCGTCCCCATGAGCCTCCAAGAGGAGCTCACCCACCCTTAAAGCTCCAAAGAAAGCTATGGAAAATGCCGCCGAAAACAGGCGAGCCTCATACCCGGACCAGCATACCAGCCGCAAGGCTTTGCGCATCCTGCACAGCAAATCGAATGAAATTGGGCGCCGGGTTGCTGGCTGGGGAGGACAAAGCCTACCCCATCCTTCCAGGGCCTTACGCACGACAAACTTCGCGCAAGGATCCTTGTCAAAATATGCTTTACAGAAAAAGGCTATCGCCGCTGCCTGGATCCTAATAGTTTTTGCTGCACGTCCCAACCGGAACAGGTGCGCCAAATATTCCAGCACCTGAGAAGAAGAGGGTGAGACCCTCAATTCAACCTTAGCTGACTGATGTGTAAAGGCCAGAAAATCAGTCCAGGCTTTAGTGTATGACCTGAGGGTAGAAGGGGAAATAGATGCCGCTACTCCCTGAAAAACTAATTGCTGCCAAGGTTCCAGAGATGATCCGGGAAATATTCCGGAAGTTTTCGAGCCTCTGGAACCAGAAGTCTGAACCGCTCCATCTGAAAACGGGACAGAGCATCAGCAATTTCGTTAGACACCCCTGGTATGAAACGTGCAGAGAACACTATATTATAACGTAAACAATGTAAGACAAAGGCCCGCAAGAGGGCTGACACCCTGGGAGAGCGTGAAGACAGTTTGGCCAGCACGCTCACCACCGCCTGATTATCGGTCCAGAAGCAAACACGACGGTCCCTGAACTCATCGACCCACAAGTGCACTGCCACTGCAATGGGGAAAAACTCAAGAAAAGTTAGGTCCCGTGTAATCGCTTCACCCTGCCAAGCAGGCGGCCAACGCATGGCGCACCATCTGCCTTTCCAATACAACCCAAAACCCAGGGAACCTGCAGCATCTGATTGCACTTGGAAGTCATTATGTAAGTTCAACGTGTCTTGCCATAATGACACTCCATTGAATTCCCTTAGGAATTCCAGCCAAATGCTAAGATCGGCCTTCACCCCACTGGAGAGCCTAACCCGATGATGTGGTGCCTTCAGCCCCACGGTGAGTCGAGCCAGACGTGAACAGAAAGGGCGCCCAGGGGCCACCACCCTGCACGCGAAATTTAGGTGACCCAAAAGCGACTGGAGCTGCAATAGCGACACCTTCCTCAACGGGAGCAATTCCTCTATAACTTTCTTCAAAGCAACCAGCTTATCCTTTGGCAAGCTGGAAGTCTGGGACACCGTATCCAGCAGGATACCCAAATATGTAAGCCGGGTTGAAGGACCCTCAGTCTTCTCTGCTGCGAGCGGAACCCCCAATTCCTGCGTAAGGTCATCAAAGGCCTGCGGCAGCACCGAGCAATTGCCGGTGTCGCAAGCAGAGGCCAATAAAAAATCATCCAGATAATGAGTGACTCCGCCCAGTCCGGTTTTCTGTTTGAGGGCCCACTCCAAAAAGGTGCTGAAAGATTCAAAGGCAGCACACGCTATTGAACAGCCCATAGGCATGGCTTTGTCAAAGTAATATTTGCCCTCAAACTGGAAACCCAGGAGCCAAAAATCCTCCGGATGAATTGGCAGTAAACGAAAAGCCGATTCAATATCGCATTTTGCCAATAAAGCAGCCTGGCCGAATTTCCGAATCATTTTGATTGCGTGATCAAGCGAGGCATACTTTACAGAGCAAAGCTCCGGAGGAATAACATCGTTGACTGAAGTACCCCTAGGATGCGATAAATTATGAATCAAACGAAATTCACCCGGGGCTTTCTTTGGCACGATACCCAATGGGGATACATGCAAATTACGAAAAGGAGGGACACTAAAAGGGCCAGCCATACGATGCTTAGCCACCTCCTTTGCAATCTTTTTTCTGGCAATTTCAGGTAGCTCACGAACTGATTTCTGATTAGAAGGATTCCGTGCCACGGGAGACATGGCTACTGGAATCCGAAAGCCCAAAGAAAAACCATCACTTAAAAAACGCGCAGCCTCCTTATTGGGATAAGACTGCAACCAAACTTGAAGGGCCGGCAGGCGTACAGGAGTATGAGCCAAGGCGGTCAAAACTCTATTTGCCTGTTCCTGAGGTTGAGGGGAGTGGGGCTGACTTAGGGGGTTGCTGAGAACCCCCTCTTCCCCCACGAAAGGGCCGCCGACCACCGAAACAAGAGGTAGCCGGATGCGACCCATTGCACTTCTCGCACACGTGAGCAAATCTGCACGTTGGTCGCTGACAGGAGCCCTTATTAAAATCCCAGCAGAGCAGACGACGGCCAGGTCTAAAAGCTGAAAACTTGGATTTCTGCTGATCCTGCACCTTTTTATCAATTAGCGGGGCCACGTAAGTGGTCCACACATCAAGATCTTTTCGATCCCAGCGTGCCGAAGGGATCTTGGCAGCACGGCGCCTGAAATTTTCGTCATATTTTATCGCAGCTTTTTCTCCAGCCTTACTGAATGCGGAGCGCACCGTGGTTAGATAAACCATCAAATGCACGGATCTCCGCGGGTAAGCTGCCATAACTACACCAGCAAAGACCTGGAAACAATCGAGCCAACGTTCGAAAGTCCTGTCTGCGGTGGCAATCCCAGGGCGTTTCCTGGAGGAAGAACTTCCCTTCTCCTGATCTTCCGAAGGAGGAATCAATTTAAACATGTCTACGTAGCGACCATTTAAAATCCTGGACCGCAGCTTTGTTGACAAATGCGAGCCTGGTATGATGTCCCTGGCAGAATTGGTTGAGACTTTAACGTCAGGAACCAACACACCATCCCTACACTCCTGGACTGCCCCGTATTTTGCCCTGTGAGTGTTGGCCCTTCGTTCCCAAGCCCACTTCGGGAGCCCCGAAGCCAATTCGCCAAAACCCCAATAAAGTTCCATGTGATTGCCCTCATCATCAGAACTAGAAGAGGACGTACCCGAGTAAGAAGACGACGATTCGTCCCTCCTCCGTTTAGCGCGCCTCCGGGATGACCTCCTGTGACGACGCTTCCTTCCCGAAGACTTCCTGGCAGGGACTGGAAGGCTGTCCTCAATGGAAGACTCGGATTCAGGATTTTCCTGGGATGGGGCTGAAACAGACTGCAAAGAGACCACACGTGAGAGACCAGAACCTGAGGCCGTCTCAGCAGAAGGTTGAGCAGGCGTACGCCGGCGAGTGGAAACAGCTAAAGGGCCACTTTTTGCTGAGGCCCTCCTGGTGGAACGGCCTGACCTCCGTGAACGACCCCGGACTGCACGTGAGTCAGGGGATTGGGTTAACTGGGGGTTTGCCATCAAACTCCCCAATGATGAGCCATCCCTCCCATCTTCGCTAGATGATGGTGACCCTGAAGGAGACGCCCTTGCCGCAGGAGGCGGCCTTCGGGACGTAGATGGTTGGGCGGAACAATGCTGCAGAAAACCATCCATTTCAGCTGCAAAGCGTGATAGGGCCGCCGGATCACCGGCCATACTTGCCACCAAGGATTGCACCCGCCCTGTTGGTTGAACTGAAGTGGGCGAGCGGAGCGCCTGGGATGGGCCTCTAATAGGCCTTTTTGAGGTTGTGGCAGGGCCCGGGCGAGCAGAGACCTTCTTGGGAGCCATGCCTGCTATTTGGGAGTAAAGCAAAGCGGAATTAATAACTAAATAAAGCGATAGTCAAACGGCTATCCTCTCTTGGTAAGACACAGCTGCTAGCCAACTACCAAAGCACTAAGTCCTCTGTAGCCAATCAGCACTTTTGGGGAAAGGAATAAATAACCACCAAAACAATCTTGTTAATGCCGCAATTAAATGATCTAAATAATTGTCACCTAATTAAAAGCCAACCCAAAGGTGCACAGGCACGTATCTATCTATTTATCTATCTATCTATCTATCTATCTGACTATCTATCTACCTATCTAAGATATGTCACTGCTATTAAAATTTAAAAATAATAATAATGAATAAAATTTAAAATTTAAAAAAAAAAAATAAAAAATAAAAAAAAAATTAAAATTAAAAAATAAAAATAAAAATAAAAATAAAAATAAAATTAAAAATAAAAATAAAAATAAAATAAAATAATATTATTATTAATAATAATAATAAAATAAAAAATTATCTAGCACCCCGCGCAACCTAAGGCCAGCCGCGGGGGAGGGGCAGCAGTTGGCCCCAACTCAAAGGGAGTAAAGCCTCAGACCAAGCAACTACAAATTAGTTAGCACTGCCAGTAAGTAAAACAATATAAGGAGGGTGCAGTACCTTACTCAGCCAGCAGGGGTCAGAGCTGGGCCGCCTAGACAAGAAAAGGAGGTGCAGTAACGCACCGAGCCACTGGGGGAGCTAATGCGCAGCCAATACGCAATAACAGGGAACGGCCACTAGAGGGCCAGCAGACAGCGATGTAACTAAGCAGGCTGCCCCCCCAACCACGCCGCGCGCCGCAAAATGGCGGGTCTAATTACGCAGGAAAAATTTCCAAGACTCAGGCCGCGGCGCGGAAGGCCCAGGGCCCGAGCAGGCCTCTATGCACTGCCGCCGGACAGGCGGGCAGCGCAACCGCTCAAAAAAGGCTTGGGAAGCCAAAGAACAGGCAAGCGCCCCACCGCTCCCCCACCAAGCAACGGATTACTCCTGGCTGCACCGGGATGCGGGAGCCGCCGCAACGGCCCTCAACCGGAGCTGCAACCCGGCTAAAGCGCTCACCGCCCTTCGATCCCAGGTAAGCCTGCTCGCCGCGACCCGGGTTGGGGGAAGGGAGCCCGATGGCGCTTGCCGGCTGCGGAGCCGGCAGCCAATTTATTTATTATTATTATTATTTTAAAGATACGGGGCGCGCCCGTGGCCTAGGCAGAGGGGGGGGTGCGATTCCTCCCGCTTAAAGCCAACGCCGGGCCTCCGGTCTGAGCGGAACCGGGCCAACAGGCCGACCGGGGAGGCAAGCCTCCCCAGGGCTGGGGGGGGGATCCCCACCCTCAGCCTAGCTCTCCCCTAAAATGCAATCAAATTAAGAATAAAAGGCAGATGGGATGGTGAGGAAAAGGAAAGAAAAGACGGGGAACAAGAAAGAATACAGGGGAAAGGGACGGAGAGGGGGGGGGAGAGGGCTCAAGGTCAAGAAATTGATTTTTTAAAATTTTTCAAGGCCTAAATACAACCGTCTCCTGATGCAACTGCTCCTTGATCCGGTGCAAAAAGGCCAAGAGGACGACCCACGTTGGGCGTCCTATATTTATGGCCTCTGTCCCCTCCTTCCAAATTCGCAACATCCAAAACTCCCCAGTAACCAAATTAACCATTGAGGTCCCGGTTAGCCAAATTGCCATTCACTCAAGGTGGCTTGCATTCCCAACCGCAACACGTGCTCTCATTCAGGGAGAACACGCTTTGCAGTCCTTACATGTCTGGGAGATGCAGAACAGGCCACATTGGAATTTACAGAAATCAAATTTCCCAAGTTAACCTTATTGAAATCCTTTAAACTTCTCTTTCAATTTCTAAAGATTTCAGAAGGGCACAAGGAGAGTCAATCTCATCAATATAATTATTCTAACAGACTCAGAAGGCCATAAGCAGAGCATGAAGGCAACAACCCTTGCCTGGTTATACCCAGCAGATAATATTCAGAGGTACACTGCATCTGAGCAGGAAGCTCAATTTTGCCAATCACTGCTAAGAGACCTATCAATTTCTCACATCCTTCTTCAGCTGGCGATATAAAATGTTGGTCTTCATTAGGCTGATGGTGAGGCCAAACTCCACCCAGGCTTGGGCAAAATGGTTGACGAGTCTCTGTAAAGCGTCCTCAGAGTGTGCTTAAAAAAAGAACACCCATATCTCTCAACCACCATGTAGCATTAATTATTATTCAGCGCCCCCATCACTGAAATTATTCTATCCCATGCCACTTTTCAGGGCCAATATCTTTCAGGGCCAACAAAAATGTCTCAGCTGAAATTAGTGAGGCAATTCTAGTTCTGTCTGACCAGTATCGTGAAAATCCAATCGATGAGGCAGAGATCTAATACCTTCCCCTTGAAGTGAGCATAATGCAACACCATTCCCAGGTGTTGAGGGCAGTGGCGGAGCTTCATGCTCTGGCACCGGGGGGGCAGAGAGCAGACGGGGGCATGGCGCCCAGCGGGGGCGGGGGGGCAGCCATCATGGCACCCCACCGGGATCGCGCTGCCTCCTCGCACTCCTCTAGATGCACTCTGTGAATGTTGTCTCACAACTTCAATGCCCCCCCCTCTCTCATTAAGAACAGATAGATTTGCCTTCATTTGCATGCCTGTGTGCTGGCTGAATAGCATTCACTTTCATATTGTCAATGACCTATCTGGGAGGAAAATACTAGGGCTGGGCCACATTAGCCACATAACACTACAGTTCCTGTGAAATGATCCATCTGTTGGTGATACTTGGTGGGCAGTGCTTTTTTTCTTAAAAAAATGTTTAGGGGTACTCTCATTCCATCTGCAACTCAGGAAACACTGTGACAGGAAATGAGATTCACCGTGCTAGAGAAGAAACTAATTTATTTAAAATTTTAGTTTCTTCTCCCATTAGATTCACAAAATGTCTAGGGGTATGCATACCCCCTGCGTACCCCCAGAAAAAAAGCACTGATGGTGGAGTTATGTGAACAAGAATGAAGTTCATACATGTAAAGGGGGAAAGAACATTTTAGAAACTGGAAAACATTTTCTTTCTCTTCTGGCACTGAACATTGTGCAGAACAACCTCAGTGCAATGCCCAAATACAAAGTGTCCCCTCTCTTCGTGAGTTACACTGTGGCAGTTTAATTGCTTTCCTTTACAGGACAGTGGAGGAACGTGTAGCTCAGTAGTGTCTTGACACAGTCCAACAGTTGCTCAGTCAAGGTTCCAGATAAGGATCTCTGCTAGCCCAACCTGGAGATGCTGGGGAATGGACCTAGGACCTTCTGCATGCAAATTAGATGCTCTACCTTTGAGCCATGGTGCTTACCCTTGGAAAATGGATTATGCTTCCTCATCACTAGGGAAGGATAGCACTTCCCCTATCTTCATGCCGCTGTACTATCTATAAAGTAATATGAAATCTCACTTCCTACCTGATTAGCCAAGATCTTACAGTGAGGAAAAGGATAAAATGGTGGCACAAAAGTTATAGGGGGGGAAACATGACACTGTGGTTATGAACAGACACAGGATTTTTCTTTTCATGGGAGTGGATGCTCCAAAGGCATGTTTGCACCACCCAAACCACCAAATGTGCATTTCTCATGCTGAAATAATTTGTAGGCGATGCTTCAGCTCACCCCTAATATATATCTTTATAAGCAACCCTACTGTTCATTGTAGCTATAGCCCTACTTCCTGCATAAGCCCAGTTAAAAAGCTGTAACCTTTGTGCTCTTGCACCTTTCCAATTTGTTTCGGTGGGGATCATATATGAGAACATTCTGGTGGGCTACACTCAGAGCTGTTGCTCTTAAGATAATATATTTATTGCTTTCCAGGTATCTGAATCAAGCCCACTGCATGCATTGCATATCTTTAGGAAAATGACTAATATAATCACACAAAGAAAAAGAAAGTGACAATAACTCTTCCAAATTAGTACGTCGACTGGTTATTTATTCCATCACAAATGTTGCTTTATTATAGCCCTATGTTTACTTTCGTTGCTGTTATTTATATTGAGTCAATAGGGTATATTGATCTAAGACCTTCCTTAATTGTTTAGCACATTCATGGCTTGAACTTCCAGGAATTCTCAAAGTGAGCTGTTCTAATATGATGCCCTCTGTAATTGGTAAGCCTAGAAAATATTACTTTAATAAATATTTAATGAAAAAGTTGTTCTACTTATTCATTAGATTCCAGACTAATATATATTCATTACCAGAAGATAAATAACAATGCTTAATATTCTTTGTTTACAACTGAAGGTCATATGGAAGCATGTATGAATATTTAAGCCATGTCCACTAGTGCAGGTTGTGAATTTTAACAATTCTATTAGTTTTTCTCTTCACTGCTTTGCTTCATTCTTGTTTTCAAAATTATCATCATTTGGATTCAGTCTCAGGGACATGAATGCTGAAGAATAATTATGTATTTTTAAAAAGTATTTGCAGGTTTTAGGTTTAAAAGAATGAAAAATGCATATATGTTAGTTCACTACTTTTGTAACAGAAAAAAAAGAAGCTGCAGAACATGAACGGATTAACAAATAGATTTAATGCCAGACATAGGCATGAGTGTAAAGGCATTCATCCAACTATAAAGTGGATATAAGCAACATTGCAATAATTAAAATTGTATTTAACATTTTATTCTGAAAAGCTATAAGAAAAAAATGCTAGTCCGACTAATTCTCCCCTTTCTCTTCAGTTCTGTGCACATAAACAATGTGCATGTATCTTTGGTGTAGGACTTTTCATTCATATCCATACTTTATTCATTACACCACAGTGTGGATTAAGGCTGCTATAAACTCTTAAAGGTAAAGGTAAAGGTACCCCTGCCCGTACGGGCCAGTCTTGCCAGACTCTGGGGTTGTGCGCCCATCTCACTCAAGAGGCCGGGGGCCAGCGCTGTCCGGAGACACTTCCGGGTCACGTGGCCAGCGTGACATCGCTGCTCTGGCGAGCCAGAGCCGCACACGGAAACGCCGTTTACCTTACCGCTAGTAAGCGGTCCCTATTTATCTACTTGCACCTGGGGGTGCTTTCGAACTGCTAGGTTGGCAGGCGCTGGGACCGAGCAACGGGAGCGCACCCCGCTGCGGGGATTCGAACCGCCGACCTTTCGATCGGCAAGCCCTAGGCGCTGAGGCTTTTACCCACAGCGCCACCCGCGTCCCCGCTGCTATAAACTCTTACTAGAGAGTAAAAATTATTTATTTATGTATACAGGTATTCCTGTACCACACTCTCCCCCAAAATCAGGGCTGTTTCTTTTTAAGAGGGTGAAGCAACACCCTAGACAGTCTTTTGTGTTCATTTTGTGTTCATTTTGTGTTCACCGCAAGCACGTGTACCACTGAAAATGCAGACACCAACCTGTGTGCTTTTGTCTGCGAGCCTCAGAAACACTTCTGAACAGTCTGTTCCTCTTATGACATTTCATCAAATAAGTAAGTGCAATCAGCCCATCACTCTGCTGCTTGTAGGGTAGGTATTCTACCAAAAGAGAGGGCCTAGACAATTTATATGTGATGCAAATTTATTAATCAATATATATCACCATGGCAGGGAAGACTGTGAACAGGTGATCAAAGAGGCTGCTCTGTCTGCTGGTCAGGTGCTTACTGCCCATGGGTCCCTAGCCTCCCCGCTTGAGGTTCTTTGTTTTCAAACTGGACTTAGAATCATAGAATCATAGAGTTGGAATAGACCACAAGGGCCATCGAGTCCAACCCCCTGCCAAGCAGGAAACACCATCAGAGCACTCCTGACATATGGTTGTCAAGCCTCTGCTTAAAGACCTCCAAAGAAGGAGACTCTACCACACTCCTTGGCAGCAAATTCCACTGTCGAACAGCTCTTACTGTCAGGAAGTTCTTCCTAATGTTTAGGTGGAATCTTCTTTCTTGTAGTTTGGATCCATTGCTCCGTGTCCGCTTCTCTGGAGCAGCAGAAAACAACCTTTCTCCCTCCTCTATATGACATCCTTTTATATATTTGAACATGGCTATCATATCACCCCTTAACCTCCTCTTCTCCAGGCTAAACATGCCCAGCTCCCTTAGCCGTTCCTCATAAGGCATCATTTCCAGGCCTTTGACCATTTTGGTTGCCCTCCTCTGGACATGTTCCAGTTTGTCAGTGTCCTTCTTGAACTGTGGTGCCCAGAACTGGACACAGTACTCCAGGTGAGGTCTGACCAGAGCAGAATACAGTGGCACTATAAACTGGACACTGCTTCAGAAAGAGGATTTCTGCACAAAGACCTTCATGCAGATATTCTGAGCATCATGAAGGGCACAAGGAGACTTTCAGAGGTTCTAGGACCACTGAGGTATGCAGGAAGATTGTGTTTTCCTGGGGGAAGCCACAGCATCCAGGCAAAGCCTCCCCAGCTGAGCAGAGACTGAGAGCTGCACATCCTTTACACTGCCTTCAAATCATTGGCAGCCAACAGCAGCCACAGGTGCTACTCTCAGATTTTTGTAAAGCAGAAGGTGTAGGAGGGGGCAATTTAATTCAGTTCACTTTTATAGGCCAACACACCTAATTCACACTTTACAGAATCCATTCACCCCCTTACTGGGCGGACACCTTTGCAGGTGGGCCCGGGCCTTCCTGGTAAGCCAACCTATCACAGGCTAGATCATCTTCCTGCCACCAAATCAGCCAATGGCAGAAGGAGTTAGGGGGCACTCCCCTGGGCACATGACCAACTGAAAAATTGTAGCCCTTGCCACCATGTCTGGGGGATGTTTAAATGCCTGGCCTGCAGGGCCTTTCGGCCTCTATCTCACCATGCCGGATCTCCCACCCACCCTCCCTCAGATCAGGGGTTTTTCCACGAATGTGGACAATGTTGGTCACCTCATTTTAATGGGCTGGGCAGAATTTTTTCCCACTTGGCTAATTGGCACTGCCATTGGGGTTTTCGCCTACCTCATAGCAGTCATCTCAAATTTTTAAGGCAGATATGCATTGGGTAAACCTAGCCTTGGTTGGAGGGGAGGTTGTAGCCTCTGCCTGCCCCTCCACAGATAAGGGTATTCTGTTAAAAGGATCTCAAAGGAGTGGGTCCTGTCCAATGCCCAGACAGGGGAAAGGGCCATACCACTCCTCCAAAGGGGACTGCTCGGGGGATGCCCTGATTTGACGTAGGTCATGGGGAATCCCCTCCAGCTTCACCCTTAGAAACACTCCCAGCGGACAGGAATGACATGTGCCATTGCTTACCACAATGCCTATGGTCAAACCTTACATCTGTAACCAATAAAATTGTGGCCTTATTTGATCCCAAAACCAATAAGCCATGTGTTGTCTAGTTATTCGCACCTTAGGGAAAAAGTTGGTCATGGGGCCTCAATACGCAATAGTACACATACAGAAACACAGCCATCCTTCAAAGTTCACACTTCTACAAATATTGCAATACATCTTCAGCCTAAATGTGTACAAAAAAATGCATACGCTAAGGTAATGTTTACATAAAAAATGCATACTGGCATTTCCGCACTCCTGCACTTTCACTTTGCGCATGGCTGTGTATACGCATGACACCAGGAAATAATTAAATAAATCAGTTTAAACTGCAAAATGGTGCGAAAAGGGCAAAAACTGCCCAAAAAGAGCAGGAAAACTGCAAAAAATTATGGGGAAAGAGTGGGGAAACTGCTAGCAATCACAGAAGCCTTTGCAACTGCAATCCCATGAGCTTTTGCACTGACCTTTGAGTCCTGTGGAGAGTTGGAGTTTGAGAAAGGAGGTTTAGAGGGAGCAATTATGGTGGGGTTTAGCGGATTTTTGGCAGTTTGGCGTTGAGGATGTTCACAGGCTTTTAAGATGGTATACATATGGTACCCGGGAATGTAGCCTCCAGCTAAGTGGGGAGATGCCAGTATATTAGCAAAAATAACAAATTCCACTATGTCAGGGGGGAAATGCTTTGCTAAACATGTATATTGGGGGAAAATTGCATACGGATGTGCATATTAGGAGAAATGTACACTAAAATTCTGATGGATTTTCATGAAGATCTTTTGGAAAAGAGCAAACCGGTGTGGAAATGTGGAGAACTGTCCATAAGATTAGAAAAATGGGAAATTGAAAGCCAACAGCCAGTATGTGAGGAGATAGGGAGATCAAGACCTTTCTCCTGTTAGTAACATGAACTGATGCACATGGGAGTGCGCTTCATACAACCTGAATGAAAGTCAGGTTGGAATTTTTGAGTATCGCTCATCAATTCGACTGGCAGCACTCGGCTCCGAAACCCATTGCATAAATGCAAATATCACTGCTTTCAATAGAAGCAGTGTGTAGGATCATGGCTTTGGCTTTGAATGCTTATGCCATCTTAAAAGGGGTCTCTGGCTGATGTTAAGCTGTCCTGCCAGTACAAAGCTAATTAATTTCACAAAAACTTGCATGGAAAGGACTTCCATGCTTCTAAATTATTAAGATATATTTGAAGGCATTGGCATTATGTGCTTGATGCTGTAACGTGTTCAGTGCTTTCAAATCCCATTCTCTCACTAGAGGATATCAGAGCTTAATACCTTGGCTTATAACAAAACCATTAAATTTGACAGCATAGTCTGGCACCTTGACATATTGCCAGCCAAGCAGTACATGTCCAGTTCATAGCATCCTTAATTCACCTATTTTTAAAAAGTACAAAGTATCAAGAAATTGTGCGTATGATCTCAGTTACCTATGAAACATTATATCATTTTCTTTTCCCATGCAAGCATAGTTTTCAAACTATTTTGGAGCTTTAATATTAGCATAGGTTTCATCCATTTTAAAAATTTCCAACTGGCAAAAGTTTATATCTGCTTTTAGAGACATCAAAGAATATATATGATGGAAACTAGTAGATATTGATTAATTGATTTCTCCTTGAAATATAGCCCTGGCAAAATAATTTTGTCTGGCTTGCAACTTTTCAAAAGCCAACCAACACCTCCTCCTTCCAACCACTGGATTGATATTATTATTATTATTAATCCATCATACTTGTTAGACTCAATTGTATTATGAAACTGACAGCATTGGTGGTTTTTGTGTGTTTTAATTGTAGTTGATTATTTTAGAAATTGTAAGAGTTAATGCTTTAGAGTACAGTGGTACCTCGGGTTACATACACTTCAGGTTACGTACGCTTCAGGTTACAGACTCCACTAACCCAGAAACAGTACCTCGGGCTAAGAACTTCGCTTCAGGATGAGAACAGAAATCGTGTAGTGGCAGCGCGGCGGTAGCGGGAGGCCCCATTAGCTAAAGTGGTACCTCAGGTTAAGAACAGTTTCAGGTTAAGAATGGACCTCCAGAACGAATTACCATAAGTTCTTAACCAGAGGTACCACTGTATGTTAAATAAGGTGTTTAACAGCAAATTGCTATTAATGGCTAAGTCAATTGATTTGAGTGGGTCTGCTCTAAATATGACTTACAGTGTAATTCTAACCCTGTCAACTCAGAAGTAAGTCACACTGAATTCAATGCAGCGTACTCCCAGGTAACTAGGATTAGGAGGATTGAAGCTTTAGTTAGATACAACCCTAAGGGCCAAACGAAACAATACCAAATATATCATTAGAAAATGCAGTAAAAAACAACAACAACAACAGGTGTGTGTGTAGGCGTGCACATGTATGTTTAACTATTTCCTCTCTGACCATGGTACTCATGAAAATGTTACCCTGTACTGCTGTTGGCCTCCTTGCATTCAAAGCTATCATTGATGCTAATAGAATTTCTTTCTTTCTTTTTCTTTTTGGTCACGCAAATATACTTTATTTTCGGTTCCAATAACTTTGTTTTTCCATCAAACAGAAAAACATTCTTCGTTCTGCAGTTCAGCATTTCTATAGTCTCTTCTGAACTTTTTCATTCTTTTCTATGTGGAAGTAGATAAGAAGTTCCAAGACTTGATGTGTAAATTAGTGAGCATGCATACACACATGCACACACACATACAACCACCAAACTGCATTTGTTTAATATCCATATTTATTTTTAATTGTATGTGTAGTGCTTCTTTTATGTCTTATATTGTATATTATTAAGCTACAATTTCAGTTCTACTGAATTCTATAGAATTCAACTTGTAATACAAGAAAATACAATATATAAGAAATACAGTGATACATCAAGGTCCTCAGCAATTTTGAAGTGGTCTTTTGGGGTGGGGAGATTGGGAACCTGTGGCTTATATTATAAACCTGTAGACAATGTGCAGTTTTCATTATATCACCAAGTGTTTGGTTCTGAGGGGTGATCGCCAACACCACCACCAACAGAATAATAGTGCCTTTAGGTTTTACAGTGCAAGTTACTCTGGCAGTGGGGAGGTAAATGGAACTACGACCTTATGAAAACTGGGCATCTCTTTGGAGGCTCTGAACAGGTGTGTACAAGCACTGTACACAAATATTTTTGGATTGACTATGTTAGGCAATTATTTGACACACATAAACTAATTGTTTCTAATTAATAGATGTTATGTTGCTATCTCCTTAACTTCTGCTGAGTTACAAAGGGGGGGAAAGATAGATGCTAACTCAGTTTTTAAAAAAGTTGTCTTGCAGGCAAAATCCATACTTGCATTTCGAAGCACTCAGCTAATCTAAAGGATTAAAATGACCTCAAGGAAGGGCTCAAGCAGTCAACTGCCATAGTTTCAAAGTGAGCTTAAGGATTTCAGCCAAGTTCCTTTCATAGAAACTGTATAGTTATATAAATTGATTTCTTTGGGGACAACTTGCCAGACAGTACTTTACTTAGTTGGGGATTTAACAGCTCCAGAGAAAGGGGGGGAAATATTGTATTATGCCATCAGTGGCAGGTGCTCCCCCTTATAATTTGTACCAGTGGGTGTTAAAATATTCATGTTTTAGTGTTAGCATATCTGCATGCTTCTGCAACCATGTTTATTCATATTCATAGATCTGTAACTTGCCAAGGAGGAGTAGAAGAGCATAACACACCTTTAACTTGTACAGCGAAATGGTTCCAGGACACTGTGATTCCATTTAACTGAAGGCTCCTGAATCTAGCATTTCAGATATACATGAAAGAAAATATGGGTTGTACGCTGTTTACACAGAAATTCCCTTATTGCTCCATTGATTAAAAAGAATCATATTCTGGAAAACTGGCCTGAATTCTGCTTTCATCTGCAATGTTTCTGCTGTATAAAAGGTGTATCTCATAATCAAACATTCCCTACCAAGGAATGTATTCATGCTGAATTATTTAAAGTCAGTTTCTAACCTTTCTCTTCAAGTCTCTCACTCTCCAATTCTTTGAGAATATTCATTAGCCTGATTTAATAAAAGCCACTGGCTAAACTTTCATTTGGTATTAAATGAGCATATCAGTCTTCGTATCCCATCCTTAACATAAAATAGTGGATTTATTAAGGTCAATGGAAGAATTCCCTATATGCAGATTTGATGAGAGGCTATATATGTATGTATGCGTGTGTGTGTGTGTGTGTGTGTGTGTGTGTGCATGTGCACAAAAATAACGTCCTAATATAAACCATAAACATCAAATAATAAACATAAAAATAACATAAAGTGGCTTTTATTGTTCCAGGAATTCAGTTTGCACGTAACACTAAGCCGAACTGTAGCATTAGCACTTCTGGCAGCCACATCACAGTACTGGTTCATGTTTGGTTTATGATCACCTAAGCGCCTTAGATCCTTTTCGTGTACTGCTGCCAACCTCATTCTATACTTGTTCCATTGATCTATGTTTATGTTTATTTTTATGTTTATACCTAAATGCAGGACTTACTTTTGCTGTGAAGGGCAGGTGTGCCAGTGTTTGCTATTGTTTAAACCAGGAGATATTTAGATTTTAGTATTGGAAAGAGAAACATGTACATTTTTGGAAAAACAAAACTAAAAATAGGAGAAAACAAAAGGCTCATGGGGAATTCTAGAAAAGAAGGCAATAGCATTACTATCCTTCTTTTTGCTGTGTTTTACATGAATGCCCTTGTACTTAATTGGCAAGAGAGCACCCACTGTCTGAAACTTAGAGGAAACTAAAGCAAAAGTAAAATAAAACATTTTTAAAGGATGCTGGCAAAAGAAAAAGACTAGGTCATTGGTCACTTGCAATGTCACAGGCAAAGTATAATAGGTACCCATGACAGTCATACAATCACACTCCACACAGCATGAAGAGTCACAATTGATGTGCTTGACTGAGAGGAAAATTGCATGTTTCCAACAGCAAAATAATACTTTAGAAAATGTGCAGTCCCCAAAACTGAAGTACTTCTCTAGAATAGGTGCCTGGATTTGCTACAACAAATTAGTAACAACGCTGCACTGAATGCATAGCAAGTGTGGAATTGTGCATGTCTTCTTTTTCCATAGTCATATTAATCTGCACTGTTGTCTTTGTCCATGGAGTTTTCTTGGCAGGGATACTGGAGTGGCTTGCCGGTTCCTCCTCCAGGTGGATCACGTTTGGTCAAAACTCTCCACTATGACCTGTTCATTTTGGGTGCCCTGCTTGGCATAGTTCATAGCTTCTCTGAGTTATTCAAGCCCCTTCGCCACGGCAAGGCAGTGATCCATGAAGGGGAACGACAGAGGATGAGATGGTTGGATGGTGTTCTTGAAGCTACCAGCATGAGTTTGATCAAACTGCGGGAGGCAGTGGAGGACAGAAGTGCCTGGTGTGCTCTGGTCCATGGGGTCACAAAGAGTTGGACACGACTAAACGACTAAACAACAACATTAATCTGCACTGCTTCTGAATGTCTTCTCTTTTGGCATAGTTCTGTATTTAGCTTTCCAATGACGGCAAATGTTTCAGGGTGAGGAATTCTAGGTACTGTAGCAGTAGTGGCCAGGTATGCCTTTTATTGTTTATGTTCTGCCCTGTTTTTAAGAATCACACTTATGAATACTTTTGTAACCTACAAGCTAGACTTCTGCAATGCACATTATGTGAGGCAGCATTTGAAGATGATTCAGAAGTGCTAATACTTACATTTAAATCTTTATGTTGCTTTAGGGGTCATCTCTGTTTATATAAGGCCTGATATTGTCTACACACAGCTAGTCAAGGCACAATGTCCTGAATAGAACATAATCCCTGAGACTCAGAGTTTTACTGCTTTGGTTTCAAGACTACAGATAGTTCTTCTATTGCTGCCTTCTAGAAGGAGTAAAAAAATGTACATTTTGTACATTCCAGAAAGCATTTGGTTGATTTGCTTTTTGGTGCTTTTTTTGGTGGCCGCACCAAAAAAATGCTACTGTTCATTTAATGTGACTGCTTTTATGTGACCTGTCTTGAGTTGTTGAAAGATGAAACAATAAACTTAAACATGTATATGTTATCTTTCAGCATCTTGGGACATATGTATACAGTATCTATATAGAATCTTGCTTTATCCAGCTTTCTCCAGCTTTCTCCAGGATATGGTTGGTTTTTATAGCTATATGAACTCATACCTGCAGAATGAAGTGATGGGGGCTTACTAGAAGGGGTGCCAATGTGGCATCTGGGACAGCTGATGGGGGGGCATCTGCATGATTGTCTGGTCTTGACTCTTTTTCTTTTATTTTAGGCTTGGCAGATACTTTGTGATATGCCATGCCTACATGGTGGCCATTTTGGGACTGGTGCCATGTCAATTCTATGGCATTCCAAATGTGTCTGCTGACCAAAAAGTATGGTGACCCCATGCATATAAGGGAGGGCTCTCTCAAATATGATAAATGTACAGTGGTACCTCCGGTTGCGGACGGGATCAGTTCTGGAACTCCGGTCGGATCCCGAGGTTTCCACAGCCAGAGGGATCGCTTCTGCACATGCGCGCACGGCGAAACCTGGAAAAATACTTCTGGGTTTGCCGTGTTTGCATCCTGAAGGATACGCAGCCGAAGGTGTGCATGTCCAGAGGTACCACTGTATTGTACAAACAGCTCCAGGTCACACAATATATTCATTTAGACTGTAGTCTTCACCATATCCCTGGGGCTAATCCAGTTACTTCTAAATGGTCCTATGCATTAGTTGTTCTGCTTTATTGAAACCTGTTTAAAAAATCCTACCCATGCAAATCCCACACCTCTAGTATCATGTAATGGCTAAGCCATGTTGTTGACACATGCAGCATTAGCATGCTGACACAACACACCACACCCACCCACCCGAGAATGAATCTCTAGCATATATGCATAGGTGACTTGGTTTAGACATGGCACCAAATTCAAAGTACTCTGCTTTGCATGTTAGCTTTTTACACACACATTCGACCTCAAATGAAAAGAACCTCAGCACTGGAGCAGACATGAAATACTCCTCTCTTTTTTTCTTTTAAACCACTATTTTCATAGAGCAGTACAGATATGGACACTTACAGAGTTTGGATAACAAAGCGTTTTGAACAGCCTGATCTTCTGTGGCTCCAACTGAAAAGAGTACAGATGGAGTTGTTGGGACTTAGCTATACTGAGGTGATTATGGACACATATATACCATATGTTTAAAACATTCTTATACAGCTTTAATAGTCATAGCTCCCCACAAACAATCCTGGAGACAATGGTTTGTTAAAGGTGCTGGAGACCATAGAACTGTGAGGGGTCTCCTAACAACTCTCTGCACCCTCAACAAACTACAATTCCCAGGATTCTTTGAGGAAAGCAGTGAGTTTTAAAGTGGCATGAGCACTTTAATATACGGTGTGCATGAGATGTACGTGCACTCTGATCTGTGGTCTGAGCTTTACTTAGCTTACAGTGATGTACTTGTGAGTAGGTATGCTTTGACTTGCAGCTTAAAGTTTCCATCAAAGAGACACCATCTTAATATACACTGTACAGAAAATAACTTCTCTCTCTCTCTCTCTCTCTCTCTCTCTCTCTCTCTCTCTCTCTCTCTCTCTTTCTCCCCCCATATGAATATGTATGAGGGAAAGCTCAATAGTTGCCTCATGCATACACATTATTGTTCTACTCATCAGTTGTTTATTGCTTTGTGTTCACAATTCACTAGTGATTTGTTGTTTGCCTTGCTTCTGTAAAACAGATGAAAATATACCTTTAAAAGATTGTGGCATTCAGATTACAATCTTAAACTAAATATAATTAATGATTTTTTAATATATGTATCTAATGAAATAAGCTTCAAACATTGTCAACATTCTCCTTAAGCATTCATGACCTGGCAGAATAATCAGACTATTCTGGGTGAATATAAGCTGTTTGAAATTTTTCAGGGAATTATTATCCATTTGAAAATAAGATGAAGAGAATATTAAATGCGTTTTGGCTTTGGGGAAATCACTTTTCCACCCTCTTAATTTTTTTAATCTATTGAAATGAAACCTGACCTCCTTTATTGTATATCAATAATCATCAATATTTAATTTAACCTTCTCTAATCTTTAGTAGATTTCTTGTTTTGCAAAATACGGCTGAAAAATGTAAATACAATTCCTTTCGGATCAGAGTTTGATGTGAGATCCTTCTGAAGATTGGTGGGTAAAGATCAGCACAGAAATAATTTCTGAGCTTTTGAAATGGTTATGCCAAGACACACAGAGAGACTCTGAGCATTAGCCAAATATCTGCCCTTAAAATCTCAACTTCAAAATTGACTTTTGCATGCATAACCTGAATTGTTGGCAACCTGTTCTGCAACACCATGGCGTACAGCAACAGGTTACTGCATAAATAATTCATTAGACCATCGCCTTCCATCATGCTTAGAAAACTGGCACCAGAGATTTTAAAATCTTAGCACATTTCAGTGTTGTTACGCCTGACCCCTTGTGTATAGCTCCTGCTCACGGGAAAGGGACAACAAGTGTTATGGCCTGCAGATGCCATCGGTGCATATTTACATGGACCCGAGAAAATACCATTAGAGTTAACAAATGTGAAAAGTATATAGTGATGTGTGTGAGAAACAGAGACAGAGAATAGAACAATGATATGCAACATGATGGATGCTTTAGTTAGATGATGCACGATTAATAGCCACAGATTAAGCAGAAACAGAACAGGACCTGCAAGACCAGACTTCAAATCTCCATAAAGCACACTGGGCAACCTTGAGCCAGTCACTGCCTCTCAGCCAAACCTACCTCACATGGTTGTTGTGAGGATTAAATGGGGGGGGGGGACCATATGCGCTACCCTGAAGTCCTGGGAGGAAAAGATGGGTTATAAATGTCAAAAAGAAAATAAATGCAGAAGTGACATGGACCAGAAATAGACTGATTTGCCGATCTCTACTATGGCTTGTAAAATAATCCTATAATGTAATCTAGGCTCAGGAGGAAGCATTGTTCTAGGCACATTTTGCGACATGGAGTTTCATTAGTGCAAGCGGTTTCTGAGTTCTGGGCACAGTACTGCCCCTAAGATTTCAGATTAAAACTGCAGAGTGGAAGTAAAGAAGGACCTTTTTCTGCCTCCCCACTTCCAACTACTCTTTGAAGACTGGAGAAGAGACTCTCTTAAGAATATTAGGGGGGTGGGCAGGGGAAGGACTAGACCATGTGAAAATTGAACATAATATTTTAGCTGCAGTTCATTCATTTTCAGTTTGTTGTGCTTGAGGTGAGAATATTCTCAAGAATGCGAATATTCTCAAGAATATTTTCTGCTAGAAAGTTCTCCGGAGAATATTCTCCACAAACAGTAAATTCTAATGTAAGAACCAGTTTTACAACCCACATTTAAAAAATCTAGTAAATAATAAGTAAAGCTGTGATATTGCCAGTGTAAGTAATGAATAATGATTTTTTTGATCTAGTTGCATTACTGAGCATTGTGTCATTCACCATTGGCAGTTCTGAAATGTGAGCTTCAGAAAACACACACGCACATATGTATATACACAGTGGTACCTCGGGTTACATACGCTTCAGGTTACAGACTCCGCAGGTTACAGACTCCGCTAACCCAGAAATAGTGCTTCAGGTTAAGAACTTTGCTTCAGGATGAGAACAGAAATCGTGCTTCAGCGGCACGGCAGCAGCGGGAGGCCCCATTAGCTAAAGTGGTGCTTCAGGTTAAGAACAGTTTCAGGTTAAGAACAGACCTCCAGAACAAATTAAGTTCTTAACCCGAGGTACCACTGTATATTTAGTTTTTAAAATGCTATTCATTTAATTTGATGAACATTTGAATCGTATTTATTTCAACTATATATAATAGCCTTTTTTCTATTTTGATGTGATCTTATTCATAGCAATTCTATACCTTTGGCCATACAGTGTGATTTTACCCCCCCCCCCCAGAAAGTAGCTTTAATGCTTTATACACTTAAAGTACCTAAGCGTATACAATTATGTGTAACAGCATGTGAGGTGGCCTTGATTTAAACATTTGACATTTCCATATTTTTATTTAGTGTGGCGCTGTGGGTTAAACCACAGAGCCTAGGACTTGCCGATCAGAAGGTCGGCGGTTCGAATCCCTGCGATGGGATGAGCTCCCGTTGCTCAGTCCCAGCTCCTGCCAACTTCACAGTTCTAAAGCACGTCAAAGTGCAAGTAGATAAATAGGTACCGCTCCGGTGGGAAGGTAAACGGCATTTCCGTGCACTGCTCTGGTTTGCCAGAAGCGGCTTAGTCATGCTGGCCACATGACCCAGAAGCTGTATTCCGGCTCCCTCGGCCAATAAAGTGAGATGAGCGCCGCAACCCCAGAGTCGGTCAAAAGATTATTCTCGAGAATTTAACATCACTAGTTGTGCCCATAAACCTAGGTTTAAGGTGCCATTTAGCTCCTAGTGTTCATATCTCAGTTTCTAACATGGGAAGCCCCATTTTCTACTGCCTCAGGCTGCAATCCTCTATGTACTTATTTGGAAGTAAGTCCATTGGACCCATGCATAGAATTTTACTGTAACAAGCACCTATAGATTAAGAAATGAGAAATGTCTTGAAGAAATGTCTTGAAGCTCCCTCCATTTCATTGGTCTCAATGAGTATCTGCCGTTGAAATCCCACTTTCTTTTAACCTATAGATAATATTAACTTTGTCCTTTTCTTTAGGACAAATTGTACTGGCAAGAAGTTCCATGGAAGCCAATAAGATTGAAGTGACGGGTAAGTGAATATATTCCAAATAAAGCTAAACTAGATATGATGTTTTGCAGGGGAAACTTTATTTTGATTAATGGATATGGTTTTTCTTTTAAATGTGAAAGAAATGAACATACTCCAAGCACAGGAAAGAAGAATGTGCTTATTTTTTCCCCACTGGCATTTATTTCATTTATGTAACCAAATTCAGTGCTGCAAAGATTAAACGTGCATACTGATCATAATATTCTGTCTTGCATTGTCTGCACAATATGGTTAAAATGAATTCACTGTTAAGAAAAAAATAACAACTTAATGATAAAAGGGCATTTTTTTCCACCCCAGAGACAGGCTGATCTGAATGTTATCAGCTACTAATTAATCTTGAATTACTTTTCAGATATTGTTTGGCAGCTAGCAGTTCTTAACAAAATAATTATATATTTGTTTCTATGGCTAGCAAATTAAATGCTAATTGTGCCCTAGCTGGAAGTTGGCAGGATCTTGCAATAATTTGTTTTGGTTCATTTAATATATCTTTTATAAATGCATAATGGTAACCAACATTATTTATTTATCGTGGAATAAATAAATATTTAGATCGTCTTTGCATTGTTATGGATCACTGGTGCAAGATTCATCAACTAATTTTGCATAGTAATACATTTTATAATTATGATGAGAGTTGAAGTTTCATTACAATGGCTGCAAGAACAGGCAGAGCTTGTGGAGTACATTTTTTCCCTTATTATTCATGCTGTCTGTTTGGAACATCTTGAAAACACAATGTGCTATATGGCTCTTCATACAAAATGTAGCAGTATTTTAGTCCACCAAAATTAGTATCTCATTCTTCTAGTGTGCTGATTGAATCTATGAATTTCTCTCTTGTTTCCTTGCTAAAACTATGTTTATACCACCTTTGAATCACATTCCCAAGCAGTTTATATAAAGAATAGAACAGGTGAAGTTGCAATCCTGTGATCTCTGGGAAGACATCCTAGGAGGCATAGGATCTTTTGAATCACCCCCTCCTACTTGAAAAGGGAGATCATCATGAGAATGAGGAAAGGACTGCAGCTGGTTCTTCTGATTTGGCAGTCAATGCCAGCTATGTTGGCAATATCCTGCCCCAGTGAGCAGTCAAGCTGTCATATTTTTCACCAGCTGCAGCTTCCAGACAAACTTCAAGGGCAGTCCCACATAAACTGCATTGCAGTAATCCAGCCTGGAGGTTGCCAAGTGTCCTGCAGGGTTCCATATACCATGGAATGGAGGACTTAACTTATGGGGGAATCTCCTTAATCAAACTAAGATTTCCGTTACTATTTCTGCTTTTCCTCCCTTCACCCGGTCAAAAAAAGTACAGTATATACTTTCAGAAATCCTATCTGAGTAAATATCAGAATCATGAAATTTTAAAAAGATTATTCAGGGGGCAGGGAGTGTATCTACAGTTATTTCAGATCAAACACTAGTTTCATTTTTAATCAAGAATAAAGATGTTAAAATATCATGGTCGTCTCACACAAAAAGCAGGCTGTTCCTGCAGTCTTTGCAATTTGTATCACAAATGAATGCTTCGTTAACATTTGTATATCATTTCCTGCTCAGCAAATTTCCTGTTACAATGTTCCAGCATCTGTTCAGAGAGATGGAACAAAGAACTACCACTCAGGTGTCCATTGACTGAAAATGAGTAGTGGGTAATTAATGCAGAATTTTATTGTGTGTAAATGCTTCCCAAAAATACCCTCCAACTTTATATCAATAAGAAATTACCGGTAATGCTGGGGAAATTAGGATTTCTTTTTAAATTATCTCATAACCAGGATAAAAAAAAGCTGTTAATGTATATGTGTCCAGATATAGCCTATTGATGACAGAAATGTCTCTGTGTAGCAATAGCTTCAACATCCATGCACTGAGCGGGTAACCAGGAGGAATAATAAATTTTGCTCAACAGTGTGCTTCTTAATATACAGCATCTAAACTGAAAGTTTCAAATATCTCCCCTTCTGGAAGTTGTACATGAGGGAATTACAATCAGCTCAGCATTTCTGCTAAGGAGAGAAATAGTGTTATTTGAGTTTTAATGTGAAATCTATAACATTTGAACTTTGGCTAATTGAAAAATATGGTGTTCTCCCTCTCTCTTTTAGTACAACAGTATTTGTAGTTAACTTTCCAGCGCTACAGAGAGGCAATACCACAAGTCTTAACTCTAAAGCTAAAGTTTCTCCTGTTTTTCAGCACCAGACGCTAAGTTAATTACTGTAGCCCTCTTCAGTCCTGTCGGCAGCAAGATCTGAAGGGGCTTGTGAGTGGGCTCATTTGAACCCATTTACAAGCCTTCAATCAATTGGGAACGCTGCATTGTGGAGAAGTAGAGTGGTGAAGCTGGAACACCTCCTTTCTCTTAAAAAACACCACCCATTACAGTAAAAACAAAACCCAAACAGAAACAGCAGTAAGTAAAATAGCAAATGAGTCATAAAAATTAGTAAAGATCAAATGAGACAAAAGGTTTGTGTGAATAAGGGTTTGGTTGGGGCCTTTCGTCCTATGCTATGTTCATGCACCCATTATTTCTAGTGGAAAGTCCCTTGGCAAACTTGCTATGAAGATCCACAATGAATGTAAGATTCTCTCTCTTATACAAAGAAACACAATCATTTTGATTCTGTCTAGACCAATGATATCAAGCCACCACCTTTCTTCTGACCTTTCGATAGAGTATTCTTAGATAGTGAGTCCTACTACTTTATTGTTTTGAGTGCTCCTTTCATAAATTTCAGGGCCAATGGAAGAATTGCCACTATAAATGGAAGTTAAACTATAAACAGGAGCTACATCTCACCTTAAGTTCAATTGCAAGAACAGCTTGGGGCCAACAGGTCAAGTGGATGAAATCATAAAGGTCTGGAAGTATATAAAATGTGAGAGATTCAAGGGCAAGTTTCCATCTTAGTAAAAATACTTATCTGAAACTGGAACAATATGGCATGGATTTTTATTTTTGACACGTTCTTTTTCCTGAGCGAGCATTTAACAATGTGAGAGGAAAGACCTTGATGGTAGGGGCTTTCTCCCTTTCCCTGTTTCACTCATTGCAGACAAAGGAAGGACTGTGGAAGAAATATGATTTAATCCCATGTAAGGAAATTTAATTTCTTCCTTTATATAGGTTTAGATGTGAATATTATTTTTATTTTTAGGGTTTATGGCCTATCTTTGCCATACATACACCATAGTTATTGTATGTATTCCCCCAATCTGTTTTTTGTGTCTCTCTGTTTTGCTGGCCACAGGAGGGATTTTCCAGTTCATAAACAGATTCACTTGTTCAAGTTGTGGCTAGTTGCCCGTCAAGCCCCGAAACCCACCCCCATGGAAATAAAGACACAAAGGAGACAGAAATTAGTTAAGGTTAATGGGCAAATTTAGGCCACAACTTTATTGAATACACAAGTGTGGCTGGTATTGGCTTAGGCATTGGTATCTAATGACTATAACTGGCTCCTGCCCACGCAGCAGGAAGCCTGCAAAGGGTAAACTAGCAGCAGAGGGAGCTCCAACAATGGCTATTGACTGGTGCTCACCCCTGGGGTTACCGGGGGTCCTGGCATGGCCCTAGCACCTCCTGGGCTTCGGACAAGATCCAGACCTCAGATTCCTTTAACAGAATACCCTATCAAATGGAGGGGCAGGTGATGGCCGCACCTCCCCTCCCCACATTCCCCTAAACCAATGCCTAACTGCCAAACCTTACAAAGTTGTGACGATTGCTAAGAGGTAGGCAAAAACCAAGTAGCCACTGCCAATCTGCCATACTGGAAAAAATTCCTACCCGGCCCCCATTCCAAAACAAGCGACCAACCAAAGTCCAAAGCAAGGCCAGACACCGATCTAACAACCGGTGGGTGGGCGGGTGTTCGGCAGTGCGAAGCAAGAGACACACACATGTCATGCTGCCATATATATACTTACTTTGCAATCACGTCAGCACTGCTGATTGGCCCCAAGGCCCCTGTTGTGGTTCCAGCACTACTGGCCAGTTGCGGGATAAAGCCTCGCCTCCAGGCCGGTTTGGGGGGAGTCCAGGGGCTGTGCACAACATGGACCCTTGGGTGGGAGTGAAGGGAGAGGGGAACGGTTAATCATTAATATTATCTACACATAGTAAATTCCGGCACTCTGCTAGGATGGTTACACAAGCTCAAACTCAAAAATGCAGTTATTTGCAAAGTCTAAATCAGACAGGTCAGGAGGCCGTTTCCTGTCTAACCAGCTATCTGAAACTGCTGATGTTAGCTACAGGTCAGAAGGTCGTTCCCTGCCTAGCCAAAAAACTGCTGTCAACTAAAAACCACTAGCAAGATGTTTCCTGCTTTGCTTCTGCTTTAAGTAATGCAAGATAAGAAGATACGAAGGGAATGCTTAGCTAGCAAAAGAAGACACGTGTACAAGGAGGTGGGAGGGGGTGCTTACTGAGCAGAGAAAATGCTTAACCAGCAGAAGAAGTGCTTAGCTAGCAGCCTTAGCCAGCAAATATAGATGTGCCATATAAGGAATAAGTTGGAAACTTGCCAGCTGATTGGGGAAGTTTTGGGGGGAGGTCTGGGAGGTGGGTAAATACTCTAAAGTATAAGAAGGCTTGCAGATGCGTATTGCTTTACAGTCAGATTTCAGAAACTATATTCTGCTGACTGTCTCTGTGCACAGATTTGCAATAAAACTCTTTTCTCCAGAGAAGAATCTCTCCTAGTGCTTTTTGCTCTCTCTCTTCGGTTCTGGGGACGCGGGCTATCGATTCCCTGCCAGAGGGGAGGCTCAGGCTACAGCTTGGTTCCCTGACCGGGAATCCGCCCCGCCCCAGAAGGGCCGGGGAGAGCTAGGCTCGACCGCAGGCGGACGGCTTGGACTGGCGTTTGCAGGATCTGGCGCGCACCCTGCCAATTCGTGGGGAGAACCGGCCACACCACTCCGGAGCAAGGGCCTCGGTCGAGGGAGGAAAGAGGACTGGCCAGGAGGGAACCCGCAGCGGAAAACGGTAAGCCCAAGGGAAAGGGCGTAAGGGAAAGGGCGTGGGCCCAAGGGAAAAGGCGAGGCCTGATCAGCCTCACCTGGTCAGCAGTACAGTGCTACCAGGAAAGGAACTGGCCGTGGCAACAGGGGGGGGGGGGCCGCCAGTAAGGTTTGGTAAAGAAAAAAAAAAAGGGGGGGGGACAGAGGGAAAATTATTTTGATGTGTTTGGTGTGTTACATGTTGGAATTATATTGGTGTGTTTTGTATGTTGTGTGGTGCATGTCAAGATACTCTAGTGACTGAATTGTCAAGTGTGGGTCGGGGCTCAGCGTTCCCCTTGGCCGAGCGATTGCAGGGTTGTGCATTTTCTGTCAGGGAGACCTCGGCAGATCACAATCTGTATCGTGTGGAGTGTGAAAGAATTTACAAACTGGATTAGGTGCGGAGTATCTGAAAAAAAAAAAAAAATGGGGTCTGGGGCAAGCCAATGTAGTCCTCTGGAATGTTTTTTAAAGAACTGGAAAGCGGCCACAAAGCATGATGATTGGGGAATCAAATTGCGAAAACAGAGAATGAGGACATTATGTGAAGTTGACTGGCCCGCACAAACTAATTGGCCGTCAGGAGGAAGCTTTGATTTGCAACTAATCAGCCCATTATATCAGAACATATTGAATGTCCACCCCGACCAAATCCCTTACATTTCTACTTGGAAAACCAATGTAGAAAAGAATCCACCGTGGTTGAAAGCCTGCCAAGGCGACGCCCCACGAAATACAATTTGTACAGTTCGACCGGCGGGGAAGGCAGAAAAGCCCCCGGTGATACAAGATCCAGAAGATGAGGAGGGGGGAATCATCAAACCGCCACCACCCTATGCTCCACCAACTGCCCCTCTAGCAATTCCCCCAGGCCCAGGTCCCCAAGCACCGGGAGGAGCTAGCCCCCAGCCTGAACCCCCCAAGGCTGATGAATCAGAAGAGGAAGAAGAGAATGATGAGGAATTTGTAAAGGGATTGGTTGAGTTAGCAAAGAAGGGAAGAGAGTGGACTCAGTATCAGTCTTTGAGATTGCAACAGTATGTACAACCCTATGCGGAAAAAGTAGATGTTAGCCCCCACGTGTTGGCTGCAGCAGGATGCTCCTCAACACAAGGGAAGAAATGGCAGAAGGAATGGATAGAAGCAGCAACCAGGGCAGCCTTCCATAAGTCCCATGAGGCACAGAAAAAGGGTGGGGTCGGAGTAATGCCCCTCCGAAGGGTTTATGACCCACCGGGACCTCCAGGGCCTGGTGGGGCGGAGGCACCACGGACCTACACGGTCCAGCATATACCCTTTTCAAGTGCAGATGTTTGTAATTGGAGAAATCAAAATCCTTCCTTTGAGGAGAACCCAGCTAAAATTATAAAATTGTTTGAAGGGATTTTTAAAACCTATAATCCCACTTTTGATGATGTGCAGTATTTGATGGATGCGCTGCTAACCACAGAAGAAACTAGGCGAATCCATGTTGAAGCTCGAGTACACATGAGAGCACAGGGAACACCGGATCCAGACATTATAACAGGATACCCTGATAGTACACCGAATTGGAATTATCAGACTGCTGATGGCCAGAAAACCCTCACTACCTACCGCCAAAACGTGTTAAATGGTATGAGGAGGGCAGCCAGGAAACCCACCAACTTTGTGAAGGTCAGAGAGGTAGTGCAGGGGAATGAAGAGGCCCCAGGGGCTTACCTGGAACGCCTGAAGGAAGCCTACCGTCAGTATACTCCTGTAGACCCAGATGAGGCTGCCAACGCCCTTATTGTAAAGGCTGCTTTTGTAGCTCAGGCAGCGCCCGATGTCCGCCGAAAAATTCAAAAACACGAGGGGTTCATAGGCCACACCCTTGAGTGGATGTTAGAACTGGCTCAAACCACTTACAATCAGAGGGAAGAAGAGGAACAAAAGAAAAAGGAGAAGTATCAAGCAAAGAAGTTGATGGCATTACAGGCCACCGCACCCATCCCTCAGAAAAGAGGAAGTGCCCGGGGAGGAGGGCAAGGCCGCCTGGGGAGGAATCAGTGCGCCATCTGCCGGCAGGAAGGGCACTGGAAAGGAGAATGCCCACAGGCCCACTTAGGAGGGAGAGGACGAGGAGAACAAGCCCCAGGCCCAACCCCCAGGGGACCTGGACAGGGACTGAGACCTTGGTCATCGACAAATGCCAGCAGGGGTAGAGGACGTGGACAGGGACCTCCCTGGTACCCCTCAGCCCAAAGGCAGCCCGGCATGATGAGCCTGAAAGAGGAGGAAGAATACTAGGACAGACCGGGCCCAGCTGCTTTAGGTTCCCGTGAGCCCATGGTCAAAATACAAACAGGGAACCAAACTATCCCCTTTATGGTTGACACAGGAGCCGCCCACTCTGTTTTGCCCATGCCAGTGTCCAAGCCCACCAAGCAAACAATTAACATAATAGGAGCCACAGGGAAATCACAAAGAGCCCCCTTCTTGCAATCTGTTGCCTGTCGCCTGGGCGGCCAAGTAGTCCAACACAAGTTTTTATATATACCAGAGTGTCCCATCCCATTATTGGGCCGAGACCTGCTATCAAAATTGCAAGCCCAGATTTCCTTTCAACCGACAGGAGAAGTGACAATGACTACAGGGCAAGCAGGCGAGTTCTCCTTAGAGGTACCCTTAAGGGAACACTGGCGCTTAATGATGGTAAAAGAAGAGGAGGGGATTATCCCAGAGGACCTCCTGCAAGAAGTTAACCCTGGAGTATGGGCAGAAAGCAACCCACCCGGAATGGCAAAGAACATCCCACCTATAATAGTCAAGCCCAAGCCATTCGCCAACCCTGTGGCTGTGAACCAATATCCTATCCCCCGAAGAGCTGCAGAAGGAGTATGGATACATTTGGAACGGTTGCTTCGCCATGGCATCCTGAGACAGTGTCAATCTCAGTGGAACACCCCACTCTTGCCGGTAAAGAAGGAAGATGGCACGTACCGCCCGGTCCAAGACCTCCGATTGGTCAACCAAGCCGTGGAAACCCTCCACCCCAATGTGCCCAATCCTTACACGCTGTTGAGTTTAATACCTCCTACTGCCTGCTATTTCACGGTACTGGACTTGAAGGATGCATTCTTCTGCTGCCGTCTGGCAGAGGAAAGTCAGCCCCTGTTTGCATTTCAATGGATGGATCCAGGAACAGGCACCAAGGTGCAATATACGTGGACGAGGCTTCCACAAGGTTTCAAGAATTCTCCAACCCTTTTTGGGGTAGCATTGGCCTCGGACCTGTCTAGCTTCCCCACCAGCCCACACAGGGTCTTGTTACAGTACGTGGATGACCTTCTTTTGGCCTGCTCAGACGAGGACACGTGTATGGAAGCCACCAAGGATTTGTTAAATCACTTGGCGGAAGCAGGATACCGGGTATCTAAGAAAAAGGCCCAAATATGCCAACCCACTGTAAAATACCTTGGATTTGATATATCCCATCAGCAACGGACCCTTAGAGAAGAAAGGAAGCAAGCCATTATCCAGATTCCAGAGCCAAAGAATCGCAGAGAACTTCGTGGCTTCTTGGGCTCGGCAGGATTCTGTAGAATATGGATCCCTGACTTCAGCACAATTGCCAAGCCTCTGCACGAGTCAACCAGAGGAACTGAAAAGGACCCCTTTGTGTGGGGAGAGGAGCAACGGCAGGCCTTCAAGGATCTGAAAAGGGCATTGCAGCAAGCACCAGCGCTGGGTATCCCAAATCCTGAGAAGCCTTTCTCCCTGTTTGTGGATGAAGACCAGGGAACAGCAAAGGGAGTGCTATGCCAAAAATTGGGAAGCTGGCAGCAGCCCGTGGCATACCTATCTGAGCGCCTGACGCCTACAGAACAAGGCTTACCGCCGTGCATGAGAGCAGTTGTGGCAGTAGCCACCCTACTGAACAAAGCAGACAAATTTACTTTTGGCCAAGACACTGTTTGTGTGACTCCGCATGCAGTCCCAGCACTGCTTGACATGAAGGGTACCTATTTCCTCTCCCAAGCGAAGATGAGGAAGTGTCAGATGTTATTGTTGCACCCACGTTTGAAGTTCCAGGTCACCACCGCCCTCAACCCAGCTACCCTGTTGCCGGTAGGAGAAGGTGAGGAGCAGACGCACGACTGCATTGAAGTAATGGACGAAGTATATTCCAGCAGGCCTGATCTCAAAGACGAAGCAGACCCCCACTGGCTTTCATGGTTTGTGGATGGAAGCAGCTTTGTCGAGGCTGGGCAGCGAAAAGCAGGCTATGCAGTGGTAGCCCTGGACGACCAGGTGGTCGAAGCAAAGTCACTCCCGCCTGGAACATCGGCCCAGCTGGCAGAACTAACTGCGCTTACCAGAGCCCTGAGCCTGGCAAAGGGGCAGAAGATAAACATCTATACTGATTCTAAGTATGCATTCCTGACCTTACACGCCCATGGAGCCTTATGGAAAGAGAGAGGTTTGCTTACCTCCAGAGGAAGCCAGGTGGCCCACCCACAAGCTTTGTTGAACCTTCTGGATGCTGTATGGGAGCCTGAAGCGGTAGCGGTTATCCATTGTTATGGACACACAACTGGACCAGGGGAAGTGGCCAGAGGAAATCGATTGGCAGACAAAGTGGCCAAGGAAGCAGCCCGGGAACTGGCCCCAGCTCCAATCATTGGAGCACTGGTCCCAGAAGAAATTTTAAGCACCACTGACAAGCCAGCCTATACGAAGCAGGAAAGGGACACTGCAGATGCCCAGGAGCTGACATCGTCCAAAGAAGGATGGTACCTTACCCCTGATGACAGGATATGGATTCCAGAGTCTCTTTCGCGGCAAATAATTCAGAAGTACCATGATTCAACCCACATAGGACCCGATGCTACAACCAAGCAGCTGGAAAAATGCTTCTATATAGCCCACCTCTACCAACTGGCAGCCCAGATTTCCAGGAAATGCCTGCTGTGTCAAAAGAATAATCCCAGAGCCGGACCACTGGCTCCCCCAGGGATTCAGCACAGTGGAACGGCACCTATGGAAGATCTTGTCGTGGACTTTACTGAATTACCCCGTTGTGGACTGCACCGCTACCTGCTGGTAGCAGTGTGCACCTACACCGGATGGGTCGAAGCATGGCCCACAAAGACTGAAAAGGCATTTGAAGTAACCAGGTGCCTGCTTAGGGAAATCATCCCTCGCTATGGATTGCCAAGGTCCATAGGATCTGATAATGGACCAGCATTTGTTCATGCAGTCCTACAGGGGCTGGCAAAAGCGCTCCAGATCAACTGGAAGCTGCATACTGCTTATAGACCCCAGAGTTCTGGAAAAGTAGAGAGAATGAACAGAACTCTAAAGAATCAGCTGTCCAAGCTGACACAGGAAACCGGGTCTAATTGGGTGGCCATGTTGCCCTTGGCATTACTCAGGGTCCGCAGTCTTCCGTCAAAATGGACCCACTTGTCACCATTTGAAGTTCTGTTTGGGAGACCAGTCCCATATGTTAGAATGTTAAATCCGTATGTTAGCCAAGATGTGCAACTGAATAATTATGTACAGTCACTCTCCCGAGTTCTTTCTTATCTCAACAGGTGGACCCAGGCCCGCACCCCATGTGTGTTAACTGAACCGTTCCATCAGTTCGAGCCAGGTGACGAAGTGTGGGTGAAAGACTGGCAGCGAGCCCCCCTACAGCCCTGCTGGAGGGGACCATACACCGTGCTACTCTCTACTCCTACTGCTGTGAAGGTTGCCGGCATCACCCCGTGGGTCCACCATACTCGAGTGAAGAAAGCCATCTCGGATTGGACAGTAACTCCAGATCCAGAGAACTCCCTTCGGCTGACCATCTCCAGACGCCTGGCAGACGACCGCTCTGCTGATATCACACCGGAAGCTGATATCTCAACGCACAGCTGAAGAATTGGATGGGAAGGGCGCCCGCGGGCAGCGTCCCCAACTCCGTGCCGGGACTAATCCAGGAAGTTCACCAGGACATTTAATATTTCCATAAGGACTTTCTCTTTTCTTTTTGTTATCTGCTCTATGTCCCACAGCCCTGACCCCACTGAGCCATACCGCCCTTATTGGCCTGCTAGCCTCTGCTACGACTGGTTCGTCTTGCCGGTGGTAAGAGATGGCGTGCTCTTTGGCTATTGGAAACTGGGGATTGATGAGATAGCCGTATTGAAACACCCCACTGCCCCGTTGTGGCTCCTCTCCCACACCACTGTCCAGCAAGCGTGGATAGTGCTCATACGGGAAGTTGCAGAGACGCTCGAAATCTATCGAGTTCTGGACCGCTTTTGCTGTTGTGGGAGGGTAATCAACTGTTATCTGGGAGGTAGAGCATTGTACCAACCTCATTTGATAGACCAGGTCCTATTCTTAATCCAGGCGATAGATGGGACGGAACCTATCTTAATGCAAGTATTGCAGGGGTGGGAGCCTTAACCAGGTGTGCATTGAAATTGCTAAACAAGTGGTTCAATCCACCCATCAGGGTTAGCAGAAAAGTTGACCCACGTAGTGGGAGCATCAGCTCACCAGTGGACTCTCATCCTTGAGGCTCAACAGATAGTCGGGCACAAATATCAGTGAGCTCTTCAACAATGAGCACACCCCCTGAATATTGGTGGGAGGAACCCTGGAAATATTGGTTTTGGTGGATAGGGGTTATCTCAACCGCTCTTGTCATATGGATGTGTGCTTTCTTTTGCTGGCATGAGCGTCACAGGCTCTGCGGGAGACGACGGCCAGATCCTTCTATCCCCATGATGATCCTCATAGTATATCTTATGTTGGCTATTGTAGGGGGAGAGGCAAGGACTGGCAAGCAAGGCCAAGGGGGAACAGGTTTGTTAAACAAGACATCCAGGGGAGAAGATTACCATAAGATGTGGGAAGACAATGTTTATATCAAGGATATGTTTAAGTTCGCTACTATGTTACAACTCTCCGATTGTTGGCTGTGTATGCATATACCACCTTATGCGCAACGGCCAGGTTTGATGCTACACGGAATTCCCATTGATACCATCTTTAGCATAGAAAATACGTTGAACCCCGAGGAAGCTCAATGGCCACCTGTAAAAATAGCCCTGTCCGAGCCAGCCTTTATTTGTTTGAATTTTTCTGAAGGGTCAAATCCAAGAGGGATTTACCCCAATTGCCATTATGTCTTAAATTTTGTATTCAATAGGACCTGTACCGCCTTCTTTCCTTATGGTAATACCTCCCGGTGTTATCAATCTGATACTAGCTCCAAATTACTGACAGACATGCACCACCTCCACGAAAGCTCTAGATCCAACTCTTCCGTTATAGCCCTGTTAAACTTCACTGAGGAGCAATGGCATATGAGCCTCCTGTTTTCGCAAGCCTTCCAGTGGTCAGAGCAACGCCGAAACACCAGTCGCCTTCTTCCGAAGGAACTATGGTTGATTTGTGGCGATGCAGCATTCAAAACTGTTCCCCGAGACCTTACTGGAGTCTGTACCTTGGGAATGGTGATCCCCCTTTTATATAAGGTGGAAAAGCTACCAACATCTCTCAGGCTGCGTAACCGCAGGGCAGTTAATACACCTCTTAACCACTATATTGGGACCCAGATATCACGAGCCCTGCTACCTTCTTTAGGGGCAGCCATGAATTATAGAGATCTCCATCTGCTGGCCAATTGGACAGAAGGATTATTCAATGATACCATAAAAGCATTGAAGGAGCTCAATCGAGAGGTGACTGCTATGAGGGAGGTTGTCCTACAGAATCGCTATGCTTTGGATGTGATGTTGGCCTCAAAGGGTGGGGTTTGTGCCCTGGTTCATTCTCATTGTTGTATGTTCATCCCAGATAATAATGTCAGTATTTCAGCCACCATCAACCACATGGAAACAATGATAGCTGAAAACCCGCTGAAAGCCACAGGGAGTGATGCATGGGGTTGGTTGTATTCCTGGCTCCCTGATGGCAGTTGGCTCAGGAATGTTATAGTATTATTAGCAGGACCGCTATTAATCCTTTTGCTTCTTTGCCTCTGTATCCCCTGCTTATTGCAATGCTTGCAGCAAATGATGCAAAGACTCCTGTCACGGAAGCTAGGACCCACAGTCATCGCTGTGATGAGGGAGTATAGGCCCATACCCCAGAACGAACCTAAGTATTAGGTTGTTCAGAAGAAGAGGAGGGAGTGAAGGGAGAGGGGAACGGTTAATCATTAATATTATCTACACATAGTAAATTCCGGCACTCTGCTAGGATGGTTACACAAGCTCAAACTCAAAAATGCAGTTATTTGCAAAGTCTAAATCAGACAGGTCAGGAGGCCGTTTCCTGTCTAACCAGCTATCTGAAACTGCTGATGTTAGCTACAGGTCAGAAGGTCGTTCCCTGCCTAGCCAAAAAACTGCTGTCAACTAAAAACCACTAGCAAGATGTTTCCTGCTTTGCTTCTGCTTTAAGTAATGCAAGATAAGAAGATACGAAGGGAATGCTTAGCTAGCAAAAGAAGACACGTGTACAAGGAGGTGGGAGGGGGTGCTTACTGAGCAGAGAAAATGCTTAACCAGCAGAAGAAGTGCTTAGCTAGCAGCCTTAGCCAGCAAATATAGATGTGCCATATAAGGAATAAGTTGGAAACTTGCCAGCTGATTGGGGAAGTTTTGGGGGGAGGTCTGGGAGGTGGGTAAATACTCTAAAGTATAAGAAGGCTTGCAGATGCGTATTGCTTTACAGTCAGATTTCAGAAACTATATTCTGCTGACTGTCTCTGTGCACAGATTTGCAATAAAACTCTTTTCTCCAGAGAAGAATCTCTCCTAGTGCTTTTTGCTCTCTCTCTTCGGTTCTGGGGACGCGGGCTATCGATTCCCTGCCAGAGGGGAGGCTCAGGCTACAGCTGGATCCAACTTTTAAATCAAAACTTTATTGTGTCCTTCCTTTGTCCTTTTTTGGCTATCCAACATTAAGCGATCATGTAGACAACTCCCCCATTTACACATGTTCTATATGTGCACGACCGCACATATGTGCCAAACCTGGAAGTAACCCCAAAAGTGACAAAAATGTCACCAAAAAGGGGTGAGGTGTGGAGGGAGCAGAACAACGTGTTTGCAGGTTTTTTCAATGGTGTTTCAAATTGATTACATTTAAACGCGAGGTGCCTAGGAACATAGTCCCAGTGTAAATAGGGGCTGCCTGCATTAATAAGGAAAAAATTGCATTTTAGCTATTTGGTATTTAAATTACTTTTTTTAAAAGACCCATAAATAATTGTTTTTTTAACCAAAGCAGTTTGGTTCCATTCTTGAATAATGATTGTTATGTATTTAGGTCTCACCGTGCTATCCTAACTGCTTACTACTGTGGAATAATTGACCTTAATGGGACTTACCATAATTCTGAATAAATATACTTAGACTCACACTGCAAAACTACAGTCCTATAAACATGTATAATATAAGAGTAAGTTCCACTGTATAAGATTAGGAAAATACCATAACTGCCTTGTTGTTAATGTTGAAAACTGGCCCCCTCGGGTAAGGCTGACTCCTCTTCCCAGGCTTGTCGGGGCTGTCTCCGGTGACCTACCCTGGCTGGCAGCCCGGCAGCCCAGGGAGATCTTGATAGGCGACACCTCCCTGATGAAAGGTGCACACCCCCTTCCCCCTTGCATAGCAGCAGGAGAAAGAAAACAATCAGAAAGTATTCTATTTCATCTCCACTTTATTCCTGACTGTGCACTGTACAAAAAGCATGTCTGCTCACTCAGATTCCACCAAGCGACTGCATCAGACTTCCCTGACACAAACAACAGGAAGGTCTCATATTACACAAAGAACAAATCTCTGAGAATTGCCTGGAACATCCTGTCCCACGGTTAGACCCATCATGTGATGTAAACATCGAACTGCTTGTTCGCAGCTGCGTAGTACTAATATCCCAACAGTTAATACAACTCTTGTTACAAAAGCGCTATTATTTTGAAGCCATTTTGACAGTCTGGGTGTTCAGCTGATGCTCTTCAATAGCACATTTCTGCAGAGAAAGCTCAGGGTTGGCAATTTGTGCAAACTGCTTTATAATAATGCTCTTTTTACATTGGTAAGTCGCAGAATACTTTCTTATCTGCACTAATTTTGTTACAAATAACACAATTAAGGGGGAAATTAAGGTACATGTGACTAATGAGTATGTACTATATAACACAGTACTTAATATGAACCAGGTAAAGATGAGTTACAGATAGGTAGCCGTGTTGGTCTGCCATAGTCAAAACAAAACAAAATTTAAAAAATTCCTTCCAGTAGCACCTTAAAGACCAACTAAGTTAGTTCTTGGTATGAGCTTTCGTGTGCATGCACACTTCTTCAGATACACTGAAACAGAAGTTGCCAGATCCTTCTATATAGTGTATCTGAAGAAGTGTGCATGCACACGAAAGCTCATACCAATAACTAACTTAGTTGGTCTTTAAGGTGCTACTGGCAGGTAAAGATGAGTTTGGGAAAGGAGTGTCTGGGCATGGAATATTGGTGCTATGTGCTATAGTTTATCTTTAAGTTGCACTGCCATTGTTCTTTTTAGCATCATATTTTGTTTGGGAAGAACTGTTCTTGCTCATCTTGTAATTAGCTCAGGTTTTCAGAATTTTATTGAAGTGGGAAAACTATTTTCAGCTTAAAACAGCCAAGGGAGGCTTGGAATCATGGAAACTTCCTGCCAATCCTCCCTGCCTTTGTAACCTTTGTAGAAGGAAACTACAATTGTCAAAACATCCCAGTTGCAATGGGATTAAATATAATAAAATAATAATGACATTAAAAGAATCAGATTCAAGCACAATAAAAGCAATCCGTTTTGAGATTAAAATTCTTTCAAAGGCTCTTTATGCCTGGCTTGTGAGGGTTTGGTGAGAGATTTGCCTGATGCTGAAAAAATAATAAGGTAGGTATCCTTCTCAATGAAGATCATTCCAGAAAAGGAGCACCACCACCAAGAGGACCTTCTACGTATTCCACTTGCAGTACAGGATTCATCTGGCACAAAAGTATTTAAGCTCAGCACTAGCACTTTGAACTGCGCCTGGGAATGAATTGGAAGCTATTTTAGCTGTTTAAGGATTGGGAAGATATGCTCCCAATTCCCAGTTCCAAGTAGCAGCTGTGTTTCCAAGAACACTGGCGACCATGCCTAGGCTACCTCTGTACAAAGAGAATTGTAGATGGCGCACCAGCATAAGCTGATAGAACGCTTTCCATGCCACTGCCTCTAGAGACCATTTGGATGTCAAGTGACGAAGCTGGATCAGTGAGTGCAGCAAACTTCAATGGGAGTGTGATCTCATTCCAAAGTGGTTGAACAGCATAATCTAAAGCAGGGAAACCACTGGCCAACAGCAGCTTCATCTTGTTTATATTGACCTTAATTTGATTGGTGCTCATCCAGCCCAGTATAGATTCCAACATTTACACTGAATCAGATGGAAAGTAAAAATGAGGTGTTGGTTAATTTTATCTATTAAGGGACCACTGGTCCATGTATGCTGACCATGTCCTCTACCATATTGTAAGGTTTGAAAGAAGACTGTAAGCGAATTCAACTTAATGCTATTAAAGCATTCCCATGCAGTGTTCCTGATCCTGGGGAGGTTAGTGAATGCCCACATAAGGCTATAGAGGTGGATGTCATCAGTATATAGCACTCAGCTCATAATACTTTTGGAGTGAACTATCTGAGTTCAGTATTGCTAATTATCCCTGTCTGAACCCTGGCAGCATCACTAGCTGTAATTTTTTCTATAGGCAGACAATTAAGTCAATAGCTCAGTTTCACCCGGTTTTCTTAACTACTTATTGACCATACCTCTGACTGTGTTGAGACTTGAGCAGCAAACTTGTTTGAATCTATATGTAATCATAGCTATTTGTTAGAATATTCATTAGTGGCATAGATTAATTGCAACTTTGATTCAGTGGTCAAAATCCAGACAAAGCAACATAGGCTTAATGCTTTGAGATACATTCATTGATTGTCTCTTGAGCCAAGAAAACCTGTGTTTAAAGTCTGATTCTTTATTTTTCTCTCCTTTCCTTTATCTCATAAAGCTGTTTACCATTCCTACCCTTAAATCAATCTGCTTTAGTTTGTTTGCTGAGGTAATGAATGATCAATAGCTAATAACTCTGTCACTGAAGCTGCTGCTAGAACTAACAGTCTTGTTAAAAATATCATCTAAATTCAAAGCTGTATTTTTCTTACTTAGATATACAGAAAAATATTGCAGGATAGCCATGAAACAAAATAGTAAAGAAGAAGAAAATTATTTAATTAAACATAGTGAGTACCATTTAATATCTTGTTGATTTTTTAATGTAGGCACATTTTATTTAATTACGTTTATTTCATGGGGTACATTCTGAGTACCATTTAGTATCATGCTGAATTTATTTTAAAATAACTTTTCATTGGCATTTTAATACTAAAATTGCACTTATGTGTATGGGTGGTTATGATCCACATACGTTCTACTTGCAATACCATCCTCCACTCCTATGGCAGGCCCCTCCCCTACTTCCTGCAAGCTAAGAAAAATAAAGCCTTATACAGAATTTTTGTTCCCACTAACAAAATCTACCTCATCAAATGTAGAGACTATTCCTTCCATTGCCTCATCTTGCAGTAATACTTGTTCATCCATGCATGTAGCCCTGCAAGTGGTAATTTTTCTTCTACTCACAGCCCTTTAGAGGTTTTAGCAGAGTGTTTTCCTCTTGGTGTTAGAAATAGGAGGGAATATAGCAGTAAGGTTTATTATTATTATTTTACACAAAATCTATTGGGCAGAGTATACAAGCTATTAGGTTTCACTGCCTTTGTTTTTCCTTTTCAGAAACTGGCTGCTCATATTGATGCTTCTTTATTTTTCCTCAATCAAAACTCTTTATAGAATTGAACTGGAGTAAGATTATGATCTTGGAGTGATAGTAGAGCTATAAATGATGAGTCTGTTGGATAGAAAGACTCCGGTATAATAACAGCTCAGGGAATGATTTATCAAGAAATATGTAATTCACTTTCCCCCCTCAGCATGGATTCCCAACTTAATGATTCTTTGCTGAAATAGCCTTATTTCGATGGCGATTCCATTAGAAGGACAGCAATTTCATATTTTTTAACTCACCTTTGTATTAGTTTAGGAGAATGAAGTGTTTTAAATTAAGCAGGTAGAATTGGAATGATTTCCATCCAGACTGCTTTCAGGTTATGTAAATGGTTTGATACTTGAAATGATTTACCGTTGTATTTGCACTTTACAAATCCTACTGGATTGCCATAATACCTGCTTATAAAGAAAGCCAATAGAAGGTAAAGTATGTTAGCAAAAGAGTAATGAAAAATAATGTATTTTGCTATGTGTGGTAATTCCATTAAAAGAGCAAGGAAAATAATCATCACAAGCTTTTTCTACAACTGCCATTTTGAACAGATAGAATTTTACAGTCTGAAATACTATTGTGAAATTCAAATAGAGATGTGCCTAACATTTTCACCAGCTCTTTTCCCACCATTTGTGGGATAGTTGGGTATGAACTGAAGCTGAGAGAGAGAGAGAGAGAGAGAGAGAGAGAGAGAGAGAGAGCGCAATAGGGGGAAAAGAGTTTTCTCCAAAATCTTTGACAAATGCAACCAATAAGGGCTTCATGCTTATCTAGACAAATTTCCCTCTCCGTTTCCTCTCCTTTTAACCTCTAAGAAGCCTAATTTGGCATTGAGCAGTCTATACTCTGATAAATGGTAAATAAAAGTAATACTACTCAGTGGCGTAGCGTGGGGGTGCAGGGGGGGCCGGCCGCACCGGGCGCAACATCTGGGGTTAGGGCAAATCCATGGGTTAGGGGGCGCAAAACCACAGGTTAGGGGGCGCAAATCCACGGGTTAGGGGGCGCAAATTACTTGCCTTGCCCCGGGTGCTGACAACCCACGCTACGCCACTGATACTACTTGCACAGGAGACAGAATTGAGAGAACCCATTAAACTCATACATTGGCCTTGGAGTGTCCATTTGACCTTAACAAGCCTAACCTAGCATGCAGAGTTAATGTGTAAACAACATGGTGTAAACTCACTGGAAGGAGGAAAGTGGAATTTGGCCTGCTCACGCTGCTTCCTATTTGACAACGCAGAACTCTAAACTAGTCTGAAGCCTAACCATGGGGTCAGGGGACAGGATAATGCTGTGTAGTTTAGTGATGCTTTCAAGGTTCAGAATGGATTGCAGACTCAAAAGTGAATTCCCGCACTCTAAACCAGATTGCAAACTGAGCCCACAGCACATCTGATGTTTTGGTGCAACCACCACCACCAACACACACACACACACACACACACACACACACACACACACACCAGTTCTCTCTTTTCTAAGTAATGAGTGACAGCACAAGATGAGCGACAGCTCAAGAATTACAGGGCAGTGTATGGAATTCAGAGGAAGAGGTGGCTAGGAGCATAGCTACAGGGGAATATTGGAAGACCGGGTAAGGACAGTACCTGCCAATACTTCCATTGGCAAATCACACCTTTCCCTCATCTTCTGTGGGAAACTGACTGTCCGGATTTCTGCCCTGTGGTTGAACTGTTTTACATTCAGCTCAGTCCTTTAATTCTGGTGTTAAAAATTCTGTTCACAGATGAAAATACTATGCTGCCTTTCTGCAAAATATTCAAGGTGATTTTTGTTCAGTTCTTTTTGATGGGGTTTTGGTAAAGGTAAAGGTGATATAGACAACTATGAATAAATAGCTTGCTCACTGCTCTTGAGATGTATCTCCACTCTACACCCATTAATTTATTTCTTAGAATGTAGGATTATCATTATTTTACTAGACTAATAAAGGGGACACCTTTTCATGAAAAGGTATACAGTGTAAATTCTCAGGAAAAAACAAAGTTTAGGTCTGAACTTTCCTGTATGCATTACAGTCAATGCATTACATACAAAACTCTTCCCGATTTTAGTAGAGTCAAGACTGTATCATGAAGCTTGAGGTTTTATTGCATATCACTGACTTTTATATCTTTGCTAAATCTTATGAGAGCAAATCCATTTTGTGATCATAGTTAATTACAGAAGCCTGCAGAACACCAGCTATTGCCATCTTTCCCCCTTGGCTCTCTGACTCAAAAAAATCTCCAATTCAAGAAAAAATGGTTTTGCCAATGAATCTGAGCAGAACTATAGCAGAGTCCTCCAGCCAGTTGGTTAATCAGAGAAAATGTTATTACTTTTTTCCCCAAGGAAGTCATTAATTTGAGCCTGGCAAGCTATCATTATAGCAATGTGAAATAACTGAGTTTCCCTTAGGAGATTTTTCTTAGATAAGGTGTGGAGTTTTCCATGAGCATATGTGAATTGTGTGTGGCTTTTTAATGTTATTAAAGGCAGTTTTATTAAAATATGAACCTTTTGACCTCCACATCAACATTTCCTACCAAAATAATACCTCATGGACAATGAAAATGATCTGAGCATCTCTTTGGTATTCCCTGCATACAATTCGTCATAATGTCAGATTGTGGTCCATACACTCCTTGTTCCATGAATAATTTATGATAATCATTCTGGACAGGTAGAATATCAGGACACTCATCTTGATTTGGCTTAATATTTGAGGCTAAGCTTGTTATGGGTCCAAATGGATTTAACCAACATTTAAAGCAACAGGCGATTTTCCTGGGGGAACTTTCATTTGGAGTTCATTTAGAAATCCAGGAAGCAACTAGCCCAATTTTTCAGATTTCATGCCACAATTATTTCTGTCCTGTAGACCAGTCATCTAGCTGCCTTGAGCACTTTCTGCCAAGGATACCCCAGGAAATTACTATATGAAACCAGACTGACAAATGAATGGAAATAAAAGGAACCGTGCAAGTGAAACCATTGCAACAGAACAAGGATTGAAAAATATTCAAGCCAGAATCTAGAGAAAGTTAAGAAATGTGAAACTGCTGGAACTGATGTATGCTTACCTTTTTCTGGATTGTCACTGCAGAGCTGAGGATCTAAAAATATATTGACCGAATATGGGAAACTGGATCAGATAATTCATTTAAAAAGTTTAAACAATAAAATGACTGCAGTCTTAATTACGAAGCAAGTATGGATTTCAAATCTATTCTGTGAGGGGTTTCACTTACCAAATGAAGTTTAAATAATATATATGATGGATTAGGTGATTATAATATTAATATAAAGAAAACATGTTTTCTCCCTCCTGGTAAGTTAGTAACATCATAAAATAGCCTCCTACTGTTAAATATGATCAGAAGGAAGTCATCAGTGTGTAAATGATCATTTGAGCTCTTGCCATTAATTCCATTAAGTCAAAGATACTAAAAAAAATATGAAATGAGTAATTATATTTTGACACTTTGGGCACAGTATTTGCTTCCAGCCACTTTTGCTTCATGGAGAAGAATTAATTAATAGTTGCAAAACAAAATGAGAGGAAACAAGTAGGCTGGTTTTCCCTGCATGCCTAGTCCACAATGACTACAGCAGCTACCATGGCAGGAAGAGAAGACGGGGTCTTTATCCCTTACTCCAAATTTCCTTCCTGCTGCTATGGCTAGGGGTGCGGTCATACCAGCAGTGACCACCACCAAGTAAGGGCAGGAAAGGACAGGAAGAACTGGAGCAAGGGCACCTGTTGCTCAGATTAAAACTTCAGAAGCATAACGTATTCTTCACTATTGAAAGCAAGCATTATGAACTGCCATAGTTTGTATTTCAAGCCAAGGAGTTATAAACTTCAGAAACATCATGAGTAGAAATGGGTTCAAGGAGAAAGAGCTGCATGCCACCTGGTTTCCCTGCTGCATCTACAACAGCACCATAAGGTTGGGTTGCATCATGGAGACAATCATCTTTTTCTGTTCAATATCCTGGAAACAACAGCATGTTATCGTGCAACGTGATTTCCAGGCATGTTCTAGTCCCCTTTGGAAATGATGGAGCGGCTTAAATCAGTGTTACTCTTTCAGTAATCTTTGAAAAGAAGAAGTAAGAGATAAAAAGTCATTGAGACACCTCTTGAGTTTTAGGTACTAAGTGCATCCACTACCCCAAATTCAAAAACTCAAATGACTTCTCTGCCCTTCTTCTGCTGGTACAGCTTCATTGGGAACAAAGATGTGGGAGTGGAACCTGTGAGCAACCCTAGTTGAGAGATAAAAAGAGCTAGAGATGAAAAGAAGGCAAGGTATATATAATTTCCCCCACTGTTTGGAGATGCCATCATCCAACAGACCCAGATAGAGGATATATAGTACACTTTCTTCCACTCACTACATTAGCTGCTTGTAGATCATCTCCAGTTCTCAGAGGTTCTTACCTTAAAAGGGAAGCAAGCTCCAACATTGCTTGGTTTTCTGTGTTTGTTGAACACTTTCCCTCCAAGCCTTCCCAAATTACAGAGGTTCTTAGAGGTTCTTACCTTAAAAGGGAAGCAAGCTCCAACATTGCTTGGTTTTCTGTGTTTGTTGAACACTTTCCCTCCAAGCCTTCCCAAATTACATCTTTTTCATTTATTGTTTAGTTGCACTGCATGCTTACATTTTATTTTCAGGCAGACTTTGTTTTTATTGGAGATGGTAAGCTGCTTTTTGGAGGTAGTTATTCAAAAGCAGGATATAATTTTTTTAAATAAATAACTTTGGAATGTCTCTCTCGCTATACTAGCAATGTTTTCATGTAGGGAAATCACACTGTTATTGTGGATGAATGAATCCTATTAGTTTTAATCTGGAAATATCATTGTTAATTAAATTTCTAGCCTACCTTTCATCGATTAACAATCCCAGGGCGGATTAAAATCATAAAACATTATGTCTCAATTCATATAACCAACAGAACCAGATACAAATATCAGAAATAAAATAACTCTTATCCATCAGATTACTTACAATACCTACATGGGACATTGGAAATGCAATCCATTTGATTTATTACCAATATTTTTTGCTAGACTGGGGCAAAATTCAGAGCTCTTAGTTTTTATAGACCAGGACATGATCTGAAGGTTAAAAAAAGTCTGCGTCAAGTCAACACCTGGATGGGAGATTGCCTTGGGAGACTTTTGTGTGTAGCCTTGAGTTATATTGTTGAAGAAATGGTTAATTTTGAATAGCAATAAATGCAACACACAAATCTGTATATTGGTATACAGAAAGGAACACATGTGAAAAAGTTTGAAATTGCATTTTCCTGAATTTGAAGGGTGGGGTAGATAATTTGCCAACCCCCCTTTTTGTTCTAAGCACTCATTGGAAGCTAGAAAAGGAAGTTATATAAGCAACTCTGACTAATCTGCTCTTGTTCCGTATTTGAATAGCCTTTATAAGTGTAACAACCTGTAACAAAAGAATTAAAGATCCGAGATTCATCATTTAAATGATGAAATTTTTCCACCACTGCAAGTCCCTTTAAACTACAGTAAGCAGCCCAAACCTTAAGAAACAAAAAACCCTCATCTCTTGCTATATATCAAGGGTGAAAAAGCTTTGTTATTGTGCAGACTGCACATAGTTAGAGTTCCACAATTTCCATCAACTGATGGCTGTCACTGCATCTTCCCCATTGCTGAATGCTTGTATTGGAAGGATACAGTTGGCTTTGGAGACAAACACTGCTGGCCACAATAATATTTTATCTTAATTTAAACCTTAATCCATTTAAATAGTATCTGTACTGTAATAGTAGTATTAAATCACAGAAATGGGAATAGTGTTAACAGCGGGACATTATCTTTTATTGAGGGCAAGCAGCAGGGTTGCTGTTAATGAGGACATCATCAATTTATCAGTTAAAGGTCAGTCTAAAAGAGGTCCTGCCCTCCCCACTTTTTTCCCTTTTTCTGCACTGTACAATGGCTGTCTGCACCCAGAATCATTTTTATCAATCATCTGGTCTGGTGACAGCAGACATCTTAATGCAATGTCTGCATTAATGTTTTCCAGAAGTACAGTGTCTCAGGCACAGTTCAGAGCTGCTGAATTGGAAAACATTCCCTCCCCCTCACTATTAACAATTACTGAGTTCATCAATTATTTCTGGCCACCTTTTTATTTTATTTTAAATGTTACATTTCAATATATTTTAGTCTCTCTCTCTCTCCATTTCTTGGTAGCCTTTAAATGTTACTAGCAAGGGGGGCAGTGTGTGGAGAAGCTACCCTTTAGCCATGGGATATTTTCTGAGTTAATCGTTTATTAAAATAATAATACTCAAGCTATCAGACTACAAAAATTCTGCCACCTAATATGATAGTAGAAGAAAGGTTTAAGAAAGAACAAAAAATAAAATACAAATAAAAGTGAAAAGGGACACATTGAAAACTACTTTCATTATCAAGTGTAAAGATTAGGACAACTATAAACATTTAATCTTATTAGAAGACGGTCCCCGTCCCCCCCCCCCCGGTAAGTATGTTGTTCTTACAAAAGAACGTGTATTGGGGCAGAAGATCAGGAAATGCCCCAAACACAACAGATCTGGGTAACCATATTTTGAAGTGAAGTAATGAGTGTAACTAGGTTGGCAGGAGCAGGGACGAAAGCACAAAGTGCAAGTAGATAAATAGGTACCGTTCTGGCGGGAAGGTAAATGGCGTTTCCGTGCGCTGCTCTGGTTCGCCAGAAGCGGCTTAGTCATGCTGACCACATGACCCAGAAGCTGTACGCTGGCTCCCTTGGACAGTAAAGCAAGATGAGCACCGCAACCCCAGAGTCGTCCGCAACTGGACCTAATGGTCAGGGGTCCCTTTACCTTTACCTAATGAGTATAACTACCTAAAAAGCTCTAACCCACCCCAGTAGGACTACTTAGGAAGGAGTCTACAGTTATGTAATTTAGTGTTTCCCTAAATCCCACCCCCCAAGGACCACCTGACAATTGCTGAGGGTCATGGTAGACCACTTAATGATTTTCCTGCTTGCTGTAGCAACTGTAATGTACTGTGCCAGGAAGCAGTCCTATGCATAACAAGCTGGTGTAAAACACACCAGTATAAATTATGCCAGCATAGGTTAGACTAGTCCCAAATCCTGCTCAGAAGTAAGACTTTGCTGCTGCTCTGCCCAAATCTGGCAGAGGGAAAAGAAGCCTTTAAAACAGTGTTCTAAATTAGCCCTGGCTCAACTAATTGAACCCCAGCTGAGAAAGTTACACTGGCATATCTGTGATTGGAGACTTAATGCCAACTGAGCCTCACTAAGCCAGGAATCGGCCAGCTGAGCCAGAGATCTGCTGTATCCTAAGCTGTCCGTCCTGCCAGATCTTGCAAGAGGATTGCCCCCTTTGATGCTGCATGGTTTTAAATTTTAAATTGTATTTTATTGCTTCTTAATATTGTATCATGTATAAGAAATATTTATACTTCTTGTATTGTATTGCAGTTTTCATTCCATAGAATTCAAATTGCAATACATTAAAATACAATACAAGAAATAAAAGAAGCAATTAAAATACAATTAACCCAATATTAATTAAACCTGTCTAATGCAGACAGGCCACAGGCCACGTGACTTGACATTCATGGGCCACTAGTCGTCCATGGACCATAGTCTGGGAACTCCTGATCTAACTACGTTACCCATTGTTTACTCAGAAGCAAGCTCTGCTATGTTTGGTGAAATCTACTCTCAGGAAAATGCGCACAAGATAGCACTCTGCTCTTTTAGACTTCTCACCTCTAAAAGCCCTTGATATTGTTCCCGGCACTCCTGGCTCATCTCTGCTTACAGTATGATTGTTATTTATACATTGCCGTAAAACGGCATGATGCTCCATAGACAGAAGATAAGGCAAGGTTCAGGCCACAAGGAGCTTGCAACTTAATTTAATATTCCCCTAAAGTTCAAATCAAGGTTGCTGTTTGGCAAAGCTTTTAGAACATCTTTGGAAGCCAGTCAGGTTGATCTGCAGTCGCATTATGCGCATATTAATTAAAGTTCAAATGCTTGCCTTTTTGTGCTCCAGGCTGAGAGTGGTAAGTCAATATTTTGCTATCACCACAGCACAGTCTCTGCAGCAGTGAAGTTCTGATTTTAATATTGATTTTTCCATTGTACAGGAATTAACATGTGTCTCGCTTCCTGAATCACAGATCTTATATCCTGTGTGTACCTTAAAGGAGAAGTCTGGAATAGCAATGAATAGTTCATCATTTTAACTGTTTGTAACAATTGACACAAGCTAAGCTGAAGCACAGTAGAGAATCCATGCCTGCCCTAAAAATACCATGGAGTCACGTTCACTCCAATAGTAATTGACATGACTGCCAATGAGACTTGGGAAGTCCAGGAACTGGACTGATGTCAAGGCACAAAATGAATACAAAGAAGCAAAACAGAGTGTGTGAGTGGACAATTATGTGTTGCTTAATCAAGACTTCAGATGGACTCAAACCTGCCAGCTGGTAGATTATCAGATTCAACAAGTGCTTACTAGCATTTAAGTGTTCGAACCCCACTTGCGCAAGATGTGTGCCTCTGCAAACTACTCTCTCTGGAATAAACTCTTCTAGAATATGAATGCCTGAGAATAATTAGTTCAAATGTGTTAAGGGACCTATTTTCTACTCTGACACCCACTCTATTCTGCCAGAAGAAAGGCAGCTAGCTGTTTGTCAGGTAGAACTGGTCCAGAAAGTAGCAAGTTTGCCAAAATACACAGCAAATACACAGCAAAATGATTGCAGCAGGAATAACCTTTAATCAAAGCCTGGATACTAGAGTACCCTCGTAGAGTGCCTCATAAGTAGACCAAGATGAGACCAGTCCACCACCCCAAAAAATGTTCTTATTGAGAAAACAACAACAGTCTCATGGCACCTGAATGATGAACACATTTATTATGGCATAAGCTTTTGTGGACTGCAAAGCACACTTAGCACATGAAATATGATTATTTTTTTAAAGTGCTAATACAATCCAAAAGTTACGACATTGAACCTATTGGTGTACTGTTATTCACTGGTTTAAAATTCCTTTGTTCAAGGATGGCCACATTAAGGTCAGTTACAGGCTAATGTTAGTAAGTGAATTACCACCCTCTTTGCTATTCTGCATTATCCGTGGGGAAGCAGGAATCACAGCCTACCCCTGTGAGTGAGGCACATGCACCATCTCTGACTAGTCAGTATTCATGGGAACCAAGGTACAGTGGTACCTTGGGTTAAGCACTTAATTCGTTCCGGAGGTCCGTTCTTAACCTGAAACTGTTCTTAACCTGAAGCACCACTTTAGCTAATGGGGCCTCCTGCTGCTGCCGCGCCGCCGGAGCACGATTACTGTTCTCATCCTGAAGCAAAGTTCTTAGCCTGAAGCATTATTTCTGGGTTAGTGGAGTCTGTAACCTGAAGCATATGTAATCTGAAGCATATGTAACCCGAGGTACCACTGTATATTGGTTAGGGTTGCTAGTCCTGGTTGGCTACTGGGCTGGATTTTCTTCTCATAGGTGTTAGAAGGACTACCTTGGTGCTTGCATTAAGTGCATTAATATGGTCAGTTCTTCAGAGAGTGGCTCAGAGAGTTTCCCCCTCCCTCCTTCAGCTTCTCTTTAGATTGACCTGGAAGAGATTGCTGGGTGAAAGAGTTAAGGCAGGGCAGGCAATGTTGATACCCTTCAGATGTTGGACCACACCTCCCATGATCTCTGGTGGTTGGGCAAACTGACTGGGGTTGATGGGAGTTGTGGTCCAACAATCTCTGCACAGCACCATGTTGGCTACATGTGGTTTACGGCCTAATGTTAATGGGATTAATGAACTTTGGGTTTTCCTCTGGCCTCTCTTGAACCATATTTAAAGAACAACATTAAAAACAACACCATTTAAGAATCTTGATTAAGGACAAAGTGGAACTTCTGAGATAATTTTTACTCATATATGTCCACTTGAGTAGGAACTGGTCCTATTAGAGATGCCACATAATACTTGTTCCATACTTGTAAGAAATAAATCTTTTACTAACACCAGTTCCGTTCTCTTTTTGGTGGCTGCTAAAACATGTTTGAATTTGCAAACATATTCATATATATAGAAGTTGTCATGTCTTTTAATCTGGCTTTAGCTTATTGTTGATTTTAATTCTTTTTTGAATGTTTTAAATGCTTGTTTTTAACTTATAATTTTATTGTTTTATTCTTTTTGGAAACTGCTTTGAGGTGTTACTGCAAGCAAGTGCTATATAAATGTTGTGAAACAAACAAACAAACTGATTGATTAAAGGCCCACACATGTTTAAAAATGAACATCAAAATGTGGCAGCAGAGCTGCCATAGTCATTATCTTATGTAAATATCAATTTGTACAGTCCCATATGCCCCACCCACAATATAGAGCAAATTGATTGTTTAGAAAGAATAACACTGAACAATGGACAAAAGCACTCAACACACTTCAGAAGGATATTATAGATTTCAGAAATGATTATTCTCTTCAGCATGTTCAAAAAGTATTATCTGAGGCACATTTTCAGAATCAAAAGTGGAATAGGGTTGATCTGTGAAATAATTTTGATTTATCGCCAATAGAGTGTGAGAGATTGCTACCATCTAAGCAGTGATGAGAAACCTCTCAAAACCATTCTTGTAATAGCATCTGAGCTATTAGTAATAAAATAGAGGTGCCTCAACTGTGTGAAGTAGGAGGTTCACAGTAATGAAACTTCACTGGCTATTCCCAAAAAAGGAGGTAGTCAGAGGTTGTTAAATAAAAGGTGTGACTTAGCATTCCCAAAATGTGTTTCTAAAAAGTGTCTCCAAACAACCCTCAAATAAAGACTCAGAGGCAAATCAGTATTTAATTTAATTTAATTTAATTCAACAAGATTTCATAGAATCATAGAGTTGGAATAGACCACAAGGGCCATCGAGTCCAACCCCCTGCCAAGCAGGAAACACCATCAGAGCACTCCTGACATATGGTTGTCAAACCTCTGCTTAAAGACCTCCAAAGAAGGAGACTCCACCACACTCCATGGCAGCAAATTCCACTGTCGAACAGCTCTTACTGTCAGGAAGTTCTTCCTAATGTTTAGGTGGAATCTTCTTTCTTGTAGTTTGGATCCATTGCTCCATGTCCGCTTCTCTGGAGCATCAGAAAACAACCTTTCTCCCTCCTCTATATGACATCCTTTTATATATTTGAACATGGCTATCATATCACCCCTTAACCTCCTCTTCTCCAGGCTAAACATGCCCAGCTCCCTTAGCCGTTCCTCATAAGGCATCGTTTCCAGGCCTTTGACCATTTATATACCACTTGATTGTGAAAAAGAAGTAGTTTACAAAAACATTGCAATTTTCAATAAAAATAGTTAAAAGCAGGTATTCAAAGTATTATGTATGCTCAGACAAATCCTTCAAAGAAGTAGTAGGCTGTTTCAGACAGATTCCTGGTTGCTGATGTGTAAAAAGGTAAAAGGTAAAGGACCCCTGGATGGTTAAGTCAAAGGTGACTATGGGGTTTCAGCGCTCAACTCACTTTCAGGCCAAGGGAGCCAGCTTTTGTCCACAGACAGTTTTCTGGGTCATGTGGTCCACATGACTATACCACTTCTGGCTCAACAGAACACTGTGACGGTAACCAGAGCACACGGAAATGCCATTTACCTTCCTGCCGCAGCAGTGCCTATTTATCTACTCGCACTGGCATGCTTTTGAACTGCTAGGTTGGCAGGAGCTGGGACAGAGCAACGGGAGCTCACCCTGTTGCAGGGATTTAAACTGCCAACCTTCTGAGTGGCAGGCCCAAGCGGCTCAGTGGTTTAGACCACAGCGCCACCCACTGTGTTGTAAAAAAGCAACCTAAGTCAAAGCAGGAACCTCCCAAAGCACCCATGGGAGTGGTGGGATGGATAGCATCATTGTGATTGACAGGTGTAGCTTGTAATAAGAGTGAATGATTTCACAAAGGCTGTTGAATCCCAGTGCTTTGGGGATGGGATGTTCATAGAAATAATAATATTCCTTGGTCTTTTGCAAGTTGCTTCTCCAGAACAGCATGTTATAGAAAGAGTTCTGGAGAGCACCAATTCTGATGAACTCCCTGTCCAATCATATTTTCTGTCATTCTCTTTTATTGTCACTCTTTTCCATTTAGTGTTTTATTTCCAGTCATTCATTATCTAGTAATCCTTCTTTTCATCCTGTTTGATTTTGTTTTCTTGCCGCTCTTTCATTTTGTCTTAATTTAGAGTTCAGTGTTAGCTCCTTCCCTTTAGAAATCATTTCAGGTCTGAGAGATGTGCATGAGAGACTTTTAAAATTAATTTGAGAGAGTGTTTTAAATTTATTTTTTACTTAGCATTGTAAATTATTATAGCTTGGTGTATGTGCTGAGTATTTTTGTTTCACTTCTCATCAATCTATTGTCATCAGCCTCATCAGTCTATTACAGTGGTACCTCTGGTTATGTACTTAATTCATTTCAGAGGTCCGTTCTTAACCTGAAACTGTTCTTAACCTGAAGCACCACCTTAGCTAATGGGGCCTCCCACTGCTGCCGCGCTGCCGCCACATGATTCCTGTTCTCATCCTGAAGCAAAGTTCTTAACCCGAGGTACTATTTCTGGGTTAGGGGAGTCTGTAACCTGAAGCGTATGTAACCCGAGGTACCACTGTATTACCAGTGCTATTTTTCTAGAAAAAGAGGTGCTACAACTCCCTTGTTCTCTTAGAATGGCAATGGCGCCCACCTGAGAGGTGCTGGAACTGAGTTCTGGTGAGTTCCACCTGGAAAAAAAGCCCTGATTATTACTATTCTTATTGTCACTGCACACCTGCTGTGTGCCCATTTCTCAGATGCACTAGGCAAGTTTTTGTTACTGGACTGCACACACACTATTGTCTGTAATGGGTTGCAATAGTGATTGTGTGTGTGCCTCAGTGCTCACTAAACAGCAAAGCAGCATGTAATGATACAGTCACACTCCTACCCAGTCTTGAATTGTAGGCACATAAATCATGAAGCACATACGTGGTTCTGGCAGCAAATCGCTGGAGGGAGAGCATATGGATTTGGGAGTGGCAGAGGTGGTGTCAGCACCAGTAGCACTGAATCTCCACGGGCAAATTTGTTTCAACCAGAATTATCCTCAAGCTCATCAAGATTTTGACAAAATGGAATCACATAATACTTCTGTGTTGTTTGCAGAATTCAGCACTGTAGGATTTTGAAGAGAGGTTATTGACAATGTGTTGAACAGGAAATACTATATTTGAAAGTTTTTAATAATAATGATGATGATGATGATGATGATTTATACCCTGCCCTCCCCTGCCAAAACCGGGCTCAGAGTGGGGGGGGGGGTAATCAAGAAATGCTAGGATGTAACCTTCTTTCTTCTTAAGTTACTATGCTAAGAGAAGTCATGGTGATGTCTGCATTTATCATTTCTGTGCAAACTTATTCAATGCACAGATAAACAGTCACATTAAATTTGCTGTGAGCCTGACCTCCCTAGCGTCTGACAGTGCTCTCTTTATCAACAAAGACAAATGGAGGCACAGAATTTGTAGCGCGAGCCCTTCCGTTTCATCATTGTCAACCTCAAATAAAATAATTCATTGCAAATTGAGGGGCTGTTTTTTCCTAACATTAAGATGCCAGAAGCAGTGGGGGAAAGAGAATATAATTATTTTTAGACTGAATAATATGATATGCTTGCTAAGTTTTAACTTGTTAGAAAAACAGCTGTGAGTATTATGTTTATCTTAGTTTTATTGAAGTTTTGAAAGTATTAGGTAGTGGGCAGAGTCTTGAAATTGGATGAGGAACCAAGGTTCTTCACCATTTAACCTTAATGTTGATCTGTTACGATCTACCTGGATCCTTGATTTCACAGTGTCAATTAAAATTGGCCACAGATTGACCATAGGTAATAATTTTTCATGTGCTAAGCAGGAATTTCCCATTTACTTATGCAGTTCATAATGCAATTACTTGACTGGAAGACTCAAAATTAGAAAGTGCAGAGCTTTCGAGATCAAACAACAGCTTCAAATATGCACATGATGTGAACATCTATTAAGAGCAGCAGTTTGATACTTAGTTGCATAAAGGAGGTTTGATTAGGTCAAATTTGATATGAGGCAAATTAAATGAGGTCAGGCAGATTTCAAAGATACCTGCCTTCCATATTCTTGCAAAATAGAATTAGATTGCCATAAAATTGCTTGTGTCTTCTGTGTGATGACTAAACCCAAGAAGAATGATTTATGTAAGCAACTTTTCAAAGAATAAGATATGAAGAGTATGAAAAGATGAAAATCTGAAAGGTGCACACATTTTGCAAATATGAAGAAAGGTCAAATGAGTATGCATCAGATGGATGGTTCAATTGCTGTGGTAACCTCTAAATTTTATAAATTATGATTTAGAAACAGTATCATTAGAACATAATTTCTCTCATCTATCATCATCAAGCATATTCTGAAGATTTTTCCATGGTAAACCTAAAGACAGGGGCTATAAAATAGATTTCTGCAAGTTGCACATTTTGCATGTTCAGACCAACAGACCGCCGCCCCCCCCCCTCAAATAAAGGCACATTTGACTCAAATTTTAGTTCTGTTTTTTGGCAGAATTTAGGCCACAACTTTATTGATTACAGAAAAGTAAGTGGTTGCATAGGCTCTGGTTCGACTAGCTTCCTGCACCCTTGCAGGCAGCGCTGACCCAGGGCAGCAGCATAGGTCAGCCAAGGGTGAACACCTGGGAAGGTGAAAAGCCGGGAACAGACTCTGTTCACCACCCAGATGCTCGCATGGACTCAGGCATGGGCACAACCGCTTCACAGGGGTTGACCAAATCAGTTTAGTCCCTGGATTCCTTTAACGGAACACTCTTCACATAGGGATGGCGAGACCGTTATCCCATCCCTATCACCTGAAGCAGTGCCTATCTACAAGCTGGCGAAACCCAAATGGCAACAGCCAATCAGCCAAGTTGCAGAAATTCCTGCCGTGCCCCTGTTGCAACGACAGACGACACACGGCGGCATAGCAAGGTCAATCGCAAAATGCCCTAAAAATAGGGCTAGGTGGACGGGTGTTCCGAATGCACGAGCCGAAAGAGGAAAGTCTGGGTCACGTGCATGGGTATATATAAGTCCCTCGATCTGTTTGTACTGCGCCCCATTGGCCAGATTAAACCCAACATTGAGGGACGTACCAATCGGGTGTTGTGGCTGTCCAATTTACCCACCTCTAGAAAAAGAGGTGTTGCAACTCCCTTATTCTCTTAGAATGGCAATGGTGCCCACCTGAGAGGTGCTGGAACTGAGTTCTGGTGAGTTCCACCTGGAAAAAAAAGCCCTGATTATTACTATTCTTATTGTCACTGCACACCTGCTGTGTGCCCATTTCTCAGATGCACAGGAGACCAACACAGGAGGTCAGTCTCCAGGTCTCACTGCAACACGTGCCCGCTTTTAGGGAGGACATGATATTCCAGAAGCTGTTTTTATATACAAAGTGATATAAAAAGTCTATCCACTTCTATTTTTCAAAGCATGCTAGAGAGAAAACACATGATAAAACTACATGCATAATTCAGGTACTCCTTGTGTTGTAAAAACCGTAAGAGTTGAAAGGAACCCAGTGCTTTATCTAGCCCAAACCTGTATAATATACACCGCCATAAAGCTGAAGTCACTCATGGTAATGACTAACCCTTTCAGAAGCATCTGGAAAGACAACTCCATTATCTTTCTGGGCAACCAGTTCTATTATTGAAGGCAATTCACCCATGAAGAATATACTGTGGCATCAAATATTAGTTTTCATTTTACAGGCATATTCTGTTTGCACAAGCCATAGTTTGCCAGTTTGGATTTAACAGCAAACTACAGATTGCTCAAGCCAAGCAATGCAATTTGAGAATGGGAGGAAGGAGCAAAGAGAGAGAGGAAGAGCACCCGAGCTTGAAAAATAGAAGGGGGACAGTCAAAACTACTTTGGGGTGTTGTTGTTGTGGGGGAAAAGATATAACGTGAAGAGAGGCATTTTCTATTAGTGTTTAATGAAATGTATAATGAATATAAGTTTACATTTGTTGTAGAGATAAAATACAACTGGACAAATTCAAAATGGCAATGGATTGGAGTCAGGTTTTTGAAGAAGAAACTCTTGCACATATTCATGGACACAACTGTGTGTTTCCTCCTTGCTTTCACATTCTGGAGATCAGTGTGGGTAAAAGTCATTGGTATTTATTTACCAAGTCATAAATAACACTGTAAAAGGGTTTCTTCAATATTAGAAACAGATCTGCAGAAATTATTAATGCAAATTTAAGTAAAAATTATGACCTACTCACAGAAAGTGCATCTTTTTCTTCAGCTAATTTATGGTTTTCAAAGACCATTTTTTAAATCTAGAAGTGAAAAGAGTAGAAAGGTTGTAAACATCAATTTAGCAATGGAGAGGTTTCCTTTAAAAAAATCTCTTGGCAAGGTGCTCTTACCAAAGATATAAATCTTCAAAATAATTGTTACTTGTCCTCAGAGGAAAACACAATAAAAAAAAAGATTTTTCTACTTGAGGATATGGTTGTTGTAATCAAGGCTTTAAATCAATACAGTAAGATATTTCATAAGATGTGGCAAAATTGCTAGCAACTGACCCTTGAGCACAAGAAAGATAAGAATTCTCATTTAAATGTGACCCTTTCACATAATGATACTTACAAATTATTATCTAAATATTCTATACATAAGGTAAGAGCGGTACTCAAGAATTTGAGTTATGATTCTTAGGCCTTACAGTCTAGTTTCTTACTGCAAAGTCTGCTTATCTTTCATCTATCCATTGCTTCAGTTATAGCCTCACAAGTAGGCATGGGGTATAAATTTGATTAAGTCTGCGTTTAAAGTTAAACTCACCCAGTTCACACTTTCTGGGGCAAGACTTTCTGGGAATAGTTGCTGTGTTCACAAGGCCTGAGCTATTTTGTTTCCTTGAATAAAGAGTTAACTTAACTGATACCTTGTGAGTTATTGCTCACCAGCTCCCAGCTCCTGCCTTGACAAATACCAAGATGAAGGTCTACCTACAAAATATTATCACTAGACTCCATTGTTAGTGTCCAAAATCTCAGACTGCTTGGGTCATATGAGTTGGATTCAGACTTTGACTAGTGACCCCAAAAGGCTTTTGATCCAGTGAAAGGATCCCACTGGGAAAGGGGAAATAGCCTTTTCTCTTCATGGAGTAGTCAGGAAGGGTTCCTACAGTCAATTGGATAGTGTCATTGTTATGTACTGAAGTTCTCACCCTGGACCAGCAGGGGGATACTGTAGATAGTTATGCAAATGAAGGATCGAAAGTGACATTCAGTGACTGGATAGTTTGTATGCAAATGAAGGATCAAAAGTGACGTTCAGTGATTGGATAGTTTTAGAAAGTTGCTACAGTTACGTTGTTCTGGAGCTCTATATAAGCAGGCTGACTGAGCTCTTCAGTTCAGTTCTGTTCTGGCCTCTGAATAAACAAGAGCTGTTTAAAGAATCGCTGTGTCGTCTGATATGTTCGCCCACAACTTAACAGTCATGATGTTATAAAGCCAATCAAAGCTGGGTATATAATCATATCACTCACAACAATGCTTCCTATATCAGTTAACAAAGTAAATCACATGAAATCAGGACCATGTAGTAAGCAAGATGATCCCATAATCAAATTAACATTGCAGAGAACAAATTCAATTAATTAAGAGTGAAAGAGAATGAGGGCAATCTACATGACTTGTTGAACGGAATGCAGAAAAAAATCCAAACAAGGGAAGAATTTTTCAGCGCTGCAAAAGATGCCCATGAAAGGCACTTGCCAGACTTACTTTTACCTGTTTGTACAGTGTGCAAGTTTTATGCCAACACAGCATGCAGTCAGGAGGGGAAGTAATTTATTTCATGGAGTGCATAATGTTGCTTGACTTGTAAATGTCCAGGTTTTTTTAATGACTAGAGAGAAACAAAGAAAAATGGTTGGCAATACTTAAGAGAGCACCTTCTTCAGGAAGCAGGAATATGGAGCCAATTTTTATTAGATGAATTTCCTTCTGTGGTTTTATTTATTACATCACACACAAAAATCTTTAGAGCATACAATTGCCACTCTCTTTAAGTTGTTATAGTTTTTAATGAATGGCCTAATAAATTAGTGGTTGTTTGATGTATATATGTTGGGCATCAGAACTTAGCGGGAAACTGCCCAGGTTTTTACTGAATGGCCATATTTCCTTCTGGCTCAATGTTTCTCAATGGATCAGCAGCTAATACAGCATTTTTGCTACAATTAAATTAAATTAAAGTGCTGAAGATTTATTTATTCCTGCTGTCAGGTTTTTTTTTAACTGAGCAATACCTTAAAAGACTATTTTAATATAGTTAATGCATTCCATATATGAATGAGAATTTGTGTCTTAAGTAATGTGCCCATGCTGACTCTTAAATGAGTTTTATATGTAACTTTTTTGAGAAAACCATATAAAAAGGGGTTGGAGAAAAAGAGGGATTTCTTGTTTGTTTGTTTGTTTGTTTGTTTGTTTGTTTGTTTGTTTCCAGTGGTTTACAATACATGTCCCAAACTAAACATGGTCTAAGAGAAAAGAACAGTACTTTTAAATGGTAGGGCCATATTTCAACTAACAGCATCACATGAAATACTGCCTATGCAACTCCCTTCACAAGATTTTTAAGGGAATAAGAGAATGTACCTTGGGTAGTAGGAAGCAGTATATCAGTTTAATAAACCTAAACCAATCCTGGGGCTCAAGTTGAGCTGCTCAACTTGTTGTTGTTTAGTCGTGTCCGACTCTTCATGACCCCATGGACCAGAGCATGCCAGGTACTCCTGTCTTCCACTGCCTCCCGCAGTTTGGTCAAACTCATGCTGGTAGCTTCGAGAACACTGTCCAAGCATCTCACCCTTTGTCGTCCCCTTCTCCTTGTGCCCTCCATTTCCCCCAACATCAGGGTCTTTTCCAGGGAGTCTTCTCTTCTCATGAGGTGGCCAAAGTATTGAAGCCTCAGCTTCACGATCTGTCCTTCCAGTGAGCACTCAGGGCTGATTTCCTTCAGAATGGATAGGTTTGATCTTCTTGCAGTCCATGGGACTCTCAAGAGTCTCCTCCAGCACCATAATTCAAAAGCATCAATTCTTCGGCGATCAGCCTTCTTTATGGTCCAACTCAACTATACAGCTACAAATAAAATGTTTTGAATGTGTTGTAAAGTGCAATATACAATTGTGACACCAGAGGGCAAATAGCAAATTCAAAAAAGCTATAGCAAATTCAAGGCATTTTTCAAAACGGTTGTTTTTTTTAAAGCATTTTCACAATGTTTTTAACATGTGTGTAGATTCCACCCTATACACCCACTTACCTTTTAAAGCCCCCAGATTCTGCACCAGCTTGATGCCTTTTCTCCTCCGTTTCCACATGTCACCAAAGCTTTCTGCGACAGGCCCCACTTTCAAAATACCCCATGCCTTTGCTTTCCTTACCTGGCAGGTGGCAGTAACTGCAGCAGTGCACTAGGGAAGGAGAGAAGTAAGAAATGAGTTTTGTCCCTTCCCTGTCGCCTGTTTCATTGTCCTGATACACTTAATAGCAGCATGCAAGAGTTCAAGGTCCTATGGGACCATGGGAACTGTAATTCTTTCAAGGGCTACTGCAACACCTTGTTGCTTATCTTGATATGGGTGAGGTGAGGCAGGGCAGCAGTGAGGTCCTGGCTGCACGGGAAGGCTGGCAGGAACACCACAATGGATGCCCCTGCAGCCAGATCATCGCCATCACCCTGTCCCACCCCAGTCCTTTCCAGGTAAGCTGCAGGGCTGGTGGTGTCTTCCATCCCACCATGCATGTCTCTACTGCAGTACACATTCCTGTAGCAAGATCTTATGGATACTACTTTTTTAAAGTTAACTTTTGCAAATGCATTAAGGAGGCATGGAACACACCCACCTGAATAGGAGCTCAGTTGAAAGGGAAAATTCATATTAATAGAATGCTTGTCATACGGGTACCATGGCAAACAGTTCAGGTAAAATAATGTCATAAAGAACAAAGGAACATGAGACAAGCGGGTTGGCTCAGGCCAATGGCCCATCTAGTCCAGTCTCCTGTTCTCCTAGGGTCCAACAAGGTGCCCATGTGAAAGCTGTAAGCAGAACCTGAACATAAGAGTAGTCTCCCACCCTGGGATTTCCAGCAACTGGTGTTCAGACATATACATCCTCTGACTGTGGAGGAGCATAGCCTATAGACATTGATAGCCTTACCCTCCATGAATTTGCCTAATCTGCTTTTAAAGCTATCCAAGTTGTCGTCTCCTTATATAGTTCTCTTTAGAAATGACAGAATGAATGTTAAACAACAATGCCGCTTGCCCGTTGCGGTATATATACAGGTTTTTGTATACCTATGCAATGATGGTGGCATGATGGATTCAAGGTGATAAGCCCTTGAGAGAACTATAACAGGATTATTCTGGAGAGAGGCAGTAAAGTAAATAAGATTATCTGTAATAAGCTTATCCACTGATGAGTTCACGCTGTGCTGAGAGAAAAAGTCCAGCCACCTTTGTAAGATAATAACAGGAAAAGATGAGCATCCCATGGCAAGTAGAGTATTTGAATAAGGTAGTCTTGTGTGATGGACAAAACATCATGTTTTAGCTTCATTCATTACAATTTCTGAAGTAGTCACAGTGCATAGCACAAAGCAAGCCAAAATATGGACCTTAAAAAATAGTGGAAGTTCCACTGAAAAAAGAAAGCCAGAATTTACCGTAATCTGTGTAACCGGTGTAATTATCTTAATCCTGAATGTCCTGGGACACTTGCAAGAAAATGTTGAAGTGTGGAGCCACTGTGTTCCTCCTCAAGTCAGCTCACTTCCTCTGGGGTATTGTATTCCCATTCCTCACTCTATTTTCAAATTTCTCTGCCACCCCATAACTGTCAATCAGCATTTCATTGCTGAGGTGCAGTCCATGTCTTGCCAGAAGTCCCACCTCAAGGAAGGGGAGACCATGATCTAATAATCCAAATTCTTCCTGACAAAACCACCTGCACAGTCAGTGATTTACCTCAAGTATTTTCCTCTCTCTTCTTGGGCCACGACCTTCAACTGGAAGGAGCGATGAAAAGACTACCTGTGGACCAAGTCTCTTCAGCTCCCTGCCCAGTGTCTCACAGTCCCTTGCTATGTGTTGCAGACTATGCAGGATATTTCTGAATACCAATTGGTGGAAGCCACAGGAGGGGAGAGTGTTATTGTGCTTGGGTCCTGCTAGCCAGTTTCCCATGGGCATCAGGTTGGCCACTGTGAGAACAGGGTGCTGATGTGAAACAGTTCACATACTGGCTGAAATTGAAAAACAACAACTCCGCTCTCAATGGGATGTCAACCTGAACAAACAATTCCCCATGCAGCCATGTACAGGGCACCAATAAGGACTGCTACAAACTGCAAGACTACTATGCCTCCTCATAACCGCATCACAAAAAGACCCTAGTGCATCTACAAATGTCCCATAAACCAGTAACCTGGCATGGTTCCACAGGTGGAAAATCACGTCACCATGCAGGAGGAGAATAATGCAATGTTCACTTCAGCAGAAGAAAAGATGCCAAGCACATTAGCAGTACATGCAGGTCGGAAAGATGAAATACTGCTTTCAGTGGGACTTGGACATTTCATTCAATGATGCAGCTGCTGAGAGCCAAAGAGCACAGTAACAATGATACAACACAGTTTAAAACTTCTAATAAATTAGATTTACCTTGGCTCCACTGGAAAAATAGTATATTCAGCAGTTTCAACTATGGCAGACTCTTCTAATTAAATTAAGTGTCTTACTGCTTGAGCCAGCAGCAACACTTCAGAAGGCTGATGCAGTGAAGGTTTCAAGCATTGCTAACTTGGCTCACATCCCAAAAGAGACCATAATACAGATTGCACAGAAAAACTGTATAGAGCTGTAATAAACCAGGTTTTGAAACTAGGCTTGAGGCATATTATCGAGATTCTATGCCCTTCTATCTCAAGCAGCCGGAACAGTTTACATTATAGTTGCTCACTTGCTTTCTCAGCACAGCACCAAGGTGGTATAGTCATTACTTTGATTTGGTTAGTGGGGACCCAGATTCTCTTTTTTCAAATTGCAATTTGACCCAGTATTCTAGGTTTTGTCTGCATTTTGGACCTAGCACCTAGCACATCTTTGGACCTAGATTTCCAGCTTTCAATTTAAAAATAAGTAAGTCTCTACCTGTAGTGGAATCAGATATATGAGACAAAATGTGCTGGAAGTGTCCTGACCAACAGCTTCTTAATAAGTGAGCTTGGTCCCACCTTCCACCAATGGGTGGCTAGGGCCACCCATTCTCCAATGAGCCTAGGATGGTGTACATGAGGCCTTAGAGCACCCAGTGAGCTTCTTCACTGAGTGGAGATACATTCCTTTGTCCAACTCTAACCACTAAGCACACACCCTTTTCCTATCCATGAAGTCCACTGTTTAGCAGTATGCTCACTGGTTGTCACCAGCTGAGGCGGAGGTTCAGGTGAAAAAGTATTACTGAACCAGTAAGTAGTTACCACAAGTACCGTCAGATGTGTCCTTGTCATGCACAGCACAGCTTCAAGGTATTGCTCTTAGTGGACTGTAGATGTCATGATGGAATGTAGGGCAGGGAGTCATTTTGAACTTATTATGGCTGCAGACATGTTCATCAAGAAGCAAACGCTATCCTCCTGATATTTTATTCCAGCTTTAGTAACACATCAGAGACTTGCTGACTGAGAACAAAAGAGCCGAGATAGTGTCTAGGGGGACTGCAGGATCTGAGAAATGATCGGGCAGATAGGATGTGCTGAACTATAGAAAGATTTAAATGTCAGCACTCAGGAGTATATAGGCTTGAGCATAGCCCTGAAGAGAGGAGGGGGAAAGCAAGCTGGTAAAAAAAGCATAAGCAGTTAACAATAGCCCCCTTTAAGAAATGGTGTGTGAGCGACTGTGTTATTTAGCATACCAGAATAATGAGCAGTCAATAGGGAGAGCACACCACAAATGTCAAATATCAATCTTTATTAGTGTTGTGGCCAGGCTGCCAGAAGATTAGGTTAAGATTCTAGCTAATGCCACAATCAGAAGGTAATGAAGAATTAAGCACAATGCTTGCACCCATTTGCTCACATAGTAGGAGTTTCTGCTTGCAATACAGCCTTCTTCACTCACACAAAAACCTGCACAGGGGAGGAAAGGCAGATTCAATTATCTTTCTTCTGCCTGTGAATACACTGTGCATTGGGGAAGCTGGCCTATACATTTCACAGTGAGCATTAGCTACATCCCCTCTATCAGAATTCCTGTTATTCAATGCATTATAGATGGGAATGAAAGTATCTATTCACACCTAGCATTTGATGTGAAGAGAATGCCTTTCCTGTAACTTTCCGGTGGGCATGCAAGATTTTGCAGCCCGTGACTATGACAGCCTCTGGATTTTACATCCTATTCACGGCTGACACACATGGCTATATTATAAACACAAACAGAAATGGGATCCCAAGGAACAGGGATTTTCAGTTTATCTTCATACAGCCTTCCTGTCCTGGTTTTATGGCCAGGCTGTTTTATTTTGAATGTACATTTTAAAAAGATTTTCCAGTTCCTAAGGAAGTGACAATTTTTCAGCTTCTATATTGAAAACTCCCATTACTTTAAGGATGCAATTCTCCTTCAGAAGTGAGATGGATAGATAGAACACATTTTCCAGAAAGGCACACTAGACCAAGCCCAACTTAAACAGCTTTTCTGGATCCTTGGTAAATAAGTTCAAAGGCAGTGCATACACCATTTGTGTAATCTGTGGTGATCTGTATGTACCAGGGCCTCGGGCTCTGAGCAAGGTGAGGTGAAAGAACCAGCGTGGAAGCGAGGCATGCGGATAGGACTGCTCCTGGGAGATGGCACTTTGGTGACCCACTACATAGAGGTGATGCCAGAGGCCTCTGCAGAGTCCTGGGCAGATTACAGCCTCTGATGTTTAATTAAAAGTGGGCTTTGAGCACTGTGAGGGACTGGTGCTCAGTTCCTGAGAACCATTTCATCCACTATAAGTTAGATCAATGTTGTAGCTATTCTAAATTGCAAATGTTGTTCGACATCCCAAATGACTCAAGCATTGGTGAAAGCCTAAGTTGAACTCACAATACTCTCTGGAGCTGAAGAAGGTGTGTCAGTAATCTCAGAGATGGATTTGTAGGGCTTTTTTTGTCTGTGTGTCTGATTTTTCCCGGTCTCATTTGGTATTCATCACTTTAAATGCCATTTTACTTAATAGATTGAGACATTTAATCCATCTCAGGAGGCTCGCTGAAGCTTTTTACCAATATGAAAAAAAGATTTTCTTTACATCACACGCAAAGTGATTCCTCCCCTCTCCCCAACTATTTCGAGCTGATGAATGGATAATTCTGCTGGATAATATGCCAACTAAAAATAGCACTTCCCGTCATTCTGAGGGCATTGCAAAATGGACCTTTGAAGACTCTGCACCACTGTGTTTAAGATTTAAGACTTGTTCTTATTTCTAATGATGGTTTGAAATGGTTATGTGATAGTGACAAAAAGAAAACATTCCTGAAGTTAGCAACTTGACAGCCTCATTGCTGCAGTAATTATATTTTGTATCTTCCCCATTTCAGCCTCTCAGTTGGCTCTATACATTTTTATCACTTAGGGAAATGGAAGCTTTGGGGAATTGAGAGGAAACCTGTTGCTAAAATTTTTTTTCGCTTGCCTTCTCAGTTGGTGGTTTGGAACCACGTTATTTCACACAGCAGCACTGAAACCCTCTGGTTGTATCCTTTAGAGCTGCAACTCTTTTCCAGTTTTCCTTTCAGGCATTTGTCCCTAGAAAGCCCTAGTAGGAAAAAGGGTGTGTGTGTGTGTGTGTGTGTGTGTGTGTAGAACAAAGGAAACAACAAGAAGAGAGACAAGACAAAAGCTGTAAGATATGAATAAACAAATAACTTGCTTGTGTTCCAATATTGCCTACAGGGTCTTCCTTATCAGCAACAAGATACAGAACCTCTAGATAGATTTATGGTCCTAGAAAATGGAAGGCTTTTTCATATGCTTGTGGAAATGAAGCACACAGCCAGATCAATCCCAGCATGCAGGAGACAAATGAAGCACACTGGTGTGCAATGTCCCATTTCCTGCCATTACAAGACCAATGATCGAGGCACGGAGCTCACTCACACAGGGCTGGCTGATTCAAGTCTTTCTGCTATTACACTAGGCACAGCAGCCTAGAAGGCTTAATGCCACATGCTAATCTCACTCAGAGCTATTTGCTAACTTGGAAACAAGGGAATGAAATGGTCGTTTCTTGTCCTGCGATATGGAGGAATCTACAGTGCGAACCTCAGCCTTCCTCCCCTACTCCCTGAAACTATAGTTAATGGGGCTGCACTCAAGAAACCCAACAGATTTCAATATTATTAGGGTGATGACAATTCTCTGAATGCCTTCCTTAAATAACTTGATGCTCCCAAGGACCATGGGGTGGGGAGAAAGATAAGATAGCTAATATATTTTGTTGGAATATGATCATATTACAGTATACTTCTTATTATAAAACAATGCTCACTTCATTCTATTTGGGACATTTTAAAAAAACAGTTCTGAAAAGCCACTGTGAGCTAATTTCAGAATTTCACATCCATAATTTAATTTCTATATTCATTTTAAATTTCATTCGACAGTGCTATAAGTGTTGTTGTTGTTTAGTCGTTTAGTCGTGTCTGACTCTTCATGACCCCATGGACCAGAACACACCAGGCACTCCTGTCTTCTACTGCCTCCCGCAGTTTGGTCAAACTCATGTTAGTAGCTTCGAGAACACTATCCAACCATCTTGTCCTCTGTTGTCCTCTTCTCCTTGTGCCCTCCATCTTTCCCAACATCAGGGTCTTTTCCAGGGAGTCTTCTCTTCTCATGAGGTGGCCAAAGTATTGGAGCCTCAGCTTCAGGATCTGTCCTTCCAGTGAGTGCTATAAATAACATGTCTTTTACAATATTTTAGATTCAAATCTAAAATAATCACAAATATGATGTCAGGCCTCATGGGCATAGCAGCTGCCCCCCAATTCAATAAAAATACATAGCTAACTGAGGTTCTGCCTCCCCCCCCCAACAAAAAGCCTGGTTATGCCCATGTTATGCCTTAAAAGGTCTTGATGCATGAATTTATTAAACTGGATTACTCAACTCTGTCTAATTTCTTGCTATTTTCTGGATTTTCCATTATCATGTCCGAATGATACATCTGTATTCCAAGTACAATTCTGGAAGTCTTCCCTGAGAAAGAGAGCGGAAGAGTGACAAAACCTAATGCATACAAAAGAGGCTCACAAGTAAGGATTATGGAACAACTATTTTCGAAGGAAAAAGAACCTGGTTACCCTAGGACCTCAGTACTTTTAAAAATGCCATTTCCTGTGTGCTCCTCCACACACTCTGATAATCCTCTGGAGCCCTGCTCCAAAACCCTTGACCTTAGGAGGCAAAACTTGTGTCAGTTGAAGGTAGGGCCTTTTCTGCTGGGGCACCCACCTTATTGCCATACTGATTCAGATGTCTGACAAAGACTGGCTTTAAAAAAAAGACAATTTGTTGATTGTGGAAAGTTTGCCGACTCTGTTATGTTTTGCTTGTGCAGCTGAAATTTGTTAAATTGGTTGGATATTGTTATCTTTTTGAGCTGAGCATATATGAAACTTTTAAAGCTTTGTTTTATTCTGTTTTTATTATTGTTTCTAGTAGTGGTGGGTGAGGCAGTGCAGGTGGGGCTGCATTGCTCTTCTGACATCATCATGTGTCACTGCCAGTTGTGAGTCGAGGCCCCCTCCCTGCTTTGTGATGAAATAAGACACATGGACACAAGCATTTGGGGTTAATGGGCTAAAAAAGGCCACAACTTTATTGGTTACAGAATGTGAGTGGTATTGGCTTAGGCATTGAATCCAAACAGATTATACTTGAGTCCTGCCCACTCTGCAGGGAGTCACACAACGGTTAACAACCTGTAGGGGGCGCTTGCTGATGCTAATCAACTGGAAGCTTTCCCCTAGAGTCACTGGGAACCAAGCCATGGCCCTTCCCACCACCTAGGCATCATACAAGAACCATGACTGCCGGATTCCTTTAACAGAATACCCTTCAAGGGGAGGGGTAGGTGTTGGCCACAACCTCCCCTCCAACACACAACACATTTTCCAATGTCTAACCGCCAAACCTTAAAAAGTTGTGATGATTTGCTATGAGGTAGGTGAAAAACCAAGTGGCTGGCGTCAATCTGCCAAGTGGAAAAAATTCCTACCAGGCCCCTTGGACAACCAAGGCGACCAACCGAAGTCCATAGCAAGGTCAGGAGCTGAAGCAAAACCTAGAGGGCGAGTGGGCGGGTGCCAGTTACCAAGAAGAGGAGGAGCAAGGCAGCAGGGAGCTCAGCACAGTACAGTCACAGTGTTGGAAGCATTAAATTTGCTCCACGTCTGAGCTCCATGCTGGCATGACCCTCTTGCTCTCCAACTCAGTAAACAACAGTGATGTGCAACATTGGAGAGCAATGCAGTCCCACCAGCTGCTAACAGCTGTTCATTAGCTGCCTTGAGTCTATTTGGAGAAATTGTCAAGACAGAAACAGTTAAATAAATCAAAATATTTTAAATATATATATATAAGAGGAGGTAATTATGCAGAGGTACCTGTAAAAGTGGTCCAGTATGCCATAAAGGTTGCCTATTACTTCTTCAGCAATGTATACAAAATCAAGGAACAGCTTAGAAGCAATGGACAGGAAAACTGTATCTATTATTTGGCGTTATCCTAGAATAACAAAGAAAGCATACAATGTAATGAATTTGCTGTAAATTACAACCAAACAAAACAAACTGCTTCTACTTTCACATATCCTTCTCTTACTCTGTGGATTTTCACATCTTAATTGCAGTATGGCTAGGTACTGTACTAGTTAAACTTGTAACATGTCAAAATAAGCATCTGAGATTGCCAGCACATATATCTTCTAGTCAAGGGAGGCTCAAAACATTAAAATGCTTTCATAATGGCGAGTGTTCCTTTGTGAAACCCAAAGAAAACATTTCATCTCCATCGTGGAGGTGGGAATATAAGCTCTACAAAATATTATAGCAGAAAGTTAGCTTTTAGCATAACTCCTTGCTCCAGTACTTTACCAGTACATTAGCCTCTTGTCCTCCAGGGAACTGGGCTTAAGAACTAGTCATGAAAATTCATGATAACTTCTCTACTCATCCAACCAGTATTAAATTCACATTTCAGGACTCCCGTGGCATATGAAGGTTGCACGGTAATAATGAAATGAAAATCTACACCCTTTGAGTTTTCATGGCAAAGGGAATGAAGACTTTTGAGCTCCCTTGTTCTGCTACTGCAGAAAATTGGACACTTACATATATGGTGCAGCTTTACTACCCGAGAGCTAGTTTAAAACAGTGTTCAAAGTATAATTAAGGGAAAAAATTATGGAGTGCTAATTTATTAGGAATATATTTTAAAAATGACTACAGACTCAGGACACTAAGCAATAGCATATCCATAAATTAAGAAACAAAAGCCATTTGTGTGTGTGAAATCATAGTAACTCACATGTAGTATATCATGTTTGATTATCACTTACCTAGATATTGTTCTGTGTACTGGGAAGCTACAATGTGTTGCAGCTTTAAAAAGTATTTACGCCAGTTGTACTTGCAGTGCAACACATATGGATGCTCAAAATTACCTTCGTATTCAGATCACAACATATAACACTAACTAAAATGCAAATGAAGTCCCTCTGAAATGTTAGGTTTTGAAAACACAGATGTGTTCCTCTGCCCCTTTTCCTTACCTTTCTCATCTCCTCCACAGATAAAATTTAGGCTGCAAGGTCTTCAGGGAAGGATCGTGTAATATATAAAGTGTTCTATAAAGAATTATGTGAAGAAATAAAATTACCAAAGAAGAAATTTTTTTAGGCAAACCCATGAAAAAGGAAGTGTCTCTTTTCTGGATAAAGAAATTGTATATTTTTTGTAGGAGTGCTTAAAATATTGCTACTTTTGAACTGAACTGCAGCTGGCACCCAACTCCATGGGGAACCTTTCAGACTGGCTCTACCCACCCAGACTGATCATTGGATCCTTCTGGACAGACAGGAGTTTAGAGCTTCTTGTTCTAGCTAAGCCTTGCTTGAGCAACAAGGTCACCTACAGTGTTTCTATAGTTCTGATTGCTCTTTGGCCCAGCATCCTGGTTTGTCCTCTAGTCATGCCTTGCTCTATGGTCCTAACTCCTGCTTTGTCCCATCTTGTTCATTGGTCCTCACCATTGACCTAATTCATAGTTCTTGACCCCGACTCACCTTGGGCTGCTTCCCACTGCACAAAAATGTTGGTGAATTTTCATGAGGATTTTTTTTTAATCAGCAAATTGCTGTGGGAATGTGGAAAACTGAATTTCAGAGTGGAAATATGAGAAACTGAGATAACAAAAATTGACAGATTTGTTCATCCCTATGTGGATGGCAACTTTTGGATTCAACTCTGTGTAAAAATGGCTTTTCTCACATTTTGTTTTATGAAAGAATAAATTCAGCCTGAACCTGAACTTTCATTTGTAGCATATATCTCAAATAGGATTTGTAATGTTTTGAAGTACTTATAGAGAAAGATAAGAGATACTTGTATACACTTTGACAGATTAAATTCTTTAGTTTGCTTCCAGACAATAAATACTTTAGAGCTAAGACCCCTCCAGTCATAAAATGAGGAGGTATTGAGACAGGAGCTCATCACATGGTAATGTCACAGGCCACATAAACTAGTTATTTCATATTCTGGTGTTTTCAGAGCTATGTATGTTATATATATATATACACACACTTCGTGCCTCTTGTCAGATACAGTTCTGATTGCTGTATTGCTTTCCTTTCAAACCAAATGGCTTAGTGACAGATCTGACAGATCATTAAGTTGAAAGTTACACAGTCTTTGCTCTTTTATATACAGTTCTTGTGTGTGTAATGTTGTATTACTTAAAGTAATAAACATTCACATTGATCCTTGAATTTCTGAACAGATATGAATGTGATTCATGAAGTACAGGTCCTGGTTAGAATGATATTTCATCATGTACCACCTAAGCGTGATGCTCAGGAACACAATGAATATATGAAGACACACTTGGAGTTAAACATGGATACAGCTTTATTGATTACAGTGTATCATGTTTGACATAGGATCAGGCAAGGATATGCCTATCAGGCAGCCTGTCTGCTTGCCTATACCTCTCCCAGCTTTCCTGTTCAGAATCCAGGAGGGAGTCACTAGACTCTTAGCCCCAGTATGGCACATGTTGCACCTGACACCTGCCAGCAGCCTGGGTATGTGGCAGCCACTCCTGCCACCCTAAGACCCCTGTAAGCTAGTGACCTCCCCTGCCACAAGAAACTGGCAGCTTCACTGTTCGACTTATCGCCTAACCTGCTATGCCTGCAACCACTTCTGCAGGCAATTCTGGATATCAGTCAGCCAAATATCATTGTTCAACTGTAAGAGGTGAATGTCGTCTTGGCAAAAAACAGGAAAATGACTCAGTTTATGTGATATAAGTTTGGGAGGTGGCTGGGGTGACCAAATTCAGTACTACCTGTATGATGGTCCCAAACACCCAAAGTGTTTCCAGAAATGGTTCCAGGATGCCCTAGGAAGCTCATCTTCTGAAAGCAAAGCAAAACATCACCTGTCATGTGGATACCTGAAGCTAGGCACCTCTACCAGAGGGGAAGCTGCAAGTCCATCAGACATATGCAAAGGGATCAGACCCGGTGCCATAATGGTTCTCTTTCCCTGTAGCCTCTAATACTGCTCCCATGACGGGAGTGAAAACACAGTTTGTCCTTCAAAACAAATGTGGTACATGAGGATTTTGTTCTCACTTGTTCAAGAAATATCAAATGACAGGCAGCTCTTAAAGTATCCAGAATTTTAGGTGTTGTTTTTTCTCTTGAGTTTTAAATGTTTTTGAAACTACCATGGTTAACTCGGTGGATAATCTGACAGAATTGTGGTGTTTTATATATAAACCTTTATCTGCTCTGTAAGTAATGTTTTGAAAATATTCAAGAGCCAAGCTGTGGTCAGGCATAGTTATATATTATTTTCATACATGCACAAAGCAATGGCTATACATAAAAGGGTTAAACTATGCTCCTGGAAGGCACTGTAACCAGGTAGCTATTTCTAGCTGCCCTTGATTGGATTTTAATCTTCATTTTGCCACAAATAATCTCTGACCTTGACCCTTAAATGGCTTTCATCCTCGGCTCCCTTATGAGTCAAATCAGATTTAGAACATGTATCAGTTGAGTATCTATAAAGTCTGTTAGCAGTACAAGTACCAAAGAAAACAGCTGGAGGTTGAAGTAAAATTTAGGATTACCAGCTATTATTTGATGTGCATAATCCAGGAGAGGCATATGTAGCACTAGCTAAGGTTTATTCAGAAATAAATTCTATTGAGTTTTATGGGGCTTAATTCATAGAATCATAGAATTGTAGAGTTGGAAGGAACCACAAGGATCATCTAGTCCAACCGCCTGCACTGCAGGAATCTTTTTGCCCAACGTGGCATTCAAACCCACCACTCTGAGATTAAGTGTCTCGTGCTCTACCAACTGAACTATTCCAGGTAAGCATAAAGGATTGTTGCCTGTTCTCTTATTTACTCAGCTCTTTACTCCTTTCGGCTAGAATTTCTGAAGTAAACATCCATGTGGAAAAATGAAGAAATCATAGCAAACTGCTTAGAATTTAGAAGTATATTGCAGCTGGAAAAAGTGTTAACACCTGTCAGTGTTTTGGGGGGGGAAAGGTTCTGACCTCCTTTGTCTCCTTAGCCTGGTCCTCGGACCCTTGTCGGCATAAGAGAGTCCATGAGAAGAGTATCCTTGCAGAGTACTTTCTGCTTTTATTCTTAAAAGTCTTTCTGCAAAAGCGACTGACCAACTGTACACACATCAACACTACCAGCTTTCACTAACCAACCAACCAACCCAACACCAACCTAACATTTCTCACTCTCTCTATATATACAAGTACAACCTGGTGCAGGCCGCTGACTCATGCTGACCCAGCTTTTTAAGCATTAAAGAAACAGTGGCCAATTTTTAGCCGTGACAACACCTGTTAACAGTTCATTGTCAACGGAGAAAAAATGCTGCTTTTAACCAAACCTTTTTGTTTACTTTCTTTTCTTTTCTGGCCATACAAGTTCTGTTTGCTGATTTCCTACCTTCCCAGACATTTCAATTTTTCAACTTATTTTAAACTAGACCAGAGCTGATTTAAGGTTGCAATGGAACATATTTAAATAAATGAGAACCATGCACATAAACATTTTCCCCTCTGGGACAGTGGCAGTTCTACAGAAGAAATATTCATAGAAAGAAAAAATAGATGTTGGTTTAATAACAGTTGTCTAAGGAATCTCATTCTTTGTAGAAATTCTATACTAAACTAATCAATAATTCAATCCTGTTTAACACAAAATTGAATTATATCGATACTTGAAATGGTTTTAGTGCGTATGCTATGGGCACAATCTCTTGTCACAAGTTGGAAGCACCTTTGAATGCACCTGCGTATAGGATATTTTTATGAGACACACCGAAACTTTCAAATCCCTGAAAACACCATGAAAACCTGCCATCTTCCTCTTGTTTCAAACAGCAACATAAGATAAGGAGTCAGCAATGAATAAAATTTTATCAAGATAAAGGCTATAAGCATTATAAAGTGACAAGTCAGAAGTCCATGCTGCATGCTGTGTGTTTTTTCCAAGGACAGCATTCAAGCCACCCATTAGGCAGACCAGCTGAGTCATTTTATTCATTGATGATATGAAAGGCTGCATTCAGGCTGTGTAATGTGGGCACAATGGAGGCTTGAGATGGGCAGAGTTTTATGAGACCCCTGTATCCGTCACGGGACGTGGGTGACGCTGTGGGTTAAACCACAGAGCCTAGGACTTGCTGATCAGAAGGTCGGCGGTTCCAATCCCCACGACGGGGTGAGCTCCCGTTGCTCGGTCCCTGCTCCTGCCAACCTAGCAGTTCGAAAACATGTCAAAGTGCAAGTAGATAAATAGGTACCGCTTCGGCGGGAAGGTAAACAGCATTTCTGTGCACTGCTCTGGTTCGCCAGAAGCGGCTTAGTCATGCTGGTCACATGACCTGTACACCGGCTCCCTCGGCCAATAAAGTGAGATGAGTGCCGCAACCCCAGAGTCGGTCACGACTGGACCTAATGGTCAGGGGTCCCTTTACCTTTACCTATTACCCTCACAGACCTTCAGTTCCCAGAGTTCCACTGGAATAAGGATGGACTGTTAAACCACTCTGAGAACTATAGCTCAGTAACTTATCCTTAGTCTCTGCATGAAATCTTGAGAGTGATAAACCTGGGGACACAGTCACATAAATACCACTGTCTTGTCTTGTGTTAAAATGACCACAATTTCTTTAGAACTCTGTTTAAGTTACTGAACATATCCAAAGTTTTCGCAAAATATATCCCAACTGGGTTACAGAAAACATATTGTGATTTTCCTTTTCTCATTTTCCAGTTAGAATGTTCCAAGAAACTATGAAGACTTATACCTCTGTTAATGATGCAGATATTTCTGCTGTCAAGAGTCTTCTGGGCATCCCTCTTGCCCAGCTGTGTCTTGCGAGAAAGAAGAACATTAATGAGTTTCAATCGGCTTATGATAGGAAATGATAGAACACTTTGAATATAATTTTGGATATTATCACCACTGACATCAATTCTAGACCATGAGTAACCTTAATGCCCTCTTGAAATTGAGAATAAATCATAATCCTTCAGCAGATATACACACATAAGGATTTAATTCTTCCAAGTGAAATAATAAGTTGACAGCCACTTTGCAACTGTCTATCCTTTTTAAAGCATTTTCTATGTCAGTATATTATGCTCTGCTGTTTTTACTAGTTTAAGAATATAATTTTTAAACTAATTCAAGTAATTTTATGGATAACAGACCTGTTTTATTTAATAGTAAATATGTATGTTATGCTTATTACATAAGCAGAATGGGTTTGGAATATTCCTGTAAAGGAAGGGTATACATTTCTCTTTTTTCTGGCTTAACTGTTGCATCAAAATTATGTCAATTCACAAAATGCTTATCTCAGTCATTCTTGGTTACATACTGAGGTCACCTTCTTTAAATGCAACTGTAATCTGATGAATAAGGCCTGGTTTGCACATACCACTAAGCCAAACTATGGCTTAGCAAGAATGAAAAAAACATATGGATAACCAGTGAAAACTGTGGTATCTTTACACCTCCCACAGTCATGCTGCCATAATGCAAAAAAATAAAAAATCACACAATTTTTCAGAAAACATGTTGTTCAAAGAACTTTTGAAAACAGTCCATAAATGTCATCCAAATAAGAAAAACAAGGGCATCTATGAGTCTGTTTCATTTCAGTCCCACATTGTCAGTTCTTTGAGCATGCATACAAACATTGGAAACACCTTCCTCCCCCCCTTTGTATCTTAAACTGTTCAAATCAAGGACAAAACAGAGATGGCATTAATTGTATTAATGCAATGCCTTCCGCAAATCCTAGAATAAGTGTGGGGAATAGCATTGTATCTTGCCTAAAAGAGGTGGATTCTAATGTGCAGATTCACCTGTTTATATTCTATTTTTTGAATTAGGTCATAGAATAGTAGAATGGTAGGGATGCCAAGGGTCATCTAGTTCAACCCCCTACAATGCAGGAATCTTAACTAAAACATCCATGACTGATGACTATCCAACCTCTGCTTAAAAACCTCCATGGAAGGAGAGTTGAACAGCTCTTGCTGTCAAAAAGTTATTCCTGATGTTTAGTCGGAATCTCTTTTCTTTTAACTTGAAATCATTGGTTCAGGTCCTAGCCTCTGGAGCAGGAGAAAACAAACTTCCTTCATCTTCCATGGGACAACCCTTTAGATATTTCAAGATGGCTATCATATCTCCTCTCAGACTCCTCTTTTCCAGGCTAAACATACCCAACCCCCTCAACCATTCCTTATAAGGTTTGGTTTCCACTTCACTTGATCTGGACACTATACTTTTGTTGATGCAGTCTAGAATAGCATTAGCTGTTGAATCATGTTAAACTTGTAGTTGACTAAGACCCTAGATATTTTTCACAATATTCTTAGTTTGGACACAGCACAAGTTATATAATGTAACCACAATTCAATTCTATATAATGCATATTGTAATCAATCTTTACAACATACAGATTTTTTTGGTATGTTATTTTTAGCTATGGGTATCATGTATAATAATAATAATTATTAAGTCTTAGCTATGGGTATCATGTATAATAATAATAATTATTAAGTCTTAAGTATTAAGTCTTTCCTACCTTATAGGAAAGAGGTCAGCATTTACAAGTACAATTATGGATCATTTAATTTTGTGAACACTGAATACTGTGATGGCTTTTGTAAATATCCTTCAAATCAAACAGAAACACTACTCAGTCGTGATGATGATGATGATGATGATGATGATGATAAGCCATTTATTGGGCACTAACGAGAAATGGGAGTAAGCATATTTGCAACAATTTATTTCTATTGTGAATTTTTAGATAAAGAAGAACCAAATATTTGGTCCATTAATGAATTTCAGAAAACTAATCTTAAGGGTATTTTACATTGCCATAGGTAAGTAGTATCAGTAGCAACAAAATCCCATGTAGCGATCAGCCATGACACACAGATATTAATTCTTCTACAAGATGCCCTTTCTCTTAATTTTCACTTCTACAGCAAGTAATTACTTTTCTTGAAAACTATTAAATTGCACTCTCAGTGGCATATGACTTCAGCATTTTATGGATTCTCTAATGGCATCACTATCTTTATCTGCTACGTGTGTATGTTGCCACCAACACCATGCCTTATTGAAACAGATGGGTGGCATATTGCTAATAAAAGTGTTCAAGCCCTTAGAAAACATCTCTGTAACATAGGTTGTTTTTTTTCACATTGTCAGGCTCAATGAATGTCAGCCATCTCTCTGCATATTGGTGTCTATCTTTCCCCAGGATGGGTTAATAGAGGTTAGGAATCGGATGCATAACTCAGATCTAATTTTATATAGGTCAATAGGAACCTGGCAGAAATGAAGACTTTTTATCGGAGTACTGGTTACAGGGCCCCTGATGGGTTGATGCATTAGTGCTTCACCAGTGGACATCTACATTCAAATCCTAATTAGATCAAAAGTGAAAGACTGTGTTAGTTGTGAAAGACTGTGTTAGTGGCAGTTTAATTAAAAGGAAGGTAGTGTTGGAATGGCAAAGGTATTGCAGGTCAGAATGCCTTGGCATTCTTTGGCTTGAACAACATTATTTCACTCTGAAAGGAATCCCCATTTGCAACAATATAGGTAAGAGGTCATCCTTTACAATTCTGGATCATTTAAACTATGCCTCTTTTGTTATTTAAAATGCACACACTACACAGATGATAGAAAAAAGCACAAGGAGAAAAAAACAAAAAACAAAACCATGATCTGGAGAAATGAAGTCTCTCAGGTAAACCTTTCTGACACCTGCCTCCAAACCCTAACCTCCAAAAAGTCAATAAGAGGTTCTGAATCAGAAATGCAGAAAGATATCCCCCCCCCCCGACTTTATAGTAGGTGTCTGATATGGCTTCTCTCTTTCCTACTGAATAAACAAATCCTATGCAAAAAATAAAAATAAAAAAATCTAGCAAATATACTTGCATGGTTATCTGCACTAGATTAAAATTCCTTATCCAGGCCAAGCCATCCTTGTTTTGGATATAGACAAATATGTCAATGGACCGATCACATGCTCTTAAGGAACAATGCAGACTGATGAGGTTAAGAATGACACCATCAGCAGTAATTTAAAGGTTTTTGGAATGAGCAATAGGCAAGAATAAGGAGGCTCATCATTTTAAACTGCATTCAAATGTATGGACATAGGGTATGTGGCATATTTAGTAATGTCCTTCAGTAGAGGAGTATATTCTGCATATTCAGGGCAAATGAGCACAGAGCTGTTTCTGAAGTATTACAACCTTTCAGTAATATTACTTTAGGATCTTGTACCTCTTTAAAATACTAGAGGGTTGCAGTCAAAGCAACCCTGTGGCAAGTTTGATCTAACACGAACTTCACACATCTTTTACCATCAAGAGAGCATTGCCACACCAACTTTAAGTATTCTAATAATCTTCTCCACAACCCTTCCTTTCTCTTACATTTCTACAACTCATAGAATCTTAGAATCTGTGGTGAAATATTTCTGATACTAATTAAAACAGCAGACTGAAATCTCACTCTATATGTATAAATCACTCATATAAATGACTATAGGTGCAGCCATTCATTTCATATTACCAAATTAAGCTCCTAGTAGGATCAGATTTTACATTCAACAGTTCATATTTACAAGGCTATTTTATCTTATTGACCTTTGCTAACAACTAATGAAACATCTACTTTGGGCGATGATGATTTATTCCTCATAAAAAATACTGTTTCATTTCCTGAAGCTCTAAATATGTCCTTCTCCTTCAACTCCAGCAATTCCCAACTTGCTATCAGTACTTCAAAAAGCCAATTGGTCTGGCAAAAGAAGAATGCTCTTTGAATCTATTGAGATGCTGCTGAAACTGATCAGAGACATGCTGGGATACTGTCATTTTATCCCGCTGTGCTTTTAGAAGTCTGAATCCCCAAGAGTAGCCAATCATCTCCTTGAATTTCTCTCCTGAGTACTTCAGTATAAAATAAATTTTTTAAAAGCATGTGCTATCCGCGGAGGTCCGTCACTGCTCTATGAATCCTAAAACTATTGACACTTTTCTTTTCCATGAAAGTTCATGCCACAATAACAATATCCAGTGTCTTCAGCTGAGAAAGCAGGGAGAGCGTGCATCGGAAGTCTATGAGAGGAAGGGCACCTGATTGCATGAGGAAGGTGGCGCACCAAACTGCAGCTCCCTATTATGCCCTATAAAGCACCATTGCAGAAGATTGCCTGTATGTGATCAATCCAAAGAAGAAAGGAGCATCATTTGGTGGAAAGGAAGGATGCAATTTTAAAAAATAATAAAGAACTCACAAAAAATACAGAGCAGAGAAATGTACCGGTATCTAAGTAAAAGCAGCCAGAGAAAACTATGGCACCAAAAACACACACACTCTCTCTCTCTCTTTCTCTCTATATAAAAACTATATTTTGATGCCTCCTCTATGCAAATTCTGAGTATAGCCCAAATTGATATTGTTCAGCAGCATTGACATGGACCTTTATTCCATCCCCCCCCCCCAATGTTTCCCTAACTTAATTTTCACATTATATTTGAACTTTCACATTATGTAAAAGTCACTTCCAGAAAACTAATGGAAAGAAGCAAATATCTAGAACTCATTTCCATGTTATTTGATTCGGGGGGGGGGGGGGTATCTTTAGTCCTATTCACCTGGAAAATCGTGGGAGTAAAGTGACAAAATTTGAGGTGGTATAGGAGAATATAGTTCTTTCCAGGTGTTTTCATGGGGGGATCATGTATGTGCAGAAAGGCTGGGAGAGTAGCAACATTGTCAAAGGATGTTCACTGGTGTGAATGAAATTTAGTATGACATGCTGGTGTATCGGTGAAAAAGCCATAGCTCCCTAATACAATATATTCTGCTGTGTGAAGGGAACATTAGAAAACAGGACAGAAGCACTAGCATTATAATTAGGAAAACTAATATAATATATACCCTTCATTGGAATGCGCCCTCAGGTGGAATTTTCAAGCATGCAAAGAGGGAGCAGGTCATACAAAGGCTATTGGTTTACTGCTTGCTGGTGCTAAAACACCTTTCCTTGCTTCTGTCCATAGGGAACAGATGCAATTGGGGGTTTTTCCCCCTGTGTAAAAATCACAGGTTGCTGCAATATCTGTTTTCACCCTTTCAGTTTTGTGATGGTGCTTCAGTTGCTCTCAGCAGTGAGGCAGTTCAAGAGACAGTTATGAATGGACTGACTCACTTGAAGGCATCTGGAACATTATTATTACAAATAATTTTTTTTTAAAAAAAGAACATTAGTTATTCAAAGGTATCATATTTACAGGAATAGAGGTAATGGGTTTGATCCAGAGTTCTGCTGATGCTGAAGGAAGTGGTGGTGGGGGTGATATTTACTAATTCTTCGTTCTCCCTACAGTCACATGTGCCTCCTCACAATCTGCCTTGGAAGATTGAGGGCCTTCCAGAACATCATAAGAGGGGCACGAGATGTGGGGGGGGGGGGGGATATGCAAAAATTGCCTTTGCACCCCCTTTGCACTCCTTCTACTGGATTTCAGTCGCTACTATGAACAGAGTAGCCCTTCTATTTTTTTTTTAAATCATATTTATTGAAATTTTCAGAAAACAGAAAGTAAAGATAAGACAAAAACAGAATGCATTTAAAACCTTATTTTCATTATCCACTTTCTGGGACTCCCCCCCTCCCCCATCCCTGCCATATTCCCCTTTCATATCGTTAGCTCAACAAGCTCTCCCTCCTAATTTAAACTTAGTTTGTTTAGCCCAATATTCAAATTTAAGCTTATACAGTCCTCATCATTACCCTTGATAAAAAGTAAAAATTCTCTCCCCAAGGTCCCCCCCATTTTCCTTCCACGAATTCCCTTTTTTTTTAAATAAAAACACCTAACAAAATATATAAAGAAAAACAATATAAAGATATAAAAAGATAAAAAGTATATAGAAAAAAGAATTCAAAAAATAGTTGCAAGCCTTTGGGTTCTAGTTCTCCCCCCCCCCTTCCCCGGTTTGAGTTCCCCCTGTCCACCAATCTATGTTGTCTGCCTGGAATTCTTAAATCCATAATCAGATTTTTCCCCCAGTCCCTTGCCAGTTTTTTTTTTTTTTTTTAAGTTTAAAGTTATTTTTATAGTATTTAACTTCCCGAAACTCCTCTAGGGGGATTGTTATAACTTTGTTTCCTCTAGTCCAAAAGTCTAGTTGTTGTTCCATATTTTCGCCATTTTGTATCCGAATCTTAGCAAATTGTAACAAATTTGACCAGCAAAGTCCTCAAAACAGAGTCCTCTTTAAATTTTTCCAGCTTTGACAGCTACTTTGACAGCTGTCAAAGTCTCCGTCTCTTTTCACCAGGCTCTCTCTCCAATCGCCCCGGTTCCCAGGGGGGGGGGGGTTACGTTCTCCTTCTCCCTCCACTCTTCTCCTCCAGCACAGTTTCTTGTAGTTTCCCATCGTGAAATTCTTGGTTTTTATCAAAAATACAGTTCTTTCGTGACCTTGGTTGCCCGGTCCTTGTTTTAGAATGTTTACAGTAGGGAGGGGGACTGACTTCCTTTTTGGATCCCCCCCCCCCCGCTCGTACCAAATCCGAAAAAAATTCCTTTTTTTCTCCTTTTAAACCCGGTTTTCCAAATTACTCACGGGTTGTTGTTAAAAGTCCGAATTCTCAATGGAAGAAGTCAGCGCTCTCCGCTGGATGGCATGCGGCTTCGCTCGGCAGGGCTAGCAGAGGACTCAAAGCACCGCGCCTCTCCCCGGCACCCGATCCGTAGCCTTTAAAAAGGCTCCTTCACGAGTCGGGAGGGCGCTAGCGGTGCCAGCCGAGTCACCATGTCCACGGCCTCCGTGGCCGTGGGTTTTAAGGGTCCCCGCGTCGCCGGCGCGGTAAGACCCAGCCCCTGCCAAGCAGGCTCCCTCCGGAGCTCGGAGGGAGTCCGCCATTCGGCGATGGCGCCAACCCGGAAGTCCAGAGTAGCCCTTCTATTCACACAAGTGACACTTTCACTGGGATCCAACCCAGTGAAAAGTGATTATCATGTTGGGTTGGGTGCATTTAATACCCATATTTTAAACCAGCATTACATGTATCTGCTGGAAGTATAAAGAGATGATGTGCGGTGTTCACCCTAATGTGAATGCAAAACGTGAAGAGACTGAGGTGGCTGATAACAGTGAATTGTAATTGTCCCTGCATTTTAAATGGTATTGGCAAAGCTTTGTGTCATTTAGAAGCATAAGTGGTAGTGTTCCAAATGTTCTGCGGTAATTTGTTTCAAAAGGCCGGTTGGCTTTTCCTTAAAATAAATGTCAATGTATCATCATCGTTTTCAGTAGCAGAATTCCAAATGACAATAAAAGAGTCTATGCACTGTACAGACCCACTGGAAGAATCTGGAATCATGGCCAGCCTCATTAATCATTAGCGTTATAGCACATTAGACACTTCATGCCTTCTAGACCACAAACTGCAGATGATTATCTGAACTCAACTCTAGACCAACTTGCATTTTAAGTGGAATTCAAAAGAGTGTGTGACATTCTTTTCCAATTTATTTAACTTCAACAGAGCCATATATGAAATTAACAATTGATTCTGATTTTAAACATACACCACACCTATTTCTGAACCTTCCTGTATGATTTGTTTGCAGTTTCCTGTAAGAACTAAAATAGATATGAGACGTGCAGATTGGCTGAATGGCCACAATTCATTCGCCTTTTGTTCAACATTTCAACAAACGAGAGGTGCAACACAAATGCTCCTTCAAAATTAGGCCAAGCCTGACCTGGAGGTAGTGTGACTCCTTAATCCCTCCACTTAGCTGGGTGTTAAGGTGCTGGTCAGATATTAAGTAAAGCCTTGCTGATTTACTCCCTCCCTGCTCCTAAACCTCTGACATACGTTGGACATAAACAGGGGCCTTATCCTGGGTCTTGCAGCCTTGAGTTGCAAATGTCAAGAATCCCACATCCCCAATGTGCCTCAGTGTTTTCCTGACCCTGCTTGTATATCTTTTTTCCTGAACATTTCTTCAAAAGGTGACTAACATAACCCACTGTATATGGAATATACCCTGCCACCTGCCTGGCTTGTAATGCAGAGTAGCCAGTGGCGTAGCGTGGGGGGTGCAGGGGGGGCCGGCCGCACCGGGCGCAACATCTGGGGGGGCACTCGCACTCGCAGCTCTCTGCCCCTACCTGGCTCGAGTGCTAAAATCCACGGGTTAGGGGGCGCAAATTACTTGCCTTGCCCCTGGTGCTGACAACCCACGCTACGCCATAGAGAGTAGCCAACAGAAACAGCAACTCCACAAATATCAGAATATCAGCCAGTCAGTTCACGTGGCAAAACAAAAAAATCCTACTTGGCCTGTAAACAACAAGACAAAGTCTGCATTGTAGCCAGGCACAAGTGGGTGGGTACCATAAAAGGAGTGAGCAGCCTGGCCAAAGGTGCTATAATAAATTTATTTATTTAATAATAATAAATTTTATTTATATCCCGCCCTCCCCAGCCGAACCCGGGCTCAGGGCAGCTATATGTTGGTGAGTCCTGGCTCTCCACTAGGCTGAATACAATGCCTATACCCTTTCCAGCTAGAATGAGGTATAGGTAAGAGATTTATTTTAAAATAACAACCAGTTTTATTACAGGTGTGTTTGCTGCCACCTGTAAAAGTGCTCAGATAAAAATAATCAAAGAATATTATTTCCTATATAGTTTGGATCCAAAGTTCTATTAAAAAAAAACTAATGTGGCCAGATCCAAGCCATAATGCACATGGAAATATATTTAAGGTATCTGCAGTCAATGAGTAAAAGCACTGAGAGTAGGGAAGTTACACAGAGTTATAGAAAATAACTTAGAACACCATTGTCCATTCTGCTCCATGAATCTTCTAAGCCCTCATTTGTAATCCATAGTTGAAGAAGGAAATATACCTTTTCATTTACCCGTTTTAATAATAGGTGTGATGTGCTTTCATATCACACTAAAAGAAAATGTAAGAAAATGGTGCTATTTCTCAAACAATGCCATGCAAGAGATTCTGAAGTTCCTTCTAGCTGGCAACTAACAAAATACTGAATTACCGCTGACAGCTTTGAGCAATCCAAGCATTTTAAAATCCATATTACGTCCAGACTAATACCTCTATTATAATTTATTATAACAGTCTCATTACATCCTGACATTATGTGTAAAGACCTTAAAAAATCATGAATCTATTCAGAGTTAGAACAAAACAAAAAGTGCATTTTCCATACAACAACCAAACTTGAGAATTGCTTTAACAATGTTGATCCCTCTTCTTTCACAGTAAGTTGTTTATAAACCCTTCCTTTCATTTTGCTTTGTTTGTTTCTTGTACTTTTGCTATGGCTGTGCTATATCTTTGCATTTGAATTTTTCTTTATTAAAGAAATTATTTGAGTGAAGGGAGGAAATGCTCCTGAACTCTTCTTCTCTTCAGTCCTTTAGCTATTAAGAAGAGCCTGCTGGATCAGGCCAGTGAGCCATCTGGTCCAGCATCCTATTCTCACCCTCAAGCAAGATGTGTGCATGAATTCCAGCAACTGGCATTCAGAAGCATACTTCTTCCTACCATAAAGGCAGAGCATAGCCATTGTGGCCAGTAGCTATTGGTATACCTCCAGGAATCTGCCTAATCCTCTTTTAGAAGTATCCATGTTGGTGGCCACCACTGCCTACTCTGGGAGGCAATTCTGTAGTTTAACTATGTGCTGTGTGAAGAAGCACTTTCATTGGTCTGTCCTGAATTTTCCAAAAAATTTCAGTTTATAAGCATCCTGGAGGGAGAACTAGGCACATGGGGATGTGTCCCAGGAAATAAAAAATAAACTCCTCCAAGCACTAAAGAGGAAGAGTTCTGGTGGGAGCACTGAGTGTTATTTCCCCATTTTATCCAGAAACATACTCCCTCACACATACTCTACCAGCAATAAAACACTAAAGTTGCAGCCTGGGCACCATCTCCGCACCTAAACCCTCTAGTATGATAGAGCACATTAGGAGAAGACCTCCGGAACAGGAAAGGGAGGGAAACCCTGTATTTCCCCCAACCTCTTCAACTCCTAAACTCCACTAGCCTCTACCAGAATGCCTGGAATCATGACCAAAGACAGTTCTCTTAGGTCTAGAAATAGGCTGCAACATTTTAGTTTAGTTTTGTTGCAGATCGCTTTTATACATTCTATTTCTTAGAAACCATGTTTCTGTTGTGGGTGCAAAGCTGTACCTTAGGAGATGCAGCCACCTGGAAGGTCTATGACTGCAGGTGCCTATTTATGTTTTTCTTTAGGATTATGATGCTCTGTATTAAACATTTGAGAGGTGCATGTTTTGGTGAGCAGAAGTTTGGAGAATTGGGAATTTGTTTTATTTTGAAAGTATGAGAGTCTATTTTGAGAGCTTTGCCTAATGTTGATGCCTATCAGGGCTGGCCCACCCATGAGACAGACTGAGGCAGCCACCTCGGGTAGCAGGATTGCATGAGGCAATGCCCCGATGAGTGCCTGCCAGCAAAGCAAGAAGAAGAAGAAGTTTCCAGTGAGATCTCATCAGAAGCCAGCGCCATACAACCCCAGTATGTGAGGTTCTGGTTTTAAGCAGAGGTTGCATGGCCACCAATACTTTAGTTGAGATTCCAACTCTATGATTCTGTGGTGGAGTACCAGCAATGGCACTTTCCCATTTCATCTCAGGCAGTGAAATGAACTTTTCCAAAGTAGTAGTTGTTGTTAGCAGGTTACAACACTTAAAACACATTGATATGAAAACAAAATATTACACAATATTAAAAACGGCTTAAAACAACTTAAAATCACAAAAATGCTTTGGGAACCTGTGGAAAAATCAAAAGGGATTTGTTTGGATTTGATGAATTGGTGAATTGTGAAATGCTTGTGCACAGAAGAAGGCAAAAGTGGAAGAAGGCAGGTGGTCTCCACGGCCATTTCTGCTTTTCTACCTTTTCTCATTGTGTTATATTGAGATGGAATTTCATGTTTTTTCTTCAAATTGGGATCTGTTCACATGCAGTGGTGCATCTATGCCCTTCAAAAGCAAAACAGAAAACAAGCAAAACCTTTTTTCAGAGTCTGCAGGAAACCTTTATCCAAGTATAATGTACAATTTAATTTCAATTTATTTGTAAAATTAATTATAAGTCAGAGATAACACAGAAAATTATGTTCTCTGTTGCTTTTCTGTGACAATAAAGCAATGTGGCTTTCCTTTTGAGCCGTGTTCCAGCTTTTCTGATATGAAACTTTTACAGATAAGGCCAGTGAGCAACAATAATCAATGCAAAAATATATGCACTCATTTGTTCTTTATGAGTCTCCATAAATTTGCTCGGATTTGGAGCTGCTTATCTTTCCCTAACGTCCTTTCGAACATGTCTTCAAGGTTTGGTATTTTATATATTAGGTAAAATATATGCTATTTGTACCATGAATAGAAATTAAGACTACAATTTACACACAGGACATTTTTATGTGAACCACTAGGCATAACCTTGCATGTGGCTGAACAGAAGCATTTTTGACTATAAAATATGTTGTGTCTAGTATTAATGCTCGTTTTATTTCAAATATATGTTTCATTTTTTCTGTGAGTCCAAATATGAGAACAAAAGTGATCATGTCGAAAGCCAAATGGTTGAAGGTGGAAGAATTTTACATATTCCAGAAAGTTTTATTTATTCATTGGTTTGTTTAGGACATTTCAACTCTTGCCTGTTAAATTAGATAGCAATCTTTCCCCCCAAGAATGCTCCCAGGGGTGACGCTATGTTAGCATGCTGATGGGAGTTGTAGTCAACAAAACTGTTTGGCAAAAGCTGTGCTATGTCATGACAAATGTTGTTTCTGCAGCTTTTAATTCTTGTTAGCCTCATGTTTTTAACATTGTTTTATGATTTGTAATACGTAGGCTTTATATAGTCTTTTTTTGTATACCGTCTGGCTACTTTTTTCAAAAATGTAGAGCCATTTATAAATACTAAAATAAAAGGGATGCGGGTGGCGCTATGGTCTGAACCACTGAATCTCTTGGGCTTGCTGACTGGAAGGTTGGTGATTCTAATGACCGCAACGGGGTGAGCTCCCGCTGCTCTGTCCCAGCTCCTGCCAATCTAGCAGTTCTAAAGCACACCACTGCAAGTAAATAAATAGGTACTGCTGTGACGGGAAGATAAATGGTGTTTCCATGCGCTCTGGTTTCTGTCACAGTGTTCTGTTGCACCAGTAGCGGTTTAGTCATGCTGGCCACATGACCCGGACAAACGCCAGTTCCCTTGGCCCGAAAAGTGAGATGAGCGGCACAACCCTATAGTCACCTTTGACTGGACTTAACTGTCCAGGCAGTCCTTTACCTTTACTAAAATAAAAAACAGCATTGGTGTGTTCTAATCAAAATGAAGATATAACACTGATCTGTCACTGCCTGAAGCAGCAGCAAAAGTGGTTTTTAATTATGGGAGGGAGAAAAAAAAACCTCAGTCACCTTGTTGGAACTATCCCTCTCCCACATGTGTACAGTACTGGCAAGCCTGTTAAGATTACACCAATCATCAGGGGTCCATCCCCCCACCCCACCCCGGAGAACTAGCAACAAAGTCTGGGCCAGATACACCATCTAACACTAGTAAATTATTTGTTAGTAGCAGCCAATGTTTACTCTGTACAGTGGTGCCTCGCAAGACGAAAAGAATCTGTTCCGCGATTCTCTTCGTCTAGCGGTTTTTTCGTCTTGCGAAGCAACCCTATTAGCGGCTTAGCGGCTTAGCGCTATTAGCGGTTTAGTGGCTTAGCGGCTATTAAAGGCTTAGCGGCTTAGCTGCTAAAAGGCTATTAGCGGTTTAGCGGCTTAGAAAAAGGAGGGGAGAGCGGGGGGGAAATCGCAAGACTAGCAAGACATTTCGTCTTGCAAAGCAAGCCCATAGGGAAATTCGTCTTGCGAAGCAACTCAAAAACGGAAAACCCTTTCATCTAGCGGGTTTTCCGTCTTGCGAGGCATTCGTCTTGCGGGGCACCACTGTACTTCAGCTCTCAACAGTGGGATAGACTCATGAAATAAACTCTTTGTGGTGCTTCATTCCTTGTTCTTCTTTTTCAGCTGAACAACATCTCCAGGAAGTAAGATTAACTTGCAGACCAGAACTCCATCATCACCACCACCACCTCTCTCCAAACAATTTTTCACATAAGGGGAAAGATGAGCTCATTTTTCCTCCCTGTACTCAGCATCACAGCCTGAAGAGCAATGATCAGGAGATCAGGACTGTGACTGTTTACTTTCTCTTAATATCTTAATTGCCTGATTATGCATCATGACAGTTTAGCCCTGCGAGCACATTCCTTCAGCCTTTATTCACAGTGTGCCACCTTTCTCTGCAAGCCTGTGAAAGCAAAATAAGAGAGAAGCAGTTTAAGAAGAGAGATTCTAAGAGATGGGAAGGATAAGCAGAGAATTGATATGCAAAAGCACAAGGTTATCCAGTGTTTGACCTTATTGATCATTTTTTGTCTCAAGCATTTATTTTTCCCTGGTTGCTCAACTCATTCCAAGGATTCTTACATAAAGCTTGTCGATTCATCCCATTCTTACGATAAAGCCTATTGTCCCTCCTTTCTTCGTTCCCTAGTGGATACAACCTAAAGTCTACTTGCCCTTGAACACCAGCTGTTCTAAAGCTGAGATATGCCTTCACTATTTTCTGAGCTCAGTCATTTTAGATTCTCCACAACAGGCAAATAATACCAAAAGAGCCAAAAATGGCAAAAGGAGACATTTCAGAGGAGGAGTTACACTTTCAATAGCATCACTGCATGCGCACACACCCTGCACACACTACGCTGGTTTTGCAGAGGTAAGCATGCTGAAAGCTGATAAAATCACTAGGTTTACTCTGTGCATTGTAACCATAGACTTCATCTTGTCTTAGTGAGATGATTGTAAGAGTCATATGCCACGAATGATCCATGGAATCCCTTCAAGTTATTTGATCCTAGTATTGCACAATTCCATAGCAGAGAGAGATTGCAAGATTAGTTTTTTGGAAAACTAATGAATATTCTTTCAAATACTTCATTTCAACGGGGCCCATTCAGAATTGAACCAGGAGCATTTTGCTCTCACTAGCTTGAGAACTTAAAGGTGATATAGATTCTTCCATCAGTGTATAGTACCTGCATGAGACTTCCTAACCTACAGCTATTAATGCATTGTTTATCACTAGGGAACTCCTAGACCATATGAGGCCCAAACCAGTTCAGAGAACCTCTGCATCACCCTCTAGTTTCTACAACCCTAGATTTCCTTCAAATGGCCTTGTGTTTTTTCCACATGGTGGTCACCAGCAACCAGTCTGGTTGTTGTGTGGTTCTACTGTATAATATTGTATTAGAAATACTGTGAAAACTTGCTGTGACATGTTGCCATATATGCAACATACCTTCCACAGCAAATGATCAAAGCTGACAGTGCTGACCATGTGTTTTGCAAGGCAGGATATTATGTAAAGCAGTGTACACACTGCCAGCCGCCTCTGAATGAGTTCTCTCGAATGAGAGTAGAAGGCTTCTAAAACAATCCTACTAATGCTATTCCAAATGTAATTGTAAGGAGAAATGCAATAATCCTCAAACATTTTAACCATAATAATATCCACACAGATCATTTTAGAGTTTAATAGCCCTTGCCAGTGATCATTACCTTACAGGATGTTGTTAATTTTTCAGATATGCCTTATGTCTTAGGTTTCAGTGCTTAAATATACTGAGCATAAAACTGCATAATATTATGAACCTGGAATATAAAGAGCTATTTAAATTTCTCAGGCCAGCCTTTCAGATATAACTGCATCAACTTCTGCTTCACTAACTGGTATTTGGATTGCAAGTGTGCCCCAAGTGACGCGACTCAGAAGTTGCTAAGTGCAAGCAGAGACATATAAGAGTGATGAAGTACTCCATTATTTTTAAAATAGGCTTTGGTTCCCTAAAAAGCCATGATGTTCACAATAGTATTGTTGTCTTTGGAAATGGAAGAGGAGGAAGAATCACAAAGAACTCACAGATATTGGCTAATTTGTACAGGAAAATGGAATTGACATTTTGACTGAATCCTGATAGACCTACCCAGATAGCCATCTTGGCTTAGTGGCTCATGAATTGAGGTTCCTATTCATTTCAGAGGAAGGAGAACATAAGCCAGCTCTTTAGTTTCAGTGAATGGGGAAGCTGTTAATAGGCTGGGGAACTTTGTATGAACACTGAAGTTCCTTCACCCAAAACCGATTACTGGACTGGAGTATCAATCCACATCAAAATACTGGCATACCATGTATATTAAACATTTCCAAACCAAAAGGGGCATTCTAGTAACGAGCAAACTCTCCTTGGTTCAATTCAGAATTTGCATAAAAATAATAATTAAAAAATAGCTTGGTTTTCTGCACGTAATTCTAAAATTTGGAAACACTGTTGCCTCCTACTGATGTCTTCACAGGGCATAGCAAAGAACCAAATACTTCATTTCCCCCAGAAGAATCACTAGATAAAAAGTTTCTTTATGTACTTTTTATTTCATTTTGTGTCAGATTATATCCAAGTTATGATTTAAAGTTCCATCAAAAGGGAAGGAACTGTTCTCGTATCCCACTAAAATAAAAACCAGTTCACCTTGTGAAACTCTTGCTAAGTTTTATTTACCTTAGACTTGCTTTATAGCTTTTACCAAATGCTGCCCTGTCTTGCTGGAGTGACAATTATAAGGGTTTGGAGAAGAGCCTATCATTTATTTTAAAAATGTCTTGGGTTTCTGGGAGCCATGTGTCCATTCTGAATGAATTTTTTAAAGCCAAGAGGATTACTCGTAGATTCACTGCAGATATTACATATGAATAAAAACTGGTTTGTAGAGACAGACTGGTGGTGAGATGAGTACTTCCCATATCTCTCTCATATCTTATTTGGAATTACATCCAAGAGTAAGTCTTCAATTGATCTGTGCCTCAGTCTCTTTCCCTCAAAGCCACTTAAAAGTACATAGCTTTAGAGTAGCTGAGGCCCTGGCTATACAAACATGCTGCAGAAATCTCAAAATACTTTTTTAAAAAAGTATACTGTACACATTTTCTTTCAGTATCTTGTCTTTGTGATTTCTTTTATTTCTTTAGTTATTCCTTCAGAAACTGTTTTGTTTGTTTTTACTTATTATGGATGAGCATTGCTTTTGCCACAGCAGCCCTGAAGCCAAGTGGAATGATTGGTAGGGAAGTGCTGGAGCTACATGGAATAGCTCATTTTTTCATTCCAAAGGTTTCAGGTTCCATCCAGTGCCGGATTTACATATAAGGTAAACAAGCTATAGCTTAGACCCCCCACTCTCTTGCCCCCCCCAATATACCTCTTCTTAATTGTATTTCACTATTAATATACTTCTTCTTAATTGTATTTCAGTTCAACAATTACTTTGATAAAATACATATTTTGTTATCTGCAAATGGCTTTAGATACCTATTAGGTCAATAAATTACTATATAGCATATATTCAACACAAAAAAGCGACATTTATTGTTGACAAAGGACAGCTGGACATATAAAGGGCCCCATTATCTTCAGTAACTTAGGGCCTCATCAAACCTAAATCTGGCCTTGGTTCCAACCCTAGCATATCCTGCATATTCTGTGGTGGATGGAAACTCTACCGTCTGAAAACCTGCAGAGCTACTGTCTGCCATCATAGACAGTATATTGAGCTTAGATGGAGCAATGGTCTGATTCACTATCACGCACCTATCTATGATCTGTTCCTTGGGTTGTGCATAGAGATGGTGCAATGGGGAAAGCACAAAATGTAAAGTTGAATCCCAAAGATCCTGAGTTGAAGTCAAAGCCCTCTTCAGGTGTTCATAACCATGCAATGATAATCACATGAGGGAAGGAAATGGGAAGCCTCCAGGTGAATACTCCTTGGCTACCAGAAATCAGCTTTATGTGGTTAGAAGCCCCATGTAGATCTTCATGCTTGACACATGAAGGCTGAGTAGAGGTGGCATTCCCAGCATACAACAGATGCTGGAGATGGTTTCAATACACCTAACCTTCTACACACATCAGCATTCATGCTAATATACTCAATCTTACCTACCTAACATCCTACCTTTCCGCTCTTCTGTAACTGGGTGCTGAAAAATCACTTTTTGACAATGGTAAACATTTATCGGCCTACGTGCACATATTCTGATATTCCCCAAATTTTCCAGCAATTGTCAACACTCGCACATAACTTTTGGTACTCCAAACCATTCTGACTTTCACCATAACATATCTATTATATAACTCAATATCTGCATAGTGTTGTGAACAGAGATTGCCTGTGATATTGTAAATATCCTTTCACCCAAGAAGGTAGAGAAGAGACCATGAAGGTCTGCCTGGTAGCTCTTTGATAACAGCCACTGTAGTATTAATAAGCACAGTATACATAATGTATGAGGTTCCAGTTAATAAAATCTGCTTGTCTACAAGCGTCTTCCTACTTTCCTAATGAGCTTGGATTCTCCTCACTTCCTAGCAATTGGATTCTCCCACTGCCTAGCTATCAATCAAGCCTTCATTTCCGTCACCTACCTCTCGCCACTTATTTGTGCTACTTTTATAACTTCGGCGACTTGCCTCTCACCTTCAAGGTTGTGTCAGGGCATCTTGCTTCAAGGCAAAGCTGAACATGGATTTGACAGCCTGTAGCTGTAAGAATAAAGATATAACATAAAAGGAGAAAGGAGCAGTAAAAAGAAGAAGAAGAATTTACATGGGTCAAATAGGGGTTGAAGAATTCATACCTATAAGAACAGGAAATGAGGAATTCCTATGAGGCGGGAAGGATAAATGGCATTTTTTTTTTTAATTTCTAACATGAACACTGAGTTAACAAAGGTCAGTGCAGAATGCAATGGAATTATTTCATACCTGATCTAAATCCCTCTGTGTTTGAAATCCTCAACATTCAAATCAATTCCATTCAAATTAATCAAACTTGTCTCTAAGTAAGCATGTTTAGACTTTTGGAGCGCAATATAATACTAAATATTTCATTCTTCAAAGTAACTGGTAATTAACTGTTCAGAATGGTTGTCATAGTTCTGTAATTTTGAACAGATTACACTTTACTGAGACTATTTTTTTTCTTATTTCATTTTGAAGTGGTTTTATTAGCTAAGGCACTAGGAGTATGCTCTTATGCTTAAAAAAGTAAATAAATCACAGTAGATCTTAGCAAATAAATCACATTTCTAGGACTCTGAATGGTACGTTGGGCAGTAGGAGCTCCCCTAAGGGTATTATGAATGAAAAGCAATATGGGCAAAAATGAAGCGATAACATAACTGCATTGGTTTACTGTAGCATACAAAATAAAAAGCCATTAAACTCACAGATTTCTATTTAAATCTGAATGAGCATTAAATCCTCAAATTGATTTAACCCCCTCTCTCCAATAATCAGATGATTCCCGCCCCCCAGATGTCTGTTACATCAGAATATAAATAAAGGTATGCAGGTAAATCCCTGGGGAAGAAAGAGCCTTTAAGGCCATCTAATCCATATTTCATACTCTTTCATTTTGCCATGTATTTTTCCTGAAGAAAGTCATACATTCACAAGGCCATAAACTGATGCTGCTTTGGATTCAATTTATTTATACTCACACAACAATTCATATGATTTCAGGCCAAAATAGTATAGTGGAAGAATGTGAGGTTTCTCCCCATTTATATTCACTGTCCTGTCTTCAGACATAATGCATTTCTCTCCAGAGCTAATTCATCTCACTTTTAACCAGTGCACTACCAAATTCTGTGCTAGGAAAGAAAACATATAAACAAAAAGAAATTATATGTTATATTAGTAAGAAGGATATGGACAGGGTGGCAGCAGAGCGGTTGGCATTGTGTCTCAGGAGTAATATTTGTACTAGGGGCTTAATTTAATATTTGAAGTCAGTTTCTAAATCACCAGACTTAGATAACGAAAATGAAGACTGCCCTAATATAAACTGGGCAAGAGAAGATATCAGCCTTGCTCTAGACACTGTTGCTGAATATAATTGCTGGATTATATAGTTGAAAAACTGAATAAGCAAGGCAAACAATCCAGTGGTGAACAATAGTGGCCAGTGAAGTACCTTGCCAATAGTAATTGCTGCTGTGAATTGGTTGACTGGAGTAAGCAAACCAGATCCTCACTGGCCACCTTGAGGAACTGATGGATGCAGAGGACAATTCAGTTAGCACCATGCAAGCACATTATTGCTAAGTGACTAGCACCCTTACTGATGGCAGTGGCTTACAATCATAACAAGCCAGCATTTTCCTGCCTCCACTAATTGTTATTGTTGTTTAGTCATTTAGTTGTGTCCAACTCTTCGTGACCCCCTGGACCAGAGCACACCAGGCACTCCTGTCTTCCACTGCCTCCCGCGGTTTGGTCAAACTCATGCTGGTAGCTTTGATAACACTATCCAACCATCTCGTCCTCTGTTGCCCCCTTCTCCTTGTGCCCTCCATCTTTCCCAGCATCAGGGTCTTTTCCAGGGAGTCTTCTCTTCTCATGAGGTGCCCTCCACTAATTAGTAATGTGTAAAAGAAAAGTGGTCCTGGGTGATGGTGGTGGTTATTTAAAACCATACAAGATCAATTAATGAGAAAAGAGTTGCTCACATAAAACATAACTTCAATAGCTTTTAACAAAGAGATGTGTGTGTTTGAAAAGTGAGCTTGAAGGATAGGATTGATTTTAGACTTGCACTGGAAAAAGCCTTGAAGCACAGTTGGTAGTCTTGGCCAAGTTGTGCCTTTTAGCCAAAACTTAACAAAGTGGTCTTGTTACGATAAAATCAGACAACATCATCCACACCGTCTTGAACTCCTTGGATGAAAGGCATGATACCAATACATTTTTTTTAAAAAAAACCTTATATTCTGAATAATCTCTAATTCTTAGAGGTAACAACTGGAGATGAAAAAAACTGGTATAGAGGGGGAAATAGGAAGATGCCATATATTAAGTCAGACCTTTAGTTCATCTACTCTGAACGAGAGTATTGTCTACCCTGACTGGTTGTGGCTCACCAGGGTTTCAGACAGGGGACATACCTGGAGATGCCAGGGACCGAAAGCAGCATCTTCTGCTTGCAAACAATGCTTCACCACTGAGCCCTGGCCCTTTCTGTTTCAATCAGTTGTGTAAACACCACTGTAAACTCACTTCAAATGTATGGAGCCAGTTGGATGCCTGCAAAGTCTGCTGGCTTTAAACAATATTGAGAATACATATTGTAATTGTCTTTTTTTCAAAAAAAGTTTCTGTTTAAAAAATATTTTGATGTGAATAAGAACACCTTCTGGGAATAGTGTGTCCGCTCTCTCTTTCTCTCTCACTCTTTCATACATTCAAGCATATCAGCTGTAGTTCAGCATTTTGGCCCTGCTCTTTCCAAGAGTGAAAAAAAAAAGCCCAATCATCCTAAAATGACAATTCCGGGAGACCAATAGCATGGTCTGCCAATCAAAAGCTAACATATTGAAAAGGTCACAACTCTTCCATTAAAACATTCAGAGTCAGGGTGCTCTTTGTTCTTTAGTTTCTTCAGTGCTACAATTAATTCAGTTAAGCCAGCTTAAAGCCAAAAAGCATTATCACAGATCATAACCTTTTTCTTTTTTTAAAGAAAAGTCATTGCTTCCTCCACTCCTGCATTTACCTTACTTAGCATATTTTAATGATATCGTATTGAAGAATTCTGTTAAGCATTAATGTCCAAAGGAAGGAGAGGAGCAATAAAATACATTTGGTGAGAGACCAAGACTAAATCCAAGCCAGATCCAAATATATGAGGAAATGGATTTGAAAATATATAGATATAGTAACACTATTACCATAACTGCTGCCATCTTCATGGCAACGTCAGTGTTTATCATACAGTATATGAGAGATGTTTATGAAAGAAAGGTAGTCTGTATTAGATACAACGTCTAATAAGCATTATCTGTTTATCATCATTTTGATAATGGGTATACATTGGACCCCATAAAGAAGGCTGATCGCCGAAGAATTGATGCTTTTGAATTATGGTGCTGGAGGAGACTCTTGAGAGTTCCATGGACTGCAAGAAGATCAAACGCATCCATTCTTAAGGAAATTAGCCCTGAGTGCTCACTGGAAGGACAAATCGTGAAGCTGAGGCTCCAATACTTTGGCCACCTCATGAGAAGAGAAGACTCCCTGGAAAAGACCCTGATGTTGGGAAAGATTGAGGGCACAAGGAGAGGGGGACGACAGAGGACGAGATGGTTGGACAGTGTTGTCGAAGCTACAAACATGAGTCTGGCCAAACTGCGGGAGACAGTGGAAGACAGAAGTGCCTGGCATGCTCTGGTCCATGGGGTCACAAAGAGTCGGACACGACTAAACGACTAAACAACAATACATTGGACCCAACATCCCACCATCATCCTGTGTGGCGTTTAACCAATCAAACTGAGGAATGATACCACGGAGCAGAGGTCACCAACCTGGTGCCCTTCATCCACTCTCAACCTGCATGACCAATAGGATTGATGACCGTTGTAGTCCAAAACATCTAGTGAGCAAAACTTTGGTTAACCCTGTCATAGAGCTAGAAAAGGGGAACAGAAAGGGGAGTGCACAACTGATAAAGGAATAAAGCAACATCCCATAATGAATGGTGAAAGGCGGCGTGGTAGTTTAGAAAAAAGTTGGTCAGGGGACTACATGATAAACCTATTAACATAGTGTTAATGATATGGAGAAAATGAATAAAGAGAACATTTTCCTTTTGTCATTAAATACTTCCCAGACTGCACTGGCTGCCAATTATTCTAGTTACCATGCCCAATTTAAAGTCCTGGTTTTGACCTATAAAGCCTTAAATGGCTCAGAACCGCAATACCTCAAAGACCATCTCTCCCCATATGAACTGACGCGGGCCCTACAATCATCATCTGAGGTCCTTCTCCATGTGCCTCCTCCACATGAGGTCCATAGGGTGGCAATCGGGGAACAGGCCTTTTCTGTAGTGGCTCCCTGCTTGTGGAATGCTCTCCCTAGGGAGGATCGCCTGGCACCATCATTATATATCTTCATACGCCAGGCAAAATTTTCCTCTATGACCAAGCCTTTCACCTTCAACCACTTGTGGCCTTTTAGAAGTGGTTGAATGTTTTTAATATATTCCCCCCCCCCCCCCCCGGTTCTAATGTCTAAATGGGGGGCTTTTTGTCTGTCTGTCTGTCTGTCTGCTTGCTTGGTTGGCTGGTTGTAAATTGCTTTGGGTTACCCTGGGCAAGATAAAACAACTAACAATGCAAAATAATAATAATAATAAATTAGAATTAGCAGTAACTATTGACACTGATTGGCAGCAGATTCAAGAAGAATAAAAGAAAGTACTTCTTTGCATAATGAGCTTTCATAATTGATACAGTATTTTATGAATATATCAACCTGGACACCTCTCATTTCATGGTGTTTTATCATTAGCTGCTGAAAGTCAACCTTTCCTCATTGTTAGGCTGTTCCTACCAGAGTTTAGAGGCAACTCTTCCATCTGAAATTTTTGTTTTATGAATTGATTTTGAATCAATTCAATAATTGTTTTTTCCCCTTAACCAACAAAGTAAATAAAAAAATAATCAGATCACAGTACTTTTTTGAAATCATTAATGGACCTGCCATCCAGATCCATTAATGGCTTTGGAAATGTATGGGTTTTAGGCTGTGTTGGATGCTGTAAAAAGTAATCTGTCAGGAAGGAAACAGCAATAGTAATGGAAAGCTGCATCTGATCATTTAGCTCCGTGACAGTATTTGTGAACACACTGTCATGTGTGATATTCTTGTCATGCATATGTTTGATGTGGATCTCGAGGTTATGAACATGATTGGTGAGCTGGCCATATCTCCTGTGTTTGTGGATTATTGGAGCGTAACATTACCTGCAAGCTATCTGAGCCTCTCTTTGTTACCCTTGATGACGAGAGTTGATAATGTCCTCAGCACATGGTGCTCCACTGGAGTGAGGCTGAACAGTTGTGATGCCTTTCCAATTGCTGGCAAAGTGATTCTGTAGAAATTCGCCTTCACTTTTATTAACCCCAGAGGTCCCTCTTTTTGTTCACTTTTCCCAGTCACTTTCTGCTTTTCAGCGGTGAGCTAAATTGATAAAAGCACAGAGTCCTCTTCCATTCAGTAAGTATGCATCTTAGTTGAATTCACTTAAAAGCTATAGCACTTAAGAAAAATCAATAGGGCTTATGTTATTTTGCAACCCTGTGCTTCCTGCACACTAATTTCAGACTGACCCATTATGTCTTGCCTTGAATTACAGTTGAAGCAACAAGAGACGTAAACACAATCATTCTACCATAAAAAAATCTTAACTGTAGTAGTGTTCATAACCATCAGAATGTGTACATATTCTGCTCTTTGTACTGGAGCCATTTTTGCAACTCTTGTCTGTATTTCATGCTCACACACACTGAAATCTTCAAGATGGTAAACACACTGATCTTCTAGAATTAGCTGGTGTACACAGGAACTAAAATAAATATGCATTGGAAGGTCTCACATGTATATTACATCAGGGGTTTTTAGATTCTCAGAATTACCACTGTAGTTTCAGTCTGATGGAGTCCTTCTCACAGGGCTTTTGCATGCAGCCCCACAGTGTGGGCTCTTGCTTGCAAATCCTATCAAATCATCCTGCTGCCTTTGATAGTTGATCCCTACCCAATTAAAAAAATGCTCTCTGCTGATGCATGTAAATGCTTTCATTTGATAATGATACCAGTATTTCTTATAGTTTCTGTTTAAGGAACCGCATATAAAATACTTGTTTTGTGATGCTGTTTTCTTCCTTCATAACATCTTGAATGCAGTTTGTTCCTATCATCCTGCTTTTGCACTGTGTGCATGTGTGTATCTGAATGTGTGAATGCGTATGTGTGTGGATGTAGATATAGATAAGAATGATCAGTATTATTTCAGCATTATTATTACATAGGAATGGAATGTCACATAACACTGTATATTTACAATTCTAAATTGAATGTCAGTGGGTCAAAAAATAAAATACAGCAGCTTTTTCTTCACAGATTTTTAGTTAAACAGATCCTATTAATATTTTTCTAACATGGCACCAATACGTGCATCAAAGATGGTTGAAAAATAATAAAAGGCTGGATAGTCCTGATTTTTCTTTTTCTATCCATCTCAGCTCTGCCCACTATAATGGGTTATCATTTTGCAGACTTTCTCAGGATTTTTCCTGCCCTGTGGGACAGAACACTGTGCTTTTCATCCACACTCAAAACTAGGAAAACCTGTGGTCAAATATTCACAACTGACAACTTCAAAGCAAATTTTCCATGGCAACTATACCTCAAAAGCCTACAGATACAGCATTTGCCAATTAGCATCTCCAAAGGGGGCCATTAGCTCCTTCAAAAAGCATAGGGGACCCTGTTTTAATCACTGCTTGTATTAGTCTTACAACAAAAAGAGAACTTGATAGAAATAAATTGATGATATCTGTAGAGAACAATGATCTCACAATGTTCATATTGTTACGAGACAAAAATTGTTCTCCATTAATCTGGCTTTAATGTTGTTTAATTAAAACAGGACAATATTTTCTAATAGTCAGTGATGCTGAATCATATATTTAACAGCAGTGTTTGTCTTTTACAATTCTTTCTTGCTGCTCCTCCTTAATAATAAGTCAGTCCAGAATAACCATTAGTAATCTCACAGTATGGTGACAATATTGCAATACATGGATTTCCCACAAATAAAATGCTAGAAATACCCGTCTGGTTTTTGTTTTTAAAAGAAGAAATAAAAGAAGTTTAATGAAAGGCCACATTTAACTCTCCTTTGATTAAATAGCACGCACAGTAGTATTTATATATATTGGCATTGATGGTTAGTATGTCAGAGCAGAGCAGAATGTGCAGGTTCTAAATGAAGGTGGAAGCAGTTTGGCTTGCTTCTTGTTAGTGCTCCTAGGAGACTTGATCCCACCTGTCACGAGTGATCCTTTCTAGAACCTATTCGAAGATATTTTTTGGCAGTGGTCTGGCTCTTCGTCCATAGCACAGATTTGCATACATTAATCTGTAAGAGCTGCTAAGTGGATGGTCCTAAGCAAGGGGTTTGGCTCTGTGGCATTTTTGGTCTCTTCTCCTTCTGTTAACCAATGTGAATTTTGAACTCCAATAAGCAATGAAGGAATACTGTAGAAAGTAAATTTCTATAAATGGACAGTATACATCAGACTATTGCTGTTCTTTCAAAACATATTCTGCTTTTCAACAGAACCAATGATGAAAGGCTAGAAATCATGATCATAAGACACATTATTTGCTCCACCTTAACAACTGTGTGGACAATGTCATTATATACTTAGTCACTAGGTGGAAGCGAATTTAATTGTATCCAATTGGTCAGGAGCTTTCTCCATATATTTTGTTCTTGTTAAGAGTGATAATAAAGTTACTGTCTAGCTTTCTGACTTTAAGCAGGTGTGGGAAACCTCCAGCCCATAGGTCAAACTTGGCCCACCAGTCTTCCCCATTTAGCCCATCAAGCCATTTTGAGAAAGTCAAGCCCACACTTCCTACCCTTGACACCAGTTGTGGGGCAGGTAATGACATGTTCTCCAAGGAACAGTCAGAAGTTGAAATGGGCTCCTTTTTGTTGCAGACTTCTATCTGCCCATCAGCTAATCTAAGACTTCTGTGACACCAGTGATAAAGAATCAGCACCCTGTGGACCCTATTTAAATTAGACAATATTATGAATATGTGTATAGTGCTATTCGCTTGTCTTTCCCCCATGTCTATATTATTGTTATGCTCTCTGTGTGCAAATACTATGTTTTAACTCTCTCCTCTTCTCATAGGCCAATGTTTCCTTGACATTCATTCTAGAATATTACAGTATATGTTATATAGTTTAGATTATAATAAATGTTATAATTTCATATAGATCTATCTTTGAAGCAATTTGTTCTGTTTTATTAGAGGAAAGGGCTCAAGAGCTTATCATCTCACTTATTACTGTTCAAAAACAGAAAGGCACCTACCGGTAATTTTGTGATTTATTTCTATTTCTATTTATGTATTGAAATTATTTATAAACTGCCTCTTCATTGCAACCAATGCAATGGTGGGTTATAATAAACAATTTAAAACCATAACAACAGCAACAATAGATATAAGAATACAATAAAACAAGAGCGGATAAAACTGATCAATAAAACAATAGCCTATAAAACACAAATGACCACCTTTTGATACATGGTCTAGGCACGAAAATCCTGCAAATGCCTGAATGAACAAACATGTTCTCAGCTGGAACTGAAAAGCGAAACATGCTTTTTGAAAGTTTGAAAATTACATTCCAGTTACATAAACTGCAAATGCTCAGCAGTTGTGTGAAAATGTGGGCCTCTCTTCACTGCAGGAAGTATATATGTTTTCTCTTTGCAACCAGTTGCACCTCTCATATTTCCATTATTCTGAATTTCTAGACTTCCTAGAAAAGGTGCTTTGTTTTAAAACTAAAGAGACATTCATTGGGGATGCTTCCAGAAAGTTGATTTAGGAAATATTTATTTAGAAAGTATTACTATTAATCACATTTTTAGTTTCCTCTTGTTAAGGTTCAATGCAACAAAATATAAAACACAAACAGATAAAATCTGTCAAATGATAGTAATTCTGTGAACCGCCCTGAGATCCTGGGCATAGGGCAGTACAGTGGTACCTTGGGTTACATATGCTTCAGGTTACAGACTCTGCTAACCCAGAAATAGTACCTCGGGTTAAGAACTTTGCTTCAGGATGAGAACAGAAATCGTGCTCCGCCGGTGCAGCGGCAGCGGGAGACCCCATTAGCTAAAGTGGTGCTTCAGGTTAAGAACAGCTTCAGGTTAAGAACAGACCTCCGGAACGAATTAAGTACTTAACTCGAGGTACCACTGTATATAAATTTAACAACAACAATGCTAAGCTGAATTGTTCAGCACTAAGCATATGGAGACATCACATAGACTTTAACCGTCAACTTCTTTTTGTTACTAGAGTGATGGCTTCTTTAGTTCTGACTCTAGCTAAATAATGTAAACTTTTATTCAGAGATGAAGCTTGAAGCAGTGATTGAGAATGAGGGTATTTGAGGAGCACCCAGCAAGGAGGTCAGTCTTTTTTATTTTGTTCTTGTAAGTTTGAGATGGCATCTAATGTATTTTACAATGCAGAATATAGCAGGCTTCCAGAGTGTTCAATGGTGCTGCATTTGTTTGTTTGTTTCTGTATATGTAAACCACTCTGAGTCTAATTGCTGAAGAGTGGGAGATAAATAAATGATTACTTACAGGTACTTCCTTATAAATAAGTGGATAACTGAAGTGAGGCTTTGATTTTACTAGCACATTCCGAATTGTGTGTGCATAGAACACAACAGTGTAACTGAATTTTCAGAATTAAATTTGGTACAAACCACTAGCAGACTACCACAGAATGATAAGCAGGAAGTGTGGATGATCCCTTAGAGGAGATCTGATGGGTTTCACATTCCCTCTGGTTCTTGAACATGAGGAAGTGTCGCATGGAAACACATAGCCCCTCTTGGGCCTCTGCCGAACTCCCAAATGTCTAAGAGGGTGAAGACTGTGGTTTGGATGACATTTTAGTTGGGGCAAGCAATGAAGATATGGCCTTGGTCGACTCTGAATGTAGGACAGCAGCTGAAGCATGAGGGACAGCACCTCTAGATACTCCTTTGCAGCCTTTTCCACGCACGTTAAGACTGTACAGATCATAAATTAAAACACATTTAAAACATACACCCAAACAATCTTGCAAACTGTAATTTACCCCTAACAGCTAGAATTCTCTGCACTCTTAAAAAATGGCAGTTTCCTAGATTTCCAGGTGGGGATGCTTTAAATGCATGGTGTCTATGTAGCCTTCATGATTTTCCTGATCACAGAGTTTGTATATTCACGTTTGATAATGCCTTAACTACAGAGGATGAATTATACCATTTGAACCTTCCTAAGTTAGGGAAAGAATTATATAAGCTTCCCTAAATGTAATTGCAATAGAACAAGCAAGAGGCAGTCTATAAAGTCATACAGCAAGGTGGGAAGATATGACAAAGGAAGGATTGATGGATGGTCCTAGGGGATGTTGCTAGGACCCACTGTGTGAATAAACATGAGCTATTTTATACACTATGCAGAGGAAAACCTAGATTTGGAGCTGTGTATGTGCTCAAAAGGGAGGCAGTGATGTTGTTCAGTGAAGAACACCTACAGAGCAGGGCTGGGCAGTATTTAGACTTGTGGGATTTACTTTGCTTCTTACTAGAACCTCAAGGACCACCAAATGGAGCCAGGGGCAAAATAGTGGCTCAGGATGGCATACCAACACCTAAAATTAAGGAACGGGAAGCCTCTGAATACAGGCCAGAGACTAATTTTATTTCCATTTTCAGAACTAAGTTCACAGTCCTTTCCACAAAAACCATGCCTGCTCCCCCACCCCAGCTTTCTTCATTTTATCAGCCTAATTTAGCAAGGAGAAAAGGATTGTTATTAAACAATTAGATACTCAGTAAGCCTTGCAGATCTCATACAAATCATTCAAAGATCTCCTAGTAGATCCCAATCTACCTTCTGCCTAAGAGTAGCTTGTTTACATGTACCTGTCACATAACAGAGGATTGAACCTAAATACATTCATTTTAATGAACACTATCTATATATAATCTATCTATCTATTTATATATTGTCTTGGGGGGTTATGTAACATGTCTTTAGTTATGCTTGCATCTTAAGGATCAGTTAGACTGGGATATAAAAGTAATTTTAGCCATTAATAAGTGAAAAATCATCATTACCTGAACAGTAAACAGCACAGAATTATGCACTACAAAGTAAATACTGAAATGACTAGTGAGGACATATGTGTGAGAAATACCAGCATTATACAAAGTATCTAATAAAAAGATTGATCCAAATTGTGTAATTAAAGAGACTGAGTTACAGTATAAATATTAAAATAAAAATGCAGTTGCCTGCTTGAATAAAACTGCTTTAGAGAACCACACAGTTCAGATCTTGGTTACAGAGTAGGCTTTATTCCGCACCTTTATATGAATAAATAAATGTTAGAATTGCCTTTTGCCTTGCTGGAAAACTCACTATAGGAGTCCCCTAGGGTGTAGAAACTGGAAGAGTAGCACTTCCTGCATTTTGAATTAGTATGTGCAGTAATATGATTCACAAAAAAGGCCAAGTTACCTATAGGGAAATCTCAATCAAGAAACTGGCCTACTACAGAAATCTAGTAGAGAAGGTTGTTCTGCATATGAAACACAACTAAAACAGATACTTTTCATAGGAATTAGAGTTGCCAGGAACTTTATGAATATGTTTGCTAAAAATGAAGCAACAAATCTTTCCTGTCACACAACGAAGATTTCAATTAAAATATTACTATAATTACCAGCAGTTATAGTTTTGGAAGTATACTTGCTAAAGCTTTTGTAAAATAAGCACTCAAATGCTGCACCAGTGCGCCATTATTATTATCATCATCACCATCATTATTGAAATTGTTTTTGAAGCATGAGAACTAAAGGATGTTATTGATTTTCTATCACTTATCTTATGCCTGGCCATCTTGCCTAATTGGCAGAGATTCACTCTCATGTACAGAAATCTAGAAATTCCAGTATGTTCTACTGGCATCAGTAGAATATACAAAAAAAAGGAGTATGTGTGCAGTTCTATTACGATCTGCATTTTCATACAACACACAACATCTTCCAGTGGATCCAGTACAATCGCCATCTGCTGTGTTTGGCTTGACTGGGTTGTGAATTCTCTCATGTGACTTTTAATGCATACTCGTGTGACTTCTTTGGTTAATACACTGCACTCAGCTGTATTTGGAGTAGGCCTAAATGAATCAGTGTTTGACTGTGCAATTGAAAGAAATTTCCTAATGTAGAAGGCTGCTCCAATAAGCCAGTACAGGACAACTAACTCTTATCATATCATAGTGGTGCTCCTATATGCACTCCCAGAGCAAAGTCACAAACACGTCAATGTGGCAGGAAAAACCAATACTCATGGACACTTACACATCATCCCTAGTAAGCTCTACTCCCTGCCCCCAGCTGGCTCTGGCCACTTCTCCCCCTTACTATAAGGACTTCCCATTCGTAGTTACGGACACAATACAACCCTGTCATCAAACTGGAAATAAGGATATACTTTAAAATCACTGGGGATCCACTGATTTCAGTGGGATCTTATATTTAGAAAGTACTGTTGTAATATTTAGTTATTTTATCATGAAACTGTTTTGAGATTTGATGTAGAATAAGTTGTGATCCACAAATTTTAAAAATGTCAAAATCCTTTTTTTGTTTTTGTTTAGTCATTTAGTCGTGTCCGACTCTTTGTGACCCCATGGACCAGAGCACACCAGGCACTCCTGGCTTCCACTGCTTCCCGTAGTTTGGTCAAACTCATGCTGGTAGCTTCAAGAACACTGTCCAACCATCTCGTCCTCTGTCGTCCCCTTCTCTTGTGGCCTCAATCTTTCCCAACATCAGGGTCTTTTCCAGGGAGTCTTCTCTTCTCATGAGGTGGCCAAAGTATTGGAGCCTCAGCTTCACGATCTGTCCTTCCAGTGAGCACTCAGGGCTGATTTCCTTAAGAAAGGAGAGGTTTGATCTTCTCGCAGTTCATGGAACTCTCAAGAGTCTCCTCCAGCACCATAATTCAAAAGCATCAATTCTTCGGCGATCAGCCTTCTTTATGGTCCAGCTCTCACTTCCATACATGACTACTAGGAAAACCATAGCTTTAACTATACGGACCTTTGTTGGCAAGGTGATGTCTCTGCTTTTTAAGATGCTGTCTAGGTTTGTCATTGTTTTTCTCCCAAGACGCAGGCGTCTTTTAATTTTGTGACTGCTGTCACCATCTGCAGTGATCATGGAGCCCAAGAAAGTAAAATCTCTCACTGCCTCCATTTCTTCCCCTTCTATTTGCCAGGAGGTGATGGGCCCAGTGGCCATGATCTTTGTTTTTTTGATGTTGAGCTTCAGACCATATTTTGTGCTCTCCTCTTTCACCCTCATTAAAAGGTTCTTCAATTCCTCCTCACTTTCTGCCATCAAGGTTGTTTCATCTGCATATCTGAGGTTGTTGATATTTCTTCCGGCAATCTTAATTCCAGCTTGGGATTCATCCAGCCCAGCCTTTCGCATGATGAATTCTGCATATAAGTTAAATAAGCAGGGAGACAATATACAGCCTTGTCGTACTCCTTTCCCAATTTTGAACCAATCAGTTGTTCCATATCCAGTTCTAACTGTAGCTTATTGTCCCATATAGAGATTTCTCAGGAGACAGATGAGGTGATCAGGCACTCCCATTTGAAATTTCTAAAATCCTTTTAGAAATGCTAAAATTCTGTAGCACATATGTTTTAATTAGGAATTTCCTTTGAAATAAGTATAATTTTTCTCTTAAATATTATTATTTGGGTAATATTCGGTATTATTTAATCCAAACTGCAAATTGTTTAGCTAAGCCAATTTCTGGAACAAATTACTCAGTTGTAAACCAATCTAATATATATACGGAAAATTATTGACAAGGTAAAAAGTACGTAACTTAAAAGCTGGCCCTTGGTTGAAGTCTTAAATGCATAGAATTCCTCTGACTTCATCTTATTATTAGTCCGTTTACAAGTATGTTTCTTTAAATAAACAATAGTATTAGGATCAATGGATAAAGAATCTTAGTGGAAAAAATAATCACTTCATTCATGGCATAGTGATATATGGATTATGACTTCAACATGTTGCTAAAGTGATCATCTGTTCCCAATTAATATTGATGCATTGCAGTTGCAAGGCTTTTAATGATCACATTACTGGGGAATTATTGCTGCTCATATAATTTGTCCTTATAATCATGTATTTATCATAGATGCAAAAGACAAGTCCCCCAAGAGACCCACCACAAAACCCTTATTTCAGTGATTCTTAATTGGGTTCAAATATAGTCCTTACAGTTTCTTTTGGGAGAGTAACAGGGTCTCCCCACCACAAGCAGCATAAAATTGCTATGTACATGAATGTTACAATGCTATACCACTGTTCATTTGGAAAGATTGCATGTGGTAGGAGATGAATAGCTAATCATGTTGGAGAAATAATGGGTGCATTTGCGCCTATACTCTCACACAGCAATAGCTTCTTGTCAGAGTCACTTCAGTTTTAGAGGGCATTCTACCCTAATATGCTTAGTGTGGAAGTAAACTGGATTGCTAGTAGCCTACAGGCAGTGCAAAAATGATTTAATTCATGTACTGAAGTACACTGCATCTTTTCATACGTGCAGATGTTTGTAGCATATAGAAAGAAATTCAACGGTGGTGATAATCCCAAATTTTAATTTAGGGCACGATTCTTAAACATAGCCATTTTATGGTAAGCTCCTCATTGGTTCATAGTTGCAATATTAGGTCTGTTGGGTTTATGTCACCAATATTCACACATAATATTTTATAGTACATATTTGAAATCTCTAGATCTTCTGGACACAAAGTTTTAATGTCCTAGTCTTCAAAATGGTGTTGCTGCCTCTCTAAGCAAATTACAACTTGGTACTGCTTCTCCTTCTCATCCTCTCTATTTTATTTTATTTTTTACTGTGAAGTAAAAATTAACATGACCACTGGGGATACTTTTATTAAGATTGGAATGGTAGAGTTTTACAATTAACAGCTATGTTGCTTTGAAATGTAAGAAATGGTCGAGAAATATTCCCTACTGATCCCAGTTTCCCATATGACTGCAAATTATATCTGACACTCATTTTACTATATGTGAAATTGCTATGTTTGGTTGGAGCTCTTTTGTTCACAATAGATATTTTGTTTTGCCTGGATAATAATTTCTGGCAAATCTCTGATGTATAATAATTTTAAGGAGGAAATAAAAAGTTAAAATATTTATTCATGTTTATTTTGGTAGTGTTTAAATCATTATGTTGAGGGTATTTAGGTTTTGGTTTGTGATTCCATATATACATAGCTACAGAAATCTGCATAAATGAGGCCAAATCCTAGTGCTTAACAGCACTATTTTTAGAATTAAGCCTTCCAGATAAACTTTCTCTTCCAAATGTGATTCTTCAAAGCAATTATTGCATTTATCTTGCTTTCTTTTTTTCTTTTTTTAAATATATATTTATTAAAGTTTTTCACATAAAACATATATTATATAAACACAAATCAACATTGTCCATTTAGCATCTTTCAATTGTTGCATAAGACTCCCCCACACCTCCCACATACACTTGCATCATTATTAAATTAGTTTCAAACAAATTATTATTTTACTCATAATCTTGATTTAGTTAGCATATAATTCATCCTTAAATCTACTTTAGTGATAGACAGTTATTTTCGGCTCTGGCATCCGATTCAGCACTCAACCAAATTACAATATTTTTGTAAATAAGTCTTAAATTTCTTCCAATCTTCTTCCATCCTTTCTTCTCCCTGGTCTCGAATTCTGCCGGTCATTTCGGCTAACTGCATGTAGTCTATCAGCTGCATCTGCCATTCTTCCACAGTGGGTAGCTTCTGCGTTTTCCAATTCTTGGCGATCAATATTCTTGCTGCTGTTGTTGCATACATAAAGAATGTTCTGTCCTTTTTTAACACACCCTGGCCTACAATACCCAAGAGAAAGGCCTCTGGTTTTTTGGTAAAGGTGTATTTAAACACCTTTTTTAATTCATTATATATTGTCTCCCAGAAGGCCTTCACTCTAGGGCATGTCCACCAGAGGTGGAAAAATGTTCCTTCATTTTCCTTACATTTCCAACATTTACTATCAGACGAATGGTATATTTTGGCTAATTTAACAGGAGTCATGTACCATCTATACATCATTTTCATCACATTTTCCTTCAATGCATTACATGCAGTGAAGTTCAACCCAGAGGTCCACAACCTTTCCCAATCTTCAAACATAATATTATGCCCAATGTCTTGAGCCCATTTTATCATTGTTGATTTTACCATTTCGTCTTGTGTGTTCCATTTCAGCAGCAAGTTATACATTTTTGAAAGTACTTTAGTCTTAGGTTCTAACAGTTCAGTTTCTAACTTTGACTTTTCCACTTGGAATCCTAACTTTTTGTCATTTTTAAACAATTCTTTAATCTGAGCATAGTGTAACCAGTCTCGCACTTTGTCTCTCATCTTTTCTAAACTCTGCAATTTCCAGTTGTCTCCATCCTTTTCTAGTATTTCCCAATATTTTGGCCAGTTGGCCTCCATATTGGCTCTTTTTCGAGCCTTGGCCTCCAGGGGTGACAGCCACCTCGGAGTTTTGCTCTCCAGTAAGTCTTTGTATTTTATCCAGACATTAAAAACTGATTTTCTAACAATATGGTTCTTAAAGGCCTTATTTATCTTAGCTTTGTCATACCATAAATACGCATGCCATCCAAATGCATTGTTAAAACCTTCCAGATCCAAGACATCCGTATCTTCAAGAAGTAGCCAATCTTTTAGCCAGCAGAAAGCTGCAGCTTCATAGTACAACTTTAAGTCTGGCAGGGCAAAGCCCCCTCTTTCTTTTGCATCTGTTAATATTTTTAATTTAATTCTGGGCTTTTTGCCCTGCCAGACGAATTTAGATATGTCTTTCTGCCACCTCCGGAAGCACTCTGTCTTATCTACAATCTGTAATGTCTGAAACAAAAATAACATTTTTGGTAATACATTCATCTTGATGGCAGCTATTCGGCCTAACAAAGAAAGTCTTAATCTTGACCAACTATCCAAGTCTCTCTTAATTTCTGACCAGCATTTTTCATAATTGTCTTTGAATAGACTCAGATTTTTTGCTGTTATATTTACCCCTAGGTATTTGACTTTTTTAACCACATTTAAATCTGTCTCTTTCTGAAACCGTTCCAACTCAGTATCTGTCAAGTTCTTCCCCAACACCTTAGTTTTTTGTTTATTTAGCTTAAATCCGGCCACTCGACCAAAGTTTTGTATCAGTTGTAATACATTTTTCGTACTAGATTCCGGCTCCTGTAATGTCAGAACTAGGTCATCTGCAAAAGCTTTAAGTTTATATTGTTTCGCTCCGACCTGGATCCCCTCCACCAACCGGTCCCCCCTAATCATATTCAGTAGCACTTCCAGAACCGAAATGAACAGTAATGGGGAAATCGGGCAGCCCTGTCGTGTGCCTTTTTCAATTTTGAACTCTTCAGTAACCACATTGTTAACTATCAGTTTGGCCTTTTGTTCTGAATATATTGCATCAATCCCATTCTCAAACCCCCGTCCCACTCCCATTTCTTTTAGGTTCCCCTTCATAAATCTCCAGGATATGTTGTCAAAGGCCTTCTCCGCGTCTATGAAAATTAGGACTGCTTTAGTGTTTATGTTTGTTTGTAAAAGTTCCAATATGTCTATAATGTTCCTTGTATTAGCAAACATGTGTCTGCCCGGGAGAAAGCCTGCCTGGTCTTTATGGATTATCTCACTTAGAACTTTCTTAAATCTTCGTGCCAGAACATCTGCAAATATTTTGTAATCCACATTTAAAAGGGAGATGGGACGGTAGTTCTTAAGTTGTGTCTTCTCAGTTTCCGACTTTGGAATCAATGTGATAAATGCTTCTTTCCACGATTCAGGCGCCTTCTTCCCCTCCATTATTTCGTTACTGACCTCCAACAGTGGCTGTATCAAGTAGTCCTTCAATATCTTGTAATAGTTAGAGGTCAGTCCATCTGGTCCTGGTGATTTGCCCTGTTTCAAACTCTGGATGGCCTGCTCAATCTCTTGTCGTGTTATTTTGCCATTCAACATTGTTCTGTTTTCTTCTGACAGCTTTGCTAGTCCATTTCTCTTCAAAAATTGTGTAATCTCTGTTTCATCTTGTGGCCCTTGAGTGTATAGCTTTTTAAAATATCTCTGGAAACACTTTCTAATCTCTCCCGGATTCTGGATGTTCCTTCCTTCAACCTCTAAGTTCGTTACTGTATTTAATCTTTGTCTTCTTTTCAACTGCCAGGCTAGGAGTTTCCCACATTTATTAGCCGATTCAAAAGTTTTTTGTTTCATTGTTTTAATCTTCCATTCTATTTCCTGATTTATCAATTTAGAATATTGTGTCTGATGAAGTTTGATTTCTCTCAGGATCGGTTGGGACTTCGGGTTAGATCTTAACTTCTTCTCCAACTCTTTGATGCTTTCCAAAATTTTATCTTTCTTTTCATTTTGCAGTCTTTTCTTTAAGGAATTCTGTTGAATCAGGAACCCTCTCATCACAGCTTTGCTTGCGTCCCAGATAGTTCTTTTTTCCACCGTAGTATTCAAATTAATCTCAAAATAGTCCTTTAAGGTTTTTTGGGCCCTCTTTACAATTCTTTGATCTCTAAACAGGCCATCATTCATCTTCCATCTAAAGGAGCCGGTTGGAGTCAGTGTCATATCCATTCTCAAGGCGTTATGGTCGGAGCATGTTTTGGGGCAGATTTCCACCTTCCTCACCTTAGGTGCCAGACTTCTAGTTATCCATATTTGGTCGATTCGTGTCCAGGTCAGTTGGGCTTCAGAAAAGAATGTTCCCTCTCTTCCCAAGGGGTTTCTGACTCTCCAAATGTCAACCCAGTCCATATTGTCGGTCATTTCAAAAAAAGTCTTAGGTAATCTTCCTTCTTTAGTGATGTTTTGATTCAATGACTTATCCATGTTCGTTGATACGACCCCATTCATGTCCCCCATCATGATGACGTTGTTATAATCCAGATAGTCCAGCATAGTCTCGTGCAATTTCTTATAAAAATCTGATTTGCCTTCATTTGGAGCATAAATTCCTAATATCAAAATTTTTTCTCCTTGATATTGTACTTCTATTGCGAGGATTCTTCCACTTTCATCTTTAAAAAGAAATTTTGGTGAAAGGCTCTCTTTTGCATAGATCACTACACCTCTCTTCTTGACTATGTCCGATGATATAAATTCTTGACCAAGCCTTTTATTTATTAACACCTTTCTATGGAGCCTAATCACATGTGTTTCTTGTAAACATATAATGTCCAATTGTTCCTTTTTTAATATATGAAAGATTTTAGACCTTTTTTCGGGGCTGTTACAGCCATTTATGTTCCAACTCAAAAGCTGCAGAGACATCCTGGGCCAGTCCGGTTATTCTTTCTGGGGTGGTACCTTGTTCTCTGGTCCTTGAGGATCCGAGGGGGCGGGTTCCCCTGGGGGTTCCGGCGCTGGCAATCCAAGTCCTTTATGGAGGTCTTCTCCGTGTGCTCCCAGAAATTTGTCTCTGTCTTCCGCTGTTTTAATTTTGATCTTTCTCCCTCTATAGGTAAAGGATAATCCTTGTGGAAACTCCCACCTGAAGAAGATTGCGTTGCTTCTTAACAATCTTGCCAGTTCTGTGTAGTTAGATCTGAGATCCAGCAACTGTCTAGGGATGTCCTTGTAAATTTCAATTCTCTTGCCCAAAATGTCAAGTGACCTTTCGTAGTGCAGGCCCAAAATCTTGTCCCTTTCCTCCTTTGATCTCAGTGTTATCAAGCAGTCTCTGGGCCTCTCTATCCTTTTGACTCTGCCAAGCCTAAAAGCAGATACTATTTTGAAGTCTTTTTCCTCTAGATTCCAAAACTTGGCAATTTCCTTAGTTAGGAATTCAGTAAAGTTATCTTCTTCCACCTCTGGAATCGACCGTATCCTCAAGTTGGTCTCCTTACTTCGCAGTTCTGACATCAAAAAATGAATCTGGTGTTCTCCAACTTGTTTGCTAAGTGGTCTTACTTCTTTCTCAAGTTTTTCCACTCTTTGACCAGTATCTTCAGCCAGTTTACGGTTTTCACCTACAGCCTCCTTTAATTCTCCAATAGCCTGGGCATTCTGTGCCACTTGCCCAGTCAACTTGTTCAAACTTTCTGTGTTCTGATCAATTTTAGCTGTATGTAGGTCAGCCTTCTTGTCCAAAACCTCTAACTTCTCCAAGATTTTATCCAAGACAGAGCTACTTGTCCCTGAAGCCATATCTTCCAAGTGCAGCTCCTCTGTCTCACCCTCCCCTGTTTGTAATAGGGAGGCCGCCTCTATGTCTGGAGGCAAAGCGGAAGGCAAGGCCGGCACAGATGATCTACGCTGTGAGGCTGCAGATAAAGTTAAAGTTGTTTGTTTAGTTCTTCCTCTTCTCCTTGCGCCACTCATTCCAGAGTTGTCTGTAATCCAAGGTCAATCCAAGTTGTTCCCATGAGAGAGTGAAGTCCCAGGTGCAGTAGTCAAACAAAGGCCAGGAAAGGGAAAGTAAAACAAAGTCACTACTGTAAGTCCAAAATCCTCTAGAGGGAGCTTAATACGTCTTCAGGGAAAAGATCAAATCCAAGTTAAACTTGTAAATTTAAGTCCATGTCCACAGCCTCCACAGTGTATTATTTTTAGCAGAGTAAACTTAAAGCAAAACAATGTTTCTACAGTGCCTTGACTGCATCAGTTTCAATGTGTCCAATTCCAGCTCAGAATGTTTCAAAATTAAGTTCAATGTAACCAAAGTTGCAGACTGGTGCTCAGCCAGGCAGCTCCAGCACCAGGGGTTCTTACTTATTTTGTAATCCACTGGTACCACAGAAGAAGAATATCAGTGCACCCCAACTATCCCAAGAAGAATCAATAGCTCAAAGTCTTTCACTCAGAAATCTGCTTTTAAGGGTGCCGGCAATTGGTTAAAGCATAACTTTTTGTCTCCACTCCTCCTGCTCTTTGCTTAAAGTTCAGTATAGTGGGAGGCAGGCTTCCTGCTTATCCTCACTCCGTTTTCAGCCAAATTTCAACTTTTTTAAAAAAGTTTTGAAAGTTTCAGAAAAATTCTCAAAAGTTTCAAAAAGTTGATAAAAGTTTCAGAAAGTTTTCATCGTCCAAATTTACTCACGGGTTGTAGTTTCCAAAGTTCCGAAAAGTTGCAGGAAGAAAGGACAGCGCTGACCGGGAACAGCAATGCGGCTTCACTCCGCTGTTTGCGGAACGACCCACAGCGCCGCTACCCCCTCCGCGATCCGGAGCCCCTTACGGGGTTCCTTCAACGTTTTGGGGGCTGCTTTTGGCGCCCGCCGGGTCCCGGGACCACAGGCTTCTGCTACCTGTGGTTTGCCTAATTGGGTCTCCGCTTTGCCGTAGCGGACGACCCTTTCGCAGCGGAGCTCCTTCTCCTCAGTCGGAGAAGGCAGCCATTGCCGGTCGCGCCGCCTCCGGAAGTGCATTTATCTTGCTTTCTGCTCCATAGTAGGACATGTCTACTATGAAAATCATAGTAGATGCATATTTAGGGATTAATCCTGTGCACAGGATGCTAGCAGAAAGCATGCCGGTGTAAATTTTGTTGTTTTGTTGTTTAGTCATTTAGTCATGTCCGACTCTTTGTGACCCCATGGACCAGAGCACGCCAGGCACTCCTGTATTCCACTGCCTCCCGCAGTTTGGTAAAACTCATGTTCGTAGCTTCGAAAACACTGTCCAACTATCTCATCCTCTGTCATCCCCTTCTCCTTGTGCCCTCAATCTTTCCCAACATCAGGGTCTTTTCCAGGGAGTCTTCTCTTCACATGAGGTGGCCAAAGTATTGGAGCCTCAGCGTCAGGATCTGTCCTTCCAGTGAGCACTCAGGGCTGATTTCCTTAAGAAAGGAGAGGTCTGATCTTCTTGCAGTCCATGGGACTCTCAAGAGTCTCCTCCAGCATCATAATTCAAAAACATCAATTCTTTGGCGATCAGCCTTCTTTATGGTCCAGCTCTCACTTCCATACATGACTACTGGGAAAACCATAGCTTTAACTATACAGACCTTTGTCAGCAAGATGGTGTCTCTGCTGTAAATTAAGTCAGCATAAAGTTACACCAAATCCAAACCTCATTCAGCAGTGGGAATAGATGCTGCAGCTTTGTGTAAACCTGGCACAGGGAAAATAAACCTTTAATATAGTTTTCAATACCAGATTTCCAGGTCATATAACCAAACTGTACAGGCCTCAGCTTCTCCCCTGTCTCACCCCCAAGAAGGCCCCTTTTTGTGACTTATACCAACCTCAGCCACCTTTGGCTCAGCTGACTGGGATAAACAAGTTATGGCAGTGTATCTTTGGCTGAACTGGGATTGGTGGTTCAGGATATGTTAAGGACCACCTGAGCCCGTATAGCTTGCCTTCATCACTGAGATCATCCGAAGGAGTGCTGTTACTTGTCTCCCCTGTTACACAGGTCCAACTGGCCTCAACAACAAGCTGAACATTTAATGTTACTGGTCCCATATTGTGGAATCCTATTCCAGCAGATTCAGCAGGCAGGTCTGTTCAATTGTTTACATTTTTTTAGTATAACCAGTCATTTTGGTTATTATTTTATATTGTTTTTGTGCGTTTGTATATGCTGTCATGCACTGCCTTGGTATTTTATATGAGTAGGAATTATATAAATAAGAACAATGAGAAGAAAGATGCCAGTGTTTTTCTCCACTTAGGCACAGGAGATGTTAACATAACTAATACCTTGGATACGGTAGGATTTACAAACAATACATTTTAGGAGACAATGGAGTAAAATACATGAGATGTTGGAATAAATACAAGCCCTAACCTTCATATTGTCTGTTTTCTGACAGGTATCTATATACAAAACTCATCAGAAAGTGATCCCTATGAATAAGCATCCTAGAGTCCAGATATGCCATTAAAACAAAAAACAGAAGTCAGACAAAAGTCAGTGGATTTTCCTTAGACGTTATTGCTGTGATATTGCCATATAATGAGAAAAATGGGCATTGAAATAGAAAATTCTCACCTTTTCTTCATATACTCTAATCTTCATATATTTGGTCTGTTTTGTTGCCTTGGGTTCTGGCCTTTTATTATACATAGCTCAGCTCTTCTCTAATAAACCTGAACAATATTAAAGGGAGACTTTAGGGATGCATTCTCCTGGGATTTCTTACCTATAACGTCAAGATTACAGCCACCTGTCCTGAAGGGGCCCAAATATATTTTCACAGAGGATATCCTTCAGGCTCCGAAGTCTTGAGTGTATGTCTCTAATAGCATTCTATAGAACTTTCAGTTGCAGCCTGTTTGCAATATCCTCATAAAGACAGTAAAAACCCCTTAATTGTATAGGGTTGTTTTAACATCTCTTAAAATACTGCAAATCCTTCTAGATGACAGAAAACCTCTTTCTCATAATTACCTTTGTAATGATAGTACTCCAGCAGAAAGACTTACTTTTTGTACCCTTTCACCGTCCACTCCTGCCTCCCCCCAAAAACACTCAAGTTTTGCTACCTAAAGTGGACTGGGGAAAATGGAGAGAGCATCATCTTTAACAGTATTGCAATCATTTCACCCAGTCCTATGCATGTTTCCACAGAAGGTAAGTCCTGCTGTGTTCAATGGTGCTTACTCACAAATCAGTATGCATAGAATTTCTGCCCAAAGTAGCTCAACTTTATTATTTTTCATATGTGTCAAATATGTGTGATTGTAAAAGAATGGTTTCATGTAGGTAGAAAACCATCTGATTATCAAGCAGCTTCCCTGTGTACTGCCCATCAGAGTGAAGCAAACACCCTGGAATTAGATGACGGGCACATTCCGTGAAAGGCCGTTCCTGTGCAAGCTACATTGACTTTAGTGTCTGTGCAAGACACAGAACGAAACTATAGGTCTAATATGCAGATATGGAGCTCAGTTTGAATGCAGCTGGAGGTATTTGCTTACAAATAAGATCAGGTGGTCAGCTGCTACTTAATGCACAGTAGTAGCTGATTTGAAACCCTACTTTCCTGATATTTGAAACAAGAGTGTTTACATGAGTTCATTGATTCCTCTTGAGTAGCTGCCAGCCTGGGATATGTGTATATACATTTCAGCTGTGGTATGCATTTAGAAGAAACTATTTCAGGAATATCAATTCTTCTTTAACTCTATTGCTTTGTCTTCCCTAAAGTAACTGTAAATCTCTTGACAGTCTTTCTGGCTGCCTTAAAACTCAAGAAAAATTGCTTAAACGCAGCAGCTACTTCTTAGATGAAATGGGGAGGGAACTCTTGCATCTGCCTTGACAAGGGATCCGCCAGTTTCGGATGGATATGATTTAAAGGCAGCCAAATTATCAATTCTGAAAAATGGGGTTTATAATGGAAACAACTGACCCTGAACTCCCAATGTCATGAGTACCGTGCTGTAATAGCTGCTACTTGGCACTGTCTTGCCATCTCTAGAATCACTCACCAGACAAAATATATGTGCTCATTTATTAGCGTACAGGTGAGATTGCCCACGCATGGGCATCCAATTTCTTCTTCCTTTGAAAGTTACATCCCCTGCTTATAAGAGTACCCTTGCAAGGGAAAGTCAATTGTGCCTGGAGCAAAGATGAAAAGAGAGGAAGATGAGAGAGGGGGCACGCAAATAGAGATACACACTAAAGTGGGATGAGCCACATCAACAATTTTACTGCAAATAGCATGTACAGTAGATGTTGAAAGCTTCATAACCACAAGACAGGACGTGGCATGACCTTCCATAGCTGCAAACTACCTTGCAGCCTGCATGCTGTTTAGTTCCCCAAAGAAAGGGATGCGTCAAAAAGGCCTAACATATGTTGTTGGGTTGCTGGTTTATGAGTTTATACTTTGCTTTTCAAGGCAAGAAAACCTTCATAAAATGGCCTATAATGTAGCTGAGTTAATATAAATACAATTTTCAAACAGTTAAAATTATATTAATCCTATGACTAAAGACTTCAATACATGAACAAATATGCTTGAGACGAGTAGGAGATTGAGCAAAATACCTGCTTGAGTCGATTCACTACCGGTGGCCTGGAAGCACCTGTAACATCATCAAGGGGTGAGTAGCTCCTTCATACTGTAGCTTGATTCATATGCACACCGAAAGCAGGCCTTGCTAAACAATTCCAGTTGTGCTGCCTGCCTTCCCCAGTAGCACACTCCAGGAGTGCTAACTTGGCCCCATGACTGTGGGTGCCTGAGGCTGTGGGTGCCATGCAGCGTGCAGGGCCCTGACACTGAAATTTGTGGGTGCCCAGCCCCTTCATGGGAAATTTTGTGGGTTTTCGGGCACCCAGGGCCCCAGGGAGTTGGCACCTATGGCTCCCCAACCTCCTGCTTGAAGATAAAGACTTTCAGACCCAAACAAGATCTTCCAAAGTCATGATTCATGGTTTAGAAGTATCAGTCTTTGATTCATGTTTTCATAGACTTGAATGAATGGTACTTTAATAGATCAAGGGCCTAACTGAAGTTAATGATGTCATCAGGAATCATGCCATTGCTTTTTAAAATAAATAAATACAATTGTTATCAAGATTGCAGCATGTGAAGAAGGCAGATTTAAGCCATTTCTTCCTAGCAACAATGAGGAGGAGGAGGAGTTTGGATTTGATATCCCGCCTTTCACTCCCCTTCAGGAGTCTCAAAGCGGCTAACAATCTCCTTTCCCTTCCTCCCCCACAACAAACAGTCTGTGAGGTGACTGGGGCTGAGAGACTTCAGAGAAGTGTGACTGGCCCAAGGTCACCCAGCAGCTGCATGTGGAGGAGCGGAGACGCGAACCCGGTTACCCAGATTACGTGACTACCGCTCTTAACCACTACACCACACTGGCTCTCCAGGAAATTCTCGCAATGCCAATGTAATCTTTCCCCCCTATTGCTGGCAGTGGGGAGATTGTAGCTGGGAAGGTTTAAACCTACCTCCCCCGCATCTGATATTAATAACAATCCCCTATCCATGCTTGGGGTCTAATTTAATTAACACATGGCGTGATTGCTAATCTCATTTTTACCTTCACAATTGAATTATTTTGGCATTAGGGATGAAGTCCTGTACACACTAATATGGGATTAACCATTGAACTCAATATGATATACTTCTGAGTAGACCTATATAAGATTTTCAGAGAAAAGTTATTTTTGGAGAACAGTGCACTTCCTTTAGGGTGTTCTGACTTGTTCTGTATTTTTATATTGGATTTCCTTTACCATATTGGATTTTCCCCCCTCTCCCTTGCATTCACTGTGGATTTGGCAGCTGCCAAGTTCAGAGACTCCTTAGAAACACCATCAGGCACTGCAAATGTTGTGCTCATGAATTCAGAGTTCTTAGTATATTTGCTTAGTTCAGTGTCTATCCCATTCATTCCCAAGAGCTCCTGAGCTTAAAAGAAAAGCAGAAAACCTAATTAACATGTAAATTATATAGAAATTAAAATTAAACTCCTTTCCTGCTCATCCTTGGGTACTGAATGCCAGTTTACAACAGTTCTGGAAGGGGTCCAAGTTCTGATTTTTGGAAGACTGCTATAGGAAAGGAGTTTCACAAGTATACATTATGATCATCACCATCATTATCATTTGTTTTCCATCTTTCCTCCAAGGACCTCAGGGCATACACGGCTCCTTCTATCACCATTTTATCCTCACCTACACAAGCAATTCTTTGTCTTATCAAAACTAAGGTGGCAATAGGATTGCCCCTTCTCTGAGAACATATATTGGTAAGATACTGCCAAGAGTTGACTTATGGGAGAGAAATCTGGGGTTTGGCTAAGATAAGTCAAATTACTCAAAAGAAATTCCTCAGAATACTACTTGGTTTACTCTCCAGCACACCTGCAGCTTGTATTTGAGCAGAGACTGGAACTATGTCAGAGAGTGGAACTATGGTTTTACATGTACTATATTAAACCTCTTAATATGGAAGGTTGCAGAAATAAATAAAAAATGTTTTATGGAATGACTGAAACCATTAAGGGAGATTTCTTGGGTAGCAAACTGTGAACAGCAAATGATAGTTTTTGATATAACTCCCCAGGCTGTTAAGAACTGTTCCTGAGTGCAGATTCAAAAACAAATAAATGATAAACTGAAGGATTTCTATGTACAACAAAATCTGCAGGCAATCCAGAAATAAAGGTTCCCTCCACAGTTGTATTTAACTAAAGTTCAGTTCCTGTTTAAAGGTGAGCCTACATAATTTGCAGTTTGTGTAACAATATACAAAATGAAACACACCCGAAATTTGCATGTCCCTGAAATTTGCAATGCAGTTCTACAGTCAAGTAATGTGTACAAAATACATAAACTAGGAAAACGTGCATAAAAATGAAAATATTAGTGAAAGAAGCATGCATTTCAGTCATGCTGCAGCATATTAAGAAAATATCACACATGAAGAATATTGATAAAAAATGTTGATAGAACTTTAGGCACGCTACCGGAAAAAAGAAGAGTGAACAGATATCAGTGAACTAAGGAACAGAAAGCTGCAGCAAACTATGCACCATGTTTTGTATATAAATGAACACAAAACAATTCCTGGGGCATTGGTTTCATTTTGGAAACAAGACTAGGCATTTTGGAAGTCCAAAATCTGGGGATGAGGAGAATTTTGGAAGCGCTGCTTACAAAAAATAAGCACAGCATTTTCTGAATCAGTATATTAAAAGTTTCAGTGTGTGATAAGAGTAGCTCCTGAAGATTGCATTAATATTTTATCTGTGGGGCATGCAAATTCTAATATTGTTTTGTGGATGCAGTCTTCTATTTTAAGATGAGGTAACGGATTCATTCTTTTTCTTTTACAACAAGCCTTGTCACTGCTTCAGGAAGTAATTTGGCTATCCTCAGAATCCCCCTTGGGAATATAACCAGTAGGCCAAGAGGGGTTGCCATGCATTTTGCCATAGCATAAAAACATAAGGAAAGCCTGATGATCAGGCCAATTGCTTATCTAATCCAGCAACCTGTTCTCACAGTGACCAACCAGATGCCTGTGGAAAACCCTCCTGTGGTTTTTACAAATGGTATTCAGAAGCATTGCTTGCTCCAACTGTAGGAGCAGAGTTTAGCTATCATGGCTAGCAGCCGACATAGTTTCCATGGGACATTGTCCCAGGAATTCCTGAAGTGGCAGCAGGTATTTCAGGAAAAGAAACGAGTTGAATATTTAGAGGTAGAAGCCCTGATGAGAATCCTTTGGATTAGCCTGCCCCCAAGTCACCAAGATCCCACAAGAATTGTGTGGAGAAGTGGGGCTAGAGGGATCCAGTTTAAATATATGGTTCCTTAATTTGAATCTACTTTGTACTGAGCTCATCTCAGTTTAAATCATTACTTTTGTTCTTTCATACACTTTAACAATGGCTTCCTATCAATTTCATAGTGAGGCTATTCCATTTTAAGAATTCATCTCCACAAACAGCAGCTATTAAATATTCTGTCCTTTAAAGCCCGAGTATCAGTAGCAGTTACATTAAGCACTGTTTACCTTGTTTAACAGGCAGTCTTTTATAATGTCAAGATTAATGGGAATGTCAATCAGGGAGGTATATTATATGTTAAGATATGCAGATGAGACTTTCTATAGGAGAGATTATTGTCACCTTTCAGTGGCTAAGCAGAGAGCTAATTTTGTGAGGGTTTTTTAAAAAAAATAAAAAAGAGGTTTGAATGAAAAGTCTAACTGCAAAGGATTACACTATTCTCAGCACCAACCGTAGAAACAATGGAAACAATGTCTTAAACATGCTGGTGCATAACTCTATTTGGCATAATTTAAATACAGATAACAGGTCTGGGCTCATGATGTCAAGAACACAGCATGTTGATAAAAGAGTAATAATTAAAATGGGTAAAACCTCACTAAATAATAATGAAGGAAAACCATGTGATCATTCACAAATCTCTCTCTACAAGAAAGCATTCATAAGCATAGCCTCTCCATTGAGGAGCATCACATCCAATTATTCAGGGTGCTAAGCGGGGGGAGGATTTGTGAGGAGCTCCAAAAGAATGTTTCCAAACTGAGTGGACATTAACAAAACAAGTGTGATTCAAGGTAAGTAAAGGTAAAGGTACCCCTGCCCGTACGGGCCAGTCGTGTCCGACTCTGGGGTTGCGTGCTCATTTCGCTTAAGAGGCCGGAAGCCAGCGCTGTCCGCAGACACTTCCGGGTCACGTGGCCAGCGTGACGAAGCTGTTCTGGCGAGCCAGCACCAGCGCAGCGCACAGAAACGCCGTTATTCAAGGTGATTCAAGGTGATTCAAGGTACACAAGTGTAAAATGCAGTGTCGGATTACCAAATGGGCAGAGTAGGCACTGGCCTATGGGACCCATGCCTTTTAGGGGTCCCGTGACAACGGATCAAAATAATATTGTTTTGATCTTGATCTTGTTGGTTGGTAAAATCAGAAACGTATTAGGAGATAATTTGCAATGGGAGCCTGCCAGAGTGGCTGGGGAAACCCAGCTAGATGGGCGGCGTATAAATAATAAATTATTATTATTATTATTATTAATTGATGAAGATATTGAACCAGTGTGGGGCAGCTCTGAAAAAGGGAAATTTATTAGGATGGGATTGATAATAAAGCTGCCAGCATCATAATGGTATTATACAAGTCTATGGTGCAACTGGGTATGTAAACAGCATTGTTTTGCTTTCTGCCACGTTTCTTGCATGCAGCAATGTTTCCTTTCCATTGCAGTTCATCTTCTGCCCAAAACTATGGAATTTGGCTCACTGTTTACTCTGGCAAAATTTAAAGTCCATGGTTTCCCCAAATAATCCTGGGAACTTTACTTTTCCCTTCACAAAGATGCCACCCACCCCCCCAGAAGCTTTGAGGAAAGTCATGTGTTTTAAAGGTGCATTGGTTGTACTTTAAATCTGTGTTATGAATGTGTGTTTAATTAGAGGCAGGTTCTTTTAAGTGCACAGTTGTAAGAAAAAGTACAAAACTATACTTAAATTAGTCTACTTTTCATTTAACGAGAGCTTTAGCACCTGTTTTGCTCTCTTCGGTACAACAAAGAGATCCAAGGAAATAGAATAAGACTGAGAAAAATAATTCTTCTATTTGTACCTGCCATTTAATAGAAAAGAAAGAAGAGTTCAAAATGACAGCCAACTCTGGGTCGAAGGAAGGAGGGGAGCAGCAGCCTTCCAACACCTCGCAGTCTCATTTCATTCCCAGCATGGGTTTTATGTTTCAAACTCATCAGCAATCCATACAAGAGCCAAATAGATTTATTCTGTGAGTGTTTGGGTTCCTCATGATTCATGTTACAATACATGGCAAGAGTTATCCTAGAGATTAGATAATTACTTACAGCGTTAGCATCATTATTAACATTATTATTACAGCGTGTACTTTTGGATGTCTAGAGCTTACATCAGACTTTGTAGATTTCTTTTTGGTGGAGCTATTTTTGAATTTTTGCAGCATTCTCTTCATCAGAACTGCTATCGCACGTCCATTTCTGGGACATGCACAGCTATTTTTATGGGTTTTAAAAGCTGAACTCGATACAAAAACCCATTGGGAAGGAAGAAGGGATTAAGGGATTGTGTTTGTCATTCTATCTGCTATACCTTTCCAGTTGGTGGGGAATAACAACATTGTAATTTCAACTGTACAAAACTGAATTTAGCTTGAGCCTTCAGTATACAAAGGTTGATGCTTTTAACATAAAAGCGTCAAGTCTGAAAAGAATTACTCTGGAAACTGTACATGAGGCATACAACTAGGCAGTGTTGTGGGAATGTATGGCTGCACTTTAGGGAGCCTAAGTCTGTGTTCATGACAGCAAGAGCTATGGGTATGTCAAGTGGCATAAGGGAGAAGAACAGAGGATAGTATAAAATTAAGTTTTGCTTTGAGTAGACTCTGAAATTAAAAGACCTAACTTAGCCATGAGTAATATTTAGTTGAATGCAACCTGATGTGGACAAAAAGATATGCACAGACCAATCTCCTGGTTAAAAAATGTAAGAGCACTGCTGGATCAGACACATCTACTCCCAGGTGAGTGAGTGTACAATTGCAACCTGAGCAGACCACAGTTCACAGCCACAATTACCTTATTTTTTTCTTCAGTGGTGGATTAGAAGCGTCACCCAGATACCTAGGCAATGTGGGCTATGCTTGCTTCTTTCCAAAGTGACAAAAAACTAGAGTGGGGCGTCATTAAAAAAAATATTATGTTGTCTTTCTGTGCTTCAATAAAGCAAAGTATTGGAAGATACTACACTTGGCAACTTGTGGACACTTCCCTGCCTTCCTTCTCAATGTAGAAAGACATGGAAGTGTTCTACAGAGACTTGGCAATGCAGGTATATATCCTCATCTTCTTACACTGCAACTGTTTGGTGCTTGCACCTGCCTACACCTTGTGCATGCTGCCTTTGCTTTCATCGCTTGACTCAGCTGCTTCTTTCATTTTATCCTATGATCTATGCACCTGGATCACAGATGGCTACCTGCCATTGTAGGTATAGCTCATGGAGACGGACTGCTTTCTTGCATTAAAATTAAGAGAAACAAGTGTATTCCCAAGAGCCATTTCGCTGTCTAAATATAGGTGCAGCCACTGTGGCCTGAATAATACACACAACTCATTCTGAAAGGTGCTGATGATCTGAAATCAGCAGATGTGACTTCTTGTTTCATGACTTTCTCCCTATTTTCACAGCAGTAACTATTCTCCCTGCAAAGAACCAGAAACGGCTTACATGACAGCTTTTTTCCTCCATTATTTTTTTGTGATCAACACTGCGTAATGGTAGTTGCCATCTAAAGTCCTTTCTGAGTATCTCCTCCATTCTGCAATTGTTTTTATATATTTATTTAAAAACCCACCATGACAAACAAGAACTGGAGGCAGTGACAGCATTAGTGAAGAATGTACCAGAATGTGAAGAGATGAAAATGTTGGGGGGGGGGGAAGGCTGACAAACAGAACAGAACAAACATGTAGATTTTTCTTGTACGGTTGTGGTCCAGCTTTGCCACTGCTGTACACAGTCCCATCAGACTAATGGGAGTTGTAGTCCAAAATTCCTGGAGGGCACCAGGTTGGCAAAGTCTGCTCTAGGTCATCCATAGCATGCATCAATCTTGAGTGCATCCTCAGAAAAAAGTCTCTTGCTGCTGCCAATGATCAGCTTCCCTGCCCTACAGCCTCATCTGGAAGTTCTGATGTACTTCTCATGTGTCAGGCACCCAAAAGCATTGCATTATGGGATGTTAAGTGATGAGAGTCAATTGGCACCAATCAATGCTGAGCAAGTGTTCAGCTTTCAAAGGATCAATTGTGATGCTATCAGATAAGACTACAGGGTGACCCTAATCCATGACAGTGGATAGGCACTCAGGCAGGATTGGATCAGTGGTGGCCCTGCTGACGCAGGTGGTGCTACTGTCCCGTGCAAGAATTTTCATTCTCTATCAGATCGCAAATTGTGGATTCTGCAAAAAGGAAGGCACAAGCTTTATTCACATGTAAACCACTGCTCAGCTCTTCCTGCTCTTAAAATATCAGTATTACAGAGCTGCTCCCCAAGAAAGAAGTTAAGTCCCTGCCATGGAAGAGATGCAACAAGTGTCCTGTTGAATCAGTATAACATTTTAATTTATTAAACTCAGTGAAGCCAAGCAGTTAGCACTGTTGCAATAATAAGATTTTGTATCCCAACACTGTTAATAAAGTGCTCCAAAATGTTGTAAGCCACCTTGAGCATTGTTTTTAAGTGTGGAAAGGTGGCATACAAATAAAATGATGGTGATATTTAAAATATGTGTGGGAGTTGGAAATTAAAAAGAAAAGAATAGAAATAACAGAAACTGCAAAGGTATTTCTTCAGGCTGTGAGGTAGATTAATATATTGCTATATCCAGTATTTAATTCTAATCATAACTGAGTTTATTTTCTCTTGCAATTGTATAATTTTGCCTCTAAGTATTGTCACCCTCATTTCCAACATCTTTATCACAAATGATCACTAAGTGTGGCATGTTTTAATCATCCTACCTGTGTCTGCCTCTCACCCATAGATTAATAGTTACAAATTATGGGTCCTCCCCACCCTGCTATTGTGTACACTTTCTCTAATTCTCTTCATTAGGCCTGTGAGTGGGCATAATTATGTTTATAAGTTATCTATCCACCTTTCCCAAGGACAGTGAGAAATGGAGAGCAATGAGTGCTTGACTTGGTGACAACATCTCAAACTAATAAGAAAGAAACTTGAGCATTTTAAAAGCCCCAACACATGGAGCAAAGACATCAATCTTTTCTTCTTTCTTTATTCTGAGTCTCTGTTCACTGAGTAAAATTCATTGTTCTTGGAGAAACTGGGAAGTGGGCATGCAGGCAGAAAAACAATGCTCATGCACACTTGAGCATCACCTGTTTCCATTTTAATGGAAAGGAAATATGAAAGATAACTTTGTTTTAGAGCACATAATAGGCAAGCTAGATAACGCATACTGGCAGGGTTTTCAATCTTATCTTCAGCATTGGTGGAAGACTAGAAGCACAGGTAGAAAGGGAGCACAGGAGACGTAGTGTTTATTCACTGATTCAAAGTGTTTTGAAATTCCATCAAAGATTAACAAAAACCAAGGGGAAATGAATGGTGTATAATTCTGCCAAGCATTTTCTAGCTCTGCAGTTACTCCATAAATGCCAAGGATGCAGAGGGCAAACATGTGTAGATTACCCAACATCTGTAAACCAGCTGGGGTGGGACAGATCAAAAGGGAGTCAGTAGTGTCAGGGCAGGGGGCTTGTGGCATTTCTGGCGCTCCTGAGTAACAGTCATTGCCACCTGGTCCACTTGAGAGAAAGGGTGCATTCAGACAAGGGAAATACTGCATTAGGTTTCCTCATTATAAGGTTACTGCTTCTGCCCTGCTTTCTGACATTCCTTTCACGCTACCTGTTGCCTTATGTAACTTGGCTTTTTGACTGATATACCAGCATGTCATACTAAATTTCATTCACACCATTGGCCATGGTGTAACACATCAATGAACATAATTGGACAACATTGCTACAACTTACCCTTTCCACACAAGCATGCTTCTGATCCCCCATGATTCACCCATGAAAACATCAGGAAAGAACCACATGCCAGTATACTGCCCCAAATTTCTTCACTTTACTCCTGTAATTTTAGGGGCTAATGGGGTTGCAAATGGATTTTTTTCTAGATGCAAGTAACACAGAAATGAGCACTATGTTATATTATATTATGCTAGATTTCTGGTAGTGGTTTTTACACCATGTGAAAGTGTTATATAATGTAGAAATTAAGAGTTAGGGAAATATCAGGAAAATAAAATGTCACATAAGAGAAAGAGTTGTGGAGGAGCACCTGGCTGAGTGACTTACTGGGAATATCTAATCCCAGTTTCCAGTGACTACTAGCTAGTTAGGGTAAGACGGATAAAAACATAGCCAGCCATGGGTTGGGGAGGGGACACTGCTTGGGAGTGCCATAGGGACAGGGGCATGAACCCTGGCATGTGGTTGTGGTAGATAGTCTTAACAGGAAAAGATAGAGGTGGACTAGAGTAAGAGTCTGGCATTGCAGCTTGGCCAAGCACAATGTGGGTACAACTGGAAAGCTCTCACTGGGTGAGAGACAGGGATTAGGCTTGGAGCAAAATTTGAGGTTGTATTCTGGTGGGTTAATTTCTTTGTATTCTACATCACCCTCTGGAGGTTGTGGACTCTCATTCCTTAGAGGTTTTTAAGCAGAGGTTGGATGACCATCTGTCATGGATGCTTTAATTTAGATTCCTGTATTGCAGAGGGTTGGACTATATGACTCTCACGGTCCCTTCCAAGTCTACAATTCTATGATTCTACAGAGGTGGTTGTACTCTGAGCACAGCAGAAACTGCCATTTTATTTCTCATATCACACCCCTTCCAAAAGATAAAAAGAGTAGAGTAGGAAGATATGGTGCTCTTCAAACTTGGCTCTTTGGCTATCTTCTCCATCTATTCTTGTGCCATCTGCTTTCGCAAACACTGCTGGGAGAGCGGAAGAAAAGAATAATCCCATACATATCCTTGCTGGTCATTGATAAGACACCGGTCTATGATTATCCAAACAGAGGGGGATCTGCCAGGCTAAACTTGTCCTATTGACCCATGATAACCATCTCTTTTTAACAGTCAAAGTAGCAAAGCATTGGAAAAGACTCTGAGAGGTCATCCAACAAAACCTCTAATCCTTTAACAATTTATATTTTCCATCTTTCCTAAAATAGTGAGCAGAGGCAGTGAAGTAACTAGCGTTCACACACACTCTCTCTCTCACACACACACACCCCAGATTGCCTAAAATACACTTCACTGAGTCCACAGAGATATGAGAAAGACCCCTGGGAATTTTTTGCTAACCTTCCCAAAAACAGTTTATACAAATTTAGAAGCCCTACAGATGTTCTACCTGTGAAAGACCTTCAACTTTTAGTTTAGGTGAAACTTGGTGGCACCTGTAAAGCACCTTGGTTGATCTTGAAGGGATCAATTGCTATTACTTCCTCTCTGAAAACTGGCAAACTAGTTTGGTGGGGCTATTTAAAGACAGTCACACAGAAGCTCAATAGCAAGACTACAAAGGAATCTATAATAATTTCCTGCCTTAACCACCACTGTGTGCTATAAGTCCAAACATATCAACCAGCCCCGCATTCCTGATCAGCATTCATGCTATTACACTCTACAGCCATTGCTCTCATGGGAACCTCTGCTTTATATAACCTGTCCAAATGATCACTTAGGACCATATGCTACCATTCATTTTATTTGTGGGAACATATTGTGAATTTTAATCACAATTTATGACTTGCTGTTGCATGCTCATGCATACAGGGAAAGCATGTGCAAGAGACTAGCACTACTGTGGTAATGGCAAGAGACACCTTTCCAGAACCTCACATACATGTAATGTGAGGGGGAAATAGAATAAGGGAATAACACATGGAAATATTTGTTAAGAGGCACAATGTTACATTATAAATAATGCCACTTTACTCTATTCTACATTTGCTTCCCCTTTGAAAGCCAGCCCACTCCAGTGGCATCAGTGGGACTCAGTGGAATGGCGCTGGTGCCAGGACTGCACCTACAACCCCAGCGCTCCCTCCACCCAGAGCTGAAGAATGGGTCTGAAAAAATACTCCTCCACTGGGCCAGATCCCAGATTGGTACAGTGAATAAGCCCAAACTGGACCCATTGTCATCACAAGACCCATCATGTGCTGACTCAGCTCCACTCCTAAAATGCTAGGGTGTCGCAGGTGGTAGCTGTCACCCACCATTTGAGTGGGCTTCCACACCAAGGAAAGAGCTCCCCTACCATCAGAAGCTGGCAGAGCCAGTAAGTCTGGGTGAAGGGGCACCTCCATTCTATCCAAACCCCCTCCAACATGGTGGAGCAGAGGTTTCAATTATTTATTTAAAACTTTAATTTTTTTAAGCCTAGTTTCCAAAGCAGCTTATTATACTTTATGCCAATGGGACCCGAACATCTACTTCAGTGTGATATCCTTTGGTGCTTGTTGAACTACTGCATAAGGGTCAGATCAGTTGCAACTCGCACTATGGTATTGCTGTTGGGAATGAAGGATGCAGAGCCCATTAATAAAGAGGTATTTGTGAGAATTGACCCTTAAGAAAGTAATTTCAACTTTTTGCTCATCTTGCAATGTTATGCACAGTGAACGTGCATGCTACTTAAGGGCAAATTAAAAACTTGATTAATTTTACATTGAAACAAGATGGGTGTCATAAACCAACAGAGTTCACCTGTTCACTGACCTGAAAGTATTTACATTAGTCACCCAGAAGTACATGGGATTTTTTGCCTCTAATGAACATTCTAATGAAATTTTGTGTTTACATACCACAAATGTTGAAACCAAATTCTATACTTTGGATGCCTAAGTCTTTTTAAGAACATTTACACTAACTTTTCTAGTTCTACCCATAGAATCCTATTTGAAGGTTTGTTACCAATTAATTGTTATTTACTATTTAAAACAATTCCCCCCTATTCTTCTACCAAAAAAGGCTCCCAGGATGGCTTACAGGTTACTGTTTTTAAAAAAGACAGTCTCTGCCCTCAGAAAGCACAGAAGTATGGCAGAAGGAGGGAAAAAAGCAAACACAAACAGCCTTTTTAAACGGTTGCCATATTTCAAAAAGCATTTTTTTAAAGGAAACCGCCAAAATTGTTGAACACCAAAAAACCCACAATTTTTCGACTGACATGCCTAAGCTCTAGGACAAAGTACCTGTCAGTGTTTGAAAAAAAAAAAGGTTCTGACCTCCTTTTTACTCCTTTGCCTAGTCCTCAGACCTTAGTTGGCACAAAAGAGTCTATTCTTGCAGAGTGTTGCTGCTTTTATTCTTAAAAAGCCTTCTCCAACCAGGACCTACAGCTTTTACACACACCAAATGCAACCAGCTTTCTACCATCCAACCAACCCACACCACACACTAACATTGACCACTCTATATATACAGGTACAATTTGGTGAAAGGTTGCATGAGTCATTGTAGGTCGCTGACTCATGCTGACTTAGTTCTTGTAGCATTAAAGAAACTGCGGCCAATTTTTAGCCGTGACAGCACCACCTTTCGGAAATCCCGCCCCCCTCCCATGTCAATTCCGCCTTTGAAATCCCAGTAGCATCTGGGACATATGGCAGCCCTACTTTTTTAAAGTTACAAATTTCTGATGGTGACCAGCTGAGATCTAAACAGTTCGGGGAGAGGAAGAGTCAGCCTCGCAGCAGACTCAATCAAGTGGCTACGCTTCCCATCTCCCCTTCTATGCCAGTTGAAGAAATTTAGATAAAAGTATGTTGGCTGAAAGTAAAGGTCATATGAACTGGTTCCTGGGGTAACTTGGGTGATATGCTTGAAAGTAATTAATTGGGATCAATTGGCTTCTCAAGTGCATTACTGAAGATAGCCAGCATTATAAGCCCAGATACATTGGTGGCAGGGGGACGAGACACTCCACTTGAATCATGAAGATCATAATTAACTAAAAAGCTATACAGGAAAATAATTTCCATAAAAGCAATGCTCTCTCCATCAACGCAAAATGTCTAAGAACCAAATTTAAGGTATAAGGATAATACAAAGTTAAGTGATGTGTTAACATCTATGTTCTTATTAAACTATCTCACATCATCAAAGCATAGAACTACACAATGTGACTAATTTTATAGCCAATGGAATGTGTGTGTGTGTGTGTGTGTGTGTGTGTGTGTGTTCCAGTATAAAATCCAAACATTTCTTAAGTTCATAAATGCATGCTGTCCAAACGACCTCTAATTTTGAAGATTTATGGTGCAAATTATACAAGCTCACTAAAAGGCCTTTAAAATGTTTAATAAGAAAGGGGTATATTGCAAACAATATAAACATGAAGTGACCTCTCTTGTTAACAACGATGTTTTCATGTCAAGTATGTCCAACAGCTATCCAGGCTGGACTTTGAGATGCATTTAACATCTCTAGTTCAAATTTTGTTGTGGCAATAAGGTTCTGAGGCTAATTAAGAATGTTGTATAAGTCACACACTATTGGTTGGTAGGCAAGGAGACCCACCCCTTGGGGGATATAACTGGCCAGTCAATATGGGCATTGATAGAATGATGTGATGGAAATAGCAATAAAGGTGAAGCAGGGAGATGCTACTATCCCTGGGGGTCAACAGTTATTGCAACACCTGAGACCCATTCAAAACATTTCCATTCATATATATAATAACTTACTTTAAAAAGAAATCTGTGGCAGGTTAGAAGATCACTGACTATATACAAAATGAATCTACAACGTTAATGAAAGCAAAGACCAGTCAGAACAGATGAAAGTTAGCTTTGTTTCAGGAACAACAGTGTGTGAATTGACAGACCAGATAACAAAGTAGCAAATACAGACATGTCTTTCTTTTTTTTCCATGTGGAAAGTTAGGTGCGACAATATAATGAAGTGGTTTTGATGACACAAGAATGGGTTTGAAGGTTTCACTATATAACACTGAGGAAGGTGTGAGATCCTACAAGATGGCTGGAAATTGAATATGCTCTCATCTTAACACATTCATCCAAAACACATTTGCTGGAAGCAAAGCCCAGTTGGTCACCTGAGTGGAATTTGCTTGCCTGCAACTATGCAAGGAAACTGGACTAGATTGTAGTATAAAATTTCATTTTCTTTTCAGTATCACTGTCACTGTTCTCAGTGAAAAACATTCATTGCTGTGCGAGGAATATGTTGGCCACATCAGGAGTTTGGTATCTCAGAGAAAAGAATAGCTACATGCCACTGAAATCATTGTGATATTTTCGTAGGCTCAATAAAGTATTAATAAGGCTAAATAGGGGCTTGTCAGTGCACTATTTCCACACATCCCATTGCTGCCTTTTAAACTGCTGACAGACAATTTCAAACTGAATTGCAAAATAGCAGCATGCTGTGTAGATAACATACATCAGTGACATTCAAAAGCTCTTCTGAGAGAACAGCACCAAACTCTTGTATGCCATTACAAGTGACTCCACCAGCAATGACGGCCAATATTCTATCAGTTGACATGGCAGTTATTGCATTCTCTCTTTTTTAATTTAAACTGGATCAAAATCAAATGTCATTGCTGAAAGCTGTATCTGGAGGTGGGGGAATTCTGAAGCAATAGTAAGGAAAGGATGGTATATCTCAAATGATATACTGTAAGCACTTTGTGTTCAGGAGCAGCAAAAGAACAACTCTGTTGTGCAGGTCCATACCAAGAAGCTAAGTGCACACTCTTGACCAGCGAACCTTGTATAAGCACTCTGCAGGCCCCTGTTAATAGGAGTGACTGTATGTACCAAAAGAAAAAGAAAAAGGTAGATGTCAAGGGCTTCATATCACCGAGCTGAATCTGTAGGTTACATCTGGTATTTGAGTTGGAAAACCTGTCAGAAAAGCTGCCTCTACCTACACAGGCCAATTAGGAAAGCTTCTGAGCACGAATTTCCCCATAGGAGTCTGGGTATTTTTCTGCACTACATTCTCATGAACTAAGTGCACATGAACATTCCCATGAACTGTGTGCATATGACCTAAACTTAAGTTACATAAGCTTGTGACTTATTTGAAACCATCAAGATCACATGATATTTTGATGTGATATTTTGTAGTTGTCATTCAGCACATGTACAGGAGAGTGACCTGGAAGTTACAAGAATAGGAATGCTGTCCATATTATGTTCTTACATTTAGAAATTTAAAAATATATAGGGAAAGGCAGAAAATGCTTAATTTATCTCCCACTTCAAGCAATGGGCTACAAGAAAAGTATCTTAAGAACTAATTGAGCTGGTAATTTTCCAGCCACTTGACAACCTTAGTGGCAGTAAAGTTTTCTTGTTCTTCATCGACATGACATGCCCATTTTCAATTTGGTCTTTAGGATTTTGTATCACTTTTTATTTGCAGTACATTGGACATTGCCAGTTATTGGCCACAAACACAGAAACTTGAATGGGCAAAAAGTTGTCTTACTCTGCTGCTCTTTAGCCAGCAGCAACAATACCAAATCAGTTCAGGTTAACTTCTGACAATTCCATATATTAGATGTGTACAAGCATACTGGTGCAGTTTGCACATCACATAAGCCATATTTTAAAACAAGCTATGGTTTATTGTGATTGAGTAGTATGCTGGTCCACACTACTCAAAAGTTCCCATGGTGCTCCTCCTGCTGCTTCCATGCCATGAATGACACAAGTCAATCTGGTTTCTTGTGTCACCTCAATGCAGGCCTGTGGTTGGTTTCCCTTAAACAACCCATGAGTGGCAAGCCAAGAACAAATCTTGATTACCATGCATGACCAGCTCCGATAACATAACAAACTCTGGCTGGTTCTGTTTGTGGAATGGTGGGTGCAAGGAAAGAGTGCTGTAGGAAGTTCTGAGTAGCATGCACCAGCACACTGCTCATTCAAATTAAGCCATCATTTGTTTTACACTATGGCTTAATGTGATGTGCAAACTAGGCTACTATTGCAGAAGTTTGGACTTATAGTCTTGCAAACAATTACTTGTATGTTTAATGATATTATTGGTATAAAATTTATTGTCTTTGTACAAGTGACTCGGGTTTCCAGAGTCAGGCATTTACATATGCAAGATCTATGCCTGCTTGCACAGAGTGGTAACTGTCTGCTTTGAAAATATGGAACTTTATTAGCCAAGCGTTTCTATACAGCTGGAACATAATGCGTTGTTTCCTTATAAGTTATTGATCGCACCAGAACATTGTGCACTTTAATAGTCATGTATACATTGGTGCTATAGATTCATTTTAGTGTTACATTTATGAGGTTAGTATCAATGTAAACTTTGTAATACAACAACAACAAAGCAGCCTCAGGCGTCCCGTCCCCCCAATGGACACTGGATGTCATAGATTTCTGAGAAAGAGACAGACAGCTAAACCAGGAATATAATTGGGCCAAGAAAATACTCTCAGGGTGTAGAAGAATGATCGCCTGGCAGATATATGCAATAGAGCTTATGATTGATACAGTGTCTAAGAACAACAGGAACCTAAGCTGTTGGGAGTGAAAAGTCTGCATGCACTATGCTGTGAGGCAGAAATAAGAGTGGGCTGATTGTGAATGGTTATGAAAGGTAATGAAAGATAACAATGAAGTATGGCTTGGGAAGTGACAGAGTGGAGATAAAGTGATAGAAGGGAGAGTGCTGGGGTGTAATAGGTTCAGCTGCAAAACGATAGTTGGAAGACTCCTTTAATGTTCTCTGTGTTTTCTGCTCTCATTTTTTGATTGATGGTAAATGATGCTCTTATTTTGCCCTGTCTCCCTTCACTATAAAATGCTATTTACACTTTCTATTGAAAATCTAAAACATAGTTGGATGGGGGATGGAGTCAAAATGCCACTTAATACATTAAGAAAGGAAGCGGAGATATCTTTCTTTACTACAAAAAAAACCACCTGGCAAGGTACAATCTACTTACTTTTGTATGGTGCGTGCCTTGAAATGTGTAAAGGAGAAATGAAGGTTGTCATTTATAAGCGTATTTCACAATGTATGTCTCTGAACCACCCATGTTTGTGTTTGTGTTTTAGTTCAGTAAACTGCATACATACAAACACACACTACCTTAATAAAAAGCCAGAAAGGAAAGCTGGTTGCTTCCCAGGTTTGCTTTGAAATGCATGCCCTTTTATTCTCTTTTCTAATCAAGGCAACACACACACAAATCAACAGCAGCATTTTAGTTCTTATGAATAACTCTGAAGCAACAAATGAAAGAGCACACCTGGCCATGCACTGAATATCTGAGCCAAAATCCTTCTTACTTTTTCCTAGGTGGGCATGTTGCATACCATGTTTTCAGGTACCAAACAGAAGCATTGAATCCTAACAAACCACTAAGGAAGACCTGTTGTATTATTTGGCTTTGTTTATAGGTGCCAACCTGCACTGAAGATTAGAGGGGGCCACATTGTACGCATGACAACACAACATTGGGAGGAGCCAGGAGGCAGAACCGAATGTGGCAGCAGTAGAGCTTAAATGGCCAATGGCTCCTCCTCTTGCACGCTCAGCCTCCTTTTCCTGTGGCTGCCAGCCCAGGGCTGCTTTCCCTGTCTTTCCTGGTAGTGACAACAGGAGAGAAGGAGCTGGAGCCACAGGCCACTGAAGCCATGCTGTACCACACTTGGCTCCATGCTCGGCCTCCTCATCCTCTTCCTGTTGCCGCTACCGGTAAAGACATGAGTAGCAGCGCCTGGCCAGTGACAGCAGCAGGAGGAGGAAGAGGAGGCTGAGTGATAGTGGAGGAGCCGCCAGCCACTGAAGCTGTGCCATGCTCGACTCCATGATCAGTCTCCTCTTCCTCCTCCTGCCGCAGCCACTGGCTTCACCTGTCTTTTCTTCCTTGGCAGGAGGAGAACAAGGAAGAGCCAGCCACTGAAGCTGTGCCACACTCAGCTCCACAGTCACTGATCAGAAAATTGGGGTGCCCACCCCCAAATATTGGAGGGATCCAAAAGGGCTGGGCCCCTAGGTGATGGTGCCCCTGGCTTTGTGTGAAAGAGGTGGAAAGGAATACTTGTGTGCTTTGGGAAGACCATTAAAAATTGTTGTTCAGGGACAGGGCAGGAGAATATTAGAGAAATTATGTGGTGGGCTCCAGTCCAGGTGAATTGGGCCATAGGTACCTCACAGCAGAATTAGGTGGCTCCTGGGGTGAGCCCTTCTCTCTACATCTTGTATCACTTGGTCTAGATTACATGAAGCTATGTGCTACAGGCATGGGCTAATGTCTCCAAGGGATATTTGAGGCTGAACAGCCCTAGGTCACAATTGTGCAATGTTATATTGTAAGTTAGCATTGGTTTAAAAACAGGATGTGCCAAACTCTAGTCTCCATAGTCTTCTAGGTTTTTTATATCATTCAAACATAACTTTGGCATGATCATTAGAGTCTGTTGGACTTGAAATTGTCTTGGGTTTATTGTTGTCAGTGATTCACTGTTTCAGCATTATGACACAGGGTAGTTGGTAATCACTGTAGTAGATAAAAGATCTTAATTTTGGAAACTTATGCATTCCCATCATGATAAGTCTTTGGTGTTGTTTCTTATGAGTTACATAAGCTTAGGTCTGGCAAGTTTGACCCTGATGTATAATTTGTAGCTCATAAAATATCCTGACCAAAGTTAGTCAATAAAAGTGGCCATAATTTTATGCCTTGTCATTATGTTGCACCCCATTATTGACTTGGTTGTGAGTCAATCACCCAGCTTTAGTTGTCTCATAAAAAGCCTACAATAGTTATACTGCCTCAGGGATCTGTCTAACACTTTATCTCTTAAAAACCAGAGCAAGGATAAATACAATTGTTAATAATGAAATTCTTTGATATTTCAACCATGTTAATTGCGTACTCAACACCAGTTACTTTTTTTACCTATCAGCCTGATCTGATTTATATTTGCTTACAGCAAGTCCCAGTTACTTCTAACAAAATGTCCCCAGGATTGCAGCCTGAATTAGACAAAAAGAAAGAAAGGAGACACTGCATTTTCAGAACGGGTTTGTAAAATTCTGAGATTTGCAAGTAGATCTTTCTTTGGCCAGTTTGTAAGCTCCCTTGCTTATTAGTTAACATACTCAGTTCAACTATTTGGATTTACAGTGGATGTTCGGGTTGCAAACGTGATCCGTGCGGGAAGCATGTTTGCAACCCGCAGCATCTGCAACCCGCAGTGCCGTGTCTGCGCACGCACGGGTTGCGATACTGCGCTTCTGTGCATGCACAAGCACCGAAACCCGGAAGTAACCCATTCCAGTACTTCCAGGTTCAGCATAGTGCGCAACCCAAAATCGTGAAACCTGAAGCGTCTGTAACCCGAGGTATGACTGTATATCTAAGTTGAGATACCTAGAAGTAGTCTGTAAAAGTTCAGAAATACATACATGGAAATAAATTATTGAATTGCATTACAGAATGGCAACCAGAGATTATTAAAAATATCTCCAAATGTACTTTCTATGGGTGTGTAGAAGAGAACTTCAAAATGGCATGCAACTTTTTCATAAATATGCCCTCGTCATTCCTAAAATTAATCTATGTCCCATATAAAATATCTGTTAAGTTTCAGTATCCTGGCCACTTTAAGGATAGAGGTCAGAAAGCCTTTTTTGGTCTAAGAATTATTCTGCCGAGATGCTTGTATTGGCACAATTTTTATTGGCACAAAAGGAATTCAATTTCCAGGTTCATTACCCAAAACAACACAGAAATTTGAAACAAGAAAACATTTTAGTGCTCGAAGTATATAGATCAAGCTATAATTCATATGCCCCATTCCCCTATGGAATCTGAGGATAAGGGGAAAGGGAAGGAAAAAAGCAATTTTTCTGCCCACTTGATTGATGTTCTATTTGACCTCTGGGATGCCCTCTTGCCATAACCTTTTAAATACCATCTGCTCTTTTTGCGAAGAGGGTGATGGGAAGGAGTCACTTCCAGACAGCAATTGATTATAAAAGCATTAATCAAGGACATGGATTATCTGTGGCATGACATTGTGTATTGTAGTTAAGCAATTTCACCTCAAATGTGATTGGAAAGGTTAATCCTCTTTCTCAAGCCTAATTTAGATTTTGTATCTAGTAACTCTGGGACTGGAGTAACAAACAGGAAGTGAAAAATTGGCAGCGTCTGCTGTAGAGCCTAGTCATTTTGCACTTGTTAGGATAGTTATACAATTGGTCCAATATGCTATTGAAAGGGACTTAAATCTAGCTGAATGGGAAAGTTGTTCCCCATCCCCCTTTAATGAAATAAAGTTGATGGTGCACCTGTGAAATGTTCTCTTTTACTCTTCTCCTGTGATCATTATTTGCTATTCACATGAATGCACACAAATTCTTTAATAATCATTAACTGCTTTTCAGCCCTTAATTATGGCTGGAGATGGATGAGCTTTATTTCAGAGAGGTGAAGCCAGGTTGAAAAAGAGGTTACTTCCTATGGTGCATATACTTATATACCTATTATAAACAGCATTTCCTGGGGGTTATTTTAATTGTTTCAAAACCCCACAAAAATCCTTTTTGTCCAGAGGTGACACTGAGACAAAAGTGTCTGTGTGAGTGATGGGAAAGGATTCCCTTCACAGCTACTTTTAACTCTCTTTAAAAAATTGTTGGTGCTGCACAGTGAGCTTATTCTATAGTATTGGGAATAAAAAAGAGAAGTAATCTGCAGCACAGTCTTATGCATATTTACTCTCCTCTGAGAGTCGCATCTCTCCAATAAGGTTTGCTCTCTAGTCAGTGTACTAGAGACACAGTCCAACATTATGAAGTGCTTCCGTGATAAACTCAAGGAAACCATATATATCCAAGAGGAGTCTGATCACATCCTAATATTTTCTCCTATGTTTTTAGAAGATAATAATGAAGAGCTGCAGACTCCCATTGGTGTGGCCATGGCTATAAAGAAACATCATTGAATTGTAGAGTTTGAAGGGATCCCAAGTCCCTTCAACACCATGCAATGCATAAATCTCAACTAAACTATCTATGACAGATGACCATCCAACCTTGTCAGGTTCGGTCAGTCAGCCAGCTACAAATCCACCTAACTGTTAACTTGTCTTTACTGAAATCAAGATACACTATGTCCACAGCATGCTCCGATCCAACAAGCTTGTAACTTTATCAAAACAAAATGAGATTCATCTGGCATAATTTGTTTTTCAGAAAGCCGTGTGAGATCTTAGTAATCACAACATCCTTTTCTAAGTGCTCACAGACCAACTTTTGAATTATCTGTTCTAGGACCTTTCCTGGTATTGAAGTCAAGCTCACCAGTCAGTGGTTCCCGGGGTCTTCTCCCCCCCCCCCCTTTGAAGATTGGGACAACATTTGTCTATCTCCAGTCCACAGGGACTTCGCTTGTTCTCCAAGAATTCTCAAAGACAGAGGCTCTGGAACTACATCTGCAAGCTTAATTGTATATTAAGGCTATTAATGTATGAGAGAAAAATAGATATGGGTAATGTATGAGAGAATATGTTATTCAATATCTGTTGATATTCTCTAAACATAATTGTATATGTGTTTAATAACTGGTCCATTGATTCTATAGTAGCTGAAGTAAACACTAAGGAGTTGCCACTGTATGTCTGAAAGCAGAGCAATATCATTGTGTTAGGTCTGATAAAGACTGTATTGGTGATATACCAAATAATCTCAGGTAATTTGAAACGCAAATAACTATATTAGGGCAATGAACCATCTCTTTTATTACACATGTGGTGACTTGAGTTCAGGTCAAGTTTTCGGTTTGTTTGTTAATTATCTTCACTTACCAAGCCTGATTCAATACATTTCCATTGCCTGGTCTGCCTTGAGTATACCATCCATCCAACAATGTGATTGAGTAGAGAGTAGAATAAAGGAATGCATGGCAGAGACAAAGTGTCAGACAGTTACCGATAAATGAAGGAAGTTACTGAATTGACTTTTCATGCCACATAGAGAGGCAAGACTTAAAGGAAATTTAAAATAACAAGTGAACCTTCAAGTGGCAGCACCTCCAGCAACAATTATTAAGAGCTTATGAAACCAAAGAAGGTGTCTTTCCTTTTTGATTTATCACCCTTGTGAGAAAAATGACTTGGAAGGAGACGGAGCTGAAAATGTAGCAGTTTAACTGAGGGAGTCAGCAAGAGGAATATGCTTTTATATTCAAGATCAGTGACCATCCAATATTTGCTTTGGATATTAAGCAGTCACTCAAAACCATAAGAAGACACTCACCTGCTTATCCTGTCTGTGACATTCTTGTTCAGGATTTATCAGATGGCCATTGCCTAGAGGGCAGGTCCAAGATTATTTGCTGCCTGAGGTGGGGCAACAAATTGTGTCCCCTCTTCCACAAAATTAAGTTGCATAACACTGAATGCCAGTGGTCCCACAAGCTCCTCTCCCCCTGCCAGCCACTAAAAACACAATGATAATAAATTAAATAACTATTTGCTGGCACCCAAAATCAACTGCCTCAGCTGACCAACTCAGCCTGCCTGTTGGTAGGACCAGCTTTAATTGCCTACATTCCAAGTTGAGGCATCTTAGAAAGTTTTTCAGGTAAGGGGAGGTTTTCTTTTGTCACCTCAAAACTGAACAATGAAAGAAGCTACACAGCACTGTATCTGCTCAATTCCCAATCAGTTCTGTAAAGCTGAAGCGTGCGCTCTCTCTCTCTCTCTCTCACACACACACACACACACACACACAGAGAGAGAACACTCTACCAAATTAGGGTACAGAGACATTTCAAGTCAATTAAAGACACATTTTAAAAACCTTAACAAGAAACAATTCATATGTGTGTACTTTAGACATATTTTGCATATGAACGATCACATATATCAGGGGTGGCCAACTCCCAAGAGACTGCGATCTACTCACAGGGGGTTCAGGTCAAAGATGTTGAGTTGTTTTTTTTAGGAGAGCCAAAGTTGTTGAGCTTCTTGGGGGGGGGGAGCCAGTGAGTGATCTACCAGTGATCTACCACAGACGTCCAGTGATCTACCGGTAGATCACAAACTACCTGTTGGACGTGCCTAACATATATGACCCAAAACAAATGTCTTCCAAATTTCTTCAGCAACATATTCATATTGACAGAACTGGCAGCCATGCTAGAAATTGAGATGCTGTGATTATTCCAAGTCCCAATGCTCAAGAATGTGAGAACCCCTGCTTGAATTAGAGCAGCCACAATTCAAGGTGGATACAGACCCTTCTAGCTGAAAGGCTGTCCTCTTCCCTGCCTGCTTGGGTGTTAAGATCTGAAGGTAGGGCTCTTGGTTGTTCCACCGCCTTCACAGGTTTGGTGACAATGTGACACAAGAGAGGGCATTCCTAAGTTCTGGAATTTCCTCTTCACAGAGGTATGCCTGGCACCCTCTTTGTAGAGCTTTTATCATATGCAGCAAATCCATCCGAACCATTGACATGGGGAGTTATTGCATGCTTTAAAAGTAGAATTTTCCAGGTTTAATCCTTGGTATCTCCAGGTCAAGCTGGGAAAGACTCGTCTGAAACCTGGAGATCTGCTTCCAGTCAGTGCAAACACTGAATTACCTGATCTGATTCAACCAAAGGCAACTTCCTATCTTCCTTCCTGCATAAGCACTTGAATTATGTCTTGTTCTCAAGCAATCCAAACTCAATAGCAGGGAAATAAACATCACAAATTGGCACTCTGTATGATCTCTATTCCCCAACACTCTATCTAGGACGTGATTTAAGGAATTCTGTAGGAATTAAGCAACACAAGCCTCAGGGTACTCTTCGACCACAAGCGTGATTGATTCCATCTGCGCTTCTGCTGATGAAGCAAATAGTCCACCAGTCACGAAAGCCTACACTCTGATGAATCATTTTAACAGATCCTCTTTAAGGAACACAAGGTAAAGCTCTAACATCCAGAAAGCAACATTTTCTGTGTTAGTATTGCTTGTGCTGAGATTTGACATGCAGACTTAGGCTGAAATGCAACAACAGCTATGCCAGCACAACATCAGATTTGATTGCCATGATCCTCAGCAACTATGCCAGCAAAAGGCACATGGCGTAGAAATGCTATTATGTTCAAGAAATGTGCATATATTTAACATTTCCACATTCCGATAGTGAGCACCATTTCCTCGTACCTCATAGCATCTCAGAATCTTGTGTAACTGTTGTGATGCATTTATAGAAGTACAGTCGTACCTTGGAAGTCAAATGGAATCCGTTCTGGAAGTCCGTTTGACTTCCAAAACATTTGGAAACCAAAGCATGGCTTCTGATTGGCTGCAGGAAGCTCCTGCAGCCAATCGGAAGCTATGGAAGCCCTGTCGAATATTCAGGTTCCAAAGAACATTCACAAACCGGAACACTCACTTCTGGGTTTGCGGCATCCAGGAGCCAAAACATCCAAGTACCAAGGAGTTTGGGATCCAAGATACAGCTGTGATCAGATTTTGGCCCACAAAAACATATATTGGTTGGGTGTTAAGGTGCCACAAGACTCTGTTGTTTCTGCTTCAATAGATTAACACAGCTACCTTTCTGGGTGTTTTATTGCCTCCCCCCCCCCCAAAAAAAAGTTTTACATATGTAAAATTTCACAGGGTGAAATATAAAATACTGAAATAAATAATAATAAAATTATTTATTACATGAAGGAGCTCAAGGTAGCACAATCAGTGAAAAATAGGAGTGGCTGAATCATACAGTACAAGTACCTTGGCAATTAAAGTAGGCATGGAGAGCATTCCTTAGCACCAATGCCTCCACTGGAAAAGTCCATGGGGGGAAAATCACTGTGGAAAACATTTCAGTATACATTTAGAGTCAACACACTTATGTGTGTGAAAATAGAACATCAAAATAGACCAGGTGTGCTCTGTAAATAAAATACAGTATTTCCAGAAACAGTAAGGTAACCCATTTTTTTTAACTATACTTTTTTTTACATCATCTGCAACATGAATTTTCTATGCCAATAATGACTTCTTTTTTTATAAGGACTAAAACATTATTGAAACAATTATGCACTATTAAGTAGAAGATAAATTAGGGAGAAAATTGCACCATTAGTAAAATTTAAGTTCCCAACTTTGTGTAATAAAAGATGGTAACCTTTTTGTAATGACATTACAATTTAGCATTTATTATAAAAATCTCATTTAGAAACTAAAATAGATTCTGGTTCAGTCTTTTATTACTCTCAATGTGAAATTTCTTTGTAAGGATTAATTCTTTTTTTTCAGTTCTAGCAAAATTAATGGAGACCACTTTATGCTAATTTTACTTCATGATCTTGATGTTGAACTTTATCTGCTGCTCTTAGATGAAAAAAGTAAGGCAATTTATTTATGAAAAGAGAACATTTAATATTGGGGGGGAGTCTAGGATCATTTACTTTTCAGGAGAATAAGCGCTTAATATGTAACAATTTTTGTATCTCCAACTTGTATTTTCAAGCCTACTAGTTGTAGCACCTCCGTGACAAATATATAGTAGTATGAACTCTGTTACTATGGTGACCAATGAGGCAGTATGACAGGTGAAGTTGCAGTCTGCCACAGAAGGGCAAGAGGCCTTCTTGATGCTGTTTATACAGACTGGGAAGTTTCTGTGAAAATGTGGGCTGCCAAATAGCACAGGTGCTTTGAGTGGATCCCTGCTGAATTTAGTAGCTTATATTCATGGCAGGACCATAATCTACTCATCAACCTTGTGCTATATGTTGTTGGCTGTGTGCTATGCTCCATCTCTTCTCTCCATGCCATAACATACCCTGCAAATGTGCTGGAAAAACGGGACGTCCTGTTTTTTCACAAAATGCCATTTTGGACGCCATAGATCTCACCAAGATCTAGCCCCATGGAACCACTTTTGGGGGCCACAGTCTCACACGGTGTCCTTAATTACACATTTTGCAGTGCAGCGCTCTCTTTCAAGAGCATGCTCTCTCCCAAAGTGTGTCTTTTGTGCTTCATGAGCGTGTGCAGGTCATGTGACTCGTGCAGGAGCACGGCTGAAAAGATGTGTGTCCCAGTTTGGGACTCAATATGTTGGGGTATATATGATAACAGAAGTAAAGTCTTTGCCCTCTATCACACTATAGTTTCCTCCAAGTTCCTCCTCACCTTTGGGTACCTCTCAAACAAATCTAATCTGATGTTTAAATTAAGCAGGTTGCTTCCTTCACATATCCAGTGTCTAGGTACTGTGTAAGTACATTAATTTCAATATCAATGTGTCAGTGATGCTCATGTATATTTCTCTATTTTTTACCAATGGAGCTAAGAAACTGCTTTGTACTAGGACCAGTCTGTACGATCAAGTTGCTGAACATAAAATCAGTGCTAACAGATGTTTCCAAATGATACATGCGCCATCAGCATTTTTCTATGCCCAGAAGTTCATTACTTTTCCTGCAGAGGATCAAAACATGCCAGGCATGTACAAGTATTCTAAGGGAAATACAGCTTGCCTTCCTTATGAACTGGTTCACAACTATTTCATTTGTCAGCAAACATAACATATAATTACTAGGCTCCTACTTCATTCTACTTTTTGTGGCCACTAAGTTGCAAAGTAAAAAAAGGTTGTTTTTTTTTTTAAAAAAAAACTTCTAATGCAGAGTCATTTAACATTAAACTGGAATAAATGTACTTTGCCTTCTCTTGGGGTGGGGTAGGACTGTGTTTCAGTCCAAGGGTCAAACCTCCTTGTTGCAGCTTTCTGGAAGTCATATACCTGCAGTGGGCAGGACCAGATGCAAAGTAGGACCAGAGGCAAATGTAGGTGGGCATGATTGTGACTTTCACATTTGCATTGTGGGCTACATTTTACCCAGGAAAAAACCTGAGGTTTCTACGTCTGCCCCCCAGCAAGAAGCAAGTTCAAGGGCATGTTTCAGCCAATTCACTTAAGGACTGACTTGGAGAAAGCACAGTGGGCAGATAGAGAGGACTGCAGAGGCATGTTTGGCCTCCAGGCCTGAGATGTGCCAATCTTATCATAGTTTGTCACTCAAGGTGGAACAAGTAGATTAAGAGAATAATAACACAGCAAGCACCACTTGCAAATAAAACTGGAACCAGGTTGGTCAGATAGTGTGGCATATGCAAATATGTTAAAGCTTCTACCACCTTAAAAAAAAAAACCCACATCATGTGGAGAAATTATTGGTTGAAATATTTTTGTGATATATGCCATTTTAAATATCCAAAATATATTCAAAAATGAAAGGGCTGAGACAGTAGCAGCTATTTCGCTCACTGCCTAATGCTGGTTTGGATAACCAAGGCAAAGTATAATGTAGTCACACTTCATTGACCAGATGCTCTGCTGATATCAGACATCCCCAAGCACCTGTTTTCCCATTTTTATGCACACTTCAGTCTGTCATTCAAAGTAGCCTTGTGCCGAAATCTGGCATTAGATTTTACTTTTACCTTGGCAGTTCTCCAAAACACAGAACAACACACTGTGTTTCTGCAAAAATCACCACCCAACAGAATAACTGATAAATTGAGGCTGGTTTTCAGAGATTTGGAGGTGGTCAGGGTTGAGGCCAGAGAAGGTAGACACAATTCCCCTCTGGCCAGCTTGTTGCAGTTATGTATTGGGCCTACAACACAGAAAAGAACAAGTCAACCTTTCTGAGCCAGTAATTGCATTACTGAAGCACCAGATTACACGCTAGATTATTACAAATACTTGCATCCCAAACTTGGCAGCTTTTTAACCTGAACATCTCTGGTTATACCAGGGCATACAATCTGCTGCAGCAGCTCTTTGGCATAGAATATTATATCTAGGATTCGGTCCTAAATATACTGATTTGTTCCCACATTTGAAATCATTTATACTTTCTTCCAAATAAGAAAGATTAGGATGATACTATAATTTAAAGGAGGGATAAGCAGTGATGCAACAGAGTGAAACAGAATGTCACTAAATGGGAAACATGAAATAAGAGTGTAATGATGCATACTGGAGCATGATTGTACACAATAAGCAGAGATCTGCCAGCACTAAATCTGTGGTGGGCTACTATTCTAAAGGCTGGTCAGTATCCTAAGGTCTGTTTAATATACAGTACTGAGACTCTTAAGCATCAGAACCTATGCTCAAGTATTTGTTGATCTTCCTATCTCTCAGTGTTTAATTACTCCTTTGGGGTTATATGGAATCTTGCATGCTGCTATACATTGCACTTTGATAAATATTAGATGCTGGTGGTGGGTGGGGGAGCCTTCCACAGTTATGGGGCAAATGTTCTTTGAGAAAAAGAGGAGGAGGAGGACAGGAGAAATAATAGGTAATTTGAGTGAACAGGTAATAATGCAAATAGTGGTTATTGCCATGTTCAGGGGAAGTGATCCATGAATTAATTTAATGGATGAACAGGGAGTGGTGCTGCACAGACCATCCCCACCCTTGGCATAGTGCACTCCAAGTAGCCCTGGCCCCTGGTGCCTGAAAGTAGAGCATAGATGTCTACAAGGAGGAGCATTTGCACCTACAAAAAGCATATTGCTGTCTCTACAAACATTTGCACAATACACATATGCATTGTAGGGGAGATGATGTTCAGAGTGTGTGATGTGTGAGTGGCTCACTCTTGTAAGAGGTCATTAGTTGAGATTATTTTTTTGAAGCAACTTAAAATAGATTACAAACTGTGCTAGTGTCTGCTGATAACACCCATCACTGAACAATCAGAATATCAACTGAAAACAAGATGCTCACATCAGTAAGAGGACTGATGGAAGAGTCCCTACATAAGATGATGCATGGACCGCCCCAGGATATGACAAGTTAATCATAGCAAAGAGATATGAAGAATGTTCAGAAACTTCGGCTAATTCAAAATCCAGCTGCTAGGCAGATGACTGGAACTGGTCGATAGAAAATTATCAGTATTGAAATAACTTCACAGGCATTCAGTCAATTTCTGATGCTCACATTTAAGGCTTTATCCAGGTTAGGATTCAGGTACTTGAAGGAAAGTCTGTTCCCACCTCTATCTGTCCAAGCACTGAGGTCATCTTCAGAGCGTCTTCTCCAAGTGTCTAAGCCATCTTTGATATGGCAGGTGGAGTCCAGAGGAAGAGTCTTAAAGGAAGTAGTGCCACTTTTGTGGAATTCCCTCCAAAGAGAGGCCAACCCAGCACCAACATCCTTATCCTTTCAGCATCAAGCAAATCCATATTATTCCATGTTTTCAATATTTTAATGTATTTTATTATTATTATTATTTTTTAAAAAACATGTTGTTTGGGTTTTCTTCATGAACTTTATATTGTTTTTGTAAACTGCCCTGGAGCTCTCTTAAAGAAGTAGGAAGCTCTCTTAAAGAAGTAAGTAACAGAACAATCCAAATCCTCAATCCAACATGCTGAAGATTGTTTGAATTAAATGAAGGTGTCCCTCTGTCTACCCCTGCCTGGTTCTACCTGCCTGGTTCTACTGGGAATTCCATCATCAGCAGGTAAGTGCTGCCAGTGAGTGTCTGAATGTACCCATACAAATGGCTGGCAGGTCAGTAGCCAGACAGGGTGTTGTTGACAGCGGTGGCAGAGGATACCTGTATATTGTGCAGGCTTTTCACTGTGCCAGCATGGGAACTGCAACAGTGAGTGGACATTTTCCCTTGTCCTCCCACCTTCTGACCTGGTTGTTGCAAGTTTCATCAAACACCATGGCTGCCGCCCAAGAATTAGGATTATACTGTAAATGTTCAAAAGAAAATACAATGTAAAATGCATGAAGGTCAACAGAAGAAACTGGAAAAATATTCTGGGATAAAACTAGGAAATGAGAAAGGTGCAGCAGTAGGAGCTGTGAGTTCAGTTATCACAGAATGCACTTCTGAATTCCACTGCCATTTAATTCCAGCCTTTCCTTTATCTCCCCCCTGCCACCCTGCTGATTTAAATCCACATGTCTACAATATATTCTCAACTTCTGAGGATAATACTCCATGCATATTATCATATTGGGCTCTAGTCCACAAGAGTTTATGCCATGATCTTTTACAGTCTTTCTCCCCACATTTTTCTTTTTAGTATTTGAAGTGCCAAAAGACTGTTCTTTTTCACTATGGTACTGATCGCAAAATACATATGACCTAGGGTTAGTTCCATGCAAAATAGTCAATTGGGCTTTTTTAGGACACAGGAGGAAGGCCTCTACAACCTGGAACCAGTTTCATTAACATTCCTAGTTAGGTAAATATTGACACACAATTGTAAGATGCTTAAATAGCAAACCCCCCTGTTCCTTGTGTGAAGCAATTGTGTCAGCATGACTCTAGGACTATACACAGTAAGATAAATTTGAGAAAGAAACCTTAAAGAGCTATCTCCTAGGAGAAAGTATCCAAGTGTGTGAATGATTGATATCAGAGATAAAGAAATCTTATCTTGATACAATGCTGACAATAGTGTGAAAGGAATGAAGATGAACAGTGACAAAGAGGCCAGCTAACAAAAATGTGCCCAGTTTAAAGCAGCTGAAGTTCAAATTCCCATAGCTGATTTCCACATCTTTAGAGTCCAAACTCTCACAAGGCTCAGGCTAGCTTATTGTACAGTGGTACCTCGGTTTATGAACTTAATCCGTTCTGGAAGTCCATTCTTAAACTGAAACCATTCTTAAACCAAGGTGCGCTTTTCCTAATGAGGCCTCCCACCGCCAGTGCCCTTCCACCGTTCTGATTCCATTCTTAGACCAAGGTAAAGTTCACAAACTGGGACACTACTTCTAGTTTTGCAGAGTTCATAAACTGAATCGTTCATAAACAGGACTGTTCTTAAACCGAGGTACTACTGTATAATTAAGACCAGATTTAAGCCCCATTTATTTCAATTTGGGATTGAGATAATTACCCCTTTTTTATTTTTGTGAATTCTTCACACACAACTTGTAAAATGAATAGGTGGAGAGAGAAAATCCTGCAAGATTGAAATAATATTGTTTATGAACATAATTAAAAGGTATTAGAAAGATCTCTTGCAGGGTATATGCACTCTGCATACAAGTATAATTTTAAATATATGCAGGAAAATCTGATAAACTTGTTGGAATAAAAAGGAAGTCCCTTTACTAAATACTCAATTAATAATATATGTAAGACAGGAACGGGGAAACTGTGGCCCTCTCCCCATAAGTGGCAGAGGCCGATGGGAGCTGGAGCCCAATAACATCTGGAGGGCCACATATTCCCCATTCTGATCAAAAGTTATTTAGGCAGCAATCCTACAGAAACTATTCAGATACCTGAAGACCACAGAAAATGGTCTAAGTTCTACTGCACTGGCAGAGAGGGAGGGAATGATTCACTGTGATTAAAAGCTAGACCTGTCAATCAAATCAGAAAATACCCCAACCTTTCTACTCATCCCTGCTTAGTATTGCCATAGCTATATTGGTTTGAGCTGAGAAATGTGAAGAGGGATATAATGACAGCTATGCATTTAACTTAAGGGACATTTTCCCCTACCCTCAGCAACATGAAATACTACCCTAATACACCTCATTTATTTTGGGAACACACAGAGCTGAAGCACACCCGTACTATACGTTATGCATTCCTGTACACCCCACTGTTCATATAGATAAATTAAATGAACTCAACCAACCCAACAAAATCAAAACTGATTTTTGTACATAGATCACCTGTTTCTTATATCCTTAATTCATGCCAATGGGGGCTTCAGGATGAAATGTCTTGCATTTAGCATCTGGTGACGCTTTGTGTTTTCCTGACACCATACACATGATGAGCACTTTCCAATACAAAACTTGTTTGTAGAGTAGAAGTAAAGGAAAGAATGTACAATTAGCCATTTCCCATTTCCCCGTCAACCTTGAGCGTTGATCAGATCCGTCAGTTGGTTATGTTTGTGCAGTAATTAGAGGTAAGGCACAGAATTTGCAGCCAGCCTGTGAAAAGCAAAATATGCAGTTGGGGCAGCACATTGATTTCACTTTTTATTTATGCAAGATCACTTCATATAGTCACATTCCCCCCCCCACACACACACATATTGACAAGAGAGATATGTTGCCTTAAACCCACTTCAACAACCATGTACTACTTATAGTCAAGTGCTCATTACAGAATGGGGAAGGAAAGGATAGGTGTCACCCTTTTGAGTATGAGTGGAGCAGTTTTAATTTGCACTGGTGTGTGCCAAGGAATGATAGTTATCATATGCATTAATCTGGAGGGGAAAGTCATCAACTTGTGTATTTGGCATTTGATACAGGCCTGGTGATTGACATCTGTAGTCTGACATATTTCCTGTAGACTCTGCATCTGCACTTTCTTACTCATATGGGAAGGGGGGGGAGATATATTTTGCATTACAAATCATTTGGGTTGAAAGCTTCAGAGTTATTTAACATTACTTCACATCATATTTCCATTAAGATGCAGCTGGTCCTTGTCAGTGCTCTCTATTCAGACATATGTAAGTACTAGAGCAACAAAGAGGAAAATAGCTTTTTATAAAAGTCATCTCTCTTTAAAGCAACTGTGTCAGTTCCTTGGGCCAGCTCTTTTCCTGGTGTAAGAACCATTCTTTTCCTATGGAGATTATTACAGGAATGAAATTGGACCACATCCTTTTCTACACACAGCCCAAAAAATATTTTACTGAAAATGCATAGTACAGTAACTGCACTCATAGGCTCACAGCAGTGAATCCAATTTATGACAAACTTACTGTAGGGTATAATTGAAATGAAGCATTATACTCCCCCATACTTTGCTTTATTATGGTGGTGCCTGTAATCTAGACTAATCATGATCGGGTGGGGTGGATATAATTCTTAGAGCTAGGGAGGCATTAACTGAAACAGTGCTGCCTCATTTCCATTTTCCTGAAAGGATAGTTGGCCTGAGTTCCCAGTTTCTGAAGCCATAATGAAAGAGAACACATTCAGTCATTTAAGAGATAATGTATTACTTAGGATACATTCAGATATGGGGATTGTTATGTTAGCTTTCCTGGTTACAATGCTAGCTCTTCTATCCCATAATCTAACATTCCTTTTACATTGCATTACCGGTTGTGTTACAGAACTGGGGCTTTCAGAGCAATGTGCCACCATGTCACACTAAATTTTCAATCATGGGAAATAAGTGTATGCTGGAACACTCCCCTAAATGTTGCCACAATCTTCCAGGTTTAACAAAGTTGCATTTTATTTTTTTTACTGAAAGCAAATAACATGGAAATGAGCACTAAACTTGCACTAAATTCTGCTAGTTTCCCAGAAATGGCTTTTACGTTGTGTGAAAGATCACATAAAACATGGAAATTATCAGGTATGGAAATGTTGGGACAGCAGAATAAAGTGCTGAATGCAGCCTGAGTGTACCCAAACGTCACAGTTAAATGTAACAAATTTTTAGTGTCTAATAGGTCTACCACAGGGGTGGAGAACCTGTGGCCTTCCAGATATTGCAGAACTGTAACTCCCATCTTCCTTAACCACTGGTCATGCTGGCTAGGGCTGATGAAAGTTAGGCAGTATCTGGAGGGCCATAGTTTCCACAACTCTGGCTTACCAGAACACATTCTACTGCCCCCTTTACACTCAACTGCTTGCCACCTTTTGTCCCTTTTGTCCTTCCTGGTTGCTAATGTCCACATCGATTAGTTGTCAAGCTTTTTCTCACCAACTGCAGTATTTTACAGCTGTTATCGCTGCAAATCACTATGCAGGTGCCATCCTACATGTTTATTTTCTCAGCAAATGAGATCAGAGTTCACTTTAAATTAGAAGACACTCAGATGGATACTGAAGAGGAAATCTGTAAAGCAGTGCCTGCTTCTGGGAAGCCTCCATTCATTTGCAGATTCAGTAAAGCATAATATTTGATTCAACAACCTCTGTTCAGAGATTTCCCAATTTGGACTTAAATTTCAAACTAACCTTAATTGTTATTTTGCTTCTGGGTTGTATTTTATTGCTATATATATATATAATAGTTTATAAATCTAAGTGAAGGGGGATTTGCATGTCTTTTCCCCTTCTCGTATCCAATTGATGGAGCAGCCGGGGAAAGATCAGCAGTTTCTCCTTCCCAGCCTTATTTCAGGCGTTTGCTTCAGAGAGTGAGAGATGCCCAGAACCGGGTCTCTCTTTCCATACTGTGCAACCAACTGAGAACATTGCTTTTGTTATCATTTTTGTAGTTCAAACAACTTCACAAGTTTTGTAGAAATGGCAAACTGTTAATAAATTTACACTACTCCTATATTTACACTACTCCTATATTTATTGAATTTATATACCGTCTTATACCTGGGGGTCTCAGGGCAGTTCATGAAATAAAATACCTAATAAAGATGAAACAACAACCCAATAGCACCCCCCCCCCATCACATTTTAAAAGGGCATAGGATGTAAATCGGATCAACCAAAGGCCTGGTTAAAAAGGAACATTTTTGTCACCAGGTGAACTTCCCTGGGCAGAGCATTCCACAGATGGGAAGCCACTACAGAGAATGGGAAGCCTTTCTCATGTAACCACCCTCTGGACCTCTCAAGGAGGGGGCACATGAAGAAGGGCCTCAGAAGATGATCTCAGGGTCCAGGTAGGTTCATATGGAAAGAGGCAGTCCTTGAGGTATTGAGGTCCTGAGCATAAAGCATATAAAGCATAATCCTGTTTCTTCCAAATGAAAAAGAACCCAAACTCATACAAATTCTGTATTCTTCAGAAAGCTTTCCCTCCTTTCCTGCAACTTTGCTTCAAAAGCTACAAACAAATTATTGGATATCCACCAAGCCATGGCACAAACACATTATTTGGATTCGTGTAGTCCTATTGCAACTACTGCAGACTGTATTCTTCTAGCTTCCTACTCTTATTGATTATATTACTATTTGCTTCCTAGTGATTTCAAACATATATACAGCTGATAGCTGAGAGTGTTAGTTTGGAGACTGGTGCACAAGGCACTCGCACAACCACCCCCCCTCCAATTATACAGATTCTCTGGAGATTTTCAGTAAAATGTTATTTCATTATCACTCAAATTACATCTTTACCTTTATTGAAAATAATCTTGTAGCAGGTGAGATTTTGATATAAGCCAGCATTTTCTAGATGGACTGACGCTTACAGGCAAAGTTCAGTTTAAAGAACTGTACATTGGAAAATGTAAAATTCCGTCTCTGTGGCGTGACATCAAGCAAGGGGATGCCATATTGCATATATTAGTAACCAAATTTTGAACAAAATAGTCCCATTTGTCTTGAAGGATCTTTGGCAAGACTTTTTAAAAATGTATTTGTTTTCTGTGCGTAGCATTTGTAGCCCACTTTTTGACAGATAATTTCAAGGTGGATCACAAGCTTACAAATTCAGTAAAAACAACAAATGATAAGAATAGTGGATAAAAACAGTAGATAATACATTGAGCTAGCAAATAAAAGCTCAGATAAAAAAATCATGCAATCAAAAAAATCTCTAGTGCCATTACAGTACCAAAAAAAAAAAAAAAAAAAGAGTGGATTTCTCTGACAAGGATACCAAGAAAGTCATTAGGTAAGCATGTCTGGAAGGGAGTTCCACAATTTGGTCATCACCAAGACCTCTCTCTGATACCTGCTCATGTCACGTCTAAGGATCAGAGCAACCAGAAAAAAGCCTTTGACAAATACCTTAATTGGCAGGCAGGTTCTTGTGGGAAAAGACAGCTGTGTAGACACCTCATTCCCAGGCCACTTAGGGCTTTCAAGGTCAAGACAAACTGGCACTTTGAATTGACTCAGGAAATAAATTGGCAGCCAGGTAAGATGTTTTCACACTGGGTTTCTATACCAGTTGCAGTTTTGGAAAACTTTTCAAAGGCAGCCCTATGTACATAACACCAGAGCAATATGTACATTTGACTAGAGTAATATGACTAGAACATTAATTGTTCCCAATTAATAATTGTGGCCCAATCATCTCCGGCACACAATCTGGCACACAATCCAAAGTTGGTAGAAAACACTGTGAGCTGCAGACTCATAGATTCATGTCCACTAGCAACACTGGATTCTGGTTGAAATCCATATAAACAAGAGCCATAATAAGGAAGTTAAGCACTGGTCTTGCTAGCCAGGGATGTTGGGAGTTGTAGTCCAAAAACAGCTGGAGACCCAAGGTTGGGAAACACTGGTCTAAAGGATTCTCTCAGTATTAGTTTGGAAGCTGGGGATGCGCTTTAGATCCCTATTTCTCTACTCCAGCCATGGCTGTGATACAATATTTCGTTATAAGGCAAGAAATGAGTGCCTTCTCAATTACACAGAGAAAAGGTTCCCAGTGAAATATGCAAAAACCCAGAACTAGACTTTGAATAAGCTGAACATCAAGTTGAGAAAGAGAAAAACACGCAACTTGATGGTAAGTATCTACACTGGCTTCATATTAAGACTCAAACCTAGAGCAGAACTTAGAACTAGAGTTTCCCTTCCCACTATTCCACCAAAGGATGAGCAAGCAAAACCCAAAATGTTCCACTAGAAGTCTTTCCAGTTCAAGCCTGATTTAAATGAATAGTGCTCTCCCATTTATCTCAATGGATCAGGAAAACCTCCAATAGATTATGCCATTTAACATTAAGTCAGACAATAATGCTGCCTTCCTTTATGAAGTTACTTCCACTTGTGTGTGTTTTTTACTGTTCATCTCGAAAAAAGATGTTCGCTTACTCCTCTCTCCCCCACCTCACTCACTCTCTCTGTTTTAAATGCACATAGTAGTAGAAGCTCTTGTTCATATTTGCTGGTAAGTCAATCTTTCTTCCAGACATCAAGAGATGACCTCTTAAGACCTAAAGATTTATCAAGTCAGCAGTTTATTCCCTTAGGCCACTATCTCCAGCCTCTTCCTCTTCCAGTCACGTCTACTGAAGGACTTTGCAAGCCCCCATGAGGAAATGGACTAATCTACTTCTTTCTGAAGAACAAGAATGACACCTTTACTGACTGCACTTAGTCTGTGAGATCAAAAAGCTAATAAAGGGAGAAGACTTCATCTATTTGTGAGAGATTCTCAGTAATGTTAACATTATAATGGACACTGAGTTAGCATGCTGTCACCAGGTGAGAGAGTGTTGTTGTCTAACACCAGACATAAATGAATTATTACTAGGGCATGATGTGCAAGACAGAAAGACGGACAACAATACAAGGAATTGAATGTCATTAATTTTAACCTTAAAAATGTTTCTTAATTTAAATTTAAAAGTCAGAATGGTTTTTGATTAAAACACATCAACATTTTCAACTGTATCTTAAATATGTTTTACAGTTTTGCTGTTAACAAATGCATATCTCCCTTCCTCTCCACAATTCATCATATTATTATTGTGATTATTATTATTATGTGTTTATTCATACCCCGTCTTCTTCCCTGACAGAGTTCAAATGAAATCTGAAATATTAGATGTAATTCTTTTTGTATAGATGACAGCTTTAAGAAAAAAAGGTCTGTCTTTGCTTATTCCACTCCTACTTGGACTCTCTTCATCGGACCCTAGATGTGGATGTGTTTGACATTTCACTCACCGGGAAAAGGGACCCAGCTGTGTCCCACTTGGACCAGATACTTTTCCCCAGAAGTAAGTGCTGCATGAAGCAGAACACTCATAAAATCCACTGTCCTGTTAGACTTTAGGCAGGGTCTATGGAAATGCCTGCTGATGCCCCAGCCTGATAGGACAGATAAACAGCATGGTGGGAACTACACTGCCAAGGAAGAGAGAAATAATAGCTTGGGAGAAGCAGACACTACTAGTGGATATGTTAAGAGTGGTTAGCAAAGTTTTCCTAAGCTGAGCTTAGAAATGAACTTCAGGAGTTCTTTAAAGTGTACTCAAGCAAGACACAAGTTTTTAAAAATCCAAAATGCTTGTCCTGCTCAAGAGAAGAGTTCTCTAGTCATTGCCTTCCAACCTGGACTTTCCAGTCAGTTCCCCACCACCCAACATACACTCTGCCTGCCCTAAGTATTGCAAAACTTAGATCACAAAAGGAGAAACTTCTTTACATAGTGCAAACTATGGAATTTGCTTCCAACTGATAACCATCAATTTGGACGGCTTTAAAAGAGGATTGGACAAATTAATGGAGCGTGCCCTGGTCCATGGAGTCACGAAGAGTCGGACACGACTAAACGACTAAACAACAACAAGGCTATCTACAGCTACTAGCTCTGATGACTAGTACATTATGTTCTACCTCCCGTGTTGGAGGTGGTATGCCTCTGAATATCATTTGATGAAATATGCTTGATCTTAGCCTGAAGTTTGAGGAGCAGAGAAAAAAATTGCATGGAACTCACACATGGGGAGGGTGCTGTTGAATTCAGGTTCTCCTTGCAGGATTCCCACAGGCATCTTGTGAGAATAGGATGCTGGACTCTATAGATGCATGCTCTTGATCCAACATAGCTTTGTATGTTCTTGATATCTAAAGCAAATATGGATGTCCTTGGAAGTCAAAATATGCACCCAAAATCTTGGTATTGCTCAAACTAAAACACGAGATTAATTTGAAGCTTAATCAAATTGAGCAGGAAAAATAAACATGTATTTTTGCATCCGCTCCAGCTAAACTTCCCAAACCCAGCACAGAGTAAAAAGTTTGTCATAAATCTTTTATACGCTTTGTTACAAATCACATATTTTAGCTTAACCATCTGACCTGGACATCTGTTACCTGCTCTTACATTCTGGACCTTGAAATCTTTCTCCTTTCTAATGGATCCCTGAGATGTGTTTTACAATGTACAAGGAGCATTAAAGTAAACAGCAGATGTTGCTTAGTATTGGGCTGCATGACTCCCTTTGTCCAAGGCTGCAAATCTTCCTTTTATTCCTCACAGAACATAAGGATGTTTCTGTAATCTGATGCGTAAAGTAAGTAAACTATCTAAAGAGATGGCAAGGGCTTGCAGATGCCTGATAACAAAGCCACGCATCCATTCTTTCTTTCACGCAAAAGCAAGTGACCTTTCCTTACGTTCTGCAGAACCATGAGCTTCAAAAAGCAGTGCACTTGCACTATGGGGAGCATTCAGGTAGCAGATTGGACAAGGGCAACCTGTGTCATCTTCAGATTCATGCAAATATGCAAGAACACATATTGTTCCAGCATAAATTTCTACAGGGACTAAAAGTAATGAGCACGGCCATACGCTTCATATGCATGGAAATATGACTAGCAGCAGTCACAACTAAGAAGAGGGCTTGGGCCAATAAATCCTTTATGGCATAAATCCCCAAACACTAAAGTAAGACAGAACCTAAGCACAACTTTTGTGGGAATTCTGAGAACCCAGACAGTTTACACCTCCTATAGAGATGGCATTTTATCGTTTAATCCTTTTGTAAACCACTTTGAGGGTTTTAAAAACAACAACAATCAAGTGGTGTATAAATTTTATGAAATAAATAAGCAAACAGAAAATATTAGGAAATTTGTTTGACATGAAAATCAATTATATGTCATGTAGGAAACTCAGTGTACACTGAATATACACTGTGCCTTCCACGTAATTTATTTTCCCCAATTGAGATGTGATGTATTTTCACGCTAAACAAATTTCTGATAGCTTTTCATGTACAGATGAGGACACCTTTGTTGGAGGTACAAACATAAAGCCAAGTTCTCATCACACTTTATGCTCATCATTCTTGTCCTAGCTACAAGGTTTTAAATTTGATATGGTAATCAGAAAATTCAAGGTAATTTAAACTGAAGGGAAATCCTTGTTCAAACGTGTAAGCTCAATTTTGCAGCTATTATGTTATGATAGAGATATGTATGAAGAATCTTTTGAAAATCAAACTTTGCTGCAGAGAGCCAGTGTGGTGTAGCGGTTAGAGTATTGCAAGAGTACTGGGAAGGTCCAGGTTCAAATCCTCTCTCGGATCTCTGCTTTTCAGCCCAACCTAACTAACAGGGTTGTTTTGAGTATGAAATATACTTATCATGGGATATAATGCAATCAATAAATAAATGCTTAATAACTAATTAGAAATCCATTCAGAATTATCCTCATTTAATTCTGTTTTACAACCAGTACTTGCCCACTGCATGGATAGCAGTTTTTCTCAATAGGCATTATCTTTTGCACTTGCCATGCATATCACTCGGCACATTCTGAATGCCTTAAGAAGCCAGTTTTGAAAAGCACAAATAGCTTCCATAGTCAATTACTCTAGAAGAAATATCAGATATGTTTACTTATTCTTTGTCCATATTACAAGAAACTGGCATGGACCATTATTAAGATTTGTGTTCGTTAATTATCTCATTGACACTATTATATGATTAATTAATCTGTACACCTATTTGTTTTGTTGATGTTTGGTGGGAAAATTTGATTTTCCTGAATGCATTGCCATATTTTCAGTTGTACAGTTTTTATGAAGACATATGTCTTCATTTTCTGCCCTAATAATTAAAAAGCTATTAAAATGACCATCAGAACAGGAAGTCTCCCTGGGACACATTTATGCAAACTAGCATGTCAGAGCTGCCAAGTTTATTAAATTCTGGCAGGATCAGGATTCATGAAACATCACTTGTCTCAAAGGTCTAAGGGCTTCTGTTTTGCTCCTGTTGTAGCTTCAAATTAGATTTCACGACTTTAGGTAGCTGCTTCGTGTTGTACAATCTACATTTAGATTGCGGCTGAGTTGAAATCATTCCGAATGCAGCACACAGCACAGCCGGACTACTGAAATCTATTCTCCATGCCTCAAGAAAGAGGACAATTATTTTCTCATTCTGGTGTGAAGCAAATACATAGAAATATGGGGCAGAGGATTCTGTTTCTTAAATTATATTCACATGGTTTTTTGTGATCATATTTTTTTATTCATTAGCACACCAGACTGGAAAATGAATATATATGCGTCTCATTTCTTTCCTTTTGATTGCTAACAGACATTTTTTCTTTGTAAAGCTAAATCTCTTTGCTTATGCTTTCTATCTAGCTTGGCAAACGCTCCTGGGGCATTTGCATTGGATAACAGATAAAACTTCAGAGCTTCTCTTCCCAATTCCAAATTGCCAGTAAAAATGTTCTGTTCCAAAATGAGGTACTCGTGAAACAACAGAAACACAAAAAGCATTTTGGTCAGATGGGCAGTTTTCCTGCGAGGGGGCTTTCCATTGTTCTAACACTAATCTGTGACACGCAAAAAATGCCTTGTCAGACTCTTATTGAATTTAAGAAGCTTTGGGTGAAGTTTATATCGATTTGGAATAAGGCAACTGACAACATTGCAATAAATTTTTACTACTTAGCACTGATCAATATGGATTTTTTTCAGCCTTTCTGTAGAAAATTGCTTTCTAGTGCTCCAGATCGGGTCAAGCTGCTAAGTTAATTATATATCACGTAACAGGTTGCACAGTTTATCTAGTTCTAACATCTAGCAGATGCAATTCTTAACACAGATGTCAGCATCCTATTTCCTTTCCATCCACACATAAATTGCATGTTTCAAATATAATTATTGGGGGAAAGTTCTGTGTCTCACTAACCGTGCATTGAGGATACTGTTTACAAAGATAAACCATCTATGTGAGAGGCCACAAAGGGAAGAACCTAAATCCTGGGAATGTTCACATCAGTACCTCTGAATGATTGCCATTTTCGGTCAGACCCTCATCTGCTTTGAATCCCTCAACTGCAGTCAGAATCTTAACCCTTGTGTTCAGTCAGTTATTCAACAGAACACACCAGATAAATGTCCATGTGTATGTTGCCAGTGTCTCTTGTGAGAATATCGTCAAATATGACCAATGCCTACTGATACAACTGAAAATCATATTTTGCTTGAGAAATAGTGATTTTGACAAGTTCATAGTGGTTCCCTCAACACAAAGGAACAGTTACACCCTGAAAGCTTTCCTCAATGTTGAATTAAAATCCAAACCTGAGGAGGTACTTAAGCCTTCCTGCTGCCAACCCTCCAACCCACTTACTTCTGCTCCAGTGGTGATGGGAATATGAAGGAGGGGGTCTTTCCTTGCCTTCCCTTATCTGACACCTTGCATGCTACTATAGCATCAGAAAATGCCTTTCCACTGCTGTCAGAGCAGCAGCAATGTCAAGTCGGCGTGAGAGAGATGGAGAGGAAAGCTCCTGAGAAGACTGGTAAGGGGGGGTAGTCATCAATAAGAGGCAGTGAGAGATCATAGCCAACTAATCTTAGGCCACCAAAAAGGATGATGTATATCAAGCTCTATTTTAAATGCTTGTTTTCCCCTTTCCAAGGCCTAGGCCACTCCTAAATAGAATTTGGAATAGGTATAATTTATGACATCTTAATTTAAACAGGCATAGGTTCTGTCAGGTTCCTATAATTATAATTGGTCTGTAATTTATTAGATCCCCCCACTGACTAGTTGTTAAAATAATAAAAAGATCATGCTTGTAATTGGTGATCAAATAATAAATCCAAAAATTATTAAGTATGTACAAATTGGCAAGTATTCTATGTCTACATTTTACATGCAGGTTTTTAAATGGCCACTTTACAAATAATAGTCCTTTTTTTTCTAACTAGCTTATCACATTAATGTATTTAAATCCCATTAGCTATAATGGAAATTATATATGTAAATCTTCCAAATACACAATAGGAAAACACCTACTCAATGATGGTTGTTAAAACAGCAAATATATGTCAAGGAGTGAATCTCGGAATTAAAAATCAGATCATGATCAACTGTGACAGAGGGATCCACTGTTACAGATGGAGACTGAGCTGTACAAGGTGGAAGTAATAAACATGCAGAATCCACATCCTTGTCTAGGCCAAATATGAGTCTGGACCACAGAAAAATCAAAGCAGCAGAAATATCTATGATAAATCTCTGACCCAGTAAACTCAAGACACCATAATATAATGACAGCTACCATAGGAATAGCCTATGATGCTTTCAGAGAATTAATATTTTAAATAATAATGTTTTAGGAAAGGGATACGCATAATGCCTTGTGTTGATGACCAACTCAATGGGATAACCCAAAAATCCATATTCATTTCTGACTTAACACCAGACAAATAAACAAAGATATGATTTCTTATTGACCTACAAAAATAGTTTGTATTAAGATTCCCTGGCCTATCCACTCCATCTCTGGTCAGCATCCTGTTCTTATATGTTCTATGTTTTCAAAACCATGTGCCACAAAAATTATACCGTATTGCTTACTGACAAAAGTATTATATGCACTGCTGTGTGTCTCACCTTTGAATCTGACAATGGGTAGTAATTGACTGGGATGTCAACATCAAGAGATGTTTTAGAAGAGAACTGTTAAACTAAGTATATATAAAAACGCACACCCTCTGGTAAGGGAACATTGACAGGAACACAGGAATTGCCTCATTGGCAGGTAAGTCCCTCCAGTCCAGAATTTCTGATTCGCAAACAGCTAGTGATAATGGTGGAGGTTTAGTCAGCATGTGTCACATATAGCAACATAAGTACATCACAATAGCAATAACAAAATACTTTTCTCATAATCAGTACTGTAAGCTCTTGATGATACAAATTAATTTGTTTAGAGGTATGTGGTTTAGTGAACTGTGAGTTAGATTCATAGGTGTTCTTCAAAGAGGGACACTTCCTCCAGCACAGGAAGGCTTCTGTCAGTGGAGAAATTGCCTCCTTTCCCATAAAGGAATCTGACCGGGATCAAACCTTTTGTTACATTACAGAAAAAATAGCCTCTCAAAATTCTCCACCGGGAATGGTTACCAGGGCAGATCAGAAAGGTTGCTTCTCTGGCTGTTCAATGCAGAAGTCACTGGCAGCAACTGAGAGGGAAAGTGGGAGGCAGCAGGCAGGTCAGTATGGTGTGGGTGCAATGGCAAGAGCATCAGATTGGCTCCACTATGTGTGGCTCCACCCACTGTCTTACCACTTCTCCTCTTGCTTACCAGCAGTGATCTCAATGTTGGGAAGCCAGTTGAGTAACACTGTCCCACCCAGGTCCACCCCACAGACTATGGTTGTCCACTCTATTTGTGGGCAGTGAAATATGTGTCTAGTTTACTGAATAGACTTTAGACAGTGATTTGCCATATATTCTGGGAAGGGGAGGATGGAGGAAAAAAATCATCAGAACAATTCTCAAAAAAATTAACTTTCTGGAAAAAAAGGTCAACTCAGTTAATACTGAATCACAAGTTCTTGCTGGTGAATAATTGGAGAAATTAACTAAGAGAAGGGGACCGGGAGCACTAGGATTCAAACCAGTTGCTTCCTGAAATAATGTTAAAATTAAATTAAACAATATTATTCTGTACCTTGTTAATGAGTGACAAAATGGAGAAGGGGCATTTCATTGAATATTCTCCAGAGGATCTGAAATTTCCCAGCAATTTAGGTGCAGTGAAAACAATGCTCAGGTTTTACCATAAAAAAACTTTTCTAAGAAGTTTTGGGTCAGCTCTACTTGTCTCTAGAATTGTCATGATGGGTTGAATTAACTTTCATAACATTACCTTTAAGATTTTTTCATTGTCCACAACTGCCAAAGTGGGACTAAACTTTGAACAACAACAAAAAGAAATGTTTTGCCATCCTAGAGGTCTTTGCAAGGAAGAAATATGGATAGAAATATGGAGTTATCCAACAAATATGTCCCATCAGTGCAAGGATTCCCACCTGCACTATGAAACTCTCATACCTTCCTTTCTTACATGCTCCCTGAATCTCTTCAAGGGATTTCCCGAACCCTCCAGAGCAAATTGGAGAGGGTATGGGGCTTGTGCAGGAGGTAAGGCAGGTTTCCTCAACCTCGGCCTTCCAGATGTTTTTGGCCTACAACTCCCATGATCCCTAGCAAGCAGGACCAGGGGTCAGCCATGATGGGAATTGCAGTCTGAAAACATCTGGAGGGCCGAGCTTGAGGAAGCCTGGGGTAGGGGGTGAGTCTCATTGCACAAGCATAGATTATTGCACTGATAGGGCATTATTGCACTGATAGGGCATTTTTTAAAAAAAAAGTAAGTACTTTTTTTTAAAAAAAAAAGCCAGCTGCATTACCTTGTGGGTGCTAAACAACTAACATGGGTAGCTGGGTTTGAAATTAGGAATGTGGCTCACCTGTTCCCTTATCCTAAAAGCAAATTTAGGATTTTGAGTTTTTCTTGAAAGCATCTGTTGTCTGCAAATGAAAGATGGAGCATCATTTTCTGCTAGGAATCATGGAATCACTCATTTTCCATGGTCTGCAAAAATGGGGCATTTGGAAATACTGAGTAGGTTTTATATTAATCAGCAGGTAGTTCTGGAGGAGACGAGGATGGCTTAACAATATGTAGCATCTAGATTAAAGGAAGCATGAATGAGCAGGATTGAGAGTTATTCAACTTCACTATATCTGTGTACCCACTTAACTTTGTTCTGTAGCACTCACAGAAGGCATCTGAATTAATAATGAAAATACATTGTAGATGCCAATACTCTATGTTCCTTATTCAGCAATGTATTTGGCAATTCATTAATTAAGCCTGATGCATTAGGCTTTTCAGTAAAGGGCTATGTTTCTCAAAACACCTCATTGTTACTAAGCGTCTAAACTGTTGACAGACACCAATAGAATGGTACAATGCACTTCTTTCTTAGATATTATTCTACTTTCTTCTCTCTTTTTTGAAATTTGACATATCAAGTATAGCATGCAATAGCATGCCTTCATTTTTCAACCAAGAGAATGTGTACAGCAGTTTTTATTTATTTATAATTATTACATGCACACAGATTCACATTACGCTTCATGCATTGAACACCTTCATGAGAACACCTTCTTGGTTGTTAATTAAAAGTGTTCCAACCTAATAGGGAGGGAAATGTGTGGATAATCATAATGTGCATTTTGGTACACCTACCCATCCACAGTGAGATGCTAACTGAACTAGCTTCATGCATTATATGATGAAAATGAAATAAACATGCACAAGGATGGACAAATCTCTCAGTGTTGGTTTCTCTCCGTTTCTCTCTTTTTCCTCTTGGAGTTCAGTTGTTTCCCATTTCCCTATCAGTTTCTAAACCACTCTTAGCATGAAAATTCATATACATTTTAAAGTGCACTTCCTCAACCATATACACTTTTGCAAGCAATTTCTCTGTATTTAATGCATTTTGGGGTGGTATTTTCACTATTACAGTCATACCTTGGTTTTCGAACAGAATGCGTTCTGGAAGTCCATTCGACTTCCAAAACATTCAGAAACCAAGGCGTGGCTTCCGATTGGCTGTAGGAGCATGTGGAAGCCACACCAGACGTTCGGCTTCCAAGGCAAAGTTCGCAGACCGGAGCACCTACTGTATTGGCCTGAATATAAGCCTCACTTTCCCCCCAAATTCCGACCATGAAAAGTTAAAGTGTAGCTTAAATTCGCGACCTTACAAAAATTGGCTTTTACGACATCGCTGCTGAAACAGACATATGGTAAAATGGAACAGGATTTTCCTGTGGAAAATTTCCTGAGGAATTTTAAGGGAGTGGCTTATATTGGGTGTTGTATTTTTTTCTTTTTCTCCCTTGAATTTTAAAGGTGCAGCTTATATGTGGGTGCAGCTTATATTCGGGCCAATATGGTACTTCTGGTTTTGTGGTGTTCAAGTTCCAAGTTCATGAACTAAGCTGTTTGAAAACCAAGGTACAACTGTATACACATTTTTTTAGCACGCTTTCCTCTAAAATATGCTTTTTGGTTGGAGAACTACATCACAAAATTGAAAGAAATGTGTGATTTGAAGGATAGCATATTGCTTTGGGAAGTGTGAATCTGGTAGGTTTGCATTAAAATGTACACACAACTAGGACTCCTTTTGATTCTTCCTGAGACTAGCTGCCAGTGACTACAAAAGGATCAGTAGCCTTTGGTTTGTACATGCACCACTTAAATTGGGTTTCTGTTTGTGGTCCACTGTAATTTTTCTCATGTATTTATGTAATTTGTCACATCTGCACATAGCAAGTACTGCAAATTACAACAAATGTCTTTCTGGAAATTGTTAAATAAACCATTTTAAATGTGCCATAATGAAAATAAAATATATTGTCTGCAATTTTACTGGGGATACATTATAGCTCTCTCTAATTAAGCCAAGACTTCATTATAGTGCTTCTCATTATCATTTGCAGTATTTTATTACAATTATCTATGTTAGGTATAAGGAATTAAATTAATGTTTTTAATAACACCTTTAACCTAAGCTGATGTACTTCTGCATGACAAACAGTGTAATAACCACACTCAAATGCACACTTTAATTGGCCGTTGCATTAATTCTTTTGTAGTAAAATTATTTCTAGAACAGATTTGCTTTTTGCTCTTCATGTACTGCAATTATATTCCTTGTATAGTTCACAAGCTATAGTAGCACAGTCTTCAATTACTATGCTGCAGTAATTTTCTTTCAAAGCATCACAGGCAGAAGATTTATTGTAGGACATGTAAAAAAAGTCTGATACTTCTCTGCAAGTGTTCATAGGAACAATCTGCTCAGCTTAATCAGAACTTTACTTTGAAGCAAGACCTAACATATTACCACACCATTTGAGGAAAAGAATGGACCCATTGAAACAAAGAGGCTTGATTTATTGAAATCCACTGATTTCAATGGGTCCTTTCTAAGCATGATGATCTTTTTCTTAAATATTTACAAGCCTGGTGGATCAGGCTGGATCTTGATTTCAGTAAGGCTTTTCACAAAGCCCCCCACAATGTTATTGCAGAGAAGCTGTTTAAATGTGGGCTGCATGAGGTAAATGTTGGATGAATTTGTAGCTGGTTGACTGACCATACCCAAAGAGTGCTCATTAATAGTTCCTCATCATCCTGGGGGGAAAGTGACAAGTGCGATGCTGTAGGGTCCTGTCCTGGGCCCGTTGTTGTTCAACATCTGTATAAATGATTTGGATGAAGGAACTGAGGGAATGCTCCTCAAATTTGCAGATGAGACCAAACTGGGAGGGGCAGCTAATGCCACAGAATCAGGATTTAATATGACCATAACAGATTGGAGAACTGGGCCAAAACTAACAAAATGAATTTCCATAGGGACAAAAGTAAAGTTCTGCACTTAGGCAGGAAGAACCAGCTGCACTAATATAAGATGGGGAACACCTAGCTTGCCAGTAGTAAATGTGAAAAGGTCCACAAACTTAACATGAGTCAACAGTGTGTGAAGCAGCAGGGGGGGGGGGAGGCTAATGCTCTTCTAAGACAACAAAAATCATGTGTCCTAATCATGGGAAGTAATAGTCCCACTCTCTTTTGCCTGGGTCAGGCCACATCTGGAGAACTGTGTCCAGTTCTGGGCCCCACATTTTCAGAAGGATATTGACCAGCTACAATGTGTGCAGAGGATTATAATTGCAGCAGCCCATCATCAGTAGGATAAAACTAACCTTTCTCACAACAGTTCAGGAGCTTATTCAGAAATTAGCTTTCATTATCAGGAATGGTTGAAGGAGTTGGGTATGTTTAACCTGGAAAGGGGGAGACTGAGAGGAGATATGATAGCCATCTTCAAATATCTAAAGGGCTGGCAAATGGAAGATGGAGCAAGCTTGTTTTCTGAGATTCTGACTAAGCATCAGGGAAAACTTTATGACAGTAAGAGCTGCTTGGCAGTGGAACAGCATCCCTCAGAAGGTGGTGGGTTCTCCATCAATGGAGATTTTTAAGCAGAGGTTGGACAGCCATCTGTCATAGTTTCTTTAGATGAGATTCCTACATTGCAAGGGGTTGGACTAGATGACCCTTGGGGTCCCATGCAACTCTAAAATTTTATGATTCTATGATTCTATTTGCAGGGCTAAAGTTCTCCAACCCTGATTTATAACACATAGTTCTGTGTAAAAACAGTGGTTGATGTAATACAAGGAAGACACGATAACTAGAATAGTCATACTTACTTAATTATTTAAATGGTGCAACTGTGTGTGGATTCTTGAAGCTTGTAAATGACTGAAATAAACCAGACTTGTCACCACTTAAGTTACGGTTATGGAATCTTTGCTGAAAGATACCAGTGAGCCTTTCCCCAGCATGGTAAAGAGTTACTTTTTATTCTCCCCTTATAACCTGCAAGAATGATTGTGAATGGTAGCATTAACCTGTGCTTCAAAAGTTCTAGCGGTCTTGGTGCCTTTGGAATTAAAATGAGGATGTAGAGAAAGTCAAGGTCATTCATTCACATTGGGTCCAGTTATCTCAGCTCCCTGCATTGAAAGGTTTTCCGTTATTAGACACACACACAGAGAGAGAGAGAGAACAGCTAATGTTGATCAAACATTCATTATGTTTGCCTGGATCTTCTTGACAAATGAATCCTACTTAGAAATACTTTTAATATTTTATTTTATTTACTTATTTTATTTTTTATTTCTGCACATAAGTGACTTGTGTCTTCTTACCTCTTTGGCTCGCAAAGTATTTGCAAAGGAATTTATGCAAAACTCTAATTTATTTATCATGCTTATTTGGCCTCCCCCCCCAACGTAATACAACACACTATTTTAAAAACATTTGACATTTAAAGTCATTTATGACACAGCCCTGCACACAAAAAGGAAATAATATGTTCTGAGAATGGGGAGAGAAAAGGCCTAAATCTAGTTATTTATTTATTAAGGTATTTCTTCAATGGCTGGCATTCTCACTGATGATTATTTACTCAGAAACATGAAAAGGGCTGCATTGCCAAAGTATTCCACTCAGTCGCTTTACTAATTTTGTATGCTCTCTTGTTTCACTGGCTAAAAGTAGCTGTCCAAGCAGTCACCGTAATAGTCTGTGTAGAATTACCACAGAGCAGCCTGAATATTTAAATTTGTCCAGCATTCTCTCCAGGCATTTATGCCATAGCTCTCCATAGCCTCCATGTGTCAAGTCATTTAAGCAGATATTGGATGGTTTTGATCTCACAGTTTCCTGTGGGGCTTTATAACTTAATACTGGAATGTAATTATGGAATCCAACAAGCCTGGAACCATCCCCTTAACCTTGTCAGCCTAAGAAAATTGTGGGCACAGTGCTTTTAATGGCCTTTATCACCAATGAATTACTCACTTGCTTGAGGGTTTTTGGGGAAAAGGCAGCTATCTTGACCTGTCTTGCTCCTCTTTTATTTCTGGACAACATGACTTCTTTTGATAGGCAGCAAAATGTAACTTGTGGCTGTCCAGTTAAATATGATCTGCTATTTCTAGGTTTAGGAGATGGGATGACACAGCCATTGAGGCTTGGTGGATGTGTTCACAAAACTACTGACACAAATCTGTACTCATCATGCTTTTATTAATGCTTGTAGAATGTGCTCACAAGGCAGCATTGTAGTCAGTCAGGATTTTTAATTTAAAATGGATCTAGCCCTTTGCAAATTTAATGTCTATTTAACGCCATTGAAGGTTTTTAGCCCGGTCTTAATGAATATTATTTTCTTAACTTATGTTTTCATATTTTTTATATTATCTATTATATTATCTACTATATATCTATATATTATATTCTCTGGAATTGGGCTGTGCCCTTAGTATGTTTTGCTGTGTATATTTGCAGCATCAGGCTAAAAATCTTCTAAAGTCATATATTCTTTATTTAGAATCATCTTTAGCATTTCTATCTCAGGTTAAAAAAACAAATATGCTGTTCAAATAGCAGAATATATGACACAAATGACATCTGCATCCAGGCGTATCATTTCACAAGACACAGGATATATTTATGCATCTACTATGAACCCTGGGTGAAGTCATCTCCACCTCCCACATCACAGCAGCTGGTGGTCTGTCACCTTACTGATGCCCACAGGACCCAGTCAGTGACCCCCAAAAGACAGACAAAGCAAGTTCAGGCAAGTGTAGAATGACATTGCATTTCTCCTTCTACCGATGAACATCTTTTTCAAAGGCAATTGAGTGTTGCCTTCCTGGAACTGAATATTTGCAGTAACTGCTGGGACAGAACTTTCACCAAGTGAGGCCTGCCAAAAATGTTGCACTGTAGAGTGCTTTCTGTTTAGGATTCCAGCCAGCTAGCCATGTTCTCCACCAGATTGCCTGAACATGCTCAGTTCCCATTAGGCTTTTGGGGTGAAGGTTTAGCCCTTGATCTTTTCCCTTCAAAATTTGTTTTGTACTGCAAACTTTCAGATTCTCTTCAGCATGATAACATTTTCCTATTCTTTTCACAACCCTGTTTTGGTTACAATTCTGTTGGCACTTCACATCTGAGGTCACTGTTAGAGGGAACAACAAGCAGCAGAGCCAACTAGGGTCTAGCGCAGACTATATTATATCAAGAGGAACTCTTGAGACCACAAACAACCAAAAATAATACCAAATGGTGTCCAAAGATGTCTTGTTTCCTCTGTGAGCTAACACCAGTTATTACGGAAAGTCTGTACTTCAGCCCTATTGATGACAGTACAAAATGGACCAGGTTTTAAGCCACTAGCTGAGTTGTGCTTAACAGGCAATCTTGGTGAAAACTAGAGAAGACCAGTTAGAGGGCTTTTCTTTTCTTTTTTTAGTGTGAGGAACCTTATACCAAATTGGGTTGGACCTAATACATGGTTCTGCACCTGATACATAATTAGGAGCTCTTGTATTTGGAAAATGTATCCATAATTAAATCAGCATGTCTATGACTTGTGTCTGCATTAATTCTTTGCATTGAACAAATAGATCATCCATGCTGGACAATGATAGACTATTCCTTTATCCTTACTTTTAATATACCTATAATCACTAAATGTTCATCACATACATAAAAAGAAGTATGTATATCAACATATTCTGTTTCTTTCAGATCATCTTTCAGTCTGTCAGAGGCACACCACAGTTTCTCAAAGCAAAAATGGTGTTATTAGCAATAGTAATAGAATACTAGTAGTTTAAGGAATCTAATTTGCAACCATCATTATTTATGATAGAGCTTTCCTGTGGTCAAAAAAATGACTGATTGTGTTTCCTGAAGGAATACAGCCACTAAGGAAAACATAAATTCTCTTCTAGCAATTTTTGAGCAATTTATAAACTTTTGTGATGTGGCACAAATTTTGTAAAAGACAAAACTTACTATATATTTTAGGATTAAACTTCAGCAGCTTCAAAGCAAATCTAGTCTAAAAGCACCACTGAAAGATAAAAGTACTTCATGGTTGTATGCTTTAAGGCATTTTCCCATCAACCTACAGTACAATCCCCCAGAGTGCTTATGTGTGAATAACTGACAAAATTGCGGTATGCCTGGGGTTTATAAGCATAGTATAATCCAATATTTGTTCAATAGTAGGTCCACATGGTGTTCCAGACAGGCCATAATGATCCAACTGAACGTGTTATAGGAAGGGATAGCTCACTCAGTAACAGATATAGCCTTAGAGAAATACAGAATAGTCAAGCATTCCTGGCTTACCTACACAATTCAAAGCTGCATCACCTTGGGGGGGGGGGGAATGTGAGTGTGATGGGGCTTTTAAGACCCATCTTTATCCCTCTCTGACCCCACCAGCACTGGAGTCCAGCAGTAGCAATGTTAGCATCATAATATCTTAGAGCATTATTCTAAATATAAAAACTGCCCCCTATCCAGAGAGCCTCACGTGCACCAGAGTGCTGCATGAGAGAAATATCCCATCTGAAAAGGTGGTGAGCACTTGTTCATTGGTTGAGCTTACTATTTCTTGGGAAACAAACACAATCAATTCTTTTCCTTCACAAAGCTAATCAGAGATGTCTAAGTACTTATGATTAATCATTTTACATGCGGGTGTTTCTATTCTTCCTCTTCTTCTTTGGCGATCACTCGTAGCCGAGCAAGATTGTCTTCCATAAACACGGTTTTAACAATGAGTCCTTAGGTGACTGTGGAGGCCAATTCTGGATCCACACGTCCTTCCATAGTGGGGATATTGGTTTCTGGGCCGGGAGTTGATCATGGTGTGCATTTGCCAAACGTGACTTCCTCTTAGCACGTTTCTCCCTTGCATCCTGAGTTTGAGTGTCTTCAAAGCCCATGACACCTTTGGTAAAAGCTGTTCTCCAACTGGAGCACTTGCAGGTCAGTGTTTCCCAGTTGTCGGTGTTTATACTACATTTTTTTTATAGTTGCCTTGAGACAATCTTTAAACCTCTTTTGTTGACCACCAGCATTACGCTTTCCATTTTTAAGTTCAGAATAGAGTACAGTAGTTGCTTTGGAAGACAATAATCAGGCATCCGCACAACACTTTGCTGTAGGATACATGTGTTGTTACTGCCATGAAGCACCCATTCCCATGTACAGGATCATACCGTAAAGCAGAATATATGCATGGAAGCCTGTTTCTAGGCTCTGGGTGAACACCCTTGCTGGAGTGAAGGAATCACACAGAAGAAAAAACAAAGATGACAGTTTATATTCCTAAAGGATTGGGTGAGGCAAGGTGAAGCAAGCAAATACAATGATAACAGAATCATTGAATTGTAGAGTCATCTAGTCCAACCCCCTGCAATGCAAGAATCTCAAATAGATCATATGACAGATGGCCATACAACCTATGCTTAAAAACCTCCAAGGAAGCAGAGTCCACAGGGCCCTCGCCTGTTCTCCAAAAATTCTCAAAGATTATAGACAGAAGCTCTGAGATTACATCCACAAGCTTCCGGGTCTGCCGTGGGCAATGGCGGACAGCAGAAATAGCTAGCACTGAGCAGTGAGGAAATGGGAAGGCAGTGAGGGCAACACACCTTCTCTTTAAAAATCTGAGGGTTTTAGTTCAGGTTCTGGAGGGTCCAGCAGTGTTAGTAGATGTTCTCATGGAGTTCCTGAAGCTCCAGGGAGAGCCAGGGGAGGCTCCAAGATTGAGCACAGACACACGGCACGATCACGACCCCACGGCAAGAAGCCTTGAGATCCGTCATTAAAGCGGCAACCTCCCTAAAATAAAAGGATTTGGGACCAATCTGGAAAAGGTAAAAGGACTTACATTTTTAAATTCCTGTTTATGATTTAATTGGATCCACACCAGGAAGGAAAAAAGGAGGTGCCCCCCTAGACACAGGCACTCAACTGCATGGAAGGTAATCTGCAGGGGAAATAAAAGAACAAATAACTACTAATGTGTTTAAATATTAGCACACCAGTAAATGAACTGAGTTAAGACCATGAATTGGAGATCTGGATGTGATATTTTTATTTTCACCTTTATGATTATTTCCAGTAAGTTTGCTTAGCTGCAAAAGCATTTAAATTAAACTTGAACTCTAGAAAGAAGGAGGGAAAGCAGAATCGGGTTCTGGTGAATACTTTTTCTCTTTTTTCTCTCTCTTTTATTTTTCTTTTGTCTCTGGGAGTTAAAAGACGTAGACATTGAAAGAGTGGGCTTTATAGTTTTAATTTCCCTGAATTGCCTGGGATTAATTCTAAAAACCTTGAAAACAACTATTTTTATTGGGTCTAACAGTAAACAAATAAAACTTTTGAAGCTTTCCTTTCTTTTTCTTTCTTGTGGATGTATTTGGCTTGTTTATCCTCTTTTTTAGACATGTATGGGACTGGACTTTATGGTTTTGTGGCTATTATTAAAGTGTGGGTTAACTGGAGGGCAGAGAATTTAAATTAAAAGAATTTAAGGATGTACCAGGAATCTTAACAACATGATTATAATATCATCATTTGAATGACATATTTAAAAAGGAAATGAAGCAGGAGTTTGGGGAACAACTATCACACTTAGAGAGAGACCTGTTAAATTGTGGTGTTAAAGTGATTTCTAAAATGTACAAGATGTTATTGGAATGGCAGTCATAATATAGGAATGGAAGCATGGGAACAATTATGGAATATGGATATAAACATGTTATGGTTTAAGAGACAATTATATGAAAAGGCTATATCAGGGGTCAGCAAGCTTTTTCAGCAGGGGGCCGGTCCACTGTCTCTCAGACCTTGTGGGGGGCTGGACTATATTTTTGGGGGGGGAATGAATGAATTCCTATGCCCCACAAATAACCCAGAGATGCATTTTAAATAAAAGTACACATTATACTAATGTAAAAACACCAGACAGGCCCCACAAATAACCCAGAGATTCCTTTTAAATAAAAGAACACATTCTACTCATGTAAAAACACACTGATTCCCGGACCATCTGCGGGCTGGATTTAGAAGGCGATTGGGCCAGATCCAGCCCCCAGGCCTTAGTCTGCCTACCCATGGGCTATATAAATGGTACCTAACACCTAGTAGATAGGCAAAAATGTATAAACCAAAGTCAAATAAGTGCTGGAAATGTAAAGAAAAAGAAGGCACCTTTTTCACATGTGGTGATCTTGTAATAAGGTTAAAGCTTTACTCAAAACAGGTTACAGTAAATGCATCATATCACAAACTAAAATGCTTAACTTCTGAATGAGACAACAGCACATGATAAATGACCCTCTGACCTAGAGCCTTCCTAGTCATCTCATTCCCCAAAATGTGCACATGAGCTGGAACCCAACAAAACAAAAAGACCCATTAGTTGCAATTCTGTATTCTAATGCCATATTTCATTCAACAAATTACATTTACATCCCATACCTCCACTCTGAATATGTTCAGAGTTTTGACACGGCATTCTGCTCTTAGGACTGGAAGGATAGACTCTGGATGTTGTGCATTTTGTAGGATCAAGGAAATGGTTGGTCATGTTCTCTGGGATTGCTTTTGATATATGGAAGACAGAGGGCCTCTCCTTCATAGGCTTCATTATTTGGGTACTGTACATTTAATAATAATAATAATAATAATAATAATAATAATAATAATAATAATAATAATATCTTTATTGTCATTGCCCCCTCTCGGGGACAACGAAATTACTTGGCTGCTCTATCCACCCAGGTAGGGCACTCCACACAAAATCAAAACAACTATAAAAACACTAATTAAAACAATACAGTATAATACAGCAAGGAAGATTAGATGACTTTCAAAGTCCAGGCTTCCCATTCAGGGCCGAGATCGCTCTGGAGAAGAAGCTGTTCTTAAGACGGCTCGTTCTTGTCTTCATCGTCCTGTATCTCCGTCCCGACGGCAGGAGCTCGAAGAGACAGTGACCAGGATGCGATGGATCTTTTACTATGTCCAGTGCCTTCCTATGGCACCTTGTGGTATAAATCTGCTCTAAGGTGGAGAGTGGGCAGCCAACAATGCTCTCTGCTGCCTTAACATTTGTCTGTGGCAGCTGGCATTCAGGGATAAGACTCTCTAGGGTTCAGGGTTGGATAGTCTGTGGCAGTTTGTGAAGACTGTGAGCCTCTACGAAAGGCTTTACTTGATACATGAGCACACTGTTTGCCAGTATGTAGAAGTAATACAACCAATGCACATATTATTCAATTAAATATTTCACTTTTGTCAGATTTAGAATGTGTGATTCAGATTCAAGGCTCCTTTAAGGGATGCAAGAGACCCCAGTGTGTTTTGTAGTGTGAACAATTCTTGGAAATTGCTTTCACTTTGTACCAGTTGTAATTTGTTAATGTTTTGTGATGGATTAGTATGGGGTGCTTGAGGAATTCAGTTCTGTGAATTCGTGATATGACCTGACCTAATCCGCACATCCCACGCTCAAGTGTGGATCTGAAAGCAGCTATCAGTTAGATAGTTCACTCCTCTGAACATTGAGACACACTCCTTGACTCAAAAATATGTGTCAACATGCATTTAAAATGTGTATTATGAGAGAAAATAGTGTAACATTATGTATTCAAACACATCTTTTAAGTCACATTTCTGTGTGGATTATAGCTGACTAATAAGTAAGGAAACAGATTTGAATGCGTGAACAGATGTGAAAGTGACCCAGATGGGATATAGACTGATCTGTCCATCCCAAGGTTAGACTCAGCACTTCCTCAACACAGAGTGTGTGGCCTTTTTGTGATTAGTTCATCTAGTGTGAATGGAAGAAAAAGAATGAATTTGTCTCCATGTATGCTATAGCAATTATCTCTGTCATCTTCAGTGACTCTCTATCTAAATGGAATCTAAATAGAGCAAGTGAACTATTCCACACAGCTGCCTCAATGTTAGCATGACTGTATTGACCTCAGCTACAGGCTGCAGGAAGGCATACAAGTCACATTTTTACTAGCCTCCTCACAATACAAAAAGATTTTCTTTTTCTCATAATAGAGAGGTCATTTATCCAGCTACTCCAACTATTATTGCATTTTCTGAGCATGAGGGGGGGGGAATAACTGTTAGCATTATTAAAAATACACCAAAAAGAGAAACAAAAATCAATATCGTATTTAAGGGAACACGCAGCAATATTTCAAGTAATTATTTCTCCTATAATGCAGCTGTCATCTGAAAAAAAATGTACATTTGTTAATTTATAATTCTCCTTTTGCCTTCTTACGAATTATGGTTTTTTCTATTTTTTCTTTATTTTAATTATTTCAAATCAAATCTATTTTTTTAATTTTTTTATTTTCCTACTAAAGATAAAAAACATTTTTTGTTCCATCTCAAGCTTAAGGACTATGTTACATACACACAGAAAGATAGAGGGGTTGGTTGTTAAATGGCTGTAATGAATCCCCCCTCTCCCATACACTGGGTATCAAATAAATGAACATGGTAATATGAACACTTGCACCCAGGGGCGTAGCTAGCTCCTCCGGTACACGGTGCAGCGGGGGCTGGGCGACCCAACCATGGGTCAGAGCGACCCACACATGGGGCAGAGCGACCCGCCCACAGGGCCACTGCCATGATCCTTGTTCAGGGGCTGCCGCCAGGGCTGGGGGATCATTGTGCAGGGCTGGGGGAGTGTCTGCCACCCACCGGAAGTGCAAATGTACACTGCCAGGGGTGCAAGCGCCCACCACCAGGGGGTGAAAGTGCCGCCTGCGCGATCGCAGGCGGATTTTCGCAGTGACGATTGCGCTGATCGCGAAAATATGCCTGCCGGGGGCATGCGAGCGCCACAATGGTGATCCACAATATGGGGAGGGGGGTTGTCACCCTCCTTAGGCATAACACCACTCCCCACACCCCCACGTTACTACATCCCTGCTTGTACCCTCTACAGGTGGTGCCTTATTCACTTTCCCCTTTTGATCAATTTTTGCCCACTCTCAAAAGTTGATGGGCAAAATTACACCTCAGTACATCACCACAGAATTTACTCAGATGTAAAACTATAGCACATTCCTTCTAGGAGATGCATAGTGAACCCATGGCTCTCCAATTTTGTTGGGTTCCATCAGCCCCAGGCTAATCAGGGATTATCATGGGTGAAGCAGTTTGTAGTCCAGCAACATCTGGAGGGTCATGAGTTCATCACACCTGTTCTAGGACATATCACATACATATAAGGTAATTTTCCCCAAATTTCAGCCACTTGCCATTTATACTTTTCATTCTAGGCACAAAATGATGAAGAGGGAAATCTGTGTTAAGGTGTTGAAAAGAACCATTATCTCTTATTTTGTTTCAAATGACTACTTGATCTGAATGTTGTTGCTTTTAAACGTCTTCTAGACTGGAACATTATAGGAGAGCACCTATCATCCCATGTGCTTGTTTCAGCTTATGCAGTCAAACCTATAAGAAGAGATTCTTACTGCTCTCTCTCACCCAGTAGGTGGTGGCTACAGTGTATTTTGGAAGAAGTTAAGGGAGACAGGCTGGGATATTTACAGTACCTCAGTAACTTCTAGTGGCCAGAGGCCTGTCAGGGGTCCCTGAAACTTCACAACTCTATGGAAATGCAATGTTGCATCTCTTACTAGATCTTATGCTACACCCAAAACAGAAAGCTCACTGGACATACTTACATGGATCCTATAGCCTAGCCCCTGCATGATTTCTTCCTTATATTCCCAGCATATCTGGCTTCTGTACTTTCCTGTGCTACTATAACAGCAGTCATATAACAGCACTCTCTTTCATTCTCATGCTCTCTCACACACCTCTTGTCACTTCTGGTGCTCCCTATTATAATTTTACATATATAATAACTCGCTCTCCATGACACATAGGATTAATTAATTGGACCCTTTACTAATTAGAAAGGCTTGAATGTGGACTGATATAGGACTAAGATAATCCTTAAGGGCTCTTCACCCGCAAACTTCCTCCATCTTCTGAAGTAAGGTGAAAAGTAACCAAAGAAAATGTATTTTTCATGGGGCCCTGCTGTAGAAGGCTCTCCCCAGGAATGTTGCCTGCTGTTGACCCTGATGCCTTTCTAGTTCAGATGAAGACCTTTTTAATTCACTCAGTCCTTTTAGCTTCAATTTGTAGAATTATTTTAATCTGCAGCTTTATTTGCTTAATCCGAGATTGTGCTGGTGCTCCTCATGTAATAATTTATTTTGATGTTTTAAGTGGAAACTGTTCTGAAAGCCTTTTGGTTAAAGATCAGGGGAACAAATTCACATGGAACCAAGCCCTTTTTGGCAATTAGAAGCAATGGGTCCATAGGAGACCAAAGGCTTTGTTTTTCTTAGGAAGTTTTTGCAGAGTTCTGAAAAAATTATAAGAAGAATTGTTTGAAGAAATTCAGAAATGGAGAGATGAATATTTGATAGAGGAAAAAGAGCCTAAGCTCCAAAGCTAGAATGTGAATGGGACTGTGTAGCCAGGGACTGGATTATTTTATTGGAATAAACTAATTCATTTTTTTGCTTTCCTTTTTTTTTCTATAGATACTTACTTAAAAGTGCATAATTATCTGAGTTGTTCCTCTTGCTTTCCCCTTGGAAAGCAAGGTTTTTTTCCCTATTCTATTAAGTTTCCCATTGGCTTTTGAACAATAATCCTGCAGGAAACCTGTGGTCAGGTAAACTGGAAGCACTGTGCTATTTTGATACCCTGACATTCTCCCCCTTTATTCACGCTGCTACATTTTGAACCGAGATCCTTTTGTTCTGTCCACAACAAGGGGTTGCTAGTGAGGAAAGCAGAGTTAAATCTAATACATGAAAAAACTGTATGTACACACACCCTTATTAGGGACCCCTGATACTTTTTTGAGAAAGGAACACAGAATCTCTAGAATCAGCTTCCATTTTGACATGTTATAATCTGTTTCAGCAAAGCTACTCTTTAAACATTTAGCAATGTATGTTACTCAAAGGTTTGTCAGCAAAGTCTGTTTAGTTAAAGTAATTAGTTAATGACATGTTTAAGTAAGGCTAAGCACTAAATCAATTTCAATAGATGAGTAGCAATTATCATTATGTCCACATCAGCAATGCTTTAATGAACTCTTATTATTCTGTGCAGCTATACAACTTGTTCTTTGTCCAACACATTTTATTAAATCCTTGATTCAACCTTCTGATCCTCAATGTTATAAATCTTTGAGTAGTCTATGATAGAAGCTGAGCTAGAAAGTTAATTAGTGTAGACATTTAAAACACTGAATACAGTAGCTCAGCTCAGAATTAGAAAAAAATCAGAGATGAAGTTCTGAAAAAAAGATACCCTTTGTTTTACACTGCATTATATATATAAAAAACCTAGATGGAGCTTTTATTCAATTTGAACATTCACTGGCAATGTTAAGATAGTAGCACTATTAGATTGAATAAATGTGGAGCTCAAACAAAGAATTAAATACAGACTAAGCTGAAAGAACCAAGGTCAATTTAGAATTAATGTAAAAAGGCACCACAAAAGGAAGGAAAGTTGAAAACACCCGATTCAGCCAACTAGTGTTTAGTGAGTTTTGCAATGAACTTTTTTGTGATACACAGTGTGCAAGTTAGAAAGGTGGAAAAATTCACAGTATGATTTGTCTTGGATCCCCCATGACCATAGGGACAACCCTGGGTACAAAATATGATGGCTAGCCCTCCAATCTCTATACAAGGTACTTATTATCTTTCAGATACAATCTGTGGCTCAAATTATGGCCTATGAAATCCTCCCCAAAATGGACGTATTTGATTTGTCTTCTTTCTAATGCTCCATCAACCATTAAGATGGGGTGGCTAAAATTTTGGAAATATTGAATATTGGCTAACTCTCTTGAGAACTGTATGCTAATGTTGGTCAAAATGGCCAGTGGTCACTTCCACATGCCCAAGGTTCATGTGTAGCTTCACAGGTAATCTGGTCACACCACAAATATCAATAGGTGTATGAGGGTTTTTGAAATTTAAAGATTGCAACTTTCCACTGACTGGAGCACCTTTATGGCAACATAGATAAGGCTCCCATTCCTAGTGCAGGCAGGCACAATTATTTTACAGTGCCTTTGAATCTAGAACTTACATAAAGGTGACCTCTGGATATCATCTAAGACAAAGCAAATAATATTCCAAAACTACTTCTTTCTGCATCAGTACAGAAGAGATACAATATTCACAACTGCACTCAAGAGACTACTATCTGATCCAGAGTATATGCTGTGCACAGGTATAGGAATATCATATTTGAAAGTAATTATAAAAGGAAACAATATTAAATTCTATAGCTTAAATACATAAAGTGGTTATTCATTTCACCTATAGCAAGACTTTGACTGAAGACATTCCTGAATATATGTGTGAAAAGAACTTACAAAACTTCATATTTATTTGTTCTATCAGTATCTCCTAGAGCAGAAAACAGTTGAATATGCACAGAGCTCCCATGTGATCAAGACTTTCCCTTCACTTTTGTGTTTACTGTCCCTGGTACTGAAATAGATGGGGGAAAACCTTTGTTCACACTGTGCATGTATGCAACTGAGCTTTCAGTAACCTCTGGTTATTTACAGCATAATAACAAATTTAATGTACTGTCTGATGAGCTGCTCTCTCTATATATATTTAGAAGAGTCACAATGAAAAACACATAGGGAAAACAATACACAGAGGCTTGTAAGGCAAGGACTGGCAACATTTAGTATGGAACAGTGGAGTTTTCCCTTAAAACAAAGACAACAGATATGCTAACAGCCTGTGAGGTCCAAGAAACACACCTGGTCAATGTTGGCTGTGGTCAATATGGCAAAACAGAAAAAAAATTAATGGGAGAAAGGAAAATATAAATTATATTTTTTTAAAAAAAAAGATTTAATGCATTGTGTTTCTAAGTATTAAAGCAACTTTAGATATTCCGGTGGGGGCGGGGGAGAATCTCTGCATTTGACAAAAGAAACCTGCACAAACAATAGGCAAAAAGAAGGCAGGGAAACCCAAACAGAGTGAGGTTGATTCAATGAATTTAAGCTATTCCCTCCCATTTTCCTTTCTAAATGTTTGTCTGTGATCAAATCCTCCACTATTATTGCATTACAGTCTCTCTTTACTCCTTTCCTTGCCAAAATGGCCCTAGGCTGTGGTCTCCCAGGTAGTTTTAATATCCTTTTGTAAGCCCTCCTTGAATGATTATGGTAAGTCTTGCTTGCAGCAGTTTTTGTTCCCCCTAGCATCTTTTCCACCTACCTCTCTGTGCTATTCTTTTGTTTTCAAACACTGCTTTATTCCTTTCCCTACAGCCTACCAGACGGTGGTAATATCCTTTTTTTTAAAAAAAGACAGCAGGAGTGGGTTGCTATTCCTCCATGTATTGTCAGTGATACAGTATGTTTTTCAAACCTTCCAGCATCAGTAATTTTGTGAAAAACTGTCAGGGCAAAACTGAAAACAAATAATAAGTGTAATCATTTCTGAGACAGCTTGGTGGCTGATATTCACAAGAACAATCTTCATGAATATAACCGATAATCCTGCTGTCCTACCAACCATGTCAACAAAACAGAGATAGATTCTTAAATTTCTGATCATCCAAACCTTCATTAGCTGTCCAAAGCCTAGTGAAAACAACAAACTGCATATGCATCAAAGTCATAGGAGTATAACAGAATAGGTGTGATGGTTTTGTTTCCTTGATTTCAGTTGCATTAATTCATTTTTGTTGGGCAAAAAGAGAGAAAAGCAGGTTTTTGCTTCTCTGCCTTCAAATCTATGGGTGGGTGTACCTAAATAGCTCAGGACTGCAATACCTCAAGGACCGCTACTCCTGATATAAACTGACCTGGACTCTGTGATCATCATCTGAGGCCCTTCTTCATGTGCCTCCTCCATAACAGGTCCAGAGAGTGGCAACATGAGAACAGGCCTTTTCTGCAGAGGCTCCCCATTTGTGGAATGCTCTCCCCCAGGGAGTTTCATCTCGCACCTTCATAATGCATCTTTAGGCGCCAGGCAAAAATATTCCTCTTCATCCTTTGTGGGAGTGGGTTGATTTTTAAAAAAAACTATTCATTTTGTGCTTTTATCCTGTATTTTTATCTTGCGAACTGCCCTGCAACCTGTGGATTAAGGGCGGAAAATAATAATCATCATCATCTGTTCCTTTACCTTAAACTGGAAGCAAGGGTATGTCTTAATGGCAGCCATTAGTACTCCAGATGCCAGATTCAACTGTGATGGACACAGATACACCCAGAGATCTCTGCAGCGGTTGCTTTTTGAAAAAAAAATCATAGTGGAGAAAAATGAAGAACAAATGAATATCTCAATTCTGGTTTCAGTGTATAGCCTAGGCATTGGGGTGGGGAAATCTGTGGCCCTCCAGATGCCACTGAACTACATCTCTCACCATCCCTGACCATTGAACATGCTGGTTGGGACTAATGGGAGTGGGAGGCCAACAACATGGGGAGCCATGTTGCAGTAAGCATATCTACAGGTAAGGACACATAACAGAATTTGCATTTGGATGTTGTCTATTACTGCTGACTTAATCTGGAAAATGTTTAAGCTTTCCCTGCAATGGTGCCCCATCTGTGGAATTTGTCCCCACCTGTCATCAATTATTTTGTACTTGTGATCCCAAGTGTATGTGTTTGCCTTGATATATTCAGTGTTTTAGTGGGACACAGGTAGCGCTGTGGTCTAAACTACTGAGCCTCTTGAGCAGTTCAGATCCACACAATGGGGTGAGCTGCTGTCACTTTGTCCCAGCTCCTGCCAACCTAGCAGTTCAAAAGCATACCAGCGCAAGTAGATAAATAGGTACTGCTTCAGCAGGAAGCTAAACGGCGTTTCCGTGCACTCTGGCTTCTGTCACAGTGTTCTGTTGAGCCAGAAGCAGTTTGGGCATGCTAGCTACATGACCCAGAAAGCTGTCTGTGGACAAATGCCCTTGGCCTGAAAGGGGAGATGAGCACCGCACCCCATAGTCAAATTTGACTGGACTTTACCATCCAGGGGTCCTTTATCTTTTTACCTTTACCTTTTAGCATTAACTGTGGTAGGGAGCCTGCTCTGTGATTTTACTTCTTATTTTGTATGATTTATGGCTGTTTTGTGTAATTTTATGTGATTCGTATCTTGAACCCTGACTTGGGATCCTAAAATGAGGGGCAGGCTAAATTGCTCATCATAATAAAGAAATATGTAACGAGAGAAATAAACAATAGTAGCACTTATGTTAACTGAAAGAATAAAATATTTCTTTTTCCAATATAACTGAATCACTCATGAACTAAACATAAGAACTATATAATAAAGCCACAAAGCCAAGAGCACTTTAGCTAATTATAAACTATTCATACAGAAGAGTGACTTCCACTGCAGGTGAAAGGCAGCCATCCTTGGAACAGAGCACAGTGGTGCACTTAACAATACTAAGCAACATTCTGCAAGCGTTTTTGGCAAAGGAAGTTAAAAACACTTTATCCAATCAAAACTTCAAAGGAGATTGGGGAACTGGAGCTCAGCCAGAGTACCAGAATGCTTTCTGCTTTGTGAAATTAATTTGGAATCTTAAAACAGTACAGCCATTTACTACTCTTATGAATAGCGTATTTGCTTCTTCCAAATGCACAGTTTTAAGTTTTGCAGTAAGATTCATGATAGCGTTTTATGTCTACCGCTGTGGTTTTATGACAAATCTGAGTTATAAGTTTGCCAACATGCCATGCCACAAAGTTCTGGTTACAAAAGCAGTCACTAACATTTGAAAGATTATGTGCAAATTTAAGACTGCCTTGACTGAGGAGAAAGTTGACACTTTTAACCAATTGAAGAAGAAAAAAGATTGTTACAAATGTTGCTATGAAGTGCTCTAAATAAAAGATAGTTTGACACTTAGACCAGACAGATTTAATAAAGACACATTTCACAACCACGTTTCAAGGGCAACTGTGGTTAAAATAAAGAGGCTTTCTTTCTTTTCTTTTTTGACAATAACAGCTGTAAAGGAATACAATACTCAATTTTTATGAAAATAAAATAATTGTACATCATGTAAACACATTTCTTTGGGGGGATGTATTGTAATGGGAATATGGGTTTGTCTTTAAAGTCAAGGATCTAGAAAATAAAAGAGTTAATGTGAACATTACAATTGAATATAATTAGATTTAATAAAAGGGCTGTTTGGTAGAACTGTATTATTGGATTCAGTTGAAAAGCTTAAAAAAAAAATATGTGATATCAATGTCATTTAGTAGTCTCTTTCTTTTCTTTTCTTCCTGAAATAGTAGTTCACACTGTTATCACCTCAAAATATAAGTGTTAGAATTCTGCTGATACTCCATGTTTTAAATTATGGCAGTAATATCTGTGGACAGCTGTATCCTGTGATCTAATCACTTTTAATACAAAATTGACTATTATATAAATTTCTCTAAAACACACATAGAGTGAAACCTGACAATCTCACCCATTTATTCTGGAAGGAGACAGGCAGGGTGCATTAAGGAAGCAATTAAAGAAATGCTTCCTTCACCAGAGCCAAAGAATACGATGCTGTAAACTCAATAACTTTAATCAGGCCAAGAAACAGGGCTGCCACTTTGTTTAAATAGAATACAATTCAATTAATCCAACAATATGTCAAGAATGTATAAATTTAAATGGCATGCACTATGTGGGGGAATTGTGCCCTTCAAACAATAAAGCCATTGTTTAAGTTCCATTTCTTTTAAGTTTCTTATCTTATAGAAATTGAAAAAGGCTATCCCGTTCAACTTAACTGATTGGAGAGTTAGGAAAAACCTGAACCACTTAATTGATCACCAGTGATGTTGTGTTTAATTTTGAAGTGCAGGAGCTTATCATAATGGCTTCCAGAGCCACATACCAATAGAGAGTCCATAACTGCAGTCCCAAAAAGAGTTGGAAAAGGCATCAACTGGCAAAGGCTGATTTGCGCAACAAGGCCCAACACACCCCTAATAAAATAATAAAAACACATTGACACAGAATTTTAGTTTAAGGTTAATGGGCAAAATTTAGGTCACAGCTTTATTGATTACAGCAATGTGAGTGGTATTGGCTTAGGCATTGGCAATAACTATATCTGACTCCTGCCCGCCTTGCAGGAAGTCTAGAAGGGCAAACCACCAACAGAGGGAGCTCCATTGATGGCGACCAACTGAAGCTCACCCGCAGGGTCCTGGCATAGCCCTAGCCCCACAAGCAGACTTTGGACAAAATTCAGACCCGTAGATTCCCTTAACAGAATACCCTTGTACCTGGAGGGGCAGGTGATGGCCACACCTCCCCTCCCCCACAGCTCACTAAGCCAATGCTTAACTGCCAAACCTTACAAAGTTGTGACAATTGCTAAGAGGTAGGTGAAAATGGACAGTGCCAATCTGCCAAATGGAAAAAAAATCCCTACCTAGCCCCTGTTCCAAAACAGGCGACCAGCCGAAGTCCAGAGCAAGGCCAAAGCAGAAACCTAAAACACGGGGGGGGGGGGGTTCGGCAGCGTGAAGCCAGGTAAAGCCCCAGCGCCACGCCACTGGCTTTTAATGGCCCACACGATCACTCCACAACACTCTGATTGGCCAATATGCCGTGGCGCGACCGTGGGGCACCACAAGGCTTGAGCTCATCCCCACCCCACCCCATGGATGGGGGTGCGCCTCGGGCCCACGCACAACACGGACCCTCAATTAGGAGGATCCAACTTAGCAATTAGCATGTTGGACTTCTCAGCTGAGGAGATATGGGTTCACATCTCTGATCAAGCATGACGCTCAGTAGCAGACTTTGTCAGCCTAGTCTATCTAACAAAAGGGCTATGTGCCAGGCCAGAGCTTTTCTTCAACCAGCAGCAATACTGGCAAGACTGCTCCCAAAGATTATGTCATTACTCCTGCTGTGAAAAATGTAAGAGCTGTGTTTCCCTGAATTCCTGCTCCACTACACCACTTCAAGATGACCACATTTACCCCAGATTGACAGACTATGTCAAGATGGCACAAAAACAAGAAGAGAAAGACCTGTGTGCATTATTTTTCAAATAACATTAACATAAATTCATTCCACTGAATTTCAACATAATTGCAAGGTACAGCATAAATGACAGTTTTACATTAATGCCTGCAGATGTGATTTTTTAGTAACTCATTTGCAAATCAGAAAGAAAAGGCTTAGAGAGGGAAAAGCTGAAGTATTTTTCCCTGGTACTTTTAATTGAGTCAGATTAGATGGTAATGTAATAGGCTATTCCTGGACACCTTCTCTAATAAATCCCTTCTATTATAAACCACAGCGCTGTGAAAATTACTGCACTCCTTTCTGAAAGAAAATAAGAGAAGAAAAACCGCATGATCAGAGAGAGGTATCTTTATCCCACATACTTTCCAGAGTCTATGAAAATCTTGGTTGCTCTTTCAACACTTTTATGCTTATACACCACAATTCATTTGCCTTTTTCAGACTCAGTATATCTTTCTTCACCTTCTGATATTTTGTATTATTTGGGTTTTATACTTGGACCCCAGTCTTCCTATAGAAAGCTCACATGTACTTCTCACACCTCCTTATCTTCATCATACACTCCCACACAACCAACTTTGCCCTATACAATTTCTTCATTGTTGTATTACATTAGTCTGCCATGCTTCTTTTCCATTCCCTGCACTAGTCTTTTTATTCATGGGTTACCCTAATATGAATATCCTTCAGCTCTGAATAAATTTCTGCTTTATGCCATAATCCTACACACAGCAGCAGTGTGCCAGAGACTGTTCAAATATGGGATTCAGTTGTGGTGGGACTTTCTCAACTGCATGACTTTTGGTGGCTTTTCAGAGAACTGCTTGGCTCTCCAACATTTTAAGCCATGGTCTTTTCCATCCCTGCTATATCAGATCCTTTTAACTGGAGATGCCAGGAAATGAATTTGTGACCTGATTGAATCACTCACTCCTTGTTTCAAAAACAGGGAAACTGGAAGCCTGGGTGATTTGTTGTTTTAAGCAAAGAAACATCATGCCAACCTCACCAGTTTGTGCTATTAAGTCTGGAAGACGGTACAATAACCTGCCTGGTATCAAGAGTTATCTGGGGCTGTCAAAAAGGAGGCAGGGCAGAGGGAGAGAAAGTATCATATGTTACCTAGGCTGCCTCCTCCCCCTCCTGGGTAGAGGCAGATCCTCTGTGCAACAGATGGGCTTGTACCATTGACCACAGAGAATATGTTGGCTCAACTTATTCCTTGGCTCTATCATCTCATACCCATGGCTCCTAATCTGTTTGGCGCCACTGCCACTGCCACTGCCTTAAGCCCTTCCATTGTGGTTCCCATTGCAGGACAGAACAGAGAGGGGGGCAGGGGTCCAATTGGCATGGGCCTACAATTTTGAGGGGGCCTACTCACAGTTCCCTTACTAGAGGCAAAGGGGAAGGGGCCCTTTGGTAAAGATTATTAAAATGGGACCTACATTTCCCATCTGGCCTGGGCCTATTACCAGCTCTGCACAACTCTGGCTACAGGATGGAGAGAGCAAGGGAACACAAGATAGAGGCAGAGATGGCAGGAGCCTAATAATGAATAGAGGGGAAAGTAGGGAAGGAAGAGAGGAGGTGTCAAGGGGGGGCATCTACTACTGTGCTCCACTTGCTTTCTCTCTTCCCCCTTAAACCTAGGCTTGCCATATATCAGGAAAATTCCTGACATGTCCTGGTTTTCAGGTGCAAAAATGGTGTCAGGGAGGAATTTTGCCAAATCAGCAAAATGCCAGAGAAAACCCAGAAGTATGACAACGCGGTGGGAAAAGCAGTGGAAACAGCTCCAAAAGCTTAAAATCCGTATTTTTCAAGGTTTCCCAAAAAGTTCAACAATTTGTGTTTGTTCCCAAAACAAGCTGGGGTCTTACATGGCAGCCCTATTTAAACCAGGACTACCCAGTTGTGTTTGCCTCCCAAACACAGAAGTCTTTCTTTCCCCCATGCCTTCCTGTCTGCATATTAAACACTAAACTCTAATTACACATTAGTGCTAGCCCCTGAATTGCTTTGGGGCCCAGATCCAGGTCAGGTTGGCCCCAGTCAGATCAGGGCTAATTCCAAGTAATAGATTAGGCCCCAACTCAGATCTGGAGGCTGTGCACGGACCTATTTCTTACATGAGCATTTCTTCCACACGCCCAACATATTTGGGAAATGCAGAAACAAGAGAATTTCATTTCCACTTCTCTATCTGCAATATGGGCAGTGAAATCAGTCTGTGATCAGGATATTAGACTACTTTTTAGAGAAAGAAAAACAATTGTGAAGATAACCAACCCTGGGCTTAAGTGTCTATGTGCATAATTGTTTCCAGGTGCTTTTCCAGGCACACAAAATTATAACGTAAGTAAGGTAAGGAAATGTTTCACTGCACCATAGCTTGAAATTGTTTCTCAATAGGTGTATTTTAGGGAGGATCTGTGTGTGCCTTAAATTCAGGTTTATGGGCCAATTTTCCATAGAAAACTATCATGTCTTTTATATGAAAGGTCAAATTTCTTCTCACAAACATTTTAAATTCTTTTTTCCCCTGCCAACAGCAATACACTTGCTATCATTATTTTGCCAGATTCCCATTCATTCATTTTGATGGATGCCAAGAGCTTTTGGAAGTCAAAAATCTCACTCTTATACTCTACATTTTAGCTTATTCCTAGACATCTAATAAATGCCAAGTTAATTCTGGCAGTTTGGGGCCACTATTTTTAATAAGCTCTATCACGTTAGTTGGCATGGAACTTGATTATATACACACACATTGTGTCTCCATGCTATTTTCTATTTTTAGAAAATCTGTTATATTAAAGTAACATAAATTTTAAAAACTGATTACCAAATATTTCAGGACTGGTTGAGTCTATTAAGTTACCTACTCTTAAATCTAATAAATGTTCTCAGATTTCCCTATGAATGATCTGCCATAAGAAAAGTCTCTCACGTTAATGATCACCAGCAGTATTCATTTTTACCTAGCATTCATATTTGTATACCTGATATATCGAATTCTAAATGTCACCTCTGTGCATGGGAGACATGGGTCTCTGAAATCTGACATACTAACACAATAGCAAATTACTTATTAAGAAAGGAATCTCTGACCTTCTTACCTAACGTACCTCAGCTTTTCCCTGTAAACTAGCCTTCCCCAACCTGGAGCCCTCCAGATATTTTGGACTACAATTCCCATTGTCATAGGAGGCTTGATCATGATGGCTTGGACTTGGATGAGTTGTATTCCCAAACACCTAGAGGGCACCTGGTTGTGGAAGGCTTCTATAAACCATAGTGTGAACACCAGACAGTGCAAAACAACAATTTGCCAAGCAGTAACATTCCATAGTATGCATGTAATTCCATGATAAACTATCATTTGTCCTGCCAAGTAGTAAGGGTGTTCTTATTCTTGCTAGTCTCTTGCTTCACCTTCAGAAAAGTAGTGAGGGTTTTTTTCACTGTTTGGCATGCAAGTAGTTTTAATCACAACATATTAATTTATTACTTAGCAAATTGTCACCCATATTCAATCTACAGCAGGTGACTACCACTAATGACAGATTCATGACTTGGAACATCCAATCTAATATCCCAAGAGAAAAATGCAAGTCAGCCTTCATACGGACTTTTGATAGGTCAAGAAACAGCACATTTAGATACATGGTGGGCTGCCATGTTTAGAAATCAAAGCCAGTGGATATGGGCCCTTAGGCACTTCAGTAAAGCAGACGAGGGCAAGGATGCAATCGGGGCTGTATGAAAGAGGGAGGAAGCAGAACAAAAAGAAGAGCTTTGAGAAGAAGCAATAAGGTGGCTTGTCTAATTAGTATGGAGAAAGCTTGAGAATAACATATGCTCCCCATTCCATTCCTTAATTATTCAGTGAAACATTCTGTACTGTGTTCTATGCATTCTGAATTCTAGTTTAATTAAGATGTTCTAATGTTAGTTCTGGAGTTCAGTCATGAGCTGCTAGACACTGCCTTCCATTTCTTCAGTTCATTTGCATCTTTCCCCCTTCTGCATTACCAATGCAAATGTGTGCATTGATAAAACACCTGGGAGGAAAAGCAATCTCCATGTGTATAATTCCATCAAGATTATATTTTGTTCGATGTTCTACTGAAGTGCATGTCTGCTACTGCTCATTGGTGAAATGTCACACACATATCTTGATAAAGCCATACGTGCAATTACACAAGGATTGCTCATTGGCAGTATTTAATCAATGCACATATGCACATATTTAATTTAGGAGGGCGAAGGAAAGACATGAAGGGACAGAAAACGCTGGTAAACTCTGCATGCAGTATGCCTTGTACAAGTGTGTATGTTTTGTTTAATGGAGGCTGCTCAGTGCAATGGCTTTATGAAATATGATACGGGAATTTGGAAACTGCAAAATCTAGGGGGGGGGGGGAATTAGTTGAGGAATATTTTAGAAGCATACATAGAGAAAAGACATTGACCTGGTAATTCCAAAATGTATCTATCCATCAGCCTAATGACAATCAATGCTTTATGCAATTGACAGAGATCACAAGTTGAAAAACAACTATGTCATGACACTCTAGTAGCTTTCATTTATCATACAACAGGGCTGCAACACAGAAGCAAGATTCAAAATATTCTTGACAGGTTGGTACACTGAGCTGAAACCAACAAGATGAAATTCAACAGAAATAAGTATAAAGTCCTCCATTAAGGTACCAACAATCAAAGGCACTGGATGGGAGATATCTGGCTTGACAGCAGGACATATGAAAAGGATGTAGGTGTCTTAGTTGATCATAAATTGAGCATGAGCCAGCAGTTGCTAAAGAAGTCAATGCAATCTCAGAATGCATTAACAGGAACACAGTCTCCAGACCATCAGAAGTAAAAGTTCCAGTTTATTCTGCCGGTCAGATTGCCTCTAGAGCAGAAGTTCCCAGTTGGTGGTCCACAAACCCCAGGAGTTCCTCGTAACCCACTCAGGGGATCCATGGCACCATTCACAGAACAAAAACTACCATAGAAATATCAACAATTGTAAAAGTAGATGGTCCATAGCATTGCTTTTGCAAAACAGATGGTCTACAGTATTTAGAACCACTGTTCTAGAGTATTGTGATGTATTCTAGGTACCACATTTTAACAAAAACACTGACCAACTGGAGGGCAACCAGGATTGTGAGATGTGTGGAAACCAAGTCCTGTAAGGAACATAGTTAGAAGAACTGGGCATGTTTTACCTAGAGAAGAGAGGTTAACGAAAGACAAGACAGTAGTCTTCACATATACTAAAAAGGTTGTCATGTAGAAGATGGAGCAGAAAAAATGTTTGGATAATTGAAAGGGTGCAGATTTGAGGTAACCATAGGGAGAATTTGCCTAACAATAGAACTGATTGCTTCAGAAAGTGATGGGCCTTCCTTTCCTGGAGATATTCAAGCAAGGGTAGTGTAGTCGCATCCTGACTTTCAGATCCTGTATGGGGCAGGGGCTGGACTGAATGACCTACAAGATCTTTTCCAACTCTATATTTTATTATTGGCCATAAATTTCACAACACATGGCCTATTACTCATGCAAATGGGCAATGAGATTTACAAAAAATACAAGTCATACAGACCAGCTAAGTAAAGCAATGTAGGCTTCCAGCACAAATACAGCAACCTATAGTTGGGAATGACTGTCTTTCTCTGTCTGTGAATCTCTCCATTATAATTTTGATCCTTGCCACAACAGAGATTCACTGATGCTTAACACATAGCAATAAAATTTGAATGCATGTTTTATGCTTTTATTTATTCATTCATTTGTTTGTTTAAAATGAATTACTACATACAAAATTACAGTTTCATTATTATTGGAGCAGGGTTTCTCAAAAAAAAGTGGAACTGCAAACAATTACCATCCAGAGCATATATCATACATTTTGCTTGTTATAAATTGCAAGAGAAATAGCAGACTTACAGTAAAGAAGTAAATACCACAGAGCTTACTTCCTAGTAAATATATTTAGGATTGCAATCTCACAGGAATTAAATATCTGACTTTACTATTTCTCTATTTAGACAGCACTCATTTGCATAATTGGATGGGTACTTTTGTGCTTAGTTTGGTTGCCTGCAGGCTAGCTGGCTTATTATGAAGAAAGGTGCCACTAATTTGTTTATTAATTTCCAATTAAATTTTGTATTGTGTGCATGGTGATTCTCTACTGAGTTGTAAACTGAGTTGTTTTTTTGTCTAAGTTATGTTGTGTTCATAACAGCACTCGTGCAATTAGCAGAACTATTACCACTGCAGTAATTAGGATACTGTTCTGAAGATTGGTATAAAATAAAATTGATTTTGTTTAGATGTGAGTACAGTTGGGTATAATAATCCCATATTCTTCCCATGATACCCATCACTATACATTGCATATTCTGTAATTGTATTTTTCAAGTGTCTTTTATGACTATGCAAGGTAGAACATGGAGGGTGGGAGTAGAGAACACACAAATTCTTTAGAATGGAGAGGTTTGTACATATAGGATACAGAATACAGTATGTGTGCATGTGTGCAGTGCCAGATTTAGGGAAATGAAGGTGGTTCCCCAGAACTGGGCGCAGAGCTGAAGGGGCACAAAATAACTACCACTGCTACTACAACAATAACAATAACAGCAGCAACTATATTTATCTGGCTACCTACTGAGTAAATCCATAAAAGTAACTATACCCAAATAACAGTTACAGATAGGTAGCCGTGTTGGTCTGCCATAGTCAGAACAGAAAAATTCCTTCCAGTAGCACCTTAAAGACCAACTAAGTTAGTTCTTGGTATGAGCTTTCGTGTGCATGCACACTTCTTCAGATACACTGAAACAGAAGTTGCCAGATCCTGCTATATAGTGAGAAGGTGGGGAGGGGTATTACTCAGAAGGGTGGTGGGAATGGGTGATTGGCAGATAGCTGTGATGAGCCTGTTGACGACTCTTAACGACTGCAATAGGTCTTACAGGAAAAAGCAAGGGGTGAGAAGGTGAAAAATGGCTTTGTCATGTATAATGAGATAAGAATCCAATGTCTTTGTTCAGACCAGGTCTCTCCATGGTTTTAAGTTTGGTAATGAGTTGCAATTCAGCAGCTTCTCTTTCCAGTCTATTTCTGAAATTCCTTTGTAGAAAACAGCTCTTCCTCCCAGAGCTTGAGAAAGAGAACTGTCATTGTCCAGGAGAGGTTGTAGATCTCTGATGATGCGTTGTACTGTTTTAACTTGGGTTGGAAAGGAAGACCTTTCATTGCCTACAGACAGCCACCCAATCTTAAACAACTCCTAACCCACAATAATACTACAACCAGACTTAACACGGACACTGGCACCAGAGCCTGCAATAAACCCAGATGCCAACTTTGCTGCCACATACACCCGGACAACACCATTACTGGCCCCAACAACATCACACATACCATCTCGGGACTATTTAATTGCTCATCGTCTAACATTGTGTATGCCATCAAATGCCAACAGTGTCCTTCAGCTCTCTATATTGGACAAACAGGCCAAACCTTTCGCCAAACAATAAACGGACATAAATCTGACATCAAGAATCACAAGACAGAGAAACCAGTAGGAGAACACTTCAACCTCCCAGGACATTCTATATAAGATCTCAAAGTAGCTGAATTGCAACTCATTACCAAACTTAAAACCATGGAGAGACCTGGTCTGAACAAAGACATTGGATTCTTATCTCATTATACATTACAAAGCCATTTTTCACCTTCTCACCCCTTGCTTTTTCCTGTAAGACCTATTGCAGTCGTTAAGAGTCGTCAACAGGCTCATCACAGCTATCTGCCAATCACCCATTCCCACCACCCTTCTGAGTAATACCCCTCCCCACCTTCTCACTATATAGCAGGATCTGGCAACTTCTGTTTCAGTGTATCTGAAGAAGTGTGCATGCACACGAAAGCTCATACCAAGAACTAACTTAGTTGGTCTTTAAGGTGCTACTGGAAGGAATTTTTCTGTTCTATACCCAAATAAATTATTGTGAAAATAAGAAATCATTTTTTGGGGGGGCACCAAATTTTGTCTTCATTCATGGGGTTAATTTACCAAAGTCTGCCCTTGATGTGGGTGTGAACTACAATTCCTTCCCCACACATTACTTATATTATGTACCCTTCAATATGCTGGGCAATGAAAAAATTCACCTCATAACCAGAAACAATTAAAAATCAGGAATGGGAAACAAGCAGGAAAAAAGAAAAGGGATGATGAGAATAATTAATTATCACACACACACACACACACACACACACACACACCTAAGAGTTGTGCCAAAAATGATTCTGGCAATGAAAGCCTTTGGATTTATGTCCATATGGAAGATATTAATGGACTCCTACCACACCCTGGAAGCAATTTCGGATTGATACTGATTGGTAATTTTTAATGTACTACAATTTCAAAATGTCATTCAGGGGAAGAAGAGATGTGTGATAAATTTATTCTGTGAACTGCCCAGAGACCTGCGGGTATAGGACAGTATATAAATAAAATAAAATAAAATAAAATAAAATAAAATAAAATAAAAGTTCTGATATGAATCCTCAGTAGGGCAAAAACAAGGGATATAAACCTACTCTTCAGCCTGTATTAAAACAACATATATAATTTTGCAGCATCATTTCCTGGAATTATTGTAAAGCAGGGTTAGTTTTGGTGGATTTTTCCATTTTTTACATGAATTTTATATCAGTGCAACTCCTTTGGTTTTAATAGAAAATGTGTTTTTTTAGCTTTTAGTTTAATGGAAAAATGGATTTTCTATTTACATAATGTAAAATAGTCCTTAAACGTCATTATGGCTAGATATACAAACTATTATTTTCAAAAACAGTTGTATCATTATGAAGGTTTTTGGGGCCTATTATTTGGTTCTGCCCTCTTTTCTTCTGGAGTTTTAAGAATGACACTACAAGAAGCTGTAATCTGGATCATTTCTGAATACCAGTTACCGGGAATCCCAAGTTGCTAGGAGAGTGCTGTTGCTCTTGCAGATTTCCCACAGCCATTTGCTTGACCATGGGGAGAACAGTATGCCAAGAAAAAAATTCCCACTGGATATACCCATATACTGTCCACACATTGCCTATTTGGTGTTGAAAAGGAATTTCCTCTCAAGAAAGACTGACTAACTGGGAGTTGCCTCTCCCTATAGTGTGTTAGTTAAAACATACTAGTAAGTCACTTGTAGCTTTTTTGCTATACACCAGCTGATGAAATACACTTAGTGTCTGGATGACAGCCATTGTAGTACAATTTAAAATATTATAATGTTGGCATTGTTGAAATTATATGTTATTATTTGTATTGTTGCAATATGTTTTGAAATGAATTGGTGGTACTAGGACCTGGGAGACCAATAAAAAAAGAGAGGAACAAACCAACAGCAGATGATCACAGCCTAAAATAGTCTTAAGGTAAAATGTTGAGATTTAAAAGGTCTGTGAGGAAACCTATTTGCCAGGTATCAAAACTACATTAAAGTAGGCACCAGGCAAGCCTTCCTAAGGAGGACATTCCACAAGTAAAGAGTCACTCTTGAAAGAAACAGGAGTTGCAATCCAATTATGCAAATGTGAAGCAGCCAATCCCGTAAAATAAGCTTCAATTATGCCTCCTATTCTTCCACTTTGGCAATCACTCGTAGCCGAGTAAGATTGTCTTCCATGAACACGGTCTGAACAGTGAGTCTGTAAGTAGCTGTGGAAGCCAATTCCGGATCAACCGCATCCTTTCACAGCGGGGAAATAGGTTTCCAGGTAGAGTGGATCACAGTGAGGGTTTGCCAAACATGCCTTCCTCTTAGCACATTTCTCCTTTTCATCCTAAGTTTGAGCATCTTCAAAGTCCATGACACCTTTGGTAAAGGCTATTCTCCAATTGGAGCACTCTCAGGCCTGTTGTCAGGGATGATCCTCCACAGGGAGAATTGTCAGGGAGGCTTCAGGAAGGAGCTTCTGTTGCTTCTTTAGACAAGATGACTGGTCAATTTCGCAGTCCAGGACCTCACACATGCAGCTCAACTTGCCAGACCAAACTGAAGAAGCATGTATGTAGCACCCATTTTCTCATTCAGTTAGGAATATGTGCAAGGTGCGTTCTGGATCCTGCTTCTTTCTACATGTGACATCTACTTGTGTTGATAAAAATATATTTGGTTATGTCTGAAAGGTTGCAAGGAAAACTGGTGTGGCAAGACTCACAAAAACATTGTGTCCCATCAGAAGATGGGGCCAAGCATTCTGCATGAGTCACATTCTGACAGTTTTTGAGAAAGGGCCATCCATGAAACCAGCTTTAACCAGAATAAGATTTCCCCTTGATAAGCCTCATCAGCCAACTAGATTGTGTTAGGACCATTTATAGCTCAGAGCCTGCAGCTTTAACAACAGCACACTGATTAATTGTTGATGTGAATTACGCAACTACTTGAGGCTGGTTGTAAAGCTAATTGGGAAATTTAGAGTCATCATAATTTCCCATCAGATCATTGTAAAAATAGATAGGAATTTATATTACATTTAAATTAAGGTTAAGAAAAGAATAAACATTTTGCTACAATACATGCTGTCCAATAAGCTTCGTTATTCAGTAACTAGTAGGGAATTGGTAATTAGAAATTTATGCTGCACTGAAAACATGAGCAATACAACTAATCCAATAAGCTTTTAAAAAAAGAGTCAGGAAAAGCGAATGGAAGAATTGTGTTCTCTGCTGCATTTTCCTATGCAAACAGCCTGTTGAAATCCAAACAATTGCCCCATTATTTATGATGAAGACACGTCTGCATTTATGAAGCAGATGAATATGCAGAACCAAAAGTGTGACCCAAGAAACGTGCCGTACGTTTCCACCAGCTAATGAAGTGACAACAGTCTTCACCTTTCGTGCCCCAGGATATTTCAAAGTCTACCTACTGATACAGGAGGAATTAGCTGGTCATGCATGAGCAATGCTGCTTCTATTGATAGGCTTTCCATTGTACAGCTGGACAAAGTATAATTAGCATTACATAAAAGAGATATGTTGATACTTTAAAGTCACTGCCGCATCCTAGAACATTCCGCCACATGATGCGCTCCTATAAGCTTCCTTCTCATTTGGAGAAAGAATAGCTGTCGTCAAACCTATTGATCTTCTTTTCTTTAATGTAATGATTGCATCTGATTGCTTTAGGCTGAACTCTGAGCATATTGTGTTACTTAAAGCACTAGGAAAGGAACACACAAGGAATAATCTTAACCTTTTGTATAAGAATATTACATTTTCCCCATATGCCCATGGAATGATTCAATAAATGCTGCATGTTCCAAATTACATTTTGGCAATCCCTGTAAATGATAGATCTAAAAAAAAATACCTTTTATTTTAGATGAAAAAGGGTTTCTATTGTGACTTTCTGAGGAAATCTAGAGTCAATTTCCAGTTGTAAATGACTGCTTTTTACTGAAACTATGGCAGTTTAAACAGATGAAGATCCAAGCTCATGTATGTGTGACTTTGTCCACTCCTGGAGCAAGATTGCAAATATGGCCAGTTTCAGAGAGGCACGTTTACTGCCAATCCCCCTACCCCCATTTGCCATATTATCTTGGTTTGGCTATGAACACCTTTAATCTTATTTTGCCCAGGCAGGCGCATTATGTGACCCATGAGAGCAGCAAAATAAGCAGATTGTACAACAGTGATGGGATAAAATCAGGCCAAATCGTTATTGGTAGCAGCAGGCAGGGCAAGGGTTGGCATTGGGTCCCAGGATCAGTTGATCATTCCTCAAGCCCCATGTTGATGGAATGGATCCACTGGGTTTGGATTGCTCCAAACCTGTATGACAAGAGTCAGCCAGTGTTGAACTTTGCCATGGTGCAAGCCAAGCAAGTAGGTTCTCACTGGGAGACCAGGGCACAGATTACAACCAGGCAGATATCAAACCCACGCTTGGGTTTGCTGTGGTCAATCCTCCTCTCAGGCACCTTCTGGGGGCCCCTCTATACTATGTTGATCCTGACCAGTGGCATTTCCACCCTCATAAAACAATGTTCTTCTGCCTAACAAAGGAAAGCCATCATTTCACTGAGGGAAAGGCAGGAAAAAACCCCAACCAAGTGCCAATCAGGTTGGGGGGGGGGTCATTTCTGGCCCTGTCAACCAATGACCCAAAAAGAAAACAAAAAAGAAACAAGAGAAAAAATTACAAGGAACTCCAATTTTCTAAAAGAAATTATTCAATATATTGACTCTAATATTACATCCAACTGACCTTTCTGTTGGGCAATATTTTCCCACTCCCCCAACCCAAATGTCTCAGATTAATTCATTTTCCTTTTTACACAAGAAGTCAAATGGGGGTTCTCTAATTATTGTTATTAATAAATTTCAGAAATAGTTTTTCTCTAAATAAACATATCAACTTTGTCTCCAAAAACTTCAACAATTATTCTTCCATGTTAAACAATAAGTCCTTCCATCTTTGACCACACAAGGATTTCTCCACTGTGATCATATATTACAATAATATTCCATAATTCTTTTCTTATAATGTATTCATTGATATGCAACCAGTTCCATATCTTCTGTTCCTATTGACTGCTTTCGGCTATGGTTTTCCATTCTAATTTTAAAAGTGTTGCTGAGTTGTAGGCTGTTTCCTTAAATAAAGAGTTAACTTCCCTGACAACTGACTCTTCCTCTTTGTGCTGACCTGCATCTGACTCCAGCCCTGACACACACACATGCTACTTGGACATTTATTCCCACTCCATTCAAAAAATCTCTTCTCAGGAGCAAAGGAAGCACACACCCCTGTCCACGCCTCCCTCCCTCCCTCCCCCCTTTTTAAAATTTAAAACAAACCCCAGCACTGGTTGAGGAAGGTGCCCACCAGGCCTGAACATGCATGGATACCCCTACTGTGCCTTTCTTCTGTCCCCACACCAGAAACACTACACACACACAAAAAAAGAACTGTCATGCATCAGGGTCAGGCCTGATGATCTAAGCTAAGATTTTAAAACTTACTCTAATTGCATGTATTTTTGATTGACCTGTGTGGTAAGACTAGCAAACTGGAATAGTAATTAAAGCAACATAAATGACATCAACTGGGAGCCTGAACTGCCATACTAAATAATGGATGCCAACTTTTAATTTATAGTTAATGAACTAATCTCTCCCTTTCCACCCATTAATATTTCATGCAATTTTAATCAGAATTCAAGTCTAAACAAAGCACTACATAAAACTATGCACTTATATCAAAGGTATATTTTGCCATTTCAAACATGTAAAGCACTTATTTGCTATTACACACTAATTCAACTTAAGACGCATAAGGCTTTTCTATATCACTGTGGAAACAATGAGAACAACCAATTTCCCCAAGCCTTTAAGGACATTTATTGGATTCTCTCCACAGGGAGACAGGATAACTACAAGGGTGACTTCATGTTAAGGAAAATTATAGCGATTCAAGCTTATTCTCCCCCATTCCACAGACTTGGTGTTCATCTATGCATAAAGCATTTCTCTTTGTAGGCCCCTTCAGACATTTTGTATTTTCAATCAATAAACATGTGAGGGATGGCTGTGGAGACAAGCACATTAGCTTCAACCCTGCCCCAATTCCGGTCTTCTTTACCAGTGCTCTTCTGTAGTCCTGTAGTTGTGGAGACTCTCCATGTTTTAGAACTCTGATTTTCCAGGACCCTAAAATATGCAGAGATCCTCCACAGCTGCAGGAGGCACCCAACTTCAGTCATCGCCCTCCAACTTGTGGATGATGATGATGCAGGAAAAGATAGTGATTCCTCTCACATATTTACTGAATGCTAGAGATGAGGCAGAAATTCAGTTTGGTTTTCACTTTCTGAAACAATAAATGAAGCAAAAAGCAGCTATACTTTGAAATTTGCATTTCTTCAACATTAACAATGCTGTTCTCCAACCAAAAAAATATGTACAAATATATATTCATTTTAGAAATGTGTTCCTTCAGGAATGAAAAAGCAGCATCACATTCCATGAGGAGACTGTCTTCTGCTGCCAAGCATGCCATTGGCACTTTATAAACATTTGATAGTAACAGTAGTAATAAGTACGTATATAGAATGGGGCAAAGTACACAGGAGCTGGAGCCAAAGTTTCATCATTGTGTGCTACTCTTCCATTTTGAATATCACCCTAAATTATGGTGTGTTGGAAGAGGGTGCACATTTTCTCCCATATATTTCAAATTAAAGCCAAGGTGGGGGGGGGGGGAATGCTTTGTTTATCCATCTGTCCCTTGAATAGCTCTTACAGTTAATGGGATCTATTTGCTCTTCTGTTTTGGGCTAATTAACTTACTCTTTCCAAATTGTTTGTTCTTTTCCTCTAAAAACATGAATAACAATCTCTTTTCCAAAAGAAATACAAATACATAATACAAAGAGGGGTGATCTTGTTATAATGCCAGGTTAGATGCACATCTGGCAATTCTCTCTAATCAATTTACAGAGAACATAATGGTTCCAAGAACAATTAATTGATTGATGTTGCCTTCCTGATGAAATACCGTTTTGTTTCTTCCGTTGATGAGGTACAGAATAAGATGAAGATCCTGGTGAGAAGAATGCACAGCAGTGTTTCAACCACATTGTCAAGTTCACATATTTGGTTGAAAGATTCATATAATATCATTTAACAGAGCTTTCATGGCCATTTACAAAAATAAAATATATACACTGAAAAGCCTGGGAATTTTAGAGCTGTTTCTCATACATTGCTTTCTCTACATGGATGTATTAAAAGACACAAAATGTGTATAATATCAGGAACAAAGATTGGACGTCTGCTTTACAGCATGCATAGATTTTGCTCACATTGGTATTTTGCCATATACAGTATGTGCAAGATGAATACGTGTGCCTTATCATGCATAGTGCATGCGTATTTTCACTTGTATAGTCCTGCATAGTGGTTATACCTATGAAGGAAAATGCCTGTGTAAGGAAACTTTAGGGATTATATATTTAAAGAAAGTTTGGTTCTTAGAAAAAAATAGTTATCTTTTGTCCAACACTGCTTGAATATAAATATGCCATATGACACTACCACAACATCAGCATGTAACTATCAATGGCATTAAAACCATCAATGGTACTGTGCAATATTTTATGTTGATGGTTTTAATTGTACTGTGTGCCACACTGAGGAAGAATAATAATTAAAAAGTCAATTAAAATAAATAAATAGAAGATGAAGTTGCATGATCAATATAGTACAGTTGTCCCTGCTCATATTCACGCACAATGGAAACAGAAATCCTTCCCCACTGAACAATCCATTTCCATTTGTATCTGTTCAAGGTTGAAGTAACCATGTGGGTCTTTCCTATCCAGTTGTTGCCTGAACAAGAGAAAGGACAAAGATCATTTAGAATCATCACTAACTCCCCCCCCCCCCTCACGATTACACCAATCACACAATACTGCTTGCATAGCTGCCATGCATGCTTATAAGGTCAATTATTCCCAACAATTACTCACTAAAAACCGTCAACCAAGGCCATAAGAGAACCAACCAAAGCCATTCAGAACATTCTTAAAGCAAGGTAGAATATAACCATGGAAGGGATCCAAGAAGGCAAGAAATTAATCTCTGGACCTACTTTCCTACTCCACGAGAAAAAGCTTCTGCCCAAATAAACTATGGTGTTTCTGAGAAACTATCTCAGTAATTAATTCTTCCTCAGCCTGTGAATTCAGGCAGGCTCTTTATTCTCTTCAACATTCAAACAGTGTACTTAGGAAGGCTGACACAACCAAAATGATCCCGCTATCTTTACGTCCGAATGTTGTGTAGTTACACAGAAATAATTAGATTGGCAGAGGCAGAGATAACCCAACAAATCCCATGGTATCCTAGCTTGTACTTGTAACTAGATATAATTTTGTTAAATTTGTTATAAATATTGTGGTGGAACATAATGCTTCAAAATGTAAATTTCATAAGGATTTTTTAAAATCCAGAAACTTTCAATATCTCAAGTTAAATTAAGAAAAGTATACATTATGGTTTTAAAATATGTGTTAGGAGTTAATTAATCTTACCCTGGTAAGATCCAAATCCAAAACCACACCACACAATAAATAAAATACATCCTGTGGTTAAACATCCAACAAGTCAATGAAAACTGTGTTGATTTGCATAGAACTAATAACCAAAAATTACATCCAATTCTCTTGCACAATATATGGGTCCCATTTGCCTGAACAAGTCATACAACCCTGTCTTCAACAATTACATGGTTCAGTAATGATTGTTACTAACAGTGCAATCCTATACTGTTCATCTGCTCAGGAATAACCTCAACTGGGATCTGGACAACAAGGGAGATCAGCCGTGAGGCAGCTTAAATCCACCAAGGCATGCCCCCCCGGCCACCAGGATTGGCTGGCCGGGTTCCATGACGCAGCCAAGGGATCTCCATTGACATGGGGGCTAAGCCCAGCCCCCGCTGGGTGCGAAAGGCCATGTGGCCTGACTGCAAACCCCCCCCCCCCATTAGGAAGTGGAGCGGACTTGCAGCCTAAATAAGAATAAAGAGTACATTTCCTAATAATGTATCTTTTTAAAATTATATTCTCTGAAACCATGTTTTTCAACATTCCAAATTCCAGGTGCTATTGGGTTTTAGGACTGTGCTGTGCTATCTTTGGGTGAATTGAACTGTTGTGGGAAATTTGTGTACATCACTACTGAAGTACAGCCATTAATGCTCTCCTCTGTAGCAAGGTAACATTTGGACATACCTATGAAAAACTAAAACTACAAAAAAGATTGCTGAAGGCAACTTCTAGCAAAGGGAATATGATTTTATCACAAATATATCAATCATGTCTTGTTTTGCATTTGGGAGCTAATAAAAATTAAACCTTGCACACAATGTCACAAATGAAAATTGAATCAATGTAGACATCCATAATATAAAAGTGCATAAATATAGCAGTTCTTTGGTTCACCCTCATTTAGCAGTGAGACAAGGGATTTTTCGCATAACCTGAAGCTATACATTAAGTCTTTCTTTCGCGAGAAACCAATGCATGCAGAAATGTGTAACAGGTCATAGAAAGAGATGCACCCACAACCTTCTACCCATTTCAGCACTATAATATCAGTACTGTATATGTCACTTTGAATGCTAGAAGCCTGATAACAAAAATTTGCTTGGCTGATTCAAATCAATATATAAAACTCAAACTTTTTTCCTCCTCCTGGTCGTATGCACCTCTTCATTTTGCCCACTCAGTAAAGGGTTAAGCTGCAAGCTAAAATGGTTACAGTGCAGTAAAAGTTGCACTTTCACCCTTTGCACAAGTTGTGCCTGCTTGTACTGCCATCATTGTTAACCTATGTATAGCACAGATTCAACTCAGGTAGGGCGCTTGAGGTTTTATAACAGTTCTATCTTCTCTGAGGATCCCAACAACAGCCTATTTCCCTTACATGCTCACTGTACTGTTAAGCAGGAAGTCTTCAACTGACCCATTACTGATGTTCCATGCTGATATGGGATATGATACTTCCTTCAGTATTACGAGTTCTGAGAAGGAGCTGTCTAGAGGTATGCTAAACAGACTTGGTATATCTTCAAAGTAAAGCCAACTTTGGGGGATTGAAAAAATAAAAAATGTCAGACAATGGTTGCTACTCTAAGTTGGGCCATCAAGGTAAAGTGTGTAATCACAGCATTTTGACATTGAACTAGTTTCACTTAGGGTGGGTGGATGTCATCGTCACTCAAGGTTACTTACTTCCCTAGTAAAGTGTCAGTGAAGAGTGATTTGCTTTTCAATGTCTTTTCAATGTCTTTGTTCAGGCATTGGAGGCCTGCATGAGGCATCAAATGATGTTAAGATACTTTCTTAGGGATTCTTTGGTGGTAAAAAAAAGGGGGTATAGGACCCCTGGATGGTTAAGTCCAGTCAAAGGCGACTATGGGGTGAGGCGCTCATCTAGATTCAGGCCAAAGGATGTTTGTTCACAGACAGCTTTCTGGGTCATGCAGCCAACAAGACTAAATAGCAGTGGTGGCAGCTGAGCAAGAATATTTTTGTGATAGTTCACTTGAATGATGTGAAGGCACAACCAAATAGAATCATGGAACTATATAGTTAGAAGGACCCAAGAGCAGGACACATTTCTCCAGGACTGACCAAGGCATAATCGAGTGAAACTATTACTTCCTTTGATATGGACACTATACAGTGGTACCTCGGGTTAAGTACTTAATTCGTTCTGGATGTTCTTAACCTGAAGCACCACTTTAGCTAATGGGGCCTCCTGCTGCCACCTCGTCGCTGGAGCACAATTTCTGTTCTCATCCTGAAGCAAAGTTCTTAACCTGAGGTACTATTACCGGGTTAGCAGAGTCTGTAACCTGAAGCGTATGTAACCTGAAGCGTATGTAACCCAAGGTACCACTGTACTTCTGTTGATGCAACCTAGAAGTAATATGATGTAGCTCACCAACTCCTGGATGAATCCAAATTTCATTCCCATTCCCCACCCCCACCCCAGAAAATGGAGGGCTGAAATTTCACTACAAGTCTGTGATACCTTAGAACATTCAAACAAATGATCTCAACACACATCCTCCCCCAAATCACCCTATAGTGCTTTACCACATCAGTCCCCATATCAGCTATTCATCTGAACCCACTCACAAGTGTTCATTGAGGAAAGGACATGCTGAATAAAATAGAAGGACAAACTGAACTAAATAAAAATAGCACAAAGGACAAAAATGCACAGATGGAGACAAGCCAAACAGATCTACTAGAGTACTTTATATTTCACCTTGGTTAATGGTCTCCTTGTAAATGACTTGAAAGTTTTGCTGCCTAATAGTATTAGAAAAATACTGTTGAAAAATACAAAGTAAATAAAATCTATATTTCTTTCAATAAAAATACATGGTTATGTATACTCTATCCTAATAACATGATTTATTAAAACACTCTTGCATGTACTGCTCACATTTGGCATTTAGCTGTATCACTGTCCATTAGGGACAACAATACAATTTAAGGACATATTCAGATTCTCAAGGACAATTCTGAGATAATTTAAACAGCTTATATATGCTTTGTTGTATTACCAGGCATTGCTTTGTGTGAAAACAGCAACAACAAAGTGAAGAATGATCTGTACTTTTAAGACATCAAGATACACTTGCTGAAGAGACACAAACAACTTATAGGACTTTATAGTATTGTAAATGTTGACCAACTTTATATTATACTGGTTAGGGAAAGTGTTGTAGGTATTTCCACATAGCAGCTGAAGAGCTACTTATAAATGTATCGTTGCAGTAATCACTAAACCATTAGGCCTAAACAGATTGGATTCTTGCTGAGACCAGAAGCAGAGCCATTACTACATGACAGTTATCATGACTTAGCCATATCAAGGTGATAAAATTTATAACCTTTGCAACATACACATGAAGATTCTACATACAGATTGTGGCCAAACTTACCAAGCAGATGGCTAGACACTGAATCTTCATATGGCATAACACTCCAAGATAAATGGTGCTGTTTACAAATCATTTTATTTATTTTAGCCTGTGACAATGACATGGCAACATTGGATGCTCTTCAGAAGTCTCAATCTAGGGTAAAGAACTGCTATGGGACAAATCAGCAGGCAAAGGAAGGAACGGCAATGCTTAGAAAATATGTTGTGTGCAGAGCATTATGGAAAACCTTCTGAGGAAGAACACGGTCACATGGCACTTGGAAGTTTGCTCAGACCACCATAGCCCATGGTACTCTTCCCAGATCACATTTCCTCCATAACAGCATTCCCTCTCCCCCTGTCACACCCCAGATCGAATACTACTCTCCAGGCTTTGTGGGGGAACTACAATGGAGATCAAGTAGATGCCTAATAAGTGTTCTTCTGTGGGTACTGGCTCTATTGCTGCCATGTTGAGGAGATGAAGGACACATTGCACCACAATCTAGTGTTTGGAGGGTGAGGTGGAAATCGATGAACCAATGTTGAGGATGACTGGTGAATTCTATGCAGTAAGCATAGGAGATGGTATAGAGGACCCATTGATCCATTGCTGAATATCTTTGAGTGTTTTTTCCGCAAAGAGCATCAATCCTTAGAAAGACACTGTAGAGAAGTTGATTTTAGAAGCAGTCTTTGCTTCTCGCTGTTTAAGCCATAAGGTTCCGCTTGCTATGACACCTGCAGCCATGGAGCATGCTGAAAACTTTGATGCGCCCTTTGTGGAGTCTACCATAGAAGCTGCCACACTAGATATCTTGAGTAAGGTGTGGTAGATGCAGCAGGATCCTGTTCTGGAGTAGTGAAAAGATTCTTCACCTATGCATGAGATCCTTTTAAATATCAGAAAGAAAGAAGCTTAATGTGTGCATCTTATTTTATTTTTTACTTTATGCTGTCCAAGATGTGTGAGAAACAGCATATGGAAAATGGGGGTATTATGGTGGTTTTTAGCAATGCATTGGTGCATAACAGCTTTTTATAACAGTATGTTCCATTATAAATATAGGATAAAGAGTGAAGTCACATCGCTATTCCCACTTATCTGAGAATACATGCCATGGAACTCAGTTAGGTTGGCTTCTGAGTAAACATGTATGGGGTTGCACTAAAAGTGCAATTCATAATTAATAAAAAGAATAGCCCAAAATGCATCATTCGCTATGAGAAATGTAAAAAAGCATTTTACTGTCAATTAAAATATTAAAATAACATCAGAGAACTGATGATAAAGCTTGCTAAGTTGGCTTTCTGGCTTTATTGTCTATCACGGGACTATTTTTGGTAACCTAAGCAATGACTAAATTCATAATTGGTACCCATTAAATTAATTAGTGTATTCTAATTACCTGAGGGTTAGAAGGCTGCATTTGTCAGAGATGACAAAAGTAATGTGTCCTGAATTCCTTTTGTTTTAGTCTTATTTATATTCTAATCAAAAACAAAAAAGCAAAATGTTAATAAATTATTACTCATCTAGGTATTTGGAGGTGATGTGAATGATAATATGAAGGAGAAATAAGTTTCAGTTGACAGAATAAAGCACAGTCACTCATCATAAAGACTTCAATGGAACTGTGCCAAATTTCATTAAGTGGAGAACAATCTTTAGGTCTATATGCAAACATGCAGCACATAGAGAAGAATGTTTTCAGAAAATGGCATGAAAGTGCTCTGCAGAACAGGTCTAAATCATATTAATAAATAGTGGTATGGAGGCGCATATTTCCTGAGGAGCACTTTGAAAATCAGTCTCCTGAGAATAAATGGATGGCAAAGACAATTGAATATAGATGAAGATGATGGATTTGAAGAGGGGAAAGAGCAGAGAATAAAAACACGTGTCATTTTGTGGGCAAGGTTGTAGATGCCATCCATAGATTGTTCCTAACAGAAAGACAAAAGGCAAATATCTCAATTTACCAAGACAACTTTGACAAGATTTTAATAGACAAGCCTATGATGGAAATAACATATGAGGAATAAAAGGGGTAAGAGGCGATGGTGTAAGCATCATAAATTAAAAATATTAGTGCTTCCCAAATGAAATGTGGGAGTTGGAGTCAGCCAGGTGAAACATGAGGAATGCACACAGTACAAATATACTGACATGAAAGAGAATTCTAATTATTACATGGGAGCAGTAGTGCAAAGGGAAATGATTGACTAGTTATATTGTGTCTATTTGAAGCCTATAAACAGAAGTTTCATCTAAAGCTGAAGAACACAATTCTCAAGAATCAAAGCCTAGTTTTATTCACTTACACTGAACTGAATTATGCAAACTGAAGAACTGTATTAAACCCTTTAGCTTACATGAGCATCTCTTGTGAATGAATATGAATATATATGAAAACATTAATCAGAGTAGTGAATGTCTGTTCTCTTGTTTCCTTTCAAGCTGTACTGTTCTAAAGTGAGTTGCGTCTTTTACTGCCAGAGCTATTGTGCACTGGAATGCCTAAATATGAGATATCTGGCAACACAGTTCCATAATTATACACAAAAGTAGGGAACATCTATAATCCAGACACAAAACAAGTCATTGAAAGCAGATGGAAGTCAACATAAGGCAAAACAGCTGTATGAGTCGTTGCATATTCTGAGTAATTTCTTAAAATGTTTAAAGAAGTGATAAGGAATAAAAATAAGCATATTTTCCCTTAAGAAAAAGAAAAGCTCTCTCATATTATTATCAAAACATCCAGAAACTACTGTTGTGCTTCTAAACCAGTTTTTGATGGCTATGAGTTTAGAGGAGGTGAAAATTAATCCAGAGAAAGCATGGTAAGTAATCCCAGTGGTCTGAAAGGTGTGGTTCTCCCTGTGATAGACGGAGTGGTGATTACCCTGTGTGATCAGGATAGGAACATAGGTTGTTTGCTGATCTCATTTGTTTCTGGGTAAACAAGTACTATTAGTGGCTAAGGCTGCAAACTCACTCCGGCAGCATATAAACTAAAATTGGAATGATACAGAGAAGAATAGCATGGCTCCTGTACAAGGATGGCACACAAATTCATGAAGAGTTCCATATTTTTATCCTACTTCTCCCGGGCTTTTGGCTAATTAAACAATCTATGGCCTTTTAAACAGTGGGCTTTGTTCATTACAATTGGTTTTGTTTGTTACTATGTTGTGTATTGTTGTCGGTAGCAGAAAAATTGATCCATTCTAATGTTTTTATCTGAGGTCTCATGGAGAAAGCAAAATATCTCACTGAATACATCCACATTTCAGAGGAAATTCTGCCTCAGTAAGGTAGGACTGAAACAAAAGATTAACATTTAATACGTTATGCTACTTCCAAATTTGTGGTCCTTATATTTGACTTTCATTTCTTACTTACCTATGAATGCACATTATATAACAGGAACAAAACACATTTCAGATTTATGCTCACATATAAGGAAATAATGGTGTTTACATAGCTTTTTGTTTACTGTCCTTTGTGTAGTCATTCACATTCAGTTGATTTAGAGAGAATACTAAATTATTTACAATGCTGGGTTCATAAAGAAGAATCACAGTAATCCTACATTGGGTCATGACTTCTCTAACTAATCAGTCTGATCATTGTTTTATGCTGTACAGCTCCATTATGAAAGGACAGTTCCTCTTAAGCTACATTACCTTATGAATTCTTTTGCATGATTAATTATACAGGGCATTTACAATGTTGTGGAAATTAATTACACTGCATGTATTAAGTACAATACAGAATTTGATGGCATCCCACTTAACAATTTAGAGGAAACTCACTCAAACTAGAGATGAGTATTCAGTACCTTTGACGAGAATTAGAAATAGTTTCAGATTACTCTGAACTCAGCTTTGGTGAAATCAGGAGCTACATTTCTTTTAATTTCCTTTGTTAGCTGGCTAAAATCAAAGCAGAAACCTTCTTTCAACTGCTGCTATATGTATGAAACTATCAGCACTCACTAGTTTATTTTCAGTATTTGTATACTGTCCTTTAATAATTTTTTTCAGGGTAATTTACAATAAAATAATTATTGTCCCGCATAAGGACAAATACCATTACCATTTCTGCCATTTACCATTTCTGCTCTAAGACAAAGCTTAAACATTCTTTCATAAATGTTGTAGAACTATACATACATGTTGAAATGTACATGTAACATTTACTTCATAAAAAGCTTCTTTTTTCCAATGAAACCCTAGCATAAGGGCAAAGGATTAAAGTCCCCTACTCTCCATGCTATGCTCCCATTTCACATCAGGGCCCCATACTGGCATTTGGGAGCTGGGAAACCTTGCACTCATGGCAAGCTACAATGTCACATATAGTTTGGCCCTAACCTTATACATGAGGTCAGGAAACATAGGTGTATGTCTACACTTTGGTTCTTGATGAAGCTCTGTAAGGGTTACTCACGGTCCCTATTTGTCTATGTAAAACCATCAGACTGACTGGGAGAAAGGTGGAATAACAGGATAGGACAGTCACATGTTTCATTCAGGTAGAACGACTGTAGGACTTGTGGGGAAGCTGAGTACCCTGCTCAAGTTGGCACCTGTTATGTACTAAGCTTGGACCCTAGAACAATAGGCAGGTAGGATCCTAGAATGCAACAACTGATTGGCTTGCTGGAGAAGACCAATCAGGCTCCAGGAGGAAGTTAATCAGCCTATTAAGCTTGTAGGATTGTAGAATGCAACAACTGATTGGCCTGCAGGAGAAGACCAATCAGGCTCCAGGAGGGAAGCAGAATCAGCCAATCAGACGGGACTCATTGTGTAAGTAATGTATATAAAAGCCTGAGGTTTGGGGGGGGGGGGGATTCAATCACTGTTTTACAAGCTGCAATAAAGAGCATGAAATCACTGCAGGACTCCAAGTAAATTTCAGCACCTTTTTCTTCCCTTCCAGCCCAGTACGTTTTGGACATCCCATAGAGAAAACACACTGAAATTAATAAATTTACGCTAGTCATGGCCATTAATCTCAATGTGTTAACTCTGAGTAGGATTAGCATTGGGTAAAACCCAATATTTCAAATCTTCCATTTTCACACAGCACACAACAGATATTTTGCCATGACTGAGCTCACCTATATCACAGTTGCACTGTGTTTCTATAAAAGCAATCTGAAGGATTTCACTCTAACAGCCAAATTAGTTTATGTGTGATAACAAGGGGTAGAATGGCATGCTAAATGTAAGAAAATGTGATTTTTTTAACACTATTCTGGGACAAATAGCTCATTTAATTTCACATAACTATAGATAATAAATCTGCAGAATTTGAACAAATGGGGCACAATCCAAATAGACTTAAACTGCTTTAAGCCCCATTGATTTCAGTGGGGAAATAAAACACACATTTAAATCTCTACTGTAATGAGATTTAAATTGTTTAACTTTGGCTGGATCATGCCCTTAGGTTTTTTCACAACTTTTAATCTAACAGGCTGCTTATGAATGAGCAATAAATTGGCAACTGTTATACTGGAGTTGCAGGGTATGTTTTCCCCACTCTTGAGTTATTTTGTTTGGTTTAAAATTAAAACAGATTTCCTGCCATTGTATTCAGGAAGAAAGAGAATCACAGAGGTAGAAAGTAGGGACCCCAGGAGTTGAACAGGCCCAGAATATATTTAATTATTTTTTTACAGGCAGGTATCTAACTCCATGCTTATTTACAGTAGCTTATTTTTCACACTCATTATTTACTTTGTTGTTCCTGCTAGGGAACTGATATTTCTTCAGATGAAATTACATATTTTTCCCTTGAAAATGCTATCTTGTCCTGTGTGTCATTTTCCTACAGATTGGAATACCAGTCTATCACTGGAAATAAAAAGGCAGCCAATCAAGCATCGTATTGATCAGACTTACAGAGAGCAAATTGAAGTCCCACAGTGTGACACCAAACTCTTTCAAAGTTCTGACAACTCATTTTCATACGCCTTCATCCATCCTATGGTAATCTGACCTTCTCTTGGATTCATATTATCATCTCCACTGGCTCTCTAGCTGTGATGTTGCATTTCACTGTCTTCCTATTCCTTGGGGGCTCTTTCTTTTCTAATTATCACAATAAGCAGATTTGGCCTTCTTTCTCTCAGCTTGATCACTTTTTCATGCATGATACCATCTGCCTAATAGGCTTTTCTATCCAAGACTGTTATCATTGATTCTGCCATTACATCCCTAGAGATCTTAATCCATGTTTTCTCATCATTAAAGAAATCCTGTCTCATTTATAGCTTATTTGAGCAACAAGTTTTTCCCCCAGTGTCACCAGAAATATATTTTCACATTGTGCAATGGCTCATGTATGAAGTTACCATTGGATATTAACATAGAATACATTCACTCCTTGGCTAAAATACGTTGCTGTATTAGTGATTATCCCAGCCATAAACCAAAAGAAGGGAAATTCCTATACCCTTCATTTGGCAATGTAAGTAGAAGGGAATATAACAGACTTGACACAAGTTCAACATTACAGAATTTGTTGAGGGTTTTAGTTTTGTTTTTGCCAATTTTATTCACCACAATTTGAAATTTTACTGAAATGATGAATGAAACATATGGAGCTATACTAAACAAGGTAACTGCAGTGGCTACAATTTTGTATGAAGCTATAAACAGTAATATTTCACACACAGAGAGACAATGACTTAGATGAAAACTCAATGAATTCCAGTTTTATATTATGCTACAGTCCTATACACACCGAACCTGACAGTAAACCCCACTGACCTCACTAGGACTTGCTTCCGAGTGGGCATGTATAGGACTTCAATAGGAACTAAGTTCAACATTATTCTAGACTGAACCCACAGCCCATAAACTCACTTGGGTAAGTGAGTTTCTATATCCTTCTGAAACTTCAGCTTTTGAAGTCCAAATAACAGATGTACTGCAAGACTGGGTCTTTCCCCCCTCCTTCACCACTATCCACCATCATCTTTTAGGTGCTATTTCAGTACCTTTAAAAAGTTCAGGAAACCGATAGTTGTGGTTCACACAATGAATTCCACTGAATGATTCAGTTTGGCTTTTTCATTATTTCTTCCCAGTTCTCATTATAGTCACTCCAAAGAAGCAATAAAGCAAAGGTTGAGAACTTCAGGAATCACATTCCACTTTTGCAGCCAGATCCCTTGCTTTACAGAAGAACTGCAATTGTGTAGATTCTCTGTTTCCATGATTACTACAATCAAGTACATATCCTGTATTTCTCTGGGCTAGCTGAAGGCAGGGTCAACTTCCAAGTATGTGCATAGCACATGCTGCTGCTGCTCCATTCCCCACAATGTTGTTCCAAGTAATATACTTGGATATACTTAATGTTAATGAGCTTAATACAAGTTAATGATGATGGTAAATTTAGAATGAAATCTATAGCTCTACAGTAGCTTCTCTTTTCCTAATGTGAAGACCAGTAAATCTTCATTAATTTTTTTCCTGCTAGCTACATTCACCATATTTATCCCCTTTGTCATTATCATTATTATCACTTCATTGGATATTTATATAGATTCCTCAGACAACCCACCAGGAATTCCATTATGCACAAGCTGGAGTGCTTTGGTGTTCGCCCTCATGTTCTTTATTGGGGTAATGTCTGACTGAAGTGTATTTCACTAGCTCAATATCTATTATTTGTAAATTAGTTAAGGTGCCTGTGAGAAGCATAGCTTCACTTAGCCCTGACTTGGAAGGGGCTGTTAATCTTGAGGAAAGTTGTACCATGAACAAGACAGCCAGAAAATTATAGCTCAGCAATTTTCTAGCTTTGGAAGGCTGGTTGTTTTAATGGGCATGAAATTCATGGCCAAGCCAAACGTCTGGCTTGTAGCTGACTCAGTATTTTTAAAACCTCAATTCATTGAGGAAATGTCTTTGAGGGTGCCATTTCAGATGTGAAGGAGGGACAAGATTCACAGCAAGGTCCAGAGGCCCCAGGTTTAAATTACAGAGAGAGGGGGGATTTTTTAAAAGAGTGTTTGATGCAGTTACTTTTTATAATCAAGACAGGAGCAAACAGTCATACACACACACATTATCTCATACAGACACATACAAGTGTGTGCCTTTGGTATACCTAAATAGTAATTAGTCTCATGAAATAGTAATCACGCTGTGTGTTTTGTATTTTTATCTTGTATTTTTATGTTGTGGACCGTCCTGAGATCTATGGATGAAGGGCAGTATGCCAACAACAACAACAACAACAACAGAGAATCAGAGCTGGCCAGAATTATGGGTGTTCCAGAAGAATAACTACATGTAGTCTGAAAGATTGTGTCGGGTCTTCCTCCTGACTGGCCTAAATGACACACTTGAATGTCTGCTCTAAATATCCTAAAAAGACACTGAAATGTATAAGAGGGTGGAGTTGGAGGCAAGCAAAGCTGGAAAATGAATAGATGTAAAGTAATACACTTGCAAGGATTTTATTTATTTTTAAGATAATCAAAAGATCTTGGGGATGTGACTGGGCAGAATAATCAGACAGCAAGGAAATGAGAATTCATCATTGAGCATATGTGGGAAGTCCCAGCATTTAAAAAAATCACAAAGACTGTGTTTCCATGGCAACTATTGAGCCTTCATTCATATCTTAATAAGCAGGAATCTATAAATCTTTATCTGATTCATAGTCAGCTGGGCACATTATTGTCCTGGATGACTTTTTTTTTTTTTTTTACAACATTTCCGCTACAAATACGACTTGTGCATTATGCATCATCCAACTGTTCTTATGTGGGAGTCTGTTGCTGCCCATTTAAGGAGTTGGGCTTTGGAGTTGTAGCATTAATTAACTCGACTGGCTCAACAGATTTTGAGCTGAGTTAAGCATTACTACATTACAAGTCAAGAAGAGCTCTGCTGGGAAACTGTAGTCCCCCCCTTAATTTTGCCTCTAGCTGTGCTAATTTATGACTTATGTCATTCATTTCAATTACATTGCATAGCAAGAATATTTTGCTTTGAAATCTTTCAAGGAAATGGATATGGCAAGTATACCGGATGCCTCAAAACTAATGCAGGCACTCACTCCCATGAGAACACCAAAAAGGCTGCTTCTTTCATATTGATTCAATGTTGGTCTTTCCACCAATCACTTACAACTAAGTATGTCTGTTCGCCCCATCCCCATCTTCATATCAACCCTTACAGAAGAATAATTGTCGAGGGACACTTGAGGGTGTTTATTAAGTGAAATGAATTTCTATTTAATATCTGATCCACTATTTAGAAACTTAACCTCAGAATGTTCAGAAAAACTTAAATCTCTGCAGAAAGTATGTCTACAGAATTGATACTTGGATGTTAATTTGACTGGCACTGCTGTTTTTTAAACTGTTATATTGTAAAGCTTTGGACTTTCCATTTGTTTGAAGAACAACACCTAAAAGATTTATTTAAATAAATAGTTCATTTTTACTATCAGTTTTTCAGGGCAAAGCTTAGGTTCTATGGTATGTGAAACTTCAGGGTTTGTAGGGCTCCTGCTGCCATCACCTGGAGTACCACAGGTTCTGTACTTCTGGTCAAAACTGATATGAAAAACTTCTAAACTTGTATGATCTAAGGCCTAAATCCAGAAATCTTCTGTCCCTATCTAGTCAATCACAGTAGTGCAACTTAGCTGCTACAATGTGCCATTGCCACCCTAGTGATGGTAGACACACTGTCTGTCAGATGCAATTGTGTCTTAGTTTTATTAGTATATTGTTTTAAGAATAAACTGTTATGACTGTATTTTAATTATGTCTGATAAGTGCAGTAAAGAAGAACTTCAAAACTTGCAGAGATCTGGAGATACCAGCTGTGCTACCTAATTTCTTCATAGAATGCTGCATATTATTATCCCTTTGATCTGATGAAGGTGTTCAACTACCACTAGTGTGTGATGAGCTTCATCACGCTAAAATGGTACATAGGCAGTGTTGCCATAGAAATGGAACGGCACCACAGAGAGAGCCATATAATCATGAGTGCATCTAGAATGTTGTCACACATAACTATGCATGAGAAAGTGGCATGCTGGGATTGCTTCTAAAATTATGCTGGGATTGCTTCTAAAATTGCTATCCATGATGTCTGGCAGTATATACAGTGGCTGTTTTCAAAAGCCAGTACAAAGAGGAAACAAAAGAAAATCTTCACAGAGAATAAGAACAGAGGATGAGTGAGGGTCAGAGAAACAAATACACTGCAGGTAAATATTAAAAATTAACCAGAATAGACAAGTAATTAGGTGAATGAGCTCTGGAAGAGACTTGAAAGACAAGGAGGAATGATATGGGAATGTACTGAAATAAGATTTTGGTTACGCAATGGAAGAAACTCAAGGACAGAAAATATAGAGCAATGAAGAAAATAAAATGGTGTTGAAAACAAAGGAAATTTAAAAGAAAACACAGTGCCAAATAGAAAACGGAGAAAAAATATATGAAGGTACAATGGAAGAGTTATTAATAACCATGGAGGTATTCAAGAGATTAGATAGCTACCTATTCCAAGCGATGAATCCTCTTTTCCTCCATATGTTCATATATCAATATATTAATATCAACTGGAATTTCTGCATTGATTTACATGAGATGAGGCACTCACAAGTGAGTAAGGTCCAATTGTAGATGAAGTTTAAGTTTTCCTAGTATTCCTAAATGAGCAGTTCTCATTACCTAGCACCTTTCTGAGAAAGCCACGGTAATGAATTTTGAGGCTTAGCTACATTCTTTGTGTACAGTATGTGAGAGAAGTCTCTTTTTATGATTTTGTCAGCATGAGGGAGTCCCAGCATTGAATGGGACTGGTTAAGTTGTCTCAGTGTTTCAGCTATTTAGATTGTACATACATATTCAAACTAGCAAATTTTATCTTAGAATCCAGGTTTTTAAATATTTATAATCTCCCATTCCCACTCCATATTATGTAGCAGGACTGAAAATTCTGAATAGCAGAGGTGGAGTTAGCATCCAAGAATGTGCCTTTCAATGCATTTTAGCTTCTCTCAATCTTGAAGAAACAGATTCTCTCTTCAGATTTTTCAGATTGTTGGATATGCATGAAATAATGTGCTCCAGGCTATGACGAGGGATTTGCTCCCAGATATACAGCTATTTCAGTTTTGAAAAGTAAAACCAGGGTTTTTTCTGACTGTACTCAAGGGTACACAGCACAGGCACCTTTTTTTCTAGAAGAAAAGCAAAACAGGCAGTAGGATGAACAAGGAGGGCAAAACTTACATTTTGGGACTGCTGAGTAGTTTGAGGCCATTCACAGACAGCAGAAGAAAAACATATTGCCATATGTTCATAAACAACTATAATAGAGGATAAGGGGGAATATATTCCTGCATGCTCAGGTGCACGGAATAAGGTATTGTAAAAGAAGCTATTGTGAGCATTAGGAAGCTGCTTTCTGCTACATCAGCCCAACAAGCAATGGTTCTCCACTGTTTCAGAAACAGGATGGTATGGTACAATTTTGGTATGAGAGAGTTCAGTGCTGTTATGATGCCTGGCTGTCAGATGCCTGGGATGCAGCGCAGAAGAAACTTGGACAGGTGGGCTGGGTTAAAAGGGTTTTCCATCTCTGTTAGTGCATTACATTGCAAGCCAGTGACTTTGCAGATCACAGGCCTCCCTATCTCCAAACAAAGGTTTTGCTTCTGGATCTTTTTTCTTTTCTTTTTTTCTGCAACAGCTAGGCCAAGAAGGCCTTTTGCTTATCTTTAACATGACAAGCATAACAGTGATAATGCCCAAGGTATGCGAAACCTTTGTCTGGCAGATCTCAGGTTCACAATCTCTTTCAGTATGGCACATTTCAGCAAAGCATTCAATTCAGTTCTTTGCCAAGGTGATTAATTGAGAATGTAGATGATAATGGATTCTATCCCCGTGCATTGGTTGTTGTTTTTTAGTCTTTCATTGACATCCTTAATGGAATGTAATTATAACATTCTCATGATGACAAACATATCAACAAAAATAAAATGCAGCCACTAATGGAAATGAAAAAAGTGCTTGCAGCATAAATTATGACATTTAACTTAATTGCAGTATTTAATTAGCATCCAAAAATATTACAAGATTGTTTTCATTAATAAGCTTCAAAACTGCTCAGCTGGGTACTAAGATTTATTTATTTACTTATCTGTTAGACTGTTTCTTGGAAGGCATTGTCAGACCGGGTTTCCTGGATGAATGGGACACCTCATTCAAAAGGGCAACAAGGATCAGCCAGGTGGAAACAGGCAGAAAATATTGATTAGCACTCTTCAACCAGCTACAAATTCATCTAACAACAGCATCATCTAGTCCACATTTTACCAGTTTGCCAGGAAGGAGAAGAATGTGGGATCTTGTTACAGGTCTTGCTGAAACCAAAATACAGTACACTAAATCCACAGCATTCTCTTGATCTGCATTCCCCTGATCTACCTAGTTAATACTCACAAAAGCAGATAAGGTTAGACTGGAATCACGTGCTCTTGAGAAACTCAAGCTCTCTTAGTGCTCACTGCCTTTTTATCTGTAAGTGCATATAAATGAATAGTCTGTTCTTCAACTTTTCCAGACATCAAAAGCAAGTTGGTTGGTTGATTGATTGGTAGGTCTCTGGATTCTCCCCAACCTTTGTGAATATGAAGACTTTTACCCCACCTCTTGGTACCACCTCTTTGCCTTGGGCTGCAGCTCCTTCACTTCATCATTTGATCTATTTTTGCCACATTGAGTACATTTTTTCTTGTGGGAGAAGACTGGGTCAAAGTAGGTTCTGACTTCTCTTTATCACCTGCTAACATTTCACTATCTTATTCTCTCAGTGGAGAGGAGCTATGCCTTCAACAACAGCCCAAAAGATACTTGTTTTTATGTTTTTACCATCTCTTCTATATTACTATACATCTCCCTTTTAAATGTGAACTTATCAGAAAGTTCTTTATGCAACTTTCCCAGTTTCTTTAAAAGTCTCCCATTTTCAGTGAGCATTCCAATGACTTACAATCAGCCTTCAAAATCTCATTTTTAGAAATCCACATCTATCCTGAAGTCCCTTCCCCTCGAGTATATTGGATCAGCATGCCTTTATACTTGTTGAAATTAGCTTTCCCAAGCTCCAGGACGCAAGTCAGACCACATTCAGGTTTTTCTTTCCTCATTATCACAAATCCTATGAGAACATGGTCACTTATTTATTATTATGATTATTATTAAAATAAAGTAGCCAGTGTTTTCATTTTGTCAGCTAGTTTTTTCTTGATTTTTCTCCACCCTAAAATTATGAAAACCACCATACTCACAATCACACAACTTTGCCACCTGCAAATGGAGCAGCAAAATTAGGAGGGCCATTTTGGCTGAACATTAAAATGAAGGCTATCCAAGCATTAATTCTGCTAGTAAGTGTGCTGCTAAGGAGTGGGCAAACACAGGAAACCGGATCTTCCTAGTGGGAGAAATCATTATCTCCACTTGCCCCCACAAGCCAAATTTGACAGATGGACAAGACCTCCCACCTCTCAATTATCTGATGTCACAGTGCCATCAGATGACCTGTTTGTTTTCCCCTCTGCATGATTTGAAATCAAACTGAGCAGGCAAAAGAGTGTGTTCACGATTGAGGAAGCCCTAAGTGCTGTACTACCCAAGAATCAGCTGGTGGTTAGCACTGGGGAAGCCCTGTCCACAGCACTTTCCAAGCACCAAAAATCCACTGATGGCTGATGCAAAGAACCTTTCATCCAAGTGCCAACATTACCACACCTACACAGGCATAGGGCATGTGGGTGTGGCCAGGCCAAAGTGGGGTCATAGGCAAAATGGGGAAGTCCTGCAGGGCTAATTTAGGCCAGTGGACTGGAGCTTCCTCACCCTCACCCTAAGGTCTGAGTGATTTAACTAAGAAATGGGACAAAAATTCTGCTGGGGGAAATGCAGGAAAAAAATGAGGGGATACGATAAAAAGGAGAGATGTAAAATTTCCTTTCCAAATCATTTGAGAAAAGAGGCCAGAGCTGATTATTTCACAATGCAGATGCAATTTCAGAAAGGAAGCCCATTACTTAAAATACATCTTCACTTGTAGCATTTAATTGTGGGTGCTTGAAAATCAATTTGCCTATTCTAAAGGTGAATATTATTTAAAGTGTACATTACCCATAACTTCATGCAGGCAATCTAATGTTTAGAGGCTTGCTTGCTTGCCTGCCTGCCTGGATGGATGCCCTATTCTTCATTATGAAGCTACCCAGTGCAACTGTGATTTTCTCAGAGTGGTGGCTGTTTAAATGGCAGAAGAATTAAAATGATGTATAATCTATTCATTTTAATGGTTAGTTATCACTAGAAATGCTTGTGAGCTGAATGGGAATTGCTTCCTCCACCCCATACATCCACTTCAGCATAAATGGAAACATAACAGTTTTGATTTGTAAGAGGACTCCCTGATATTTATTTATTCCTCTGCCACTGTCTAATTCATAGCCCTGCTTCCCTCATATAATATAAGTAAATTGAGTAAAAGCTTGCCAGGCGACCCTTAGTTGTACTATTATAAATTATGTAAAGTATATAATAGCTCTGCAAAAGATAAAGGCAGATAACAGCTAATTATATAGGTGGAAACATTTAGAATAGTTTCCCATATTTGCAATTCCATTGTATTCTGTCTTATAAAGTGGCAAACTCATGGAATGGATGGCAAAACAGTGGTATTTCAGCCTTTAATTGTGAGTGCTTGAAAATGTGTATACTTATCTTTAAGGTGAAAATTATTTAAAATTAATAAGTGCGGCTTTTTCTCACTGGTAAGCTTGAAAAGTTTGTAAGCTGTTGATGCAAATGCCGCAAACTGAATCCAGAGCCCGGTGTACCTGCAACTGTGAGTGACCTACCTTAAATCATCCTCCAAATGAAATCGATCTCACTGGTTGACTTCTAAAAGACAGAGTAGGAGAAAAGATGCCTTCTGAAAGACATCCAGAAAATTAGTTTCTCTGAGGCCATCATAAGAGACCTGGACAGGCTCTGGCACTCAGTCTAAACGAATGTCTAAAGCAATTTTATCTTGTATAAACACTTCTGATCCACAGTGTAGACAGGCTTGACTGGAAACACTTTCAATAGATAAGCAAGATTTTAAAACACATAAATAAAAGAAACAAAGAGTCATTCTGAAGCTAAATAGAATGGATGCATGAAAAAAAAAGGTTGAAGTTACTTCTTTTAGAACAGAATAGGCAACATGCAATACCACAGGTTGCTTGCAGTTAGAGGCCCTTTATACTTTGAAAGTAGTAGCTTAAGTTTAATGGAAGCAAAGCATAGCTATCATGTCTAGAAGCCACTGATAGCCCTCTCTTCCATGAATTCATCCAATCCTCTTTTAAAATCTATGGCCTTTTAAAGGGGAGGCGTTATTTTTTTTGTTTGTTTGTTTGTTTCTTACTATGGTATGTATTTTTGAATTTTGTAAACTGCCCAGTGATCTGAAGGGTGGTATAAACATTTAATCTAATAATGATAATGATAACTGAGCTATCTGAGGGGGCAGAGTTTTAAATGGTTTCCATTGTCATTCCAACTTGATTCCAAACTTGACATTTTGCAGATTTGCATTTTTGCAGTGAATCTCAGTGTATCTTGGCTTTTGCAGTATGGGAATCGCAATGCCCCCCAAATCAGCATTTTGTGCATGCATGCTTTCACAGTCATCTTAGCTAATGTAGTACATGAGATGCCAGGTTCTCCCCCACTCCTCTAAAATGCACACCGTTGTATCTTGTGTGTACCTACGTCTTGCTTATTTCTCCAAATCTGTCTTTGAGGAAAGGCACTCTGCACATGCCCAGTGGTCCTAAGCTGATTTCTTTAAAAAAAAACCAACAGAATAATGTTGATTGCCACATGGAAAAGTTAACCCCACATTCTCAGAGTCTATCCTAACTTATTTCCTATTTGTCAAAATTCTTACTTAAAATTAGAGCACCACAAAACAGCTAATCAATTCAGGCTTACCATTTTGAATTTTTGAGAGGTAGTTATGGAATGGCTGCAATATATACAGGGGAATGCATGCATCTAAGCTAAATAAAGAGGTCACCTATAATTTTATCTTTACATTTGTCTAAAAATACAAATTAAATGTATTTTAAATTTATTTTAATGCATTTTTATTTACCAATTAAATGATAAATTGCTCGATTAAAAGAAGGAGAGAGACATGAACATAAAAGAAACAGCAGCTGATGAGCCCTAGGAAGTTTCCACAGGAGGTTGTGGTAGTTGATGGCTTTCAGAAGAACAAAGAAATTGTGTGGGACTTTTTTTAAAAAATCAGTCTTTCTAAAAACCTGGACCTGAGCCATAAGAGTGCTTGGTCTGCAAATACCAGGTTTAAAAATCAATCCCCTGCTTCACAGGAAGCCAATGTACTTTTGCTCAAAATTAGAGCAACATGAAAAAGTGTCTTGGAGTCATTAACCATCTGACTGCTTGTGCTTTTCTATCTTGTGCTCTTCCTCATTGGGGGGTGCAGTTCAAAGCAGCCACCCAAAGGTTAACGCATTTTCAGTCGTGTATCTGTACTACATGAATGCACTTCAGGGTCAGTGATAGAAGATTCATGTATTACAATAGGCTATGCAAGCCGGAATTCTACTATTGCCTGCTTCAAAATTGAGAATGAGCCAAGACAAAGTAAAAAGCAATTGAAAAATACTGGTAATAAAATACCACCGTGGAGAAAAATAGACTTAGGAGAAAGATACTGCTCTGATCTAGATAAGGAGTGGAAATGAATAGAACTATCATTACAGAGAATAATTTTTAAATAGCCTCTTAAGAATGATTATATCCACTCTGCAGTATTCATGAAGCAGTTCTGCCAAAAATATATTTATGAAGCCTTTCTCTGTGATTATTCTATTCATGACTTGATATTCCTTTCTTTTTTTAAGGGATATGTAATTCAAAAGAGAGCATATGGGTCTCTGTTCCACCTCTGAAATATTCTTTTAAAAATATATTGTATTAATTTTTGTGCTATTAAGTCATTGGGGTTACTTTTAAAAATGTTCAGCACTTCTCAAAAGGAGAATATTTAAAAAATATTTTAAAGAGATATGGTTTGTCCACACAATTTAAGGACCATATATTTCTTTCAATGAAAATACCGCTGAATTTAAGCCCAAAATATTTTTTTAGAGCTGAGACCCAATGGAACAGGGGGCGATCGGTTTCTTTTAACATTATTTCAATGAAAGCTTGCTGCAGCCTAGTAGAATGTAGAACTAAAAGTTGTAAGTGTCAGTATATGGAAACATCACTGCTGCAGAAAGCCAAATTGTTGACATCACATGATGCGGCTATCTGTGGGAAAGAAGAATTTCCCAGGACGTTCACAGGCTGGATAAGTCTTTGTGAAGAGTGTAATTTGAAACCTTCCATTTGCGCATGTTCAGGAAGTTTGTCAGACGTGCTAGAAGAACTGAACTGAAAGGACGTGTTTTTCTCTAGTGCTGTAATGTCAGAAATAAACATCATGTAAACAGATTTCTGACTTATTTTCTTTCCCCTGCACAAGCAGGAGGGAGGGGTTGTGCATTTTGCCCATGCTTGGGAAAATGTCGCCTATCAAAATCTCCCTGGTCTGTCTGGATGTCAGCCAGAGGAGGTTACCGGTATGCAAGCTCCGAGGACAGTGAGAGGGGCCAGCCTCTGTGGAGGGGGCTTGCAAACTAACAAGTGGTAGCAGAGGATGGTTGCAAACTAACAGTAAGAAGGTTACAATCTTTATTAATGTAGTTCCTTCTTCAGTCCCAAGCAGCAGCAAAAGACAGATACTTTTAAAGAATGTCTGGTCCATTTGAGTGATATACATACGTACGTACATAAAAGGTAAAGGTAAAGGTACCCCTGCCCATACGGGCCAGTCTTGACAGACTCTGGGGTTGTGCGCCCATCTCACTTAAGAGGCCAGGGGCCAGTGCTGTCCGGAGACACTTCCGGGTCATGTGGCCAGCGTGACAAAGCTGCATCTGGTGAGCCAGCGCAGCACACGGAAACGCCGTTTACCTTCCCGCCAGTAAGCGGTCCCTATTTATCTACTTGCACCCGGGGGTGCTTTCGAACTGCTAGGTTGGCAGGCGCTGGGACCGAGCAACGGGAGCGCACCCCGCCGCAGGGATTCGAACCGCCAACCTTTCGATAGGCAAGCCCTAGGCGCTGAGGCTTTAACCCACAGCGCCACGTACGTACATACATACATACAATGTTGTTGGCATCAGTCTGTCTTGAGAGACAATGGAGTGCACCTCTGGGAGTGAAGCCAAACAGCTGGAAAATCACAGCGCCTGCTGCAGCTGCAATGACTGGTAACTTTTAACTGCTGCTTCCCACATTGTTTTTGCTGGGACACAATTCTGGGAAGTATGTATGTGAGTCCTGGGCTGCCCACAGCAGACCTGTGTTCCAAAGGAAAGCAGTTCATCCAACGCATTCAGTTCCATCTCCAGTGACACTCAGTGAAAGAGGGAGTATTTGAATTGTAGCCTGGATGTCAATTAAATATGTCTTCAACATGTATCAGTGGGTGGTAAAAGAGACGAGGCCAAAGTATTCCAAGTCTCATGGAGAGGCCAGCGGGCTCACAGAGTAGCATATATTTAAGCTGTCGATTTTAAATCACCAGCTGCTGCTGCTGACATAGTCCACAAAGTAATCCAGCTTCGCAGGTTTACTCTGGATGTGAGCTCCTGCACCCTGCTGTTGTAACCCCAGTTCTTGATTGAACTAAACAGTGGACCTTCACCGACACTCTGAAGCAGTACACCTGACATCCACTTTCTGTAGCTGTCATGAATGCAACTCTGGGATCAGAGAAGGAAAGCACAGAGACCAATGCAATTGTTTTCCTTAAAAATTAAAATTAAAAAAAATCACCTCCTCAAGCTCTCTCAATCACACAACACATGCTTTGCGGGGATATAGTTAACAAAGATTAACTGATTCAATGGCCAGTGTAGCAGCACAGAATGAGGGATGGGGTTGGGTGTGCTCACACCATGCCAAGATCCAACTGTTTTGCCCCTCTCCCTCTGGGTAACCGGTAGCAGCACGTGTCATTTAGAAGCCAGGAAAACAACACAGCCTCAACCGTGCCACCTCACCAGACGCTACAGCATGCACCACACAGCTGATCCTATCACTGAGCAGCATGAGGCAACCCCCTCAGGCAGCTAATTGAGTATCATGAAAGAGCACTATTTCAATTTATCAACATACTTAAACTGCCAGGAAAGAGGAAGGGCACTTGTGGGGCTTTCTGCCTTAGATGTCAAAGTAGCATAGGTGGCTGTGGGTACTGTATTTTGACTGCAGGGAGGCCATCATCTTGTGCTCTGCTTCAGAAAGCCAGAAGTCTTGGTCTGCAAGAGATCTGGGACTGGATCTCCCAATATAGGAAGCAGCTGTGGGCCATAATGATTTGATTAGTGAGACGTGTGTGTGTGTGTGTGTGTGTGTGTGTGTGTGTGTGTGTGTGTGTAAGTAACAGATAAGCATTTTACCCTTTCACCATCTAAATCGTTACTGAAGCACATCTCCCTATCAGAGAGGGTGATCTCCATATAATCACAAGTGGGGAAGTTAGGAGATAAGCCTCCTCTTCCCATGCTGTGTTCCGGTAATTTACTAAGGAAATTACCTTTCATTAACTAAGGAAAAACAAGGTGCAAATGTCTACTTTGGCCCTTTGCTATCCAGAAAGAATGTTACAAATATTTGACATACAGACTGATACACATTTTAAAGTAATTATTTTATTACTACTTTAGGAGTTGAAGCTTGTTAACAAGACCACATATTACTATTCAGTCAGTGAATGGATTGTGTTTCAAATTACTTTGGGGGAATACTATGTAGGCATAAAGATACTCCTGTATCCCACTTGCCCTCAGAAAGCTGCAGGTTAATCACTACTGATTTACTAAAGCAAAACTACCCCTCTGGAAATTGTTACCAAAGCAAATGCAATTTTATAGCATCTATCATGAATACTAAAGTGGAGCATGAAAAGATGCCAAGATCTCTTTTGAGACCATAGTAATAACTTAGGGGTGGGGAAAATAGTCTTAGGCTTTGGTCCTAAAGATATTTGCCTTCAACTAAGTTCATCAAAAGCAGTGGGATTTACCGTACTTTTGAAAAATCATGTTCGGAATCAAGCTATGTATAGTCAAGATTAGACAATGTACATTAATGATCCTTACAATCATGATAAAGAATGGCAAAAGGCTGGAATTTAATTCATAGTCACTTATATGTCCAACAGGGATTCTATTATATGTTTGCATTCATGTTTGACCTGATCTGTGGTATAATGGAACATATTGTGTTTGGGTTCATGTGATGTCAATGTCAATGTATGTATGTATAATTACAGCCTTTGTAAATATAGACATTCCTGAACACTACAGTAGAGGAGCTCCTTGCCATGCTATCTGCCTAGTTAAATGTAGTTAACACTAGCATGAGGTGGAACCCACAACATGTGTTCTATTTCCATATTTATTTGCTTATGAAAACATATTTATATACCACTGTATCATTTAAAAATCACAGCAGTTTACCAAAATGCAAAAACATAAAACCAAATAATAAAATAATAAAAAAGTAAAAAAAGTGATTCATTCATCTCCCAGAATTCTTTCGGCAGAAGATCCAGCTCCTAGTTCCATCTCCTACAAACCTCCTCATTTTTTACATCTCTAAGAATCCAGGAATCCAGGTAACAGTTCTGGGCTTGAGACTCCAGCATTCTTGAGTCTCTTTCTCCTTCACACACGCAGAAAATAAGATGACAAACAGAAATTTTGTGGTGCAGGGAGACTGGGACAAAATGCAATTTTGTGTTCTTAGATTTTTTTTATCTCAGGCAATTCTGTATAATTTTGTTAGCAAAAATCATCATATATAAGAAGTTATTTAGTGCATCACAAGACATACAATAGACAGGGTGAATCTCAGAAGAGGAGCCAAAATGTGCCCATTTCAGTGTAGCATACTATTTAAGATTGCACCTTAAAGGTGAACAAATGAGTTGTGGCATGAACAGAGGAAGCTACCATAAACCAAGTCAGACCATTTAATTGGTCCATCTATCTCAGTATTGTCTATGCTGACTGGCGGCAGCTCTCCGGGGCTTTCAGACAGGAGCCTTTCCCAGTACCTGGGGAGATGCTGGGGGTCGAAATTAGGACCTTTAACATTCAAAGCATGTGAGCTATGAGCCCTAAGAAGCAGGTTGTAGCTTTAGAAAAAGCTTGTGCCACTATACATTTGTTGCTCAATAAAGTGCCATGGGACTCTTTGTTAGTTTTGATATATACATACCCTAATGAGTCCTGACCTAATCTTTTGAGTTTGACATTGAGGAAGTTACTCCTGGGATCATATGCTAATGTCACAATATTGGCAATGGCATGAGGACGGAATTAGTGTCCTTGAACAGAGATGAGACCCCATCCTTGACCCTGGCAGATGAGCAACAGCTGGGACATGGTCTGGTGGCTACCAAAGTATAACTGCCAAAGTATAACTGGGCCATGCAAAGACTGTTAAACATGCTCTTTCATGGGACAGTGGTTATGAAAACCCTTTCCAGGCCAATCAGTATTAAGAGTGGAGTAAGTAGGACCCTTCCCATTACAGAGTGTTCCAGAGGCCTCTTAGCTCAGGGAAGGAAACCTGTATTCCTCTGGATGTTGTTGGGCTAAAACTACCATTATCCTCAACAGGTACAGGCTGGTCTGATGAAAGCTGGTGTCCAACAACATCTGGAGGGCTCTGGGTTCCCCAACTGCAGCCTTAGCTGCTTCTTCCTGGACTTCAAGACACAGAAATGGGCTTAAGCTTCGATATCATGATTCACTGTTATTGTTGCTTTAGCCAGTGCCAATCTGGCTCAATCACTGAGACAGCACTAAACAGGGTGGATTTCATTAATTAAAAGTAGAGAATCAAATATTATGTTTTATGTTCCCCCTTGATGTTGATCATACTAGAAAGGTAAGCTAATGCACAGGAAAGCTGCAAAAAAATAATAATGCAATGGTAACAGTGCTTGTTATAGAATATTAAATAATGTAATGGATATAAATGCATAATTGATAACTTGGAATAGATTCCCATCTCTGTTTATGTTAATTATTTCATTTGAGAGTTATGAAGTATGGAAATATTTATACAGTTTCCATGCTTTAAAAACCTATTTATGCATTTACTGTCGTATACTGTTAAATATACAAAGGCTTATTTTTTATACAGCCATTCACTGCTGAGGGGATCAAGTTCTGACACCTTACTGTGATAGTAAGATTTCTAAAATATGGATGTGTTTCAGCATACAAATTTTCATTTTAATCCCTCTGCATATTTAGAGGAACAGCTGAAGTAAGGGTGACTAGCTTGGTGGAACTACTGAAAACAAAGTTAGTGTCTTCCACTTCTAACTGAAGCAGGCTCTCAAGTAGTGAAAGGATAAGGCTGCAATCCTAGACACTGTTAACAGGAAGGAAATCTCACTAAACTAAAGCCCTCTTACTAGATTCACACCATGTGCTGGGTGTTGCCTTCCATGAGGTAGCCTGCTTCTACTCATGTAGGCTCCCCTACATGATGAACCTGATTTTCTGGGTTAGCGTGCTTGTTCTCTCATGCATAAGATTAATGTGGGTATGCTACAGGGTGAACTTATGAACACATGTGAACACAGACTAGAAATAGACTGAGCCATCAAGCCTTAGTGACAGGCCCTTGGTCCTGTTAGGTTCACTTTTTCACACCTTTGGTTTACATCTCTCTGTGAAAATGGACTCATAGGTTGACAACCTATAAAATGGGAATAGAATACTCTCTCACACAAGAGTATTCTGAAGCTGAATGAAGGGTAATTTTGGCATTTTTTATGCCATATGCATTATTAATAAAATAATGTAAATAACAAATTGTCGTTGTGTTTTCAGTTCAGTTATTCTGAGTATGAGAGGATCAGACAGTTATGCTTATTTATAATGGGTGAAGTTGAATATTTACATATGTTACCTATAACTAAAAATGTCTTATTTTTTGCTCCTATAATAAATCTGATAATTGAATTTTCAGTAGGATAACTGTAGCCTCTTGAGAACACTACATACAGCCAAAGGGCTGCTGATAAGAGCATTTAAATTGATTATCCATTAAACACTAGCTCAAATAGGTTATCTAACAAATATAATCAACACAGTCTCCTTTCTTTACAGATTTAACTACACTGGTTTTCAACTAGTCTTTATTTTCTTTCTAGAAATACTTTTCCACTCAAACTAATTTCCTACAAAATAAATGGACAGACTCTTTCCCAGTATATTAAAAATAAATTACTACATTCACCACAAAGACACATATTCCTAAACAGATAATGGAGAATAAAACCAGTATTGCAACATAGATTTTTTTATTATGTTTTTCTTTAAATATGCTAACTAGGGATCAGTTTAATCCATCAGAACAAACATTTATATTTCATGAGAACATAATAAACACATGAAGCATTGGGGCTACTGCTAAGTATGCATCTTTACTACTCAAAATTAACAAAGTGGGTGGTAATCTGGTATATAATATTCTTCCTCTTTTTCTACATTTTGAAGCACCAAGTATATTTTTTGCCTTTTGTGGATCTCCCTTAAATTAAAATGCTCATCTAACATCAAGTGCAACCCATTTGCTAACTGTGCCAAGATATTATAGTACAGCAGGAAGTGCATTTCAAATGCAAGGGAATGCATTTAATTAACTCGGTCTAGATTGATAATGTAGCAAGCCACTGTTTGTTTCTGTTCTCACAATAGATCTCACGAAACCATCAGAGGGCCAGCTCCAGCTATTCGTCACCATTCACTGGCATCATAGTGGCAGAAGAGCTGAACAGAAGCAGACCCATATCAGGCTGTGCAGAGGAATGGGATGAAATATTAATCACTCCAGCTCTGCATGTAAAATGCAACTCAAAAAGTAAGTCCAAAAAAAAATTTTTTTTTAAGTGTCTGTGCGAGTGAGACACTATAATAGCAATAGAGAGGGATGCTAAAGCAAAATGTTGCACAGCCTCCAACCTCAATTTTTAAAGCCTGTCATAGACTAAACAGTATCATGGTCACAGCAGGATACACTAATATTAACAGTAACTACTCTCCTAAAGGGCAAAGGGAGCCGACCAGCAGTAGTGCAGAAGCAGTGTTTGAACAGAACCGTTTATCAACATTTCAAAAAGTGACTCAAAGCAGAAGGACCTGAACTGCGGTTAATTTAGAGTTATTAATCTTTCTGATGTGCACCTTGAAAAGCTTTGAGTGTAATATATGTCTTGAGCGGTTTACTGTCAAGTGTTTCTGCAGTCCAGCCCTCTGCATGTTTTCAGGCAAAAACTCCAGGAGGATCACAGAGTGTTAAGAACCAAATAAAAGCTGATCTCAACTCCTTGGTCTCTGGGGATGAAGAGTGGGGATGAAGCATACCTTGCTTGAATGCAGAACAATGTGGACCCTACAGTATTGCACAATATTGTGTTTAAATAACATTGTTTCGCTTATGGTAAAGTTGGTTTGTTTTTTCATTAAAGGACATAAAAGAAGAAGGGAAGACAAGGCCACATGAATAAGAATTGACACATTTAAGGAGCACACTTCATAGAGAGAAAAAGGAAAGTAAATCTGTTTGAAACCAATACCACCAACACTCTGTAACTTTAAAACTGATTATATGTTGCAATTATATTGATTATGGAACAATTATGGATTGCAGAATTTGCTAGACTAAAGCAAATCCAAAACAGCATCTTGGAAAAAACACTAAGTGTCTTAAAATAAAATAATAAACCTGACAGCCTGTGAGCTTATTGTTTGGAATTTGTTGCTACGTACTTGTAATGCATAGATCAGGGGCAACCAATGTGGTGAATATTGTCAGGAGCCAGGCTGCCGTCTTGATACAACTTGATTACAAGTTGTAATTAGCTTGAAGATTTATTGTAATACAAACACTCAGCCTTGGACACCTATCCGTACATCCATGACTTATGAATCAGTTGACCCTTCTGAGGAGTGATTCCGGGTACGGTAGAATATCCGGAACCTATGCCCTTTCCGTTTCCGGCTTTGTTTTCTATCTAAGACCTTTCCCATATATCTGCTCCTTGGATGACTTAACTCCCTTTCCAGTGTGGAACTGCTTTCCCTCCTGCCTTCTGACATGGCCTGTGTCATTTGAGAGAGTCTGTTGATCTCTAGCACACTCTCTGCATTCCTATCACTTGAGAGAATCAATTGCTGTCTAGCACACTCTCTGCATTCCCATCATTCTCACAGGGAGTTGATAAACTACCGTTTGCAGCTGTCTGGGAAGAATGCGAGCCTCTCTGTTGTTGGCTGCTTCCCAACTCCTCTAGAGCTCTTATACCTCAGGCAGAAGTGTTCGTGACACATATTTTTGGATTCCAGTTCCTATCAGCATCAGCCACCATGAATAATGGTCCTAAATCTCCACTGTCTTGCAGTTATGGTCTTTTGTGAGAAAGTCTTTGGGAGTAAACCCCAAGCTAAAATATGTACCTGCTGCCTTGTGGGACATCTTCAGGAGAAGAAAACGCTAAGCAGTAAACCCTACACAAATCTGGATTGGAGTCCCTAAGATGGCTGTGTTGCATATTTATTTGTTCATTTATTTATTGTGCTTATTAAATTTGTGTACTGCCCTTCATCCATAGATAACAGGGCGGTTCACAACATCTTATATGCTTCCTTCCAGCAACTCCTGCAGCCAAGCGGGTGCAAGGGCTTGAGACCCATCAGCTATGCTTACCTGGTATAGCCAGCCATCCTAAGCCGTTTCCTGGGGTATGGCTGCTGTCACATGCTGACACCTTCTAGGAACCATTGGTGAGAGCTGAGTCCAGGGTGGGAACTAAAGGTGAACAAACTACCCAAGAAGGAGCATGACGGTTCCTCCGCCAGAGCTACTACACCTACCCTAACTCCCCCCACACCTCTGCAACTATATAAGCATATACAAAATGATAAGGAAAGGCACCTCTGACTCCTTCATCAGCTGCATAGAGACTCCTGCATATCAGGGGGTGGATTAGATGACCCTTGAAATCCCTTCCAACTCTACAATTCTATGATTCTATTATATGGATACCCGAAACCTATGGGAGCAATTTCTGTTGCAGAGAGTTCTTCTTGTTGGCAGTAGGGTAGCAGCCTGAGTTCTCTCTCTCTTTCTCTCTCACTTTTACTTAACATCCCTGCCCCCCCCCCCAATCATCAACTCAAACTTTTGGGTCAGCCCTAACTTTGTATGTATAGGTATTGGGTTGCATCCAATACTATCATTCCACTTGCACAACAGACTGCTTCTTGCACAATGGGACTCTCCCTTCATCTCCTCTCACCTGCAGCTTCCCCAGAGCAAATTTTGAGGTCACAAGAGGAATGAAAAGGTAGAAGCAGTACTGTTACACAAACAGAACCCCATGCTCCCAATGTTAGATACGGCCCATTCATCACATCTTGAAATCAGCACAGTAAGTTAGGGGAGAAAGCAAGTCAATTCAAACTCCATGCCAAACAAAAAATAATCTCATTACAAGTTAATATGTCATGTGTTTTTCTTATTTTCTACAATATGGTGCTCCAAGCTAGATTTTAGAATTAACAGAACATTTTCAGAATAAAAGCAATGGCCAAATACCTTCTGAGGCGCGTGACTGCACTTCCTAGGAAGTTTCTGAGAACAAAGAAGTGCTTTCTTTCATCAGACTACAAATCCACATACAATAGTGGGCTGATTATGAAATTTCATTGCATCTCATGAGAGATTGATCTCTGTGCCAAATACAGGAGAAAAAGCACTTAGCAGGAAAGGACAAGATATCACCTAGGATCAGTAAAAAAAAATCTTTACAGTCCTCTGTATTTTTAAATTGAAACTCTTCTTTAAGTAGTGGAATGAGAGCCCCTTGACATTTAACCTCCACCCCAGCTGTCAGTATTAAAAACACTTTAATATATAAAGCTAATACTTGATGTTTGCACATGTCTGCCTTAGTTTTCTATTTGACATGCCGTTTACTGCTATTTAACATTTTACTGCATTCCCATGTTGTTTTGTGTTTTAGGTGTTAATTGCTATGTAGAATAGCTGGGCAGTTAAGACAAGAATAAAGTACTGTGTGCCATTGTGAAGTATAATTTATTTAGCTGTTTAGCCCAGCATTTCTGAAAACATAACACAGTTATACTTAGATGAAAAAGACAAAGCAGTGCCTTAATGTTTTACAGTATAGATTTATGCATATGACCAGTCACTCCAATATCCCTACAAAGACTAGATTATAGATTCAATAGCTCTTCAACTTCTCCTTCAGCTACTAGAGATAACGGTGTTGGTTTCTGCTTTCCTTCACTGTGCAGCGAAAGGGCTTGTCACGAGACAGGTGTTTACATTCCACAGTCTGTACTGTTGGAGTTTCTCACGGGAAAGGGAGACTGGATGTGACGTACACTGGTTTCCTGTTTTTCACTGTGTGATTCTCTCCAAGCTGTTGAGGAGAGAGGATGCTTTCTCTGCTCCTGCAGAGGCAAGATGTCTTTCTGTAATATACCAGCTTTGAACTGTAAATAAAGCAATATAGAGTATGTAGTACGTACTCCTCATCCTTCTGCTGGGCACGGAACTCTGCTTTACACCAACACGTGGTTATGGGCTCCAGAAGTCGAATCGGAGTGCCGGCAAAGGATCGGAATGCAGAGGGACAGATCGGATTGGAATCTGCTCTGCGCGTAAAAATGATTGATGAGGTATGTACTACTGCTCCGGGCAGCCTGCCAGCTTCTAGTTAATGGCTTTATGGCTGGACTTTGAACTTTTAAAGCCGTTTTGCCGGGGATACGCAAAAGGCTCCCAGGCTCAAGTTACTATGCTGGGGAAATCGAAAGTAACTTTTAAAAGCGCTTTTGGAATAAGGCAGCTGCAGCAGTGACGCAGCAAGATTTAAAGCAGCATATATGACGCTGAAGGCTAATGCCAGAGTCATGATGGCCCTTCAGGATGCTTGTGGGATTCCTAAGCTCAACAAGAAAAATTATGCGGACTGGGTTTTGTATGCAGAGGCAATTCTGCGGAAAGAGGGTTTGTTTGAGGTGATTACAGAAACCCCCCCAGCTCCAGTTACAGATGCATGGAAAGCTAAGGATTCCAAAGCACGGGGAACACTTACATTGACAGTATCCCCAGAAGAGCTCTGTCTATTGCGTGATAAGACCTCAGCCAGAGAAATTTGGGAATCTTTGAGAGAGGCTCACTTAAGGACAGAAGCTGGATCTACTATGTTTTACTTTAACAAGCTGCATAATATGGCTCTTGCTGAAGGTGGAGATGTGCGTTTACATCTGATGGAGATGCAAAATCTGAGACATGAGCTGCAACAGAGAGGACTCAACTTTCCAGAGGCTGTGTATTCTTTCATGATACTACAATCTTTGGGTTCAGGTTGGGAGTCTGTTGCAACCCAGATTGCTGTGCAGCCAACGGCTCAGCTGACAGTGGATTATGTTACTGCCGTGATTCAGAATGAAGCAGATCGCCGGGGTGCTAGCTGCATGGGCAAGGGGGAGTCTTCACAGACGTCATCCCATAGTGCAGTGGAACCACCAGATGGCGCCAAAGCTTTGAAGGCAGTGAAATGCTACTCATGTGGACGTCTAGGCCATATGAAGAGGGAATGCAGATATCCCAGGGCCAAGACAGAGCAGCGCAGCGAAAGCTCATCGCGTGGAAAAGGCCGAGGCAAAGGCAAAGGTCCGGTGTCTAGGACAACGCAGCACAAGGCTATGGTTTCACGCTTCACTCCAAAGGTTGCAGAGGTCCAGAAGAAGTCTAGATCTTTCTTCGTTGTTGATTCGGCGGCAACCCACCACATGTGCAACGATAAGAGACTGTTTGTGTCTTTTACACCGCAGGAAGGTGCGATTCACCAGGCGGATGACCACACTATTCCCAGTAAAGGCTACGGAACTGTTGTTCTTCAAAGTTTGGACTTATCGATACAGAATGTCCTTTACGTGCCAGATTCCAAACATAATTTGCTCAGCGTTGGACAGCTAATTGAGCGGAACATTGACGTGTCCTTCAAGAACAAGAAGTGCATCATCACAAAGAAAAATGATTATGTATTGCATGCTGAATATGTTGATCGTTTGTTTGTTTTGTATTATGATGATGTTGTGCAGGATGACACTTGTTGCATTGCAGGTTCTAACAAAAGTTTACATGCAGAATGTATTCATGATTTTCATCGAAAATTTGGTCATTTGCATTTTGAGGCAGTATCTAAAATGCCTGCCTTGGTTGAAGGTATGACTATTAAACCCTGCAAGTACCACATGAAGTGCAAAGCATGCGCAGCAAACAAGGTGAAAATGGCTGCGAAAGGTAAGGTGTCTAGTAGGCAAGCTACGGAACCATACCAGGTTGTTCATGCTGATTTGGTTGGACCACTATCGCCCTCTTTGGGTGGAAATAGGTACTTCATGGTTCTCATTGACGCATTTTCGAGGTATATTTTTGTGCACAATCTCAAGCAGAAATCAGAGGCTTTTCCTAGGTTCAAGGAATTCTGTGCTTGGTTGGAAAATGTGCATGGTAAGAAGATAAAGACTCTTTTCAGTGATCGCGGGGGAGAATTCACTTCTCAGCAGTTTGAAGCTTTTCTGACTGAGAAAGGAATTCAACACGATTTGTCTAGTCCTCGCTCGCCATGGCAGAATGGACTTGCGGAACGGGCAAATCAGACATTGCTTCAAGGGTTAAAAACCTTGCTGCATGATGCCAATCTTCCAGAGAGTTATTGGGCCGAATCTCTCTCGTGTTTTGTTTACAGTTACAATCGCAGGTTATCTTCAGCGATTGGTTGTACCCCCTATGAGAAGATGTTTGGCAAGAAGCCATACATCAAACACATGAAAATTTTTGGTTCTGACATGTGGGTTCATTCACCACAAAACTCCAAGTTAGACAAGCGTGGATTGCATGGTATCTTTCTAGGTTATCAGAAAGGGTCTTACAGAATAATGATGACTGACTCTAAGACAATTAAGCTCACGAGAAGTGTTGAGTACAATGCAAAGTGGGGGGAGAATGTGGGAATTTTCCAATGTTATCCTGATGACGGTGATGAGACTGAGGATAGTCAAAAGCAACCACAACAACCCACACCCACTGATGAAGGTTCTGAGTCTGAATCAGAAACTGAATCGGGTGATTCAGAGGATTTCAAGAGTGCGAAAGCCTCTATGCGACCCTCTGAAAGCTCTGATCAAGAATTGGAGGAACCATTGTTCACAATAGGACGTTTTTCTCCTAAGAAGGAAGAGGAGAGTGTTGAAGACTTAAGGCTAATTCGTAGGTCACAAAGAGCCACAAAAGGCAGACCTCCAAAGAGATTTGCTGATGAATTTGCTACGATAGCAGTAACAGCTGTTAAAAGCTCCAAGAAGGTATTTGAACCTTCAAGTTTCCAAGAAATCCAGGATTTGGATTCAAAGGAAGCTGAGCCATGGTTAAATGCCATGAAGGCTGAGCTTGATTCCTTGGAAAGGAACAAAACATGGGAGCTAGTTCCAGTAGTTCCAGGAATGAAACTGCTTGGAAGCAAATGGGTCTTCAAAGCGAAGACAGATCAAAATGGCAAGATAGTCAGACACAAAGCCAGATTGGTAGCCAGAGGTTTTGCACAGGTACCAGGTGAAGACTATCACGAGACCTACTCACCCACAGTGAGGTATGAAAGCATTAGGCTTATGCTCAAGCTAGCTGCAGAGCAAAATCTACACATTAGTCACCATGATATTAATACAGCTTTTCTGTACGGATCTCTAGATGAATCACTTTATATGCTTCCACCTGATGGCGTACAGGTAAAACAGGGATTTGTTTGTGCTCTGAAGAAATCCCTTTATGGTCTCAAACAAAGTGCACGGTGTTGGCACACGAAACTCACTGAAGTATTGTTTTCTCTAGGTTTTAAGCAAGGGAAAGCTGATCCATGTGTATTTGTCAAAGAGGAGGGGCAAAAGAAACTGTACTGTTTGTTTTATGTTGATGATTTATTATTCTTTTGGAAAGATGTCGCAATGTACAATAACGCCCTAGCTCAACTGAAAGAGCACTTTGACATGAAAGATCTTGGTGAGGTAAACAACTACCTATCTCTGGAAATAGAGAGAAATCAAGATGGTAACATTCTAGTACACCAGTCACGGAAAATTGCTGATGTGTTAAGCAAACTAAACCTGATGGATGCTAATCCTGTAGACACACCGATGACAACAGGTTATCAGGTAGATGACACTGAAGAAGCATTTTCTGACACCACACTGTACAGAAGTGTGCTAGGCAAGCTAAACTTCATTGCCAGATGTTCAAGACCAGACATTGCTGTTAGCTGTAATTTGCTAAGCAGACAAGTCAACAATCCTAGTGTCAAGGATTGGAAAGCTCTGAAACGCATAGCGCGGTATTTGAAAGGCACTATGCATTACAGACTGAGATTTAACAATCAGAAGTCTGGTGGTCTTGAGATATTTGCAGATGCAAGTTTTGGAAGTGACATTACAGACAGGAAAAGTACGTCTGGGGTTTGCTACATGTACAATCAGGGTCTGTTTGATTGGTCATGCAAGAAGCAAACAACAGTTAGCTTAAGTACTTGTGAAGCTGAACTGAATGCACTGTCTTATTCACTTAAGGATTGTGAATGGTTGATACAATTGTGCAAAGATATGAAAATTCCTGTCAAATGTCCAATCCAGGTTTACCAGGACAACAAAGCATGTTTGGCTTTGCTGAAGTCTGAAGGTTGTAAGCAAAGCACGAAGCACTTGCAATTAAAGTTGCAGCATGCTAGGGAATGTATTCAGAAGGGACTCGTAACGGTGTCCTATATGCCAGGTAATGAAATTCCTGCTGATGTATTGTCCAAGATTGTATCAAGGGATCAACACTGTACCTATGTGCAGAAGTTGGGTTTGTACTGATATTGTACGAACACGCTGCCCAGTGATGTTCACAGAAAGGGGGAGGATGTTGGTTTCTGCTTTCCTTCACTGTGCAGCGAAAGGGCTTGTCACGAGACAGGTGTTTACATTCCACAGTCTGTACTGTTGGAGTTTCTCACGGGAAAGGGAGACTGGATGTGACGTACACTGGTTTCCTGTTTTTCACTGTGTGATTCTCTCCAAGCTGTTGAGGAGAGAGGATGCTTTCTCTGCTCCTGCAGAGGCAAGATGTCTTTCTGTAATATACCAGCTTTGAACTGTAAATAAAGCAATATAGAGTATGTAGTACGTACTCCTCATCCTTCTGCTGGGCACGGAACTCTGCTTTACACCAACAAACGGTCCCTAGGCTGTGAACATTTGGATCAGCAATCATTTCTTATTTTCTCTTTAAAGTTTTCTGTCTCTTTATTTTCATGTTTAACCCTAATCCAACTTTGTAGAGTAATACATTCCAGGTGCACTTTTCATTGTGCAGTTTACACATAGGTAGATCTACAGGGTAGTCCCTCTAGTACATTGTATGGAAAACAATTTGTGACAGTATCCCTAAATTGTAACCAGTACCAATTAGCATTTTCCTTCAGAAAAGAGCAATAAAGTGTTAGTAGGTTGGCACGCATGACATCATGACATCATGTTATGTGAGGACATTTCACTAACCAAGGACCGTTTTCTTGTAGGTTTCTTGAGATTACCGGTAGAAACACACACAGGGGGGGGGGGGGGAGATTAACGTTAGCAATCATTAGTTCTTAGTTGCAATGAGGTTTCTTCTATACATTTTAAAATCTTTTTAGAATATTTTATTTTAAAAGATAATTTTTGTTGTTTGCAATTGAAAATTCAAAAATAGTTCATTAAAGGAACAGAAATGAGGGCATTTTCATGCAGTTTTGCAGAGACATTTGTTTTTTAACTTTTCTATAATTGTTCATCTGTGAGAATTTTATCAATTTTTATTGATTTTTAGCATGTAACAAATTTATTCACCTTCATACAATCTGAAAAACACCACACAGAATGTTTTTGGGATATATTTTCTACCACAATGAAAAGTTCCAATGTATGGTAGGGTAGAATGTAGAACCCAGACAATATTTGTGCCTGTGGTGACAGATGAAGTGTGCTTGGCAGTTTCCAAACACCCAGAGCCATAAAACACTTATTGAGAGAAGGTAGAATTTTGGGGGACAGGAATCATTTGCCCTTGCTCCTGCATATCGAGCAAACAACACCATTTTCTCCTAATAAAAACCATATACCCAAACACATTTCAGTGCATCAAAATTAAATATGTGTATAGAAATCTCAGGAATCCTTGTGTACACACACCACAATTATTTAAGCTGTATGTACACAAACCAGTCTGAATTGTGTAAGTAAACAGAGAGAATAATCCTCAAAGTAAAAAAATGCAACATTATAATCACAATATCAACAAAGTTTTTGCTTCTGGCACCATTCATCGCATCAAATTACAAACCTTGCCAATCTTACTTTTAAACAGATATGGTACATTCCAAATGGACAGTGCTAATACTGAGTTAGATAAGAGCTCTGTGTTGCCATAAGATAACATATGCCTCTGGGGCACTGCCCTATGAATCTTTATGACTTGACTAACTCAAGGAATGCATTCAATATAATTTTAGTATTACAATCAATAGTGTCGGAATACCATTAAATATCAGATCACAATAAGAAAAAGATGAAATTCTTCAGCAGTTTTTAGCTAGGGATATATATATATATAATATTTTCTCATTCTTTCTTTAACTTCATACTCTTGCATCTGTAGACTACTGTGATATCTGCTTTTAAAATGACATGATAAAAAAAGGAAACATATTTAGCAGAAAACTATAGTTGTTTGATCCATCTATAATCACTAGGACCACTGGAAATGATTTAAAATTAGTGTTTTCTCTTACTGTGCCAAATTCTCTCCTTCAAACCACCTTTCAGTTTGCTTATCCAGTTGTGTACATGTTGTGAGAAAGTCATGAACACACTGCTGTTTATTACCGATGTTATATAACAGCAGCATATCTTGTTGGAAATTTAACATTTTGAATGCCCTATCTCAGTTGGTAGAGCATGAGACTCTTAATCTCAGGGTCATGGATTCGAGCCCCATGTTGGGCAAAAGTTTCCTGCATTGCAGGGGGTTGGACTAGATGACCCTTGTGATCCCTGATTCTGATGTCAAAATAATGTGGCTTGGAAATTAATACCACATGCACTGTGTCATGCATGTGTATTTTTACATTTGTTAAGCATATCTCCTGTGGGTTTTGAACAGATAAGAATTCTGTAAAATGTGAAGGTGAAATTGAAAAGGAATAAGGGCACCAGCTACAACAGTGAAGGACAATTACAGTATTATTGGTGGTTGTAGGCTACACACAAGAAGCAACAGCTGGAACAACAACCCTCATGAAACGCAATAGCGGCACTTGAACCAGGAACTGAGAAGCCAGGTATGTCTGGCACCAACCTTAGCCACAGAACTGAAGCACTTAAGCAGCACTTAAGCAGCTTTGTTTGAATGAAGTCAGTTTGCCTTCCAGGCAAGCAGTTGACTAAACTACTATATCCAAAATACATGATCAGATGTTGACTCCACTCTATCTCTAAGAGTTAGCATGTAAGCATTTATTGTGCATGGTTTTCATTCTGTATACAGCAACTGGAGTGAATTAGTACTGCAGCATGCAGCGACTGTACTGTAACTCTGTTTTGTGCACCAAAAGTCCCTACCCTTCCAACACGAATATTAGTCCTAGAAGGGGACCGTCTACTAGCTTTTGTTTAATTTTTGGCATCACTATGGTGCACGGGGGGGGGGTGGAGCTCCTCATTCATTATTATCCTAATCCTGCTTCTCTTCCTTTGCTTTTTAAAGAATAAAAATGTGCACATGCAATGTTTACAAGCACACAATGTCTCATGTAGAAGAGGTGAGCAAGTTTTGGTGACCAGCACGATTCCTGTAACTTCCGCCCGTTATAACCCTCTATTACATAACCATATGCACATCCCATGTTCTCTCATCATTCACTTACCGAGATGAAATGTATAAAAGCTACACTTACTATTGCACTTACTCACATAAAAGCAATCATGTGGCCTTTTTATCAGACTGTCAAAACATATCTGGGCTATAATTTGACACCTTGTTTCCTTCTTTTGTAATCTTAGAAAAATGAAAACTCTGCCCGAAGTAATTTTCAGGAGTACCAAGACAGGTAGAAGTACAGATAGATACTAAAGTTTATCTCAGTTCGTAAAATTTCTATTATTTACAATGATTACCCATTCATGGCACATTCAAAACTTCCATTATCAGCAAAGGGAATTTAGAAAAGAAGGTCAACCTATGAGGGTCTCAGCTGAAGTTTTAGCCAATGCAGCGTGATTGTACTGATTGGAAGCACTAAACCCTAATCTGTAGACTATGATTCACTGATTGCAAAATGTCATAGCACATAACAAATTATAGCTGTGCATTCCCAGGGATATATATCTTGGCTATAAAACAGTGGAAGGCTGGGTTTTGGCATACAAGGACTTAGCCTGGAAGCAATTCTTCTTAATTCAGTTTTTTAATATGCACACAGCACATACTTTTCACAGGCACATCAAACCACTCTCCTCAAAACTAATGAGCCTAAGTTCGCTATTTCTTTATTTTTTTAGAAAAAAGGTAACATTCCTGAAGTACATGCTTTGATATACATGTTGCATACATTTTATTACAGTAATTACTCCTAATTTTCTTAGTTACATCAAAGTATTAATTCTGTTTAGCAGAGAAACATAAGCCAAGAGCCAAGGAAGTTAAACCTGGCTGTTTGAGCCTACTTAGTTTTGACAGGAGGGACGCGGGTGGCGCTGTGGGTAAAAGCCTCAGCGCCTAGGACTTGCCGATCGAAAGGTCGGCGGTTCAAATCCCCGCGGCGGGGTGCGCTCCCGTTGCTTGGTCCCAGCGCCTGCCAACCTAGCAGTTCGAAAGCACCCCCGGGTGCAAGTAGATAAATAGGGACCGCTTACTAGCGGGAAGGTAAACGGCATTCCGTGTGCTGCGCTGGCTCGCCAGATGCAGCTTGTCACGCTGGCCACGTGACCCGGAAGTGTCTGCGGACAGCGCTGGCCCCAGGCCTATAGAGTGAGATGGTCGCACAACCCTAGAGTCTGTCAAGACTGGCCCGTACGGGCAGGGGTACCTTTACCTTTACCTTAGTTTTGACAGGCTGAAATTTTGTGTCTGGCTATGCTGCTTCTATCCTTGTAACTTCCATAGAACCTATCTTGATTGAAGCCACATTATGTATATTTTTGAAAAATCTGGAAGTTCAAGCACCTGAATTATCAAGGAAGCTTGCCTTGCATGTTTTGGAGCCAAAATGAAGATAGTGCCCCAGTAGGATAGCAGTAAATTAACACTGGATAGCACTTCAGTATAGGGAATTCTTAAAAGCTGGGAGCTTGTTATATTGCTACTAAAATTGCATGACCGTGAATTTGGACAATGGAGTCCAATATCCTGACTGATATTTATTTTTAACATTTGTCAGGTCCCTGCCACCATGAGCTTAAAAGCAATAAACAAAAAAAAGGTGGAGGTGCAGACTAAGCACACTTAAACTATTTGACAACTGTGAATAAGGATTAATGCAATAAGCCTTTGGGGGAAAGATTTAGGTTATATTTTCTCTTCCCTGCTAGATGTCAGAAAATGTGGAGTTTTTCTTGCCTTTGCAGTGGGCACCAGACTTTCCAGCTATCCTAGGACACAGGCTATAGCTGAGCAGAAGATTCCCTTTTGATTTTCAGTTTCTTCTCTGCTCCATGTACTTGAATGGCCAAAAGTAATGCAGGCAGATATTGGCTCTAATCCATTATCTACAACAATGTGGGAAAGTCCTAGCTGGGAAGGGACGATATGTTTATTTAGCTCCAATGCATATGTCAGGGTGGGGGGGGGTGAGGGCAAAATCGTGAGACATTTGCACCCAAAATGTTGGTGCATTTTCAGGAGGATTCTTTAAAAAATGCAAACTGATGTGTAAATGTGGAGAACTGAACTTGAGACAACCTAAATCAACAGATTCTCCCATCCCTGCTTTTCATAGCTCATTCCTCTACCTCACCTGTATCATTGCCACGTTGAATAAGCCTCTTGATTCTGCATCATGTTATATGGAAAGAAATAATGGCAATGGTTGCTAATATTTATTGCTCAGCTGGGGTTTAATTTCTCTACCAGCACAGCTGCACACATGGCATTACTCCAATTACTCAGTCCTTTTACCACTGTGCCTGTGCAACTGCTCATATGCTCCAGCCATATTGCATGCAGGTCTTCAGGTGAGTAAAACCTTGACCCTTTCCCTCAGATATTTTGCATTTTCTCAATACTTGTGGGTCTTAATTTGCTTCCTTCTTTACAGCTTTTTTATGAACCCCATCTGGATAGTGTGATGGATCTTAGATGGAGTAGAAATTCAGCTACCCACATGATATATTCCTGAATCCATGGCATGACATGGCTTTCTAACAGAAAAGCAACTTCAGCAAGGAAATTGAGTTCTCAGCAATATCTTGAAAATTAACATAGCAGATGCTTGACTTGAATAGTGCTTTTGTCTGAAAAACAGAAAGTGGGGCCACAAAAAATAGCTACATTTCCTGTTTATGTTTAGTTTAACCTTGGTAATGGCCCATTTCAAAGGTTGCATGAATACTATGTTGATAATAAAACAGAGCTTTGATTCTCCTCCCCCACCCTGCATTTAGATCAAACATATACCCATATTTTTCTGTAATTTACAGTGTAGTGTTGTCAAGGAAGAAAGTTATAACCCCAGGCATACCATATGTAGTTAGCAAGTTCCAAAAAGGGGAGGGGGGGTTGCAGTCAACAAGGGATGGGAGGGAACACTAGATCTGCCTCCTAGACTCAAATTGCTACCAGATGCATCTGCTTATCATTTTTATTGCAAAGGCAATGCAGTGCCAAAACTATATGGACTTATATGTTAGTGTTCTTGCAAATTCCCCGTTCTGTTATTTTCCACTGAATTGCAACTTATGACAGCTAAGCTTGCCAAAAGCAGTGTTTCTATATTGTATACCACCCTTCAGTCTTCTAAAACATATAGCCAATCTTTAGAAATATTTTGTCTTGAACGTATTATTTGGAGCTAATGTTCCTCAGGATTTTGCTTCCTGCAGCATACAGTAATTACAGGATCCAATACATTTCTTTTCTACAAAAGAGGAATTCTGCACATTTATACCAGAAGACAACACTCCCATCAGTTCACAGTTGCATAGGTGTGGTATGTTATTCTCCCAAGTACATTTTAGTGCCCTTAGGAGAAACTAAGCCTTACAAACTTGCATCTAGTGTGTAGGGCAGGGATTGGCAACCTTTTGGGGTCTGTAGATGCATTTGCAAACCAGAGAAACTGCTGTAGGCACCGCATAACCGCTTCAACCACTTACACGAACACACGCTGCTCCTGCACACATACTCAAACATGCCCACATGCTCTCCCACATGCAAGCAGGTGGGGGGAGTGGACTGAAGATCCAGGGGCGTTTGCTTCAATAGAGGAATTCCACAAGCAGAAGGGAGAAAGAGGTGATTTTGACTGATCTTCCCCTTGTCTTCCCTTCCTTCAATCCTCTGGAGAAATCTTTTTGGAAAGTGCAAGCGACTGGTGGGGAATTAGTAAAAGTTGTCTCTCCCTCTTCTGTCTGTGTGCATGCAGGGAATGTTCCCACTAACAGGACCAAAGTCTGGATGCAATTCAATATTCCCAGTTCACCAACATATCTTCCAACTGCACTGCTATGATTAGTAGCAGAAACTCACAGTCCACTCTTTAGCTATGCTCTCCTTCAACAACAAGCTTTAATGACAGAACTGCTTATTTTAAGATTTTCTAACAGAGAGAGAGAGAGAGAGAGAGAGAGAGAGAGAGAGAGAGACCCAGCCTGGAGCCACTTGGCAATGAATGGTGAGATATAAAATTTACATAAAATAAGTGAATGCTCTGGGCATGCTGGGTGGTGCTAATGGGAGTTGGGCAATACCTGGATAGCATCTGGATACAGATGACATAGCTTAACAACACTACTCTCCAAAGAAATTTTAGGGAACTAGTGACTGACAGTGCTTTATTATCTAATGAATGCACAGATGCTCTAGAAATAAATTCTTCACCCATATTGTATCAGTAATGATGAAATATTCCTGGTATCCTCCAAACATTTTCAAATTTGTATTCTTATTATCAAGTTCAAGCTCAGGTGTTTTATAATTCTCTTGCACATTTCACATATAGCACACTTTATGATTTTAAACTAACTTCAGAGCAACTATGTGAGGAAGATTAGGCTGGGAAGAGTTACAGGCAACTCCTCATGCCATCCCAGTTCTGTTTCCAACTGCACTTAGCAAAGTGAACTACACCCCGCCCACACCCCAAATAGTCAATTATTTAAGTCAGTTATGAACCAAAAACTGTTGTGGTCACATACTCACCAAGAGCATGATGGGCTTATCTCCTTCCCCAAGTCTTCCTCTGAGCCCCACGCCCCCTCTCCTTTCCTCCAGCCCTCCTTTTTAAAGGGCGGCAGAGGTCTAGTGTAGCAGAGAGAGGTAAAGACAACTTATTTCACAGCAGGAAAGGTGATGTATTCTTGCTATTTGCCAGTATTCTTGCTATTTGCATGCCAAATAAATAAGTTTTCCTCAGGGATAAAACCTCCAAATAAGCCAAGAGGAAAAGGTAGATTGCATTAGTTTATAGCAGTGGGGAACAGAGCAGCAGTGGCATTTTCATAGCAGCAGCATTTGCATTTGCTAGGGTGAGAGTGAGGCTCGGCGCTGCAATGAGGAAGCCCAAGGAGCTTTAGACCCTAAAAAAACAGATCACAGGTGTCAAAAGTCAGGGTAAAGAGCAGTAGCAGTTGGTGGGGTGGCAGAGGTGGGGCAGCATGGGCAGGGCACCCTTGTTCCCCTGGCTTCCTAACACCAAGCATCACTGCTCGCAAACAAGAAGGAGAGGGGGGAAGTGTGAGGCAGCAAGAAGCTTGGTGTAGTGCAGCTGCTGTGTGGGCACAGATGTGGAGCCAATCCAACACCTGCACCCACACTGCCCCAAGCCCCCCGCCCATTGCCTTGGCCCTCCTCAGTAACAGGCAGTGACGCTCAGCACTGGGCAGCTAGGTGATTAGTGCTGCCCTACCTGTGCCTCCCTGCCAACTGCTACTGGTAAAGAGAAGTGTTTTCAGCATGCATACAATGAGGGAGCCAGGTGCACTTCTACAGCAAGAGAAGTCCATGACTTAGAGACTGTCACATAGAATCAGGGTGTTATGTAGCCAATGTGCCACCTGGCAATATCTCTAGTGACAAGCAAAGCCAACTGAGAGTACAAATATTTGAGCATACTGATATAAGGGATATTTTAAGCAAAATCTGTCAAGCTACTAAATTTTATCATAATAAATTATTTGCCAGCACCTGTTCCAGTTGTCTCCTCTTCTGTTTCTTGTACATGTAAGCAAAATGTATTACCTTACCCGGATTGATTGATGAATGGCTTTTATGTATTTTATATTTAGTGTAATGCTAATGTGTTTTTTATATATATTGTTCTGGGAGCCGGAGCCGCTGCAAAAGTATTTCAAAGTGGATTAGAAGTAAACACACACACACACACAGTATGGGGCCATCTCTCAGTAAAAGAGAACATTAAACAAATTTCTAGATTCAATCCATGGCATCCTCAAGGATCTCATTTAAAAGGATCTCAGGTTGCAGGTGATGGCAAAGAACTCAGCCTGAAACACTGGACAGCTACTTCCAATCAGAAATGATAATACGAGGTTACACAGACAAGTGCTCTAACCTGGTATAAGGCTGTTTCCTATAACTAAACAGGAGTCCCTCAACATCATTCCTGTGAGTTAATATACATGTAAGCATGTTAAGTGTGAAATGTAACTTAACAAATGAAACTGCTTTTCTCAGGACAAATTAATGTCTCTTCAAATTAAAGGTAGGTAGCCGTGTTGGTCTGCCATAGCCGAAACAAAATAAAAAAAATCATTCCAGTAGCACCTTAGAGACCAACTAAGTTAGTTATTGGTATGAACTTTCGTGTGCATGCACACTTCTTCAGATATCATCTGAAGTATCTGAAGAAGTGTGCATACACATGAAAGCACACACCAGTAACTAACTTAGTTGGTCTCTAAGGTGCTACTGGAAGGATTTTTTTTTATTATTTTCCTTCAAATTAAGTCCCTTTCCGGGGACTTGAAAAGCATTCTGAATTAATAGCTTCTGTTTTATCAAGATTTTCTTTGTTTGCATCTGACGTACTCTATATTTATATTTATGAAAGAATGGAATCGTTGTGTGATCCATTGTTCATTCAGTGTTTTGTCCACAGTGATCCCTAACTAATGCAAGGCAGAAAAACATCAGAAAAATCTATTTCCCATTTCTGCCAGGATTCTGGTGCCTAAAATTGCCACTTGAAAAATTGAACTTGAACTTCTACAATCAATTAATCAATGACAGAAAAGCTCCAAGGTCTGGAGTGTTAAAAATGACGGTGACAACAATCTCCATTTTCTCTTTATTAAGACAAATATTCTTAGAATTCCCCCCCATATTATTCTAAATTGATAATGCAAGTGTGAGTGAAATGACATTTTAGTAGCTCCCCTTGTCCAATCTTTGGATCCTATTTAAATCTCATTCTGTCAGATGAGTATAATTTCTTTGCATTTCTAGTTGTCATCATCACGGTAGCATTCTGTATATTATCATTACAGCTGATCCATTTTCTTTGAAAAATAGCCAATTTTCAACTTATCTTGGGGAGACCATTATTATAAGCCTCACTGGCATCTAAGCAGGAGTTGAATTAGATTATTTGTGACTTGCATCAGAAAAATCTAGTTCCTGGATTCCATTGCTAATCACTTCCAATTTATCATAACTTGTAGATATAGCATAAAATGCTGGAAAATGTCTTGCTGCAAATACCCAATACTGCTGCATAAATAGATGGTTACAGTACAACACCTTTAATAACAAAACATTCAGGTCACCATATATACTGTTTGGATGCTTGTGCACTTGGATTTCTCCAAGGTATTTTTCTGGTATGAGAGCCTGAAGTTGTGGGTGAGATTGCATTTTAGACTATATGAGGTGTATGGTTGAAGTGAAAATGATCAGTGTTTCTGGCTCACCTCTCCTGATGCAATGGTCAAAGTGGAACAGTTAGAGTTCAAGCATGTATTTTCTTTTCTAGAGGCATCTGGAACTCATAAATCATATCCTACATGCGATTTTTACCCATTTCAGATATTACATAAAAACAGTAAATTAGAAATTTGAGTCACATCACATGCAATTTTAAAGTTTCCTCTATATGCTAAAATCTACCAAATTTATGCAGAGAATCCCAGGATTTATAAGTGGGGGAAAGCATGCTCAGTGCTGACCACTATCTGTAAAGAGAACATCTTATCCCTGGGCTTTATCTAGCCCAGGAATTGTGTTTCTAATCCTGCAGCCCTTTGAAAGACATTTCTCCACTTTGGAATTCCTTGGGGTAATAAAAAGGTTGCATATCTAAAAGTCAGTTCATGTTTCCTATAGCTTTATCATAGTAGGAAACAGTAATACAAAATTTGAGATACTGTGTACTTCACTTGCCCAGGCAAGCACATTATGTGACCCACAAGAGCAGCAAAATAAGCAGACTGTACAACAGTGATGGGATAAGATCAGGCCAAATCTTTTTTGGCAGCAGCAGGCAGGGCAAGAGTTGGCATGGCATTGGGTCCCAGGATAAGTTCATCATTCCTCAAGCCCCATATTGATGGAATGGATCCACTGGGTTTGGATTGCTCCAAACCTGTATGATGGGAGTTGGCCAGTGTTGAACCTTGCCATGGTAGACACCAAGCAAGCAAGGTCTCACTGGGGGACCAGGGTGCAGATTCCAACCAGGCAGATACCGAACCCACACTTGGATTTGCCATGGTCAATCTTCCCCGCAGGCTCCTTATGCCCCCCCATACTATGCTGATCCTGACCAATGCCATTTCCACCCTCTTACATGCATTGTTCTTCCACCTAACAAAGGAAAGCCATAATTTCTCTGAGGGAAAGGCGGAAAAAATCCCAACCAAGTGCCAACCAGGTTGAGAGGGGGTTGGGAATCATTTCTGGCCCTGTCAACCAACGACCCAAAATTGCTCAGTGAAGGCTCAAACCCAAGGGTAGGCAGGTGGGAAGCTGTCCAAACAGAATGGCTGTGAACTCCCAGGGAAGCAGCCTTATATAGCAAGGGCTATATGGGACAGCTTTTTCCCATGAGCACATCACACAGAGAAGATTCTGAGCAAAACCTTGCCCAGTATTTTGCTGCAATCTATGGGCCACAGCGCCACTGGGCAAAAGCATCCCGTGCTAATTGGGCACAGAACGGGGCTTAAAAGGAACATTGTGATACCAGAGCAGGACCAGCACCAGAGTACAGGAAGCCTTTGGCGCAGTGCCACTGATAGACCCACCACACAGCCATAGATGCATTATTTTTTCTGCTGCTGTCTCCACAGTTGCAGCATCAGAACTGACCACCCTCCCTGGAAGTATTTTAGTACTGGGCAGGTGATGGTTACCTTTTTAAAAAATGGGAATCAACTCAGCTTCCATTCATGGTAACTGCCCATCATCTTAATTTACCAAAAGTACAATCCCCTTGTCTATATATCTATGAAGTGCTTAGCTTTTCTCAAACTATCCACAGATCAATAGCCCCAAGCAATGCATTTGGGGTAAATTAAGATAGAAAGTAAGGGGTGTGGGTGGTGCTGTGGTCTAAACCACAGAGCCGAGGGCTTGCCAATCAGAAGGTCAGCAGTTTGAATCCCCACGATGGGGTGAGCTCCCGTTGTTCGGTCCCAGCTCCTGCCAACCTAGTAGTTCAAAAGCACATCAAGTGCAAGTAGATAAATAGGTACCGCTCCGGCGGGAAGGTAAACAGCGTTTTTGTGCACTGCTCTGGTTCGCCAGAAGCAGCTTAGTCATGCTGGCCACATGACCTGGAAGCTGTCTGCGGACAAATGCTGGCTCCCTCGGCCTATATGAGCGCAGCAACCCCAGAGTCATCCGTGACTGGACCTAATGGTCATGGATCTCTTTACCTTTTAAGATAGAAACTAGCCACTGTGGATGGCAGCCAATATTCGTTACCATTCTAAAGCATCACCGACACTGGTCTATTGCTAAAACAGCCATCTAGGAACCAGGCAAGGAAGCTAATGAGTGGCCATGTGGATAGGTCAGACTGGTGAGGGGCTTCCTCAGTCCTTGCAGCTGTCAACCAGTGCTCAAGTGGCACCAGACCTGCATTGGAGTATGTAATGCCAACATTGTACCATCATGGAAAACAGATGACTACAATACAATGTGGCTCAATTGTGACCATTACCCTAGAAAGTGTGTAGGAGTGCTCTAGATCCACCAAGAACTGAGTAGGGTGGCCAACAAATTGCAGGCACCAAATCATACACCACAAACACATACTGATCTTAAAGAGTAAAACAGTCTCCAATTAGCCAAGCCTGAGGAGTGAGCATGCCAATTTGCTCCAGAACCCACACTAAAAGCAAAGAAGAAAATATAGTGGGGTATCCCTGATCTTGAAGCCCAATACAACACAGAGTCACAGATCTGTGCCTTCTGCAAAATTTGAGCTCTTCCTTTAAAATCCTATACCAGCTGCTGTAAGCAACAGAAACCTCTCACCCATTCTTTGGTCCATGTTTCAGCAAAGCATAAGGCTGATCCATGAGATTGTTGAGGAGTAAAGAGAGGGGTCCCATTAGAACCTGTGAGCTACCCAACCATTGTATTCCTGTTTATTTCCTACAAGTTCCTATCTGATTATTATTCTGTTTGCTAAGTTTGAACTTGAAAGGACATGATCCTAGCAAAAAATGATTAACTGGTTATCCATATACTTCCTGTATCATGAGTTTACCATTGGAGGAAGAATCTATTGTCTATGTGGAACCCAGTTCTATCTTACAGGAGGAATGTTGGAATGCAGGATTAGTGTGTTGATCTTTGCATTAAGTGTTAGGAGGTCAAGACAGTCATACAATCTATAGGATATGCTTCAGATAAAGAGTAGAGTAGGGTTAAGACAGTTCATAATGGGGATATCTTCTTATATCAAGTTATGCCAACTGCACTGATGGCATGATCTACAGGAACGAATCGTTTAAGAAATCCAGATTGACTCCTTCCGGGAGATCCTGGAGAGCCGCTGCCTATCTGCATAGAAACTTCTGAGCTAGAATGGTCTGTCTTTGTATAAATCAGTTTCCTAAGTAGATCTATCTTTTTGGTGTTATATGAGAGCAAGAATGGCAAAGAAGATAAAAAGGTTGCAGACTGCTGGGTTCAAGAGCAGACTCAAAACATCCTTCCTCTTTGATGGGGAGCCACTGATGAGCATTCTTTGAATACAGTTGTCCAACCAGCTATGAACCCACTGAGTGGTATTTTCATCTAACTTGTATTAAACCAGTTGGACAACTAAAATATCATTAGGAATTTGGACAAACACTTTGCTGAAATCATATTAGAATCCCTTCAATTCACTAAGATGTGAACTGATTCTAACAAAGGGAAAGCATTGGCAGGATATATTTTTGGCAGAACTATGTGGGTCTACTAATCACTGGAAGAAAAATTGGAAAAAAATAATTACACCACATACTGCAGACAATACTGTATAGCTATCTCAAATGCAAACAGATGCCCTGCCTCCCACACAGCCATCTTGCACCTATGATTTATTGGATCATTGTGAGAGAAAATCACATGTATTAGAACTAAAGTACCCCAACTCCCAAAAAGGGACAAGGTTTTGCAACTATTATATTAAAACTCAAAACATCCAAAAGCCTTGTAACCTTGGGGAGAAGACAAGCAGCAGTGGCAGGCCCTCCCTACTGGCAATAGGATACAAACTGTCTGTTTCAGAATTCTCAGCATGAAATTGATGCTGTGTGCATCATTTTCACTCGTGCATTATTTCTGTGCTTCTCCCTAGCAGAAATAATGTGCATAGCTGGTAGTACTAACCTGTACTAACTCATAAAGTGTATTTTTTCTCCCCAAGGATGGAAATGGAACTTGCAGGGCCCTTCTGGCCTCAATGCTGCTTGCAAACATTCACATAGGCATACTAGTTTTTGTAAGTGCTCATGTTTGAGTGCACACAACATCCCTAATTTGGGAGTTCTGAATCACCTGCTCTTGCTTAGAGGCAGTATCTTTATAAACCTCCCATTTTTGTTCTCTGGGCTTTATAAAGACAATAGCATATGTGCAATTTGTGGTGGGGGACGACGACTGTCTGCTAAGTCTTCAGGAATGCTGATGCAGTGGTGTGCACAATCACAACAAGGTTCCTTTTTGAGCTGTGCATCAGCAATGTGCACATGCACTTCTGTTGATCAGTAAGTTAGACAGGACAAAAAGACACAGGAGAACAGAAGGAATGGAAAGATTAGTTCCATTGATTTACATGGTTTGATTTTCCGAAGCATGGAGATGTCATGAAGCCAACTGCCATTGTGCAACATCAGTCTGTTTACTGTGTGATATCAGATTGGCTGAATAAATCCATGTTATCTTATCTGCAGAACTTGCTGTCAGCCATGGAAGCTAAAAACAGATGTGCACAAAAAGACAGAAAAGACTTTAACATGAACTTTGGGGTTTGGGATTTTTTAATCAACTAGGTAACTTATTCTGCCAAAAAAAAAAAAAAAGGAGAAAGCCTCATTAAACTTGGGGATGCTAATATTTTGTAATGGACAATATGAATTTTCTTTGCATCGAGCTCTGTGAGAAAAGGTACCTGGCAATATAAATCCTTGAAGCATTCTGTTTGTTTAAATAACAATGGAGCTATTATCTCACCATCATTGCTGCTGCTGTGGATTTATCAAGTATTCATGATCTGTTCTGTGATATAGTGTAGTGACATTGTGTCCAGGGACAGGGGCAAATCCTGCATGTTGAGCAAGCCATACAAGCAGACAAATAAATACTTCTATGTTGTTTTTAAAGAAAGCACCTGACATTTCTGCATGAGAAATAGTTTCTTAGGAAAGGTTATTTTAATTAGTTTTGCCTAATAAATGGTCTCTAGTCCCACAAGGAAAACCTTGTAATCCTGATAATAGCAAATACAGATTTAAAAAATGGATGTAGACTATCAAACAATAGATCATGAAAACATATCCTCTGAATGGCATCTGGAATCTGGGATTCAGGCCAGGAAGTAAAAGCATTCGGGTTGTGAATTAATGCAGTTCCAAGATCAAAAGATCAAAGAGTTTCCTCAATCTACCATGCAGAAAACATTTGATTTATAATTGTTTGTCTTGTTTCTGACTTCCTAAAGGAAAAGATTGTTAGCCAGGAACCTCTTCAGAAGTTTTAGCAGCAGCCTTTGGGCTTCCAGATGAATTATTAAGACATTGTTACCATACGTGCATTAATTCCTGAACTTTCCAGGCTTTTCAGCTTTCGCATGCCCATTTTACATAAAGAAATTCTCAGATAAGCCTGTTCCAGAATCTCCTATAAAAGGAGTCCTGCTGAATCTGACAAAAAGCCTATCTAGTTCAGCATCTTGTTTCTCAGAGTGACCAATCAGATGGAAGTGGGAAACTTGCAAGCAGGGTTGGGCACAATGTCCCTCTCCTGCTGTGGTTCCCCAGTGACTTGTACTCAGAGTCATGCTGCCTTGATACCTCAAGTAATATATATGCATCATGATGAGTAGCCACTGACTCATCATAGACTCTCCTTTCAACAGATAAAAACACCTTAATGGATAAATACAATTCCTACAGATAATAAAGTTTCTGTTCCTATTTCTAGCTTTTGCCTGTTCAGTGAAGCAAACTCCAAAGGTGCTGTCTCATTTCTGCACATACCTCTCAATTCATGTTCCTGGAATAAGAAAACTTCATTTGTAATGAAACGGGACAAAGAAATGGAGGAAGCAGAGAATCGGAAGATAATGAGGTTATTAAACCCTCTCTTTTTTCCATCAGGGGACAAGATGCCTATCAAACTGAGGTAAAGATGCATTATATTGACCAAAAATGTCCTCATAAATGTTGGAAGAGATGTGGCAACAAGGGAACATATCTACCTACTGAGTGGTATTGCCCAAAGGCTGTATTATCTAACATGCTGCCCTCCAGATATTTTGGACCTTCTCTCCCTTTGGCCATGCTGGCTTGGAATTTTTGAAGTTGTAGTCAAAACATCTGGAAGGTAGAAAGCTGGGGAAGACTGCCCTAAGATCATCTGATTCAGGGCAGGGTTGCTTGGCCACATAAAGTCCATTATAACATGTGGGGAACAAACTGCTTAATCATGAGTAGGCTGATCAGTAATCAGCCTGAATGGACAGCAAGTGGGTAATGGTGGGACTGGTAAGGTGTTGCAAAAGCTCTTCTCTTCATGGAAATAAGAGATTTGAAGAAAAGAGGGGTTGCCTCTTGCCATAAGATAAAGAAACTGGCAGGGAGTGGTTGGCTGAGTTACTTATCCTCTCACTGCTACACTACTTCCTATGATGAGCAGGGATTCTCTAATCTGACAGGAAAACAGAAAAGAAAGCAAGGAGTAGCAGCAGCCCTAAACTCTGAGGAATCTGGGTCCCCAGGATTATCTGTGACACAGAGTATATAATCCCCTTGAACCCATTTGTAGTTCTGTTGGATTACTTAGAGAAAGAGAATATTTCTCTTAAATGAGATAAATACACATTTGTGTGTTTTTACTCACAATATTCATAAAATAAATATTTTATATGTACTTTAATGTGCTTTCTATGTGCTTTAAACTCATTTTTATTTTTTTACATTTTTAAACCAAGAAATGCATGACAACATTCAGAAAAGTGCAAAAAGCAAATGATGACTCTTTCTAATCTGCATAACAGTTCTGGAAGTACAAATTAGGTTGGTTCAATTAAAAATATAGGCTAATGGAATATTCCTAACTGGATTTCCCCCTTAAAGATACCTGTTCTGTGCACACAGATAAAGCATACCATTTATGTTATCCTAATTTATATTTCTAGCACCAGAGGGAAGCCACCTATGCCCCCCACCCTGTGATTTTTAACTTCCCTGTTGTTTACTGTCTCTGAGCCATTAAAAGATGCCTGCTCACAGACAAAGAATAAGAGTAAGCCCAGTAGCTGAGCTGTCTTTGGTTTCTTCCAGCTACCTTGGGGAGGCAAGTACAATTTGTTCCTTGCATAGGGCAGCCTGCTGTGACACACCCTGTGACACCCCTATGTCCTAAACATTTATCCAACCAATAAATGCTGCCTTTCCACAGCCACTGGCAAGAATCCAAATCTCTGCTTCACATGACCTGGAACAAACACTCATCGTTAACAGGCTATGCTGTGACAATCATTCCCTATGCTACAGCTGCTGCAGCCAGACTCGGTGTCACTGGAGCAGAGAAAAACTTCATGAAAAATAATATGGTTGTTGGTCACATACAACAGTAGGGATTCAGAGACTGAAAGGAACAAAATATCCTGTCAGCATAGCTGAAAGGGAGACTGAGTGCGATTTAAGCATATCTGTTCCCTTGTTGTTGTCCTCTCTTTTCTGCCCAAAAAATCATTGCACACAAATTATATTGAGATGTACTGCGCACTTGCCTCCTACATAATCAACTGTCCATTCAACAGAACAAGTGATAGAAAGCCAAAGCTCACAAGGACATCACTATCTCAGCTGCAGGGGTCCTAAGAATCAATGGTGCCTGACTCTTCAGGAGACCATCTGAGGCAGTTCTGCCCTCTGATGGAAGTTAGATAGAAGTAGTCAAACTCTTGGGGAGGGGGAGTAATGGCATAGCTCAGTTCATCCTTCCCCTCAAGTTTTGGAATCATCAGGTTCATGTCTGTCATGCCCTTCTGCCTGCTCTTATCAAACTCATTGGTGTAGATCTGAGATTCATAGAATCATAGTATTGAAGAGTTGTAAGGTACCTCAAGAGTCATCTAGTCCACATCTAATCCTGCCCACAGCCATCCCTGAATGGGCTCAAACCACCAACCTTCTGGTTAACAAATAGACACAATGACCCATTCAATGTTTCCTTGAATATGAAGTCTTAAGGTGTTTCCCCTACAACAAAGCAAGGATTATTTCTCAACATTTTTGGACCACTGGGCACATTTGGATTTTTAGGAAGTTGTGTGGATGCCAGTCACAAAATGGCTGCCATACCAATATGGCATAACATAAAATGGATGCTATACCTGAAAGAGCAGAAAAAGAGAAGAGCCACAACAACGGTGTGAATGTGACAGCTAAATTGGCCACAACTGCACTCACTCACAGAGAAAAGCTCCTCTCTTCAGAATCCTAGCAACTCATGAAATGTGGGCATGTTTAATGGGGTGGGGGTCCAAACTAGAGAGCCATTAAAAGCAGGAATATTTGCATAGGAGGTAGTGATGGGCATACTGGTATCTGTGGGTACCATCTTGCTGAGCCCTAAGATAAAATAATCCTTCAAAAAGGCAAGAGAGAAGCAATTTTTCCTCGGAAATGTGGTGCTATACAAAAACCACATAAAAGAAACTGACTACCTGAATACAGTCATAAAACAAGTGCTTAGAATGGGATGCTCTAACTGCTGCCTCAGCTCCACCAAACTAACTGTGACAGTTCACCAGCTTGTTCGGCATATTCAGTCACTCAATGCCTTAAGATGTCACTGTGAAAAAGATCTCATATCTTCCATGCATTTTTGTCTTTTATTTATTAATATAAGAATGAAATGCTTTTCCAAATGACATAGAAAATATATATAAGATCAATAGCCTGTTTAGATCTCTCCCTTCCACTCCTTTTTATTTTATGTAAAAAGTGAGTG